>NC_140002.1:12339134-12939134 GCF_964263955.1 Coregonus lavaretus
AATAATATTCATATTAAAGTCATCCCTCTGTTATCTCAGATAGCTACATGTTAACATATTCATTCATTGTTTATTCTTAGGCATTAGCTTGAATCTTAGACATTAGCTTAGTTTTGAAAGGTTACTGAACAATCAGTAACATTCCATGTAAACTGTGATGCAAGGATCAACTTTTTATCTTTAAGCTGCACACACAAACATCTAGTTCAAGCACAACAAGATGGTCCCTAAAACCATTTTGTATACCAAGTCTGATAATAGCATGATTTGTTTGTCAGTTTAAATTAGAAATTGTTTGAAATGTGCAATATTTAATGTGCAAAACTAAAAAACATTGACAAGGTATTAACTAACTGCATTGAGGTATACTAGATTTTCCCTTCTTTTAGCATTCCTATGAGATTGCAATAAAAATACATGTGCTAGAGTTTGTATTCAAACCTTTTCAGTGCCACCGACATCAAACACTGATGGCAAACACTCCCTGTGAGGGAGTTCCACAATTAAAATCAAAATGAGGTAGAGCTGCATTTGTACAAATGTTGATCAATTGTTCATCAGACATCAAACTCATCAGTTCAGCATCAGTAAGTGGACGGACGCAATATCATTTTACATTTACATTTTAGTCATTTAGCAGACGCTCTTATCCAGAGCGACTTACAGTTAGTGAGTGCATACATTTTTCATATCCCAGAGCAGCATCCAACTTCTGCTGGAGTTCAGCCACCAAGGGTAAAAGCTGATACACACCAGGGAGACTGCTACTGACTGGCAAAATATTTGAAAAACATTTGGTAGTTAAATATGCATTGGAACATACTGCCCAGGCTACATCAGCTTATTTGCATTTCACTTCTGTTTTCGCGGGGGGAAAGAGCCCTAAGGCTCTGATTGGCTCAAGGGTGTGAAACTATCTCAGACGTCCATCCCAGATTTTACATATTGAACCTGGTAAGATGCCCACCGCTCACAACCACCCAGCAGGTGATCCCTGGAACACAATGCCAGGACTGCAGCTGACGGTCGCCCGATGTATCTCAGATTAAATACCTCCACCTCAGTCACCTCAGTCTTCACTCAGTCTTCCCTGTGTGTCCATTCACCTCTCCCAACTTGCACATCTCATGCCACCTCTTATACTTTGTCCTGGTTTTCTTGCAGGCAAACTTGGCAATGTCCACCATGAAGACCCAGGCCAGTGTGTACATGGCCAGGCCCCCTCCCTTCATGATGAGGCTGGGCCGGGGGGAGGTGAGCTCACAGTAGAGCATCATGCCACCCACGCCTACACGCACCAGGGCAAAGAGCAGGATGAAGAGCAGGTCCACCGCGTCCCCCCACAGGCTGTCGTAGCGGCCCACCTGCCGGAGGAACCAGCGGGCCTGCAGCAAGGGGTTGGTGATCTCGCTGCCGAAAATCACGGCGCATGTCTCCACTGCCGACTTGCCCAGGCCCAGCGCCAACAGGATGCCTGCGATGCTCATGGTGTGGTGGGCCAGCATGACGAGGCCCTCGGTGCGGACGCAGATGCACCAGCCGAAGTCGAATAGAAAATAGGCCAGACTAACCACCAGGGCCAGGATCTGGAGCGGGGTGTTCTCTGTACCTGAGGTCACAAATGGACAAGGTCAGTCAGTCAAGGTCAATCTCATACTGCAATTCAAATAGTTGCCATGTATACTGAAATAAAGCTAAACATAATACACTTGCATGCTTTGCAGTAACACAAATCCAAACCTCACCTGCATGTGTTAAAGGCCAGGGCCCATCGATGAAGCTAATGTATGCAGTAAGACATACTATGAGGATCCCATGTGTCAGTGTCACCAGCCTGCAGTTCCACTCCTTACCCCGCTGGCCATTCAGGTAACAGAATGCAAAGTAGAGTGAAATCCAGCCAATCAGGCAGCAGCACACCTCCAAAAGTACCATTGTTGTCGCTGAACAGGGGAAACCAGAGTCAACATTGCTATGTCAAACAGAGACAATGCAATATCTAGGCATACACTAGTATAATCTATACTCTAGCTTTATCCCCCAATAGCCTAAACTACATAATATTCATATCACATAAAAAAACATTTGTGTTAATATTTAAAGTAATTGTTACATTTTGTTAAGTAGCTAGGGCTACAAGGTGTCAATTGTAATCAAAGAACAGGCTTATTATTTCAATGCTTATGCTATGACATTTCAAAATATGTACCTTATGTCACAATTATTTGGTCCAAAACCTAGGCTATTTTAAGAACACGGTCAAACAACAAAACAATGTAATACATTGGCCTAGTAGCCATAATAATAGGCTAGTAACAATCAATAAGATCATAGCCAAAATGCTAGCATACAACTATAGCCTACATACCTTATCTTCTACTCTCCAGATGCATCCTAACCTGGAATCCAGATCTGAAATATCAACTCCAACAAATGTCCGCAATCTTCAGCCTCCATTGGTGTTGCTATGACCTTTCAGATCTGCTTTGAAAGTCATTCCAAAAAGGCCTGGCACATTTTAAATGGAGCGCATGTTAACTTTTTCACTGCAATAAAATGTCATGCAAGCTTACTACAATAAATTAGTCCCCTAGCTAGTCTACATCCCTTCCCCCTGGTTCTCAAGCAGCTTTAGCCTCTTATGAGATTAGTCGATTCCCTCCAGCTACCCTGGCTGTAGAACAAGCAAGTGATATACGGTCCTACAGTTACTGTCTCCTCAACAGACTACATGCAACAGTCTCTATGACTGAAACTTTGATGATAAGAAAATTTAGTGAATATAGGCTAGCCTTGGACATTGTAGTGAATATAGGCTAGCCTTGGACATTGTAGTGAATATAGGCTAGCCTTGGACATTGTAGTGAATATAGGCTAGCCTTGGACATTGTAGTGAATATAGGCTAGCCTTGGAAGACAGGTAGCCTCAAAATCCAGATTGAATCACGCTATGTTTCAGTAGTGGAGCGAAACAAACTAGCAACAGAGCTGAATTCAGTCCGGATTTCTAGGTGACAGGCATTACAAGCCTGGGAATTAAAAGTGAGACACAAGTGTGCAGGGTCTACTAGCATCATAACACATTCTAGGGAACTGGTGTTTCCATGTTTGATTAGTCTACTATGATAGACGGGCTACCTTATTTTCCCTTGGGACTGTTACTTAATGACACTTAGAGCTATGTGTGAAGCAGACAGAAGCAGACAGGCAGCTTTATCCCACATCCAGATTAACCATAATCTGACTATGGCAGGACAGTCAGGACTAGGTTATCTCTGGTTATCACCCCAAAGAACTCCAGGTTATTTGAGGTGAATGACATCTTACATCTTTGTCCTCATGCTATCATCTCAACAGTAGTAATGACAGTAGTAATGACAATTACTAGATAATTACCTGCTAGATAAAAAAAAAGAAGCATGCATAGATCCCATATAGATAGATCTACACCCTAGAGACTACGCTAAAACTAGTTACAATGTAGCAAATTGTGTTTCATGAAAATAACAAAATGTAACAATGTATGCATTGGACCATTGATAGATCACACTTGATAGATCACACTGAAACACACTGCAGATGGCAAAACGTGATACACTTCTGAAACATTCCTTAAAAAATACAAGAGCTGATTTAAAAATCTTTATTATTTTTTACAAAGCTCTATTCCCTCATCATTTAGACTCATTTCACAACCTAAATATATTTAAGCAAACATGATATATAAAAATACAAACAATAGGCAACATCATTATGTACGATTGCTGTCTGGCATTTTAATATACAGTGGGGGAAAAAAGTATTTAGTCAGCCACCAATTGTGCAAGTTCTCCCACTTAAAAAGATGAGAGAGGCCTGTAATGTTCATCATAGGTACACGTCAACTATGACAGACAAATTGAGAATTTGTTTTCCAGAAAATCACATTGTAGGATTTTTTATGAATTTATTTGCAAATTATGGTGGAAAATAAGTATTTGGTCACCTACAAACAAGCAAGATTTCTGGCTCTCACAGACCTGTAACTTCTTCTTTAAGAGGCTCCTCTGTCCTCCACTCGTTACCTGTATTAATGGCACCTGTTTGAACTTGTTATCAGTATAAAAGACACCTGTCCACAACCTCAAACAGTCACACTCCAAACTCCACTATGGCCAAGACCAAAGAGCTGTCAAAGGACACCAGAAACAAAATTGTAGACCTGCACCAGGCTGGGAAGACTGAATCTGCAATAGGACAAAGAATGCTGAGTTGCATCCAAAGAACACCATACCTACTGTGAAGCATGGGGGTGGAAACATCATGCATTGGGGCTGTTTTTCTGCAAAGGGACCAGGACAACTGATCAGTGTAAAGGAAAGAATGAATGGGGCCATGTATCGTGAGATTTTGAGTGAAAACCTCCTTCCATCAGCAAGGGCATTGAAGATGAAACGTGGCTGGGTCTTTCAGCATGACAATGATCCCAAACACACCGCCCGGGCAACGAAGGAGTGGCTTCGTAAGAAGCATTTCAAGGTCCTGGAGTGGCCTAGCCAGTCTCCAGATCTCAACCCCATAGAAAATCTTTGGAGGGAGTTGAAAGTCTGTGTTGCCCAGCGACAGCCCCAAAACATCACTGCTCTAGAGGAGATCTGCGTGGAGGAATGGGCCAAAATACCAGCAACTGTGTGTGAAAACCTTGTGAAGACTTACAGAAAACATTTGACCTGTGTCATTGCCAACAAAGGGTATATAACAAAGTATTGAGAAACTTTTGTTATTGACCAAATACTTATTTTCCACCATAATTTGCAAATAAATTCATTAAAAATCCTACAATGTGATTTTCTGGATTTCTTTTTCTCATTTTGTCTGTCATTGTTGACGTGTACCTATGATGAAAATTACAGGCCTCTCTCATCTTTTTAAGTGGGAGAACTTGCACAATTGGTGGCTGACTAAATACTTTTTTCCCCCACTGTATACACCATCGCATATTTATTCTCACACCTGAACTCCTGATGAATAACAAAGGAAGTGGCCAAATTAACCGCACTGTAAACATACATGAGCAGCTCAATTCTATCAAACTCATACAGCTGCATAGGCTACATAGTGGCATACAGACAGTATCTTATTTACCGGTGGTCAAATGAAATCGCAGTGGTTTAGACTCTAAAGTCAAAACCTTAGAGTACAGTACTGTAAAATACCAGGTAGACCCCATTTAGGCCATATTCATCCAGTTTTCTGAATAAGCCACTTGCGCGTGGGCAGTAGTTTAACAGAATCCGTCCCTGACTCTGACGTGTTTCTTTTTTTCATTTTTTTTGCTTCCAATAGTTTTACTCTTGTAGATAATGTAGGCTCAAATTCCGTTTGTGCTGCATATGACCACAGAAGTGCCCTAAACCGATGCCATAAATATTGTATATGACAGTTGACATTTGATTCCAATAGCATTTTAAAAGGTCTTCACGTTTGTCTGCTGGTTTGTATCTATTACTGTTTCCCTTCATTGACATCGATAGCTTAAGTTCTCTTCCACAACAGGCAGGCTTTCTCAGTGGTGATATGACGTAGGGTTCCATGTGCGATACCACGACCTGTAACGCAAAGATAACAGGTTCATCTCTCATCTGTACAATGCCATGTTGCCAATACAGCGTTAGACTAATCTTCTGTGTGTCTCCCAAATGGCACCCTATTCCCTATGTAGTGCACTACTTTTGTCCAGGGCCCATAGGGATCGGGTCAAAAGTAGTGCACTATATAGGGAATAGGGTGCCATTTGGGATATAAACACTGTTCACATGTGCTTGGCTGTGGTGAGCAAGAGTCCCTTACCCTGGTGAGCTGAAGGACTGGTTGACCTGGGAGGTCAGAGCAGCGGAGCCAGACCGGAGTGTGCCGGGTGAAGGCCCATGACTAGGACTATTAGGAGAGGAACTCGATGACACTAGAGCACAGAGGAATAGACTCAATTCAACATGCACACTGACTTCACAAGAAAGCTTGAAACTTCATACAGTGTTTCATATGGACAAAGGTTTTATAGGTTTGATTTCTCACACAGTGTGGATTTCACAGAAAATGTCTCTATGCCATTTACTTTTTCTTAAATACAGGTCTTAAGTACTACAGACTATATGAAGTAGTCTTAAATACAGGTCTTAAGTACTACAGACTATATGAAGTAGTCTTAAATACAGGTCTTAAGTACTACAGACTATATGAAGTAGTCTTAAATACAGATTATATGAAGTAGTCTTAAATACAGATTATATGAAGTACATATCTTTACACTTGCCTACACCTGAAGCAGGAGGGCTGTATGATCTGGACGTGGAGGCCTGAAACAAGGTGTTACATAATGGCTGGTGAGACAAAACACAAGACAATGTACTGACAATGTGTTGTAGCGTACCTATGCATTACTATCACACTACTCTTTCATTACACAACTCTTTATCATACCAATGAACATTATTTGAAAATATGCTTTCAAACTGACTTGAAAATAGAGAGCTACTGAATGTATTCAGAGCTGGCCATTTCACCATCAGGAAAAAACATACGTTATTTCCCAAAAATGTTATACAGTGAGGGAAAAAAGTATTTGATCCCCTGCTGATTATGTACGTTTGCCCACTGACAAAGAAATGATCAGTCTATAATTTTTAATGGTAGGTTTATTTGAACAGTGAGAGACAGAATAACAACAAAAAAATCCAGAAAAACGCATGTCAAAAATGTTATAAATTTATTTGCATTTTAATGAGGGAAATAAGTATTTGACCCCCTCTCAATCAGAAAGATTTCTGGCTCCCATGTGTCTTTTATACAGGTAACGAACTGAGATTAGGAGCACACTCTTAAAGGGAGTGCTCCTAATCTCAGTTTGTTACTTGTATAAAAGACACCTGTCCACAGAAGCAATCAATCAATCAGATTCCATACTCTCCACCATGGCCAAGACCAAAGAGCTCTCCAAGGATGTCAGGGACAAGATTGTAGACCTACACAAGGCTGGAATGGGCTACAAGACCCTCGCCAAGCAGCTTGGTGAGAAGGTGACAACAGTTGGTGCGATTATTCGCAAATGGAAGAAACACAAAATAACTGTCAATCTCCCTTGGCCTGGGGCTCCATGCAAGATCTCACCCTGTGGAGTTGCAATGATCATGAGAACGGTGAGGAATCAGCCCAGAACTACACGGGAGGATCTTGTCAATGATCTCAAGGCAGCTGGGACCATAGTCACCAAGAAAACAATTGGTAACACACTACGCCGTGAAAGACTGAAATCCTGCAGTGCCCGCAAGGTCCCCCTGCTCAAGAAAGCACATATACAGGCCCGTCTGAAGTTTGCCAATGAACATCTGAATGATTCAGAGGAGAACTGGGTGAAAGTGTTGTGGTCAGATGAGACCAAAATCGAGCTCTTTGGCATCAACTCAACTCGCCGTGTTTGGAGGAGGAGGAATGCTGCCTATGACCCCAAGAACACCATCCCCACCGTCAAACATGGAGGTGGAAACATTATGCTTTGGGAGTGTTTTTCTGCTAAGGGGACAGGACAACTTCACTGCATCAAAGGGACGATGGACGGGGCCATGTACCGTCAAATCTTGGGTGAGAACCTCCTTCCCTCAGCCAGGGCATTGAAAATGGGTCGTGGATGGGTATTCCAGCATGACAATGACCCAAAACACACGGCCAAGGCAACAAAGGAGTGGCTCAAGAAGAAGCACATTAAGGTCCTGGAGTGGCCTAGCCAGTCTCCAGACCTTAATCCCATAGAAAATCTGTGGAGGGAGGTGAAGGTTTGAGTTGCCAAACGTCAGCCTCGAAACCTTAATGACTTGGAGAAGATCTGCAAAGAGGAGTGGGACAAAATCCCTCCTGAGATGTGTGCAAACCTGGTGGCCAACTACAAGAAACGTCTGACCTCTGTAATTGCCAACAAGAGTTTTACCACCAAGTACTAAGTCATGTTTTGCAGAGGGGTCAAATACTTATTTCCCTCATTAAAATGCAAATCAATTTATAACATTTTTGACATGCGTTTTTCTGGATTTTGTTGTTGTTATTCTGTCTCTCACTGTTCAAATAAACCTACCATTAAAATTATAGACTGATCATGTCTTTGTCAGTGGGCAAACGTACAAAATCAGCAGGAGATCAAATACTTTTTTCCCTCACTGTAACTGAGAGATTTAAGGCTAACCATTCTGGAGTTGAAGTTGTGTGATTTCATTGGTGAGGTGGACACGGGGCAGTAGATCCTCTTCTCCTTCTGTCTGCGGTTACAGAACCACACCCGCACCACCTCCTTCTCCATAGACAGCTGCTCTGAGATCAGCATGATCTCCTCCGAGTTAGGCTTGGGGTTCTGAATAGAAACATTGGTATTAGGTGCTATAAGCATGCATGAGCCTTTATAATGTCTTGTAATAAGGCATATCATATGTACAGTTGAAGTCTGAAGTTTACATACACCTTAGCCAAATACATTTAAACTCAGTTTTTCACTATTCCTGACGTTTAATCCTAGTAAAAATTCCCTGTTTTAGGTCAGTTAGGATAACCACTTTATTTTAAGAATGTGAAATGTCAGAATAATAGTAAAGAGAATTATTTATTTCAGCTTTTATTTCTTTCATCACATTCCCAGTGGGTCAGAAGTTTACATACACTCAATTAGTATTTGGTAGCATTGCCTTTAAATTGTTTAACTTGGGTCAAACATTTCGGGTAGCCTTCATTTACATTTATGTCATTTAGCAGACTCTCTTATCCAGAGCGACTTACAGTTAGTGAGTGCATACATTATTTTTGTTTTGTTATTATTATTATATATATATTTTTTTCATTCACATTTATAATGTCTTAAAATAAGCCATATCATATGTATCCGCATTGCAACTAACTCAAAATGGCTGCTATGTAGTCACTCAAGTATCACAACAATGTGCATGATGGTGGATTGTTTTGCTCCCTGGAAAGCATGGAAAAGGGCTTTTAAATACGACTTATATCAACAGTTCCTAAATTACGTTCAGCATTTATGATTGGAAATGCAGGGGACAATATTAGAGGACAGACAGAGTTAACTCACATCATGGAAGCGTTTCTCCAGGGTGTGCTTGATGTTGGTTTCTATGCTTGTTCTCTTTTTCCTTTTCCTTCCATATCCTTCCATCAGGGGGGGTAGAGCGACACCGTTGGTCATAGAGTCGGAGGGGGAATTCTCTGATGTGAAAAGAGCATGAACATGATTTACCGATGTACATTTCCTCTAAAATAAATTTCCTGCCAATAAAACAAATTAAATATCCTCTCGACATAGAAATCGTGTGTAAAAACATGCAATGGCAAATGATGTAGATGATTCAGAAATACCAAGCCATCAAAAAAATATACACTGAGTATACAAAACATTAGGAACACCTGCTCTTTCCATGACATAGACTGACTGACCAAGTTAATCCAGGTGAAAGCTATGATCCCTTATTGATGTCACCTGTTAAATCTACTTCAATCAGTGCAGATGAAGGAGAGGAGACAGGTTAAGCTTTGAGACAATTGAGACATGGATTGTGTATTTATGCCATTCAGAGGGTGAATGGGCAAGACAAAAGATTTAAGTGCCTTTGAACGGGGTATGGTAGTAGGTGTCAGGCGCACCAGTTTGAGTGTGTCAAGAACTGCAACGCTGCTGGATTTTTCATGCTCAACAGTTTCCCATATGTATCAAGAATGGTCCACCACCCAAAGGACATCCAGCCAACTTGACACAACTGTGGGAAGCATTGGAGTCAACATGGGCCAGCATCCCTATGGAACGCTGTCGACACCTTGAACAGTCTATGCCCCGACGAATTGAGGCTGTTCTAGGGCAAAAGGGGGGGGTGCAACTCAATATTAGGAAGGTGTTCCTAATGTTTAGTATACTCAGTGTATTGTTATACTCTATAGTACCTGCGTCACTCAGCCACTTCTCAAGTAGAGGCTTCAGCTTGCACATATTCTTGAAGCTCAGGTTGAGGGCCTCAAAGCGGGAGATGGTGGTCTGGCTGAAGTCATTCCCATATAGCTTCCCCATAGCCAGGCCTACATCACCCTGAAACACACACACACACACAGTGGATATATTTCAATCTGATTACGGCACACTTTCAAATTATAATCTAGTTTCAGTCTACGTCATGAATTCAATTCCTGTATTACATTATTCATCGCCTTCAAGTGTGTTGACTACAGAAATGATAAGTCACTTCACTCCTGCCTTTGAGCTGTGTGTGTTTCAACAGTTAGATGATATCAGAATGAGCAAATACACCAAGTACAGAAGTTAGGTGGCATATCAGTAATCAGAGCCAGAGGCGGTAGCCTCAAGGTTAGAGGCGTGCCAGTAACTGAAGGGTTGCCTGTTCAAATCCCAGGGCTGACAGGAAAATATCTGGTGGGAGTGAGAATCACAATATCAGGTGCTGCATATTGCCATTGTGCCCTTGAGCAAGACAATTAACCCCTAACCTGTTCAAGGGGCGCTGTTCTGTGGCATCTAGACACTTGTGTTAATGTACCAGTATTTGTGGTGTCCGGGGGGTTGGGAAAAAACACAAGACGGCAAAAAGACAAAGTTGTATTGTATTTTAAGCCAGTGGCCCTCTGTACCTGGGTGAAGCCCAGTTTGATGCGTCTCTGTTTGAAGGCCTTGGCAAACTGTTCCAGCTCCTCCAGGTCACTGGCCTCGTCCTGCTGGGGGGCCCCCATGTGTTTGGGGACCTGCAGGTGGGACATGTCCAGGTGGCTTTCCATGGACGACGATGTCAGGCCCGACCGACTCATGGCCTTTAGGGAACACAGTGGTGAGGAGGAATACTGTTAAATGGATGATAAAAGTCATTGTGTAGATGTTTAGCCATGTGAAAATTTTAGCAGTGTTAGAAACCTTGTTCATGCAAAAATGGAATATGTTTGTGTGTTATGCAAATTTCGCTCTTCATAATTCCTCATATTAATATATTTGACTGATGTCAGTTAAAGTTATATGATAAGTCCTTATCCCTGTCATGGTCTGTCCTGTAAAGGGTTAATTCTGTTATCAAATTCAAGGACCCGGATGCATGACCTGTATTGTTGCCCTATTATCTTCTCAGTAAACATGATAACTTGACTTAAATCTCTCTGCCTCATCCATATAGCTAATCATGTCAACTGGTGTAAGAAGTGTGATTTTTACCTGAGGTGTCAATGCTAACCCAGGCTGGTGCTGGAGGAGACCTGACTGGTTCTGGGTGGGAAAGCTGAGGAGATTCTGCTGCAGAAGTGCTACACGGGGGGGAAAAGACTGTTATTGATACAATTTGTTTAGAGAAGTATCATAGATATTGTAACTTTCACACTTCCCAGGTTTTTCAGAAATCCTGTTTGAAGAATTACCTCCCTGCTTATTCTCTCCTGGTTTCGTGAGTCCTCAAACTAGTGTAGCTGAAATATCTGTGCATTTTGGGAAAGTTTCCGAAATATTGCAACTCTGTAGCTCAATTGGTCCTCTGTAGCTCAATTGGTAGAGCATGGCGCTTGTAACGCCAGGGTAGTGGGTTCGATCCCCGGGACCACCCATACGTAAAAATGTATGCACACATGACTGTAAGTCGCTTTGGATAAAAGCGTCTGCTAAATGGCATATTATTATATTATTATTATTTGATTGTCCATATGTACCTTGGTGCCCCGTGTGTTGTGTCTGTGAGAGGAGGAAGGAGGAGGGGGATGAGAGGTGGTGAGAGCCTGGCATAAGCACCAGCTGCTGCATGGTGTGGAGGGAGGGGAGCTCCTGTGGAAACAGAAATACAATCTTAGATTTTTCATTTATTTAACCTTTATTTATCCAGGTGAGTTGTTGAGATAAAATCTATTTTGCACGAGAGACCTGGATCTAAACCAAAAAACAACCATCCAAATGCCCTCATTACAGAATGACAGTTTCCTCCCATTCTTAGAAAGTGATAAATAATTATAGCTTTATGTGACATTAAACATGGGGCCAGGGGCCGTGCATATCAAACATATTAGAGTATACATATGGCGCCTGATATATTGAGACAGAAGATGAGTGACCTACCCCTGATAGCTGGCCACCAGAAATTGGGGATCCTTGTGTCAGGTGACATGCCTTGTGTGATGAGACAGAATGGGGAGAGTCATTGAGGACCTCTGTCTTGATCTGGGAACCAATCACATCACAGTATCACTCACTTTTCTACTTCCTACTTTTTGATGATGCAATTGTCTTTAGAAGAATAACAGTACATAAACACGGTCTTGTCGTTTTCACTGGAAATGTGGATATAATTTGTGTGTGACCAATTGACATAGAACAATCAGGCTGACATTTGGTCTATCTTGCCATATACAGTATGTGTTATTCCAACTCCAATCCTCCAGTACTCCCAACAGCCCAACTCCAATCCTCCAGTACTCCCAACAGCCCAACTCCAGTCCTCCAGTATCCCCAACAGCCCAACTCTAGTCCTCCAGTACCCCCAACAGCCCAACTCCAGTTCTCCAGTACTCCCAACAGCCCAACTCCAGTCCTCCAGTACCCCCAACAGCCCAACGCCAGTCCTCCAGTACCCCCAACAGCCCAACTCTGATCCTCCAGTACCTCCAACAGCCCAACTCCAGTCCTCCAGTACCCCCAACAGCCCAACAGCCCAACTCCAGCCTCCAGTACCCCCAACAGCCCAACTCCAGTCCTCCAGTATCCCCAACAGACCAACTCCAGTCCTCCAGTACCCCCAACAGCCCAACTCCAGTCCTCCAGTACCCCCAACAGCCCAACTCCAGTACCCCCAACAGCCCAACCCCAGTCCTCCAGTACCCCCAACAGCCCAACTCCAGTCCTCCAGTACTCCCAACAGCGCACATTTTTGTTGTAGCCCCAGACAAACACACCTGATTTAATTCATTGAGGGCTTGATGATTAGTTGACAAGTTTAATCAGGAGCTACAATAAAAATGTGTACTGTTGAGGGTACTTGAGGACTGGAGTTGGGAAACACTGTCATAGATTACGTACGTGTGTGTGTGTGTGTGTGTGTGTGTGTGTGTGTGTGTGCGCGTGCGTGCGTGTTCCTTGACCGGTTGGGTTAGGCTGCAGGACTTGTTAAACAAGATACAAACTCTGATAAACACCCTCCCCTCGGGCAGTGCAGTATGCAAATAACCCCCAGGACTAAAACAATAAACCTCCCTTTAACGATCTCCCAATGCCAAATGGATAGACATAGTTTAGGAATAACTTATAGGTAATAGGTTATAATAATAGGTGGACATTTTGAGGTATATAAACAGTGGTGTGAGAAATATCATGATCTTAGTGGAACTGTCCAGCACACTTACAATAAGTCGTATTCAGTTCATGTAATGTGATACTAGATGTTCTTATTACATTATTTACACAGACTAAAGTACATTGCTTTCAGTATTGACGGAATTCACAATCAATATTTTTGTTACGAAATCTTACATGGACAAGACCAATTGTTTGGAGACATATGGTATGAAGTAAAAACCTTTCAAGTTTTTCTCTATAAAATAAATGATAAACATCGTTTTTCTGTAATGTCCTACTATCACTTCTGAGACAGAAAGTTGCTCACACTTTAATTCATTCCCACTTATGGATAGCTAATCTGAAGTTAAAATTAAATTTGTTTTCTATACTCACTTGTCTGGTGAAGTCGATTCCATTTTGTTCATTGTCTGCAGGAGAAAGTAAATATCAATTATTAGACAGTCATATATTACAATGTCCTACCTATCCCCAAGCATATTAGGGCCACATTTAGGGTCAAACTGCTTTCTGTTTATTAGAACAGGCCTACACCTGAAGTAGCACTCTGGATAACAGTATGGATGTTTTTTGATAATTAAGCTACAAACCGGAATAATAGGCAAATCGCTAACACTTTATAATAACTCTCATGAATAAGGCATTATAAATGCTTGTAAATGTTTATAAATAGTTTCTAAATTATCATACATTTTATAAATGATTAGAAATTGTAGTGCTCATAATACTTATAATTGTTAATAAATGTTTACAAATGATGAAATACTTATTTATTAATAGTTTATAAATAGTTTATACATATTTTCATGAAAGTTATTGTAAAGTCTTACAGGACAAACCACATACAGAGACGCCATGCCCATTGAAACTGAGAAGCCCTTGTGCCTCACAAGTGTGTCCTCAATATGTAGGATAAAAATACACAAGATGTAGTTTATTTAGACAGTTTCTTGGCACTGACCATATATATCTTCATCAGGGCTATAATGTAAAAAATCCAACACAGCCATATGGATGATTCACCACAATATGGAGTGAATGATTACAAAGGTTATGATCACATTAACCCTTTTAAGACACTGGCACCCTCCCTACAACACAACGATGCCATACGAGACAGACAGAGAGTTCAAAGGTCTGCTGTGCAGGTAATCTTCCCTCATTTGTATTTCAAATAGGACCTCTGGGAGTTTGCGGCGAGTGATGTGCCTGCTCAACCCACAGTATGGAAATCTCCCACCCCCCGAGGCCAAACGTCCAGTATGGAAATCATGGAGCCATGCAAATCAGCAGTGTAGCCTTGGCAACCTTTTCAGGCCTTTCCATTGTAATGTTTACAGACCCCCAGGTGCACTACACACATTGACTAACTCCAGACCCAGAACTATAATGGAACTGGGATAGCATTGGCAACACAGAATAGAACAAAACTTTGAACACTATGTATACTGTATTATTATTATTCTACTATTGTATTATATAGTATTATCTGGCAGCATTCAACTCCCCCTTATGTCAGTTCAATCGCATTTTAACATTGGAAGGCTGGGGTTGATCGCATTCGGTCCCTTCACAAGTGTCACTAGTGCAAAGGAATTTTAACTCCCATATATGTTCATATCATAATTAATTCCCTTGTAATTCTAAAAGCTTTGATAAAAAGTGTCTTCTGATTTTGTTTCCCATAATATACAGTACCAAGGTTGATAATGGTTCACTTCTAGACAAATTAATGAATAGTGTTGTGAGATTTATTTACTTACTGGTTGATGTTGTGAATGTTTTACATAATTGTGAGAAGTCATGTCACTGCAGCAAAGTTGCCTGTATGGACTCACTCACTCATGCCCACATTTATTTTTAGTCAAGTTAATTAAACCTGCATTATTCTTTTTAATATGTGGTATGTTTATTTGATAGAGAGATAGAGAAAGGTTGAAAAAAGGGTGCTGAAAGAGCAGTGGGCCGGATTCAAACCCATGCTGGCAGCGGTACACCATACATGTGCTCCAGAGGAAGCGGCTCAAGGCCTCTACATACTCAAACAGAGTGAAGGAGCTCGTTTTCACACGTAGTTCTATGTACTTTTGTGTGGCTGTCATTTTTTTAACGGACCATATATGACGCTCCGTTGCTCTGTTTGCATGAAGTATGAAGGGCCCTTTAGACCCTTAGACCACCCCAGGCCACTGCCTGCATTATTCTAACCCATATCCTGAAGAGACTATAAACCTTTAGTGGCTCCCTGGATAGTGCTTTCAAAAGTGCATTTGATTTGCACAGCAGCATGTCCTAGATGATGGAAGGAGTTGACACTCAGAATAGTCTGTCTGGTTGCATGCTCTGGATGACTACTCAGACAGGTTTGCAGTCAAAACTGAAGTGTCAACACCTTCCATCCAGGATACGCTGCTATGGAAATCAAGAGCAATATCTGGCTAGCCACTTTCTGCAATTAATCATTGTAATTATACAATAAAAATATGTTGATAACTCAGCAAATACACTCTTAATTCAGTTTCTGGAAAGAATGTCATCAAAAGATAAAGGTCTCCCTGTTGTAAAATATCATACAATATCTATTAATCTATTTGCTTAAGGGACATCTTCTCAAAGGGACAATTTACATACAGAGAACTCTCTTTCTGACCTACACTACCAGTCAAAAGTTTTAGAACACCTACTCATTCAAGGGTTTTTCTTTATTTTTACTATTTTCTACATTGTAGAATAATAGTGAAGACATCAAAACTATGAAATAACACGTATGGAATAATGTAGTAACAAAAAAAGTGTTAAACAAATCAAAATATATTTTATATTTGAGATTCTTCAAATAGCCACCCTTTGCGTTGATGACAGCTTTGCACACTCTTGGCATTCTCTCAACCAGCTTCATGAGGAATGCATTTCAATTAACTGGTGACACTGTCTGTGATTTATTTAGTATTCAAGGCACACTTAACCAGCATGGCTACCAAAGCGTTCTGCAGCGATACGCCATCCCATCTGGTTTGGGCTTAGTAGGGCTATAATTTTTCTTTCAACAGGACAATGACTATTTTCCCAAGAAGGAGAGTGCTGCATCAGATGACCTGGTCTCCACAATCCCCTGACCTCAACCAAATTGAGATGGTTTGAGACCAGTCGGACCGCAGAGTGAAGTAAAAGCAGCCAACAAGTGCTCAGCATATTAAATATATTTTGATTTATTTAACACTTTTTTGGTTAAT
This sequence comes from Coregonus lavaretus, assembly GCF_964263955.1. Classification (NCBI taxonomy): domain Eukaryota; kingdom Metazoa; phylum Chordata; class Actinopteri; order Salmoniformes; family Salmonidae; genus Coregonus; species Coregonus lavaretus. The sequence continues at coordinate 12,355,719 of NC_140002.1, forward strand.
ACATGATACCATATGTGTTATTTTATAGTTTTGATGTCTTCACTATTATTCTACAATGAAGAAAATTGTAAAAATAAAGAAAAACCCTTGAATGACTAGGTGTGTCCAAACCTTTGACCGGTAGTGTACATACATACATACATACATACACATATAAATACATACATATACACATACATACATACATACAGTGCCTTGCAAAAGTATTCATCCCCCTTGGCGTTTTTCCTATTTTGTTGCATTACAACCTGTAATTTAAATTGATTTTTATTTGGATTTCATGTAATGGACATACACAAAATAGTCCAAATTGGTGAAGTGAAACGAAAAAAAGAACTTGTTTAAAAAAATTCTAAAAAATAAATAACGGAAAAGTGGTGCGTGCATATGTATTCACCCCCTTTGCTATGAAGCCCCTAAATACGATCTGGTGCAACCAATTACCTTCAGAAGTCACATAATTAGTTAAATAAAGTCCACCTGTGTGCAATCTAAGTGTCACATGATCTGTCACATGATCTCAGTATATATACACGTGTTCTGTAAGGCCATATAGGAAAAACTGAAAAAGCGTGTGCGAGCAAGGAGGCCTATAAACCTGACTCAGTTACACCAGCTCTGTCAGGAGGAATGGGCCAAAATTCACCCAACTTATTGTGGGGAGCTTGTGGAAGGCTACCCGAAACGTTTGACCCAAGTTAAACAATTTAAAGGCAATGCTACCAAATACTAATTGAGTGTATGTAAACTTCTGACCCACTTGGAATGTGATGAAAGAAATAAAAGCTTAAATAAATCATTCTCTCAACTATTATTCTGGCATTTCACATTCTTAAAATAAAGTGGGGATCCTAACTGACCTAAGACAGGGAATTTTTACGAGGATTAAATGTCAGGAATTATGAAAAACTGAGTTTAAATGCATTTGGCTAAGGTGTATGTAAACTTCTTACTTCAACTGTACGTGTCAGCAACCACAGCTAATGAAGTCCCTGAAACCCTTAACAAGGAGTTGCAGTCAGTTTTGGAATGGGTTGCCAGTAATAAACTGGTCCTGAACATCTCTAAAACTAAGAGCACAGTATTTGGTACAAATCATTCCCTAAGCTCTAGACGTCAGCTGAATCTGGTAATGAATGGTGTGGCTGTTGAGGAGTTGAGGAGACTAAATTACTTGGTGTTACCTTAGATTGTAAACTGTCATGGTCAAAACATATAGATTCAAAGGTTGTAAAGATGGGGAGAGGTCTGTCCGTAATAAAGAGATGCTTCTGCTTTTTTGACACCACACTCCACAAAGCAAGTCCTGCAGGCTCTAGTTTTGTCTTATATTGATTATTGTCCAGCCATGTGGTCAAGTGCTGCTAAGTAAGACCTAGTCAAACTGCAGCTGGCCTAGAACAGAGCGGCACGTCTTGTTCTTAATTGTAATCAGAGGGCTAATATACAGTGGGGAAAAAAAGTAGTTAGTCAGCCACCAATTGTGCAAGTTCTCCCACTTAAAAAGATGAGAGAGGCCTGTAATTTTCATCATAGGTACACGTCAACTATGACAGACAAATTGAGAAAGAAAATCCAGAAAATCACATTGTAGGATTTTTTATGAATTTATTTGCAAATTATGGTGGAAAATAAGTATTTGGTCACCTACAAACAAGCAAGATTTCTGGCTCTCACAGACCTGTAACTTCTTCTTTAAGAGGCTCCTCTGTCCTCCACTCGTTACCTGTATTAATGGCACCTGTTTGAACTTGTTATCAGTATAAAAGACACCTGTCCACAACCTCAAACAGTCACACTCCAAACTCCACTATGGCCAAGACCAAAGAGCTGTCAAAGGACACCAGAAACAAAATTGTAGACCTGCACCAGGCTGGGAAGACTGAATCTGCAATTGGTAAGCAGCTTGGTTTGAAGAAATCAACTGTGGGAGCAATTATTAGGAAATGGAAGACATACAAGACCACTGATAATCTCCCTCGATCTGGGGCTCCATGCAAGATCTCACCCCGTGGGGTCAAAATGATCACAAGAACGGTGAGCAAAGATCCCAGAACCACACAGGGGGACCTAGTGAATGACCTGCAGAGAGCTGGGACCAAAGTAACAAAGCAACAAAGCCTACCATCAGTAACACACTACGCCGCCAGGGACTCAAATCCTGCAGTGCCAGATGTGTCCCCCTGCTTAAGCCAGTACATGTCCAGGCCCGTCTGAAGTTTGCTAGAGTGCATTTGGATGATCCAGAAGAGGATTGGGAGAATGTCATATGGTCAGATGAAACCAAAATAGAACTTTTTGGTAAAAACTCAACTCGTCGTGTTTGGAGGACAAAGAATGCTGAGTTGCATCCAAAGAACACCATACCTACTGTGAAGCATGGGGGTGGAAACAACATGCTTTGGGGCAGTTTTTCTGCAAAGGGACCAGGACGACTGATCCGTGTAAAGGAAAGAATGAATGGGGCCATGTATCGTGAGATTTTGAGTGAAAACCTCCTTCCATCAGCAAGGGCATTGAAGATGAAACGTGGCTGGGTCTTTCAGCATGACAATGATCCCAAACACACCTCCCGGGCAACGAAGGAGTGGCTTCGTAAGAAGCATTTCAAGGTCCTGGAGTGGCCTAGCCAGTCTCCAGATCTCAACCCCATAGAAAATCTTTGGAGGGAGTTGAAAGTCCGTGTTGCCCAGCGACAGCCCCAAAACATCACTGCTCTAGAGGAGATCTGCATGGAGGAATGGGCCAAAATACCAGCAACAGTGTGTGAAAACCTTGTGAAGACTTACAGAAAACGTTTGACCTGTGTAATTGCCAACAAAGGGTATATAACAAAGTATTGAGAAACTTTTGTTATTGACCAAATACTTATTTTCCACCATAATTTGCAAATAAATTCATTAAAAATCCTACAATGTGATTTTCTGGAGAAAAAAAATCTCATTTTGTCTGTCATAGTTGACGTGTACCTATGATGAAAATTACAGGCCTCGCTCATCTTTTTAAGTGGGAGAACTTGCACAATTGGTGGCTGACTAAATACTTTTTTTCCCCACTGTAAATACTATGCATGCCAGTCTCTCTTTCCTAAGAGTTGAGGAGAGACTGACTGCATCACTTCTTCTTTTTGTAAGAAACATTAATGTGTTGAAAATTCCAAATTGTTTGCATAGTCAACTTACGCACAGCTCTGACACACACACTTACCCCACCAGACATGCCACCAGGGGTCTTTTCATAGTCCCCAAATCCAGAACAAATTCAAGAAAGTGTACAGTATTACATAGAGCCATTATTGCATGGAATTCCCTTCCATCTCATATTGCTCAAATGAACAGCAAACCTGGTTATAAAAAACAGATAAAGGCAAAGGGTGGCTATTTGAAGAATCTCAAATATAAAATATATTTTGATTTGTTTAACACTTTTTTGGTTACTACATGATTCCATATGTGTTATTTCATAGTTTTGATGTCTTCACTATTATTCTACAATGTAGAAAATAGTAAAAATAAAGAAAAACCCTTGAATGAGTAGGTGTTCTAAAACTTTTGACCGGTAGTGTATATTTCATGCAGACCTTTCATTCACTTTTCAATTAGGGAGTCAAGTTGTTTGTTTAATTTTGGTTCATTTGTGTTGAAAAAGAACACAATAAAACAATGAACCGCAAGCTGTGTGAAAAGATGCATGATATCATTACTATCAGGGTAAAATTATTGTGATCATTTCCTCTCTGACCTGATGGTCTTGCATAGTGTTGTGGCTATTAGTGTTAGACTATATGAAATAATATCTGGTGTGATCCTGGTAGGATCCTTTGAGGTGAAGTTGATTCAACATAAAAGGTTAAGGCTTCCAGCTGCTGCTATACTCTGACTTCAAGTTTACTCAACTTTGGGGCAGGAAAGTTCTACTAACATGAATTCCTAAATTTGCCAAAGTTTTTATTCTGATTGTATTCAAATTATCCCAATTTTAAGTCCAGCCAACTTGGACATGTAATGTATTTGGACTTTTCTAAGTTGTATGTTTTACAGTGATTTGCTTGAATGATCGCTGAGGCAACAGCATGATGGAACTTTAAAAGCCTATTTTGTCAGATTTTGTCCTAAAATGTAAAGAATTACAGTAATTCACTTCCATACACTACGCTGCTCTATCTGAATCCAAGTTCCACATTTTCATTTAGTTTGTTCTGTATTTTACCACTTCGTCCATGTCACCTGGGGCTATGGCAGCTTCTCTGCAAACAGCTTGAGATACAGACATTACATCCTGGTAGAGCCTCCAACCAACAGAATCAACACATCCAATTTTAGAAACACTTTTAGAAACACTTAAACACTTATTCCAATTGTTTTTGGGGGGAGATTTTGGCTGTTGATAAGATACTTTCAATCAGAAAGATTATACAGAGAAATAGTAATTCACTATTCACACTGTGGTAATCAACACACCCTAATCCCCCACTTATCAGCAAAGGATTGTACAAGAAATGCTGAGACACATTTACAGTGTTTTTGATCAATATAGCCTAAAGCTATCAAAACAAATGTCCAGACACACCATAACTTCAGAAATAAGGTTTGAGGATTAAAACAACCATAGCAATGTGAAACTTTCATGGTCAGCCTGGAGGCTTCACATACCCTTGCATCCAAATTCCATGACATCATTTGGGTAAGAAAAACACACACACTAAAACATTTACTGTCAACAGTTAGTGTATAATATTCAATGTTATTGGGGGTGTTCTGTTTCAGTAAATAATTGTCTGTTTCAGTTAATCATTTCAATTAAAAAAGCAAAATGAGCTATTTTTCAGTACAAATCTGTATGAAAGTATGTACCACACATCCAGGGATACTAAGCATGCTATGATTCTTCAGAGATATTATGTAATTAAAAATGCATAAATAATAATAAAATAATTAAATGCATATATTCTTTCTTCATGACAAAATCATCTTGTGCTACTAAAAGTGATCAAATAAAGAAATTTTGAAATTAAATGTTTGTAGTCTTAACATACGAATAAGCAGAAATGTCTTTCTGTAAGGTTATTTTGTTTTTAACACCACCTTCACTAAGAAATACGTTTAGCAGTGCGATGGAGGAGAAAAGTAAACATCATAACTTTCCAAGATATATGTAATCATAATAATTTTTTCTAATACACCTGACAAGAGATAACGACAAACGGACAAATTAAAAGTAGACATTAAAAGGTGAAACATCCTTACCTGCTTGTTCATTGTGTGCCTCTGAGTGTTCCACTCTGTCTGTGCTCATCTTAATATCTGTAATGATAAATACTGCTGATTTTCCTAAAGGATTGTAACTTCGCCGGGACAATGCAGCACTCAGCTCTACCAGTAAAATGATCTTGAGGTTATTCTAATGCGGTGTACTTTCAAATTTTCTCCCACATGTGATTGCTGTTATAATATTCATAAGTTGGAGGGTATCCCCATTCAGTATTCACCACAGTTGCTTCAGCTCTCCTCCCTATCTGAACTCATCAAAACCAAATGAATCAAGTCAACAGACACTCGCAACGTTTGGTGAAATGGCTCAAAAATATAACTTTATATTACATTGAATATAAGCATTTAAAACTTGAACAGGTCATTTTGAAAAAATTATAATAATAGTAATTACTTACCTGGATTTAACAATTGTTCCACTCACTGGTTTAGATAGCACTATGTGAATATGTCCCCTTCTCTCTAAAAAGATGCTGGTATTGGGATGGAAATGTCTAATATCCACTAGTGGTCATCTGCATTTACCTAAGTGGGTTAGTGGAGGAAAATGCACCTTTTTCAGCACCCCACACAGGCAGATAGAGAGTAATTTGCATAAGTCTCTCGGTGTGTCCTATCCAGTCTCATTATTTTTGCATAAAACAACAATGGGTTGACTGCGAACTTAGAAAAGTTGCTTTTCAGTGTATGTGTGTATGTGTTTGTATAAAGGGATGAATAAGTGGACAGCATGTTGCAATAATAACTTAGCATCAAAGCAGGGCAAATTGTGGAAAGAATAATAAGCTTTACATTATAGTTATTTGTTACTGTGGAACAAGATTGAAATCTACCAATGAGCAGACAAAATGGGCAGACCGCCAAAATGGGGTTAATACTTTATAGTACCTTTCATGAATAAGCTGTATTTAATCATCAATAAATTAGTATTTCATTATTTGTAAACATTTATAAACATGTGCATTTACAAGCATTATAAGCATTACAATTCATAAGCATTTATAACATTTTATTAATGTATAAATCGTGATGACAGGTTTGGTTCAAGTGCATTCTCATCCGTTTCTATTCACTGCAAAACATTGTGCTAACATGTTTTGAGATGATGCAACAACCACAGGTCTGTCTGCCTGAATGACATCTAAACATAAAGAAAATAAGGCATGAGACACAAAGACCTTTAGGCAAATGAAGTTGGTCAAACTTAAGACACATAAAGAGAGTATTTATGTCCAGAGGGAGAATGGTAGTGATGACTGACTAAACAGCTGCCTTGCTCCTCTCTTTGGTTGGCTTGTTGAAACAGCATCTTCAACAGTCTTTCATGCCATTGGATACGCTCCTTCACACTTTGTTCCCACAGAAAGACAAACACACACATGTGCACGCACACATACACACACACACCATAGGCAAATTTACCATATATGGTAAATACCAAAATAAAATAAATATATAAAAGTAAAACCGTGAGTCTGTGATAGAAGGAAAAGTGATGGCAAAATGTATTATTTAGGCTAATATATTAATATATTCCTACTTGTTGTCCACTTCAAGTTCAACAATATTGTTAGGAAACAGGAAGTGTTTAGGGCACAGGTAGACAGTACACTTCCACATCCCATCCCTAGGTGGCAGCATCAGCTATATTACTATACTGAACAAAAATATAAACGCAACATTCAACAATTTCAACGATTTTACCGAGTTACAGTTCATATAAGGAAATTAGTCAATTTAAATAAATCCATTAGGCCCAAATCTATGGATTTCACATGACTGGGCAGGGGCGCAGCCATGGGTGGGCCTGGGAGTGCATAGGCCCACCCACTGGGGAGCCAGGCCCAGCCAATCAGAATTAGTTTTTCCCTATATGTGGACCACAAAATGTGGTTGTAGGAAAATCGTAAATCTGGTGAAATGGTGCTTTTCATCAGCTGTCCGGGTGGCTGGTCTCAGACCATCCCGTAGGTGAAGAAGCCAGATGTGAAGGTCCTGGAGGCAAGCACTAGGCAGAATAAATTATTTGTTTCCTCAGTGCCTATGTGGTCCAGTTTTTACAGCCACTGACCCTGGCACACATAGGTCAGAGTCGGCATGGGTTTGAATTCTGCCCACTGCCCTTTGTCTCATGGATGTCTATTTGTGACGCATTAATTATGCGTGGTTACAGGGCTAATTCTGTGTGGTTACAGGGTTAAAACAGAAACAACTCAAAGGTTAACAGTTTAGGCATTAATTCCAAGTGGTTAAGGTTAGGGAGATAGTTTGGGGAAAATAATAAAAACGACTCGCCTGCAGTATTCATCATCAGTATTCTTCCTAGTATTCTTAGTGCTTGTCTAAGCAGCGTGCTCCGGCTCCAGTGACCAGCTTGAGCCTACATTAGGCCCACAAGTTCATTTCATTTATTTCAATGTTTTCAAGAAGTAAAATGAATACTCTGATTATTTACACAAACAGAATTGTCTATGGATATGATCAAATGCATAAACATTTTCACAGCTTTATGAAATGAAATATTAAAGCCACACAATACAAGCTTTCGATCCACACCAAAGACCAGAACTACAGTACCAGTCAAAAGTTTGGACACACCTACTCATTCCAGGGTTTTCCTTTATTTTTACTATTTTCTACATTGTAGAATAATAGTGAAGACATCAAAACTATGAAATAACACATATGGAATCATGTAGTAACCAAAAAAGTGTTAAACAAATCAAAATGTATTTTATATTTGAGATTCTTCAAATAGCCAGAATGTAGCCTATTGTAATATAATCAAATAACAAGGGGCATATTGCAACCATCGATGGCACTAGATTATCACCAGTTGATGTCTCGTTAAACCATCAATACGTGCCAAATTCACCCGCACAGCTGATTTGAACATCCTCATGAACAGACTAAGGGTGATTTATCTATACTGAACAAAAATATAAACGCAACATGCAACAATTTCAACGGTTTTACTGGGTTACAGTTCATATAAGGAAATAAATCTATTGAAATAAATTCATTAGGTCCTAATCTATGGATATCACATGACTGGGCAGGCGCGCAGCCATGGGTGGGCCTGGGAGTGCATAGGCCCACCCACTTGGGAGCCAGGCCCACCCACTGGGGAGCCAGGCCCAGCCAATCAGAATTAGTTTTTCCCTATATGTGGACCACAAAATGTGGTTGTAGGCAAATCTGGTCGATGGTGCTTTTAATCAAGACCGCTAGATATGAAATGTTTGTTTAAGGCAGTTTAACAGCATAGTTTATTTATTTTTTAAAGTTTGACTGAGCTACAGGCTAAAGCTATTATAAAGCAGTTAACTCTCGAAATGTATTTTGTCAGGCAACCTTCAGTCCAGTCGTCACCAGAGGGCAGTCAAACTCCACAATGGATATTTGTGCATTATATGGATGGTACATACAGGTAACTGCCAAAATAAAGGAAAAAACAACATAAAGTGTCTCAATAGGGCGTTGGGCCACCATGAGCCGCCGGAACAGCTTCAATGCGCCTTGGCATAGATTCTGGTGTCTGGAACTTTATTGGAGGGATGCGACACCATTCTTCCAAGAGGAATTCCATCATTTGGTGTTTTGTTGATGGCAGTAGAAAACACTAGGTCTCAGACGCCGCTCCAGAATCTACCATGTGTTCACACATTAGACTACTCTTTTAAAGTCACTGAGATCACTTCTTCTAGCAATGGTATTTTTATACATGACCCTAAGCATGATGTGATGTTTTAATTGCTTAATTAACTCAGGAACCCCACCTGTGTGGAAGCACCTGCTTTCAATATACTTTGTGTTACTCAAATGTTTCCTTTATTTTGGCAGTTACTTGTAGGTTGGTTAGGTGGATGAAGAGAAGTTGGAAGACGGGGAGTGTTTTTCAAAGCATGGTTTTAGATGGCGCATTATGATGTTTATATACACACAAATCTACTGAGCTTTGCAATATGATACCCAATGGAAGAAGCATTAGTATGAAGACAAGTTAGGATTTTAATTTGTCAAAGTTAGACACACTTTTAGAAAACATCTGTGAGCTGCACATTTCTTTTACATAAAACATTTTAAACCATAGAATTACTTTAAAATCAAATAACACAGTGAAAGGTTAAGGCACTTACCATCAACCAATGGTTTACATATTTCAAAAATAAAAGTTTGTGTTTTGTTGCTGTGTGTATGCATTAGGTAACTTGTTTGTAAAATCTCCCTCAGAGCGATAGATGGGCTATAATTTATATGAGCAATTAGATTAATGTAACAATGACATGCAGAACAGCAATCTCCAGTACAAGCTTAATCACTGGCACTTTGGACATACAAGGGCACAATAAGGACAACAGGAAGTTCAGTCCACTAGTTTCTTTCTTCAGTCTATCACAACAAGCTGGTAAACCTGAGAAAATATTGTTGATCACAGAGGGATAAAAAAGGCTTCAAAATAACTGGAAGCGAAAGGTTCCCACATGTAAGCTGCCTGATGAATATCTCATACCACCATGAATATGAGAGAGTAATACTCACAGTTAATCTATAAACTCAACTTTATTCGTTATACCTATAGTATAAACCTGACTTAAGTCAGTTTCTGCATTTGAAGTTACACAAGGCAGAGATCAGGCTACATGCTGATGCATTTGACAGCAATGGCAAAATCCTTCCAGCCACACTGGACTGTTTCAATATCCTAGTTTTCTAACAGAATATCACAAAGTATTTTATTTTGCATTAAGTAAATAAAAACTGCATCAGAAAGCGTGACACCCCACTCCCTCATTTCTTCGGGTCGGGCGGGGCTACTCTACTTATTGCCGCTGCCCTGCGGAGGAGGTGCCCCAGAAGCGAGACGTCTCACTGGCAAAAAGGTCCCCTGTAGCTCAGTTGGTAGAGCATGGCGCTTGCAACGCCAGGGTTGTGGGTTCGTTTCCCACGGGGGGCCAGTATGAAAATGTATGCACTCACTAACTGTAAGTCGCTCTGGATAAGAGCGTCTACTAAATGTCTAAAATGTAAATGTAAAAAAAATCTGTGTCGGGAGAGCAGGGAGGGGACAATAAGTAGACCAGAGCCATTGGTTTCACACGGGAAAGCATGCTCATGTGAAAGAGGGAACACACACTTACACAGACAGGAACCGTGACAATTTTTTCCAATGGTAAACTGCCTCAATAAGACATCTTCATTTATCCACCATCTTTGGTCAAAACATTAATCCATGTTAGCATGGGCACTTTCTTCTAGGTTGGGCGATTTAAAATCTCATATTGTTGAGTTCTCCTTGTTAAATCTCATGGTAAACTATTCAAGAATCACGTCATGGGTATACAATAATATCATAAAATTGCCCAACCCTACTTTCTTTGTTCCCGTTAGGCTCCTGTCTAGATGTACTGTTACAGTACATGCGCTACTGTCTGGTTGAACCCAAAACAAGAAATTATGTAAACGAAACATGTCTAACACCACAGTTAGACTTATATATTTAGGCACTAGGCAGGTCTGTTACTTCACTCCAAGGCCACATATATAAATCCCCTGCTCACTCTAGACGTGCACTGTAGGCTAAACGTCTTCTAGGAAAGAACCAGGAGCGAAACAGGCTGCTTTAGGTCTCCTCGTCCCATGGGCAGAGCTGTCTATGGGGGACGTAGTAGTCGAAGCGGTAGCCCTTGCTGCAGCTCCTGATGCCACACTTATAGGGGTTGGCCCTTCCAGCCACGGCCAGGCGGCTGCGGCAGTATTTGAGCATGCAGGGGAGCCACTCCAGACGCAGGAAATAGCTGCAGATGCAGGGCTGCCACATATCCAGAGTGGAGGGGCATCGCTGCAGACCAGCGGCGTCCGCTGTCTGGGGCAGGGGCTCAAATTCAATGGCCTCTATTCCTGGAGAGAGAGAGATTTTAAATTGTGACTTTCGATCAAGGAATTTCTATTGAACTGTATGGCAATGAACTCTATGGCTGTGCAGACATACAGTGGGGGAAAAAAGTATTTAGTCAGCCACCAATTGTGCAAGTTCTCCCACTTAAAAAGATGAGGGAGGCCTGTAATTTTCATCATAGGTACACGTCAACTATGACAGACAAAAAGAGAGAGAAAAAAATCCAGAAAATCACATTGTAGGATTTTTTATGAATTTATTTGCAAATTATGGTGGAAAATAAGTATTTGGTCACCTACAAACAAGCAAGATTTCTGGCTCTCACAGACCTGTAACTTCTTCTTTAAGAGGCTCCTCTGTCCTCCACTCGTTACCTGTATTAATGGCACCTGTTTGAACTTGTTATCAGTATAAAAGACACCTGTCCACAACCTCAAACAGTCACACTCCAAACTCCACTATGGCCAAGACCAAAGAGCTGTCAAAGGACACCAGAAACAAAATTGTAATAATAATAATAATATGCCATTTAGCAGACGCTTTTATCCAAAGCGACTTACAGTCATGCGTGCATACATTTTTACGTATGGGTGGTCCCGGAGATCAAACCCACTACCCTGGCGTTACAAGCGCCGTGCTCTACCAGCTGAGCTACAGAGGACCACAAATACATTTTAGTCATTTAGCAGACGCTCTTATCCAGAGCGACTTACAGGAGCAATTAGGGTTAAGTGCCTTGCTCAAGGGCACATCGACAGATTTTTCACCTAGTCGGCTCGGGGATTAGAACCAGCTACCTTTCGGTTACTGGCACTACGCTCTTAACCACTAAGCTACCTGCACCAGGCTGGGAAGACTGAATCTGCAATAGGTAAGCAGCTTGGTTTGAAGAAATCAACTGTGGGAGCAATTATTAGGAAATGGAAGACATACAAGACCACTGATAATCTCCCTCGATCTGGGGCTCCACGCAAGATCTCACCCCGTGGGGTCAAAATGATCACAAGAACGGTGAGCAAAAATCCCAGAACCACACGGGGGGACCTAGTGAATGACCTGCAGAGAGCTGGGACCAAAGTAACAAAGCCTACCATCAGTAACACACTACGCCACCAGGGACTCAAATCCTGCAGTGCCAGACGTGTCCCCCTGCTTAAGCCAGTACAAGTCCAGGCCCGTCTGAAGTTTGCTAGAGTGCATTTGGATGATCCAGAAGAGGATTGGGAGAATGTCATATGGTCAGATGAAACCAAAATATAACTTTTTGGTAAAAACTCAACTCGTCGTGTTTGGAGGACAAAGAATGCTGAGTTGCATCCAAAGAACACCATACCTACTGTGAAGCATGGGGGTGGAAACATCATGCTTTGGGGCTGTTTTTCTGCAAAGGGACCAGGACGACTGATCCGTGTAAAGGAAAGAATGAATGGGGCCATGTATCGTGAGATTTTGAGTGAAAACCTCCTTCCATCAGCAAGGGCATTGAAGATGAAACGTGGCTGGGTCTTTCAGCATGACAATGATCCCAAACACACCGCCCGGGCAACGAAGGAGTGGCTTCGTAAGAAGCATTTCAAGGTCCTGGAGTGGCCTAGCCATTCTCCAGATCTCAACCCCATAGAAAATCTTTGGAGGGAGTTGAAAGTCCGTGTTGCCCAGCGACAGCCCCAAAACATCACTGCTCTAGAGGAGATATGTATGGAGGAATGGGCCAAAATACCAGCAACAGTGTGTGAAAACCTTGTGAAGACTTACAGAAAACGTTTGACCTGTGTCATTGCCAACAAAGGGTATATAACAAAGTATTGAGAAACTTTTGTTATTCGCCAAATCCACCATAATTTGCAAATAAATTCATTAAAAATCCTACAATGTGATTTTCTGGATTTTTTTTCTCTTTTTGTCTGTCATAGTTGACGTGTACCTATGATGAAAATTACAGGCCTCTCTCATCTTTTTAAGTGGGAGAACTTGCACAATTGGTGGCTGACTAAATACTTTTTTCCCCCACTGTACATCCAAAAGCAAAGGGAACCTTAGGCAACACAATGGAAATGAAAGCTAGGATAGATAGAATGAAGACGTTCCTTTAAACACCCAAACACTTACAGAGCATCTCAATGGAAGCCAAACTTACCTTCATCCAGCCAATGCTTGGTGTCGGCCGTCCGGGTATAAAACCCCTCGTGGGCCTCCTTACACAGGTTGTGGATGAGTGTGTTGAGGTGCCCTGTACGACTCACGTTCACCACCATGTCCATGTGGAGGTGTTCCACCCCACGCCTCTCCTCTGCCATGTGGACCAAGTGTGGGTTCTTCTGTAGAATCCCAACACAGAACAGATCCATATTAAAATGTGAGGACATTCAAACAAGGACTAGTAGTGCTAGTATAATAAATTGAGCAATGGAAGTAAGCTCTACTACTTTTGTGTTACGGTTAAAACAGATTGGTGGTACATGTAAAAAAATATATAGTAATTTAAATGTAAAAGTCAGATAACATTGTTCAGTAAGGAACATTTTAATTGCCTACTACAATTACATTTCTACATGATTGAATTGAATTGAATTTGAATTGATGATGGGCTGGTTTCCAAACACAGAGGTAGTCCTGGACGAAGAAGCATGCTCAATGAAGATACTTCATTTAAAGTCCAGGACGAGGCTTAATCTGTGTCTGGGAAACCAGCCCAACAGATGTCGGATCTTAACTTGACCCCTTTCGTCGCAGGAGGAAAATAATATCTGAAGAAATATTTAGAATCGGCGCCAAGGTGCAACTGGAAGCAGTGTTTGTATACAATGCACACCGTACCTACATTGTACCTTATGAAGGCTACAGCACTTCTCGTATGAATTCTTATCTGGATTATAATTCATTTACATATTAGTATTTTTCGTTAGGGAATATATATATTTTTTGTATCAATTGTTTTATGGTTTTTTGAAGGCAAGCACTAGGCAGAATAAATGATTGAATTCCTCAGTGCCTATGTGGTCCAGTGTTTACAGCCACTGACCCCGGCACACATTTGTCAGAGTCGGCATTGGTTTGAATCCGGCCCACTGCCCTTTGACTCATGGATGTCTATTTTTGACACATTCCGCGTGGTTACAGGGCTAATTCCACGTGGTTACAGGGCTAATTCCGCGTGGTTACAGGGTTAAAACAGAAACAACTCAAAGGTTAACAGTTTAGGCATTAATTCCAAGTGGTTAATGTTAGGGCTATGGTTTGGGGTAAATAATTCAAACGACTCGCCTGCAGTATTCATCATCAGTATTCTTCCTAGTATTCTTAGTGCTTGTCTAAGCAGCGTGCTCCGGCTCCAGTGACCAGCCTGAGCCTACATTAGGCCCACAAGTTCATTTCATTTATTTAAATGTTTTCAAGAAGTAAAATTAATACTCTGATAATTTACACATCAAAGAAAAGTATCTCAGCTCAACAAAATCATCTATGGATAGGCTCTTGACAGCTTTACGAAATGAAATAATAAAGCCGCACTATACAAGTTTTCAATCCACACCAAAGACCAGAACTACATTGACAAATTATACATAGCCTAACTATAAAACACAGACATTGTTTACCACGGCAAATCTACTATGGTAATTTACCCGACACTTTGTATGAATGGGAACTAATATTGGTGTAGCCTACTGTTATTATTTTATTCATTTCCTATTTATGTTATTCAAAAGTGTCTAGTGTGGTCATTTCTTATTGTCGTGGGTGTTTTGGACGGAGTCGGGCGCAGGAGGGGTAAATCACAGAATAAATGGTTTATTGTGCAAATACAGCGGTACGCAGCAATACGTAAAACAGCTACAGTGCGGTATAATGGCGCACTGGAGAAAACAAAACACACGGGTGAATATCCCGGCGATAAGTACATAAAGCTCCACCGAGCTATCGACACCTCCACAATCACACACAAAGACATGGGGGGCAGAGGGAATACTTATACAGGGACTGATGAGGGGATATGAACCAGGTGTGTGTAAAAACAAGACAAAACAAATGGAATGATGAGATGAGGAGCGGCAGTGGCTAGAAGGCCGGTGACGACGAACGCCGAAGCCTGCCCAAACAAGGAGAGGAGGTAGCTTCGGAGGAAGTCGTGACACTTATCAAGATATTTGAAATGTGTAACTAAATCAAGTCAATCGGGGCAAATTAGTTATTTGTGCCAGAAGGGCGCGGGCCGGAATCAAATCAATGCTGATACGGTAGGCCTATATGTGCGCTCTGAAGGCAGCGGCCCTAACCACTAGACCACCCCAGACCACAATTGAACAAAATGTTGACCTTAGGATACACTGGACACTTGTATGTCGTAGCCTAGTGTTGACCAATATCGATCTTATGTTATTAAGCTACATAAAACGATGGTTGTTGATGTGTATGGCTGCATTTCAGATACAATTTTGTACATTTGAATGTTGCAGTAATAGGACCTAGGCCTAGCATTTGAGCGATCGAGAGAGAACATTATTTTGAAAGCAAGCCCTGATCCCCAAGACTCACGAGGCTCATTCAAATTTCCTGATGCAGCAGGAAAACTATCTGCGACAAAACAGTGATCAAGTTAAGATCCGACATCTGTATAACATGTTTATTGTGACACAATGTCTCTTATAATAATACCATTGGTACTGTTCCTCCACATCCAAAACCTGTCCCTTGTTACATCTCCCTATACCCTATATGGGAATGATGGCCTAGATTATGAGGGAAGGTGATGGTTTGTTACAGCAGCTCACCTGTCTGAGACGGGCCATGGACTCAGTGGGGATGATCTCGTGTTGATTGAGCCGTGAGATGAAGCACAGCACCTGGTATTGGTTCTGTCCTCGCTCCGGCTCCCCCAGGATCAGAGCTCGTATGATCCTCACATCCTGACAAAAAAGAGAGATGAGATAAATATGAAGGCCATAAATCAACAGGAAAACGCTCATCAACAGGAAAATGCTCATCCAGATGCAGCGCTCCTAGTGGCCGGGGACTTTAATGCAGGGAAACTTAAATCCGTTCTACCTCATTTCTACCAGCATGTTAAATGTGCAACCAGAGGAAAAAAAACTCTAGACCACCTTTACTCCACACACAGAGACGCATACAAAGCTCTCCCTCGCCCTCCATTTGGCAAATCTGACCATAACTCTATCCTCCTGATTCCTGCTTATAAGCAAAAACTAAAGCAGGAAGCACCAGTGACTCGGTTAATAAAAAAGTGGTCAGATGACGCAGATGCTAAGCTACAGGACTGTTTTGCTAGCACAGACTGGAACATGTTCCGGGACTCTTCAGATAGCATTGAGGAGTACACCACATCAGTCACTGGCTTCATCAATAAGTGCATCGATGATGTCGTCCCCACAGTGACCGTACGTACATACCCCAACCAGAAGCCATGGATTACAGGAAACATCCGCACTGAGCTAAAGGGTAGAGCTGCCGCTTTCAAGGAGCAGGACTCTAACCCGGACGCTTATAAGAAATCCCGCTATGCCCTCCGACGAACCATCAAACAGGCAAAGAGTCAATACAGGACTAAGATTGAATCGTACTACACTGGCTCTGACGCTCGTCGGATGTGGCAGGGCTTGAAAACTATTACAGACTACAAAGGGAAGCACAGCCGCGAGCTGCCCAGTGACACAAGCATACCAGACGAGCTAAACCACTTCTATGCTCGCTTCGAGGCAAGCAACACTGAAGCATGCATGAGAGCACCAGCTGTTCCGGATGACTATGTGATCACGCTCTCTGTAGCCGATGTGAGTAAGACTTTTAAAAAGGTCAACATTCACAAGGCCGCAGGGCCAGACGGATTACCAGGACGTGTACTCCGAGCATGTGCTGACCAACTGGCAAGTGTCTTCACTGACATTTTCAACATGTCCCTGATAGAGTCTGTAATACCAACATGTTTCAAGCAGACCACCATAGTCCCCGTGCCCAAGGACTCTAAGATAACCTGCCTAAATGACTACCGACCCGTAGCACTGACGTCTGTAGCCATGAAGTGCTTTGAAAGGCTGGTCATGGCTCACATCAACAGCATTATCCCAGAAACCCTAGACCCACTCCAATTTGCATACCGCCCCAACAGATCCACAGATGATGCAATCTCTATTGCACTCCACACTGCCCTTTCCCACCTGGACAAGAGGAACACCTACGTGAGAATGCTATTCATTGACTACAGCTCAGTGTTCAACACCATAGTGCCCTCAAAGCTCATCACTAAGCTAAGGATCCTGGGACTAAACACCTCCCTCTGCAACTGGATCCTGGACTTCCTGACGGGCCGCCCCCAGGTGGTAAGGATAGGTAACAACACATCTGCCACACTGATCCTCAACACGGGGGCCCCTCAGGGGTGCGTGCTCAGTCCCCTCCTGTACTCCCTGTTCACCCATGACTGCATGGCCAGGCACGACTCCAACACCATCATTAAGTTTGCCGACGACACAACAGTGGTAGGCCTGATCACCGACAACGATGAGACAGCCTATAGGGAGGAGGTCAGAGACCTGGCCGTGTGGTGCCAGGACAACAACCTCTCCCTCAACGTGACCAAGACAAAGGAGATGATTGTGGACTACAGAAAAAAAAGAGGACTGAGCACGCCCCCATTCTCATCGACGGGGCTGTAGTGGAACAGGTTGAGAGCTTCAAGTTCCTTGGTGTCCACATCACCAACGAACTATCATGGTCCAAACACACCAAGACAGTCGTGAAGAGGGCACGACAAAGCCTATTCCCCCTCAGGAGACTGAAAAGATTTGGCATGGGTCCTCAGATCCTCAAAAAATTATACAGCTGCACCATCGAGAGCATCCTGACTGGTTGCATCACCGCCTGGTATGGCAACTGCTTGGCCTCCGACCGCAAGGCACTACAGAGGGTAGTGCGTACGGCCCAGTACATCACTGGGGCCAAGCTTCCTGCCATCCAGGACCTCTATACCAGGTGGTGTCAGAGGAAGGCCCTCAAAATTGTCAAAGACTCCAGCCACCCTAGTCATAGACTGTTCTCTCTGCTACCACACGGCAAGCGGTACCGGAGTGCCAAGTCTAGGTCCAAAAGACTTCTCAACAGCTTCTACCCCCAAGCCATAAGACTCCTGAACAGCTAATCATGGCTACCCGGACTTTCTCAACACTTTTTTTGTTGTTGTTTTATTTTTAAAAATATGTTTAAAATAAATGCACTGTTGGTTAAGGGCTGTAAGTAAGCATTTCACTGTAATGTCTGCACCTGTTGTATTCGGCGCATGTGGCCAATAAAATTTGATTTGATTTGATTTTAAATTCAAACCGGATACTGTATACATTCACATATAGTGATACAATAAATGCGCCATACTCAACTAGCAGACCGCAGTACGGATCTGAACCCAGAACGGGGTCAATACGTACTGCAGTTCTCAACACAGATTTTTTTGGAACTCAGTCATGCTTTCAATTTACTGCTGTTGAGACTTATAGTAGAATAATAGAATGCACAAGGTGCAATTTCGACATTTGGTAGTGCATGGGCAGTTTTCCCTCTTGTTATGTCATTCACTGACAGACGTGGAGCTATTTATAGTCAGAAATGTCCAGATGATCAACTATGAGCCCATGTTAGATAAGTTAGGCTAACTAGCTATCTAGCTATCTAAATCTTGTCGTTATCATGGCTGGATTAAGTGCCCAGGGGCCTCGATCCCCAAGGGGCCCCTATTGATTTTGTTGTGTCACTCAGGCATTATATGAAAACACATTAGACATGGCAAAATGTGTAGAATTGCAGGAAATGAGCTTTAAAACAGCAAAATGTTATCTCCGCCAACCAGAGAGGGGTGTGAGCAATTAGAAACATTTGGGGTCGCATGGGTTGCGAGGTGCGGGTTTGTTATTACACCGATAAATTACAATATCAATTTGGACCTTTGCCACCCAGAAAATGTGTGTGACCAGACATTCTCAAATAGTAGTTGAGTACCGGACATTCTCAAATAGTAGTTGAGTACCCCTGAAATACAATATATTATATTAGTATACTAACTAACAAAGCTAGCTAGCTAGCTGCCAAACTAACTAGCATTGTATCTAGGTAGAGAAATATAACGCTAGCCAGGGGCGGCCTGTTCAATAGGGCGATATGGGCGACGCACTGCCAAACGGGAAAAGGAAGGGATTTTTTTTCTAATCAATTATATCACGGCAACAGTAGTTATCAGTGTTGTAATCTATACGTCTGATCTGCCACAGTGCCACACTGCCACTAAATGTCGAATCAGGCTAAAGTCGTGCTTCAAATGGCTCCCCCCCCTTTTGGGGCGATTTCAGTCAGGTTGAAAATCGCCCAGAAGTCTGTAATAGACTCCCATATAAAATCTATTTTTTTCAAATTTCAGAGCCTTCAATACAATCTCAATGGGTGTCTGTGGGCTTGCACTTACGCGCTTTCGTCATACGTTACGTAACCATGAACGTAACTGAGAAAAGAGTGGATTGTTTGAAAGAAGTTCCTTTTTGTCGGCGACGGCGAACAAATGAAGATAAATTGGCAACGAAACAATTAGGACCTCCCAGACCAAATTTAATAATTCAACAGGTTTCTACTAAAGGCGGAAAGTCCTACACCCGAGGATTTTCCAAAAATTGGTACGAACGAAAAAAGACATTGCCACTCACTCAACTGGATGACGAGGGATACAGGCTAGCTGTCCGCCGCCACAACGATGAGGTTAGTGTTGATAATCACAAGTTTACTGGATGTGGATATGGTGTAATAAAGGCAGTTTATTCAGAGGTAAATATATCTGGAATCGCGTTCACGGACCCGTTCGTCAAACTCTTAGGGAGCTATAAATTAAGCCCCATTACTTACCATATCAGATAAGAGAAATTGCTGCAGCTACATATATTTTACATCCTGGCCCTACATAGTTCACTATTTGCATCACTTACCAAAATATTACATGTGGTCATATATGCTTGGAAAGTGGAGATGCCATAGAACGTCAAAAAAGTAAACATTGCTGGAGACACATTGCCGTTTTGGAGAAGACATCGCGTTTGCTAGCGAAGAGATTTGTTGTGGCAAATGAACTTGGGCTGGGAATTGCCAGGAACCTCACGATAAGATATATGCATCAGCATTGCGAGTCTCATGATTCTATACGTATTGCGATTCGATACTGTGATTTTATTGCGCACCATATGTCTGTTGCAGAGGGATCAGAAAGCCATGAGAACGAGTTTTGATCAGTCATGGAAATAAAAGTGCTGAAAACAAATTTGCTCCCAATGTGAAAAGATTGAGAACAAGCTATGAAGGAACAATAATGGTGTTTTGGTGCAGGTACAGCCAACTAGCGCTAAAATATTGCGATATTGTCAATACAGTATATCGTAAAGTATCACTATGTAACTCGATTTCTTTCACCCCAATCCCTCAAATTAACGGTAAATAACTGAATTGTTTGCCCCACATTTAGCTAAGATGATTAGCTAGCCAGCTAAAATGTTTTATTTAGTTAGCAGTCGCATCTACAATAGTTTACTGTCAATAACATGTCTCCAAAAATGACGTGGTGTCTCCAATTGTGTTGACATTTTACAATTGCAATGCGCATCCATGAGTATCCACTTTCTGTAGCTCAGCTGGTAGAGCATGGTGCTTGTAACGCCAAGGTAGTGGGTTCGATCCCCGGGACCACCCATACACAAAAATGTATGCACGCATGACTGTAAGTCGCTTTGGATAAAAGCGTCTGCTAAATGGCATATTATTATTATTATTATTATTATTATTATCTGAAGAGAGCCCCGAAACATTGTGTGCAGACATTTTATGCAATAAATGAAGTAGGTTCAATCTAGTAGTTCTGATCTTCTGGTTGGTCCTGATGAGTTGGGCGAGGTCCCCTGCAGGCTACTGTCACTGTTGCATTGGCTCTGAGTCGGGTTCTCTGTCTTCAAATGTTCAGCCTAAGAGAGGGGATTTTTGTGTGTGTGTGTGTGTGTGTTTAACAGTGATGATGTGTGTGTGTGTGTGTGTGTGTTTAACAGTGATGATGTGTGTGTGTGTGTGTTTGTGTGTGTGTGTGTCCTCAGAGCAAGAACTCGTGAGTTGGAAGAACTGAGAGGCCTATGGCGTGGGTGTTGTCCTTGGCCACCTGCTGACAAGGCTGACAAGATAGGACCCTTTTGTCCATTGTTATTGGATAGGAACAGAACTTATAACCAGCTCCTGACCTAAATAGATCTTAGCACAACATTTTACTCAACATATCATATTCCATATTCACTATAACAAATATATTTACTACGACATTAGCAAGAACCGCCACATCCTCAGCCGGCTAATCCAGTGTGTGAAGTTTTGCGGAGTGTTTGAGTTAGCTTTGCGAGGCAAAGATGAAACTGAGGGCTCCACCAACCCTGGTAAGCCAACACTTTTGAGATCAGTCAATAAATGCTTCTGGTATTGACTTATATGCTGCCCCTGTCTTCATGTTGTTGCTGGACATATCTTTTTTAAAATGTGTGTAGGTCACCTAAATCATCAGAAAAATTGCCCCCCCTGAGAATTTTTTCAGGAGCCGCCACTGACGCTAGCTAGTTTTGGCTAGCTTGTTACCTAGAAAGCTTCGGTGGTTAGCTATCTTGCTAGCTTCGATAGAGTCAAAGGTGGAGAACATTGATGCACCATTTTCACCCAATCAGCGAACACATAACGGCTTTATATTATTTCGCTACTGAATACCGTTGCCCCTTGAATATACAATTACTATATTCAAATGTGTAAATTAATGTATAATATACAAATGTTTGTAATATTACAAGCAAAACTAACCACAAAAAGATTTACACACAGTTGAATGCTCTATAAACACAAGACAGTAATTGCAGTCATGTATTTGTCCCGTGAAAATGTGCATGTTATGAAAATCTGGTTGTTACAATGCTTGTTACTTACGTGAAAGTATCCACTAAGATCAAACTTTGCATTGCTATTGTTCTCAGCTGAATCCATTTCAGCAACAAACGTCACAAAAGTGTGGTGTAAGGGCACCTTCATGTAAAAGTGCTGCCAAAACTCCACTTTGCGTGTGGCATAAGGATAACCCATAACTAACTATTATATAAAGTGTCATGTCTGTTATGAGGACTGACCTGACCTGCCCTGACCTTCACTGGGAACATGAGACCTGAATCCTACCCTAGTACCCTCATCCGTCCCAACGCTCCTCTGACTTTATTTCCATCTCAATGGCTATCCCAACTGTTAAAAACCCCAGTAGAACTCAAAGCCGAGGCAAACATCCCAGTCGACTGAGCAGACAAAAGGAAGACTAGGCTATCTGAACAAGGAACAAGTCCTTTTCTTCTCTTCTCTTCATTTACCAGGCCCATTGGGTTGACTTCCCTCTGAGTCAACCATGTACCATGACTCAAACAACACTCCGGTTGGTCCTTAAGGTGGAGATGCAGATAATGAGGTCAGGGAAACTGTGGAGTAGTTGAGTTAAAAAAGACAAGAAGAAGGAGGAGGGGGGGGACTCTTGTTTCCCCCACTGTGACGGCAGAACATCCAGAGAAGCAGATGTATGGGGTACGCAGAGTGGGGGAGGGGATGGGAGCATTCCTGGAGGGGCATGTGTGCCACTCGACTCCAGGCAGGTTTCTTATGGTTGAGCTCCAGGCTACCTAACTTCTCAATGGGACACAAGTGACTGTCTACTGACTAGCATGACCACTAGTCCAAGGATAGCTAAAGTGTGACATGATGTGGGGATTGACCGGCCAAATAGGAGGGATTTACACCGGCAGAGGATTCAGAAACAAAGCTATCTAAATGGTGATTTAGTGCGCACGTTGAGGATACCACCACAGCTTATGAACCAAAGCATCCAATTTCTTTGCAGAAATCTATGAACAAAGTACCCTATTACATACATTGACTAAAGCATTAACTGAACACCAACACGATCAAATCATCATCAACAAAAAACAATGTAAAATGTTACTTTTTAAAATTATTGTATTTTACCATTAACTGTACTGCACTGGATGCTGTAGAAAGATAGCCTACAGTAAACTGCAACCCAACCTAACAAGCTTTCATGTAGCAGCCAATAGCTTGAGGTGAGGGTGCGGGATGCATAGTTGACTCATCGTGCATACAATCTGATATGACCTGCATGGGTTCTGCCACCCTGGTTCTTCACGGGGGTTGGCATGGTAAATACCACTCAATGACAGACAGAAGAAATGCACCACAGAGCCTCTGATGACAGGCCACACTGCAGCTCCCATAGGGATGAACTTAGAGGTGACCATTTCCCTTCCTCTTATCCCAATTGCATCACAACCTAACAGATGGCTTGGGATCGCACCGATGGTTTAACTGAGATTAATTCAACAGGAGAGGATGGTGTATGGGGGAGATTGACATTTCTCAACTAGGGTTGAGGCAGATGGATATTTTTCTGTTTTAAAAACATCGGTTTCTTAAGGCCATGCCATAATAGTGATCAATAGCTGAGGTGGATGCAACTTGTGGGCCACATGATCACCATTACGGTAGTATGCAACTGTCTACAATCCTGTAACGTCTTTGGGCACCTTTAACATCACTCCAGTTGGGCAGGCCTCAAACAACTGGACACAGAATGTTCACTGTCCAGTGAAAAAATAAATATGTCTTGAAATGTCATGGTATTGACATTAAAGTCTGAAAGGCAGGAGTATTTTCGGTTGCCCAAAAATGTTAATCACCTGTTTATACGCAGACATAGGGGAGGAACCAGAAACAAACAACAAAGATGCAAATAGGACTTGAAAAAGAATCCCACAATTAATCTGTAATTTTCAACAATTGGTAAATGTTGGATTCTCTGAAGCTTGCACAGCACAGTTACTTCTTGGATAATAATGATGTTATTTTCTAGTTAGACTCGTTCCCCTTTCTTCACCCCCACTACACACCATAGGAAGACAAATAACCCCTTCCTTTTATGCATTGCACCTTTTCAACAGTTTCCTCTACAAGATGAACTGGCTCGCCTGTCTGTACAGTAACTACAGTCTGGCAGCTGGCCATCAGACCGATTCCAACTTTCCATAAATCTGCGTCATGCTGACAGGAGTAGATCTGAAGCACATGCATGGAGAGAGGGAGGGCTGCTGTCTAAATTGACTTGATCCAGACAGAAGAAGATATGTGCTGCCCCCCTGCAGCGTGTGCCTGTTAACTGTAACCAGATAAGCCCACTGGGACTTTAAGAAAGTTTTCCAACAGTCTGAGTAAAGCCAATGGGGGACAACAGTTTTATGACTTATTGATTGCTCTTCATGTCTATACGATTTTAAATGTGTGTAATGTCAGGATATCCTGGGCCATTGTAGGAAGTTCCTTAGCCAGGGTAATATCAAATGCCTGCTCAATCAGGGCTAGTTCACCACTTATCCTTGTTGAAAAACACATGTAGTCCCCAGTATCTATGCTGCAATAGCCTATGTGCCAGGGGGCTAGGGTCAGTCTGTCCTATCTGGTGCAATGTGTGATCTCAAATTCCCCTGTCCTATCTGGTGTCCTGTGTGATCTTAGGCATGCTCCCTTGAATGCTCCTGGGTGTCTCTCTCTCTGTCTCTCTGTCTCCCCTCCCGGAGGACCTGACCCCTAGGACCATGCCTCAGCGCTACCTGGCCTGACGACTCCTGGCTGTCCCTGTCCCTAGTCCACCCAGTTGTGCCGCCGATCCAGTTCTGCTGTCTTCTGTGCGGCTATGAAACTACCTTGTTCCGGACCTGCTGTTTCTGGCCTGATTACTCCTGTCTGTCGGTTATGGAACACTGACCTTTTTCCCCGGACGTGGTACTTTGTCATGGACATGCTATTTCGACTTTCTCTCTCTCTCTGACCTGCTGTCTTGACCTCTGAATGCTCGGCTATGAAAAGCCAACTGATATTTACTCCTAAGGTGTTAAACTGTTGCACCCTCTATAACCACTGTGGTTATTATTCGATCCTGCTGGTCATCTATGAATGTTGAAACGTCTTGAAGAACGATCTGGCCTAAATGGCCTTACTCTTATAATCTCCACCTGGCACAGCCAGAAGAGGACTGGCCATCCCTCAGAGCCTGGTTCCTCTCTAGGTTTTTTTGTAGGTTCCTGCCTTTCTAGGGAGTTTTTCCTAGCCACTGTGCGTGTAGATCTGCATTGCTTGCTCTTTGGGGTTTTAGGTTGGGTATCAGTATAGCACTTTGTGACAATTGCTATTGTAAAAAGGGCTTTATAAAATACATTTGATTGATTTATTGTAATAATGGTCAATCCTAAAAAAAGAAATGTGCCTATGTTCACAGACAATAACAATTAGGATAGAATTTCAAGTCTGTCCAAGAGGACTGTTTTTCTTAGCTATTTATTATGAAAATATATCTTTATACATACTGTATGCAATACAGCAGCATATATATATAAATAGATATAGGTCTATAGAAAATGGATAGGCAATTATAATAGAATGTCCAGGATATATATATAATAGTAATGTACTGGTGTGTGTGTGGTTGTTCATTGGTAGTAACATAATATGTAGCATATTACAGTTTTTCAAAACTGTTGTAAATATTTACATTTTAGAATATTGACTTCACTCACCCGTTTGAAATCAAATACCACAGTAATATAAGTACCATCTCCTTGCTTGAACTCGACTGTTATGGAATCCTTCTCACTGTCTGCTTCCAAAATCTCCTCTGCAATTTGTCCATCACTTAAACGCACTCGTACTTTTAATTCTGAACTAATTCCAAGCGACCCAAAAAGATTTACCACTAGTAGAGAAATCAGAACTGCTGCCACTGCCGATATCTCCCTCGCATACATTCCCAAACTCATGGAAGAACTTGAAGTTTAACTATAAAAAATCTGTCGACTACCCTAGGTGTAAATAATCTTGAAATCGGTCACGAGTTTTTCCCAAGTAAACGAAAAGTCCCGGACCGAAAAGCCTGCATGAATTTCAATCTATGATCCACAGATTGAAATCACTGTTATGAAATCTCTGCGTTGTGTAGCCAACCTAGTACGTTCTATATTATGATACATTGTAGCGTTTCTGAAGTCATCAGAGTACATGTGAAGATAACGTTTTTGCGCATAATCTTTACTGTAAAATGTGCGCTCTTCGTTCAGACGACTTCAAGCAGACTTGAATTGTGCAAGCCTGGTTGATGAAAAATTGAAGTCCTCTTTTGAGTTTACGATTGCGTCCCTGTCACGACTTCACCGACGAAGCAGTGCTTGCTACTTCGCTCAGTGCGTTGTTTGGCTGACGACTCAAACTGAATTCTTCCGCTGCCTTTTCGTTCACTACATACAAGAGAAAGGTCCGTGCTATCCAGAACCCTTAAGACGTCCCTACTCCATTGAAGCAACATTTTTAAACGGTTAAGGTTAGGGTTAGGTAAGGGTTATAGTTTATTTAGGGTAAGGTTCATGCTTTGAACACACCGACTCCGTTATTGCGCAAAATAGTATGCAGCATCATCTAGATATGTGTGCAACAAAAGTTCAACATTCACCTTCTGGTACCATTTCTGTCAACCCGTTTACGCATACAGTTTGATGCATACTTTCGATAAATCCAACGTATGCACCACACAGAACGCACTGCAACTGCCTCTGCAACGCAATGCTGCAAGGCAAACGCAGCGTTCCATTGGAAATGAATGTACTTCTGGTGTACCAAAACGCAAGGAAGCAGATAGCACACCATACAAGAAACTTCGTGGGCGTGACGTTTGGCCGAAGCAATGAGTTTGGGTAGCCAGGCAAGTGCGCTGTAGGCATATTGGTGACAATTGCGGGCTCGCAAAGCTTAAGGAAATATCACTCCCCAAACAATACTCGCCGAGAGGCGCCAAGGACACGATCTGTTACAGAACAAATTAACTCATTGGTCCAATAGAATAGTTTGCACAATAATACATTTCAGTAAGTGCATCAATCATGGGCGTGCTGCAAGTATTCTATTCTAATCATATACCGCAATGAATGATCTGTTCTTACACCAAATGGCCCAATTGTTATCCTAAGTGTAGGGAAAGTAAATATTGAGCTTGACCAAACCTTTCTAGGACACCGATCATGCCAAGCAAAGGAGAGGTCAACTTGAAATCTGCCCCCCCCCCAAAAAAAAACATTAAATTGGTATGATTGGGTAAGACATGTTTTCTAATTACAGTGTTATTACACAGGTTTAACAGCAACTTAATGAAAACTAAAAAGTGATTAATTTCTAAGCTTGAGGAAATCAGGCAGACTACTTCAACATGTTGGTGTCAAGTTCTGAGCATAGTTTTGCCTACATGAACCTTCAACAAGAAAAACAAGCCAAAATGACTCAACAAATCAGATTATATAACTCCATGAGATCAATTTAGCCAGACTGCAAAACTCCACATTTCCGTGATCAGCAATAGGCTATATCAGGGTTTACAAAATCGTTGTTTTCTAAATCTTTTGGGGGCTTTGTAAAGACAAAAGCTTGGTCTGCCACCTTCTGAGTGCTGGGCACAGGCTCTGTTCAGAAATGGCTGTACAAATTCCAGTACAAAAAGCCAACGGGAGCTCAGTGAGCATCCCAGTTCATGGAAGTAGCTTACTTTGCTCATAATTATGAAATGTTACAAGAGAAAAGGAAACCTGTACAAAGGATTGTTGCTCCTAAAGGCAAATTCATGATCTATAAGGTTTTGACCTCTGGTCTTGTGTGATTGTCCCAGCACCAGTATACATTTAGGATGTTCATATCATTGCTTTGTTTTTAAATCTATCTAATCTACAGTATTTGCTGGGACAAATACTGCATTGAGCTCATAGATGGTGTGTGGTGCCCGAGGAGGTTTCATTATAACTGTGCGACTCACTAAGGGGCCTCTCATTTCCAGATGGAGACAGAGTGTAGGGCCCCTTTGGCTCCTATTGTGTGTTTGATTTACAGGCACTGGTCAGAGCTATGGTTTAGGGGTGTTTAGTCTCTGTAAATACAGGGGCCACAATCACATACATGTTGTGTTGTATACATTAAAACTAGTAGATAGTGATAGCGCTGACGTCATCCACGTATTCCTATGGAAAACTCCTGATGGCGCATGAGGCCGGAAGTATTTTAATTTGAAGCGCGTCATGTTGCTGAATGGCACAAAAAAAATAGCTAAAAGGCTCTGCATGGTCAATCCGACATCTGACGTGGCCGTACAGCATTTACTGCGATGCAGCCTTCACAGACTTCAGGGCTTTCATACTTCTTGCGTTTAGCGGAGCAGAGTTATTGTGAACCCCTAGGTTGTTACGCTGTAGCCCACCTGTTGAGCTCATGACTTAACGCTCCAGACCGGACACTGGGGGCCTGATTGTATATAGTAACATGGCCATTATATAAATTACAAAAAACAAATAGAACATCAACATGTTGAGGAATGTGCATCGTTTGCTTGCTTCCTTCTCAGGGTCTCTCCCATTTGTTACTGTTATACATTAGGAGACTGTGCTAGAGATTTTCCTCAGTGTTTTCACAGGGGCGTTTCTAGGATTTGAAGACATTTGGGGCTTAGCCCAAAGCCAGTAGGGGGGTCCGGGGGCATTCTCCCTCAGCAAAAAAAAGAAGGAATTTCAACAGCTAAATACATGAATTTGGTGCACTTTGAGATGAACATTGAGAGATTACATATTTTTCAGGTAATTTACATCTTCCCACCTGCCACAGCAGACACTGCCAGTACAGTTGCTACTGTGGGTATCTCTACTCTGGAACACTCTTTACTCTCTACTTTGGAACACATACATCTACAGTGTGTTGCCAAAATCCACTCAACAACTACAAACATAGACTCTGACTTGTCCAAACTGATTAAATAATCCCACAGTACCCAACCCCCCCCCCCCCTCTCTCTCAAATCAAATCAAATGTTATTTGCCACATGCGCCGAATACAACAGGTGTAGACCTTACAGTGAAATGCTTACTTACAAGCCCTTAACCAACGATGCAGTTTTAAGAAAAAGAAAGTGTTAAGTAAAAAATAGATGAGTAAAAAATAAAAATAAAGAGCAGCAGTAAAATAAAATAATGGTAGTGAGGCTATATACAGGGGGTACCGGTACAGAGTCAATGTGCGGGGGAACCGGTTAGTTGAGGTAATTGAGGTAATATGTACATGTGGGTAGAGGTAAAGTGACTATGCATAGATAATAAACAGAGTGGCAGCAGTGTAAAAGAGGGGGTGGGGTGGGGTGGGGTGGGGTGGGGGGAACAATGCAAATAGTCCGGGTAGCCATGATTAGCTGTTCAGGAGTCTTATGTCTTGGGGGTAGAAGCTGTTAAGAAGCCTTTTGGACCTAGACTTGGCGCTCCGGTACTGCTTGCCGTGCGGTAGCACAGAGAACAGTCTATGACTAGGTTGGCTGGAGTCTTTGACAATTTTTAGGGCCTTCCTCTGACACCGCCTGGTATAGAGGTCCTGGATGGAAGGAAGCTTGGCCCCAGTGATGTCCTGGGCCGTACGCACTACCCTCTGAAGTGCCTTGCAGTCGGAGGCTGAGCAGTTGCCATACCAGGCAGTGATGCAACCAGTCAGGATGCTCTCGATGGTGCAGCTGTAGAACCTTTTGAGGATCTGAGGACCCATGCCAAATCTTTTAATTCTCCTGAGGGGGATTAGGCTTTGTCGTGCCCTCTTCACGACTGTCTTGGTGTGTTTGGACAATGATAAATTGTTGGTGATGTGGACACCAAGGAACTTGAAGTACTCAACCTGTTCCACTACAGCCCTGTCGATGAGAATGGGGGTGTGCTCAGTCCTCTTTTTTTCCCTGTAGTCCACAATCATCTCCTTTGTCTTGATCACGTTGAGGGAGAGGTTGTTATCCTGGCACCACGCAGCCAGGTCTCTGACCTCCTTCCTATAGGCTGTCTCATCGTTGACGGTGATCAAGCCTACCACTGTTGTGTCGTCAGCAAACTTAATGATGGTGTTGGAGTCGTGCCTGGCCATGCAGTCATGAGTGAACAGGGAGTACAGGAGGGGACTGAGCACGCACCCCTGAGGGGCCTCCGTGTTGAGGATCAGCGTGGCAGATGTGTTGTTACCTAACCTTACCACCTGGGGGCGGCCCGTCAGGAAGTCCAGGATCCAGTTGCAGAGGGAGGTGTTCAGTCCCAGGGTCCTTAGTTTAGTGATGAGCTTTGAGGGCACTATGGTGTTGAACGCTGAGCTGTAGTCAATGAATAGCATTCTCACGTAGGTGTTCCTCTTGTCCAGGTGGGAAAGGGCAGTGTGGAGAGCAATAGAGATTGCATCATCTGTGGATCTGTTGGGGCGGTATGCAAACAGGAGTGGGTCTAGGGTTTCTGGGATAATGGTGTTGATGTGAGCCACAACCAGCCTTTCAAAGCACTTTATGGCTACAGACGTGAGTGCTATGGGTCGGTGGTAATTTAGGCAGGTTATCTTAGTGTTCTTGGGCACAAGGACTATGGTGGTCTGCTTGAAGCATGGTGGTATTACAGACTCAGTCAGGGACATGTTGAAAATGTCAGTGAAGACACTTGCCAGTTGGTCAGCTCATGCTCGGAGTACACGTCCTGGTAATCCGTCTGGCCCTGCGGCCTTGTGAATGTTGACCTTTTTAAAAGTCTTACTCACATCGGCTACGGAGAGCGTGATCACATAGTCATCCGGAACAGCTGATGCTCTCATGCATGCTTCAGTGTTGCTTGCCTCGACGCGAGCATAGAAGTGATTTAGTTCATCTGGTAGGCTCGTGTCACTGGGCAGCTCGCGGCTGTGCTTCCCTTTGTAGTCTGTAATAATTTGCAAGCCCTGCCACATCCGACGAGCGTCGGAGCCGGTATAGTAGGATTCAATCTTAGTCCTGTATTGACTCTTTGCCTGTTTGATGGTTCGTCGGAGGGCATAGCGGGATTTCTTAAAAGCGTCCGGGTTAGAGTCCCGCTCCTTGAAAGCGGCAGCTCTACCCTTTAGCTCAGTGCGGATGTTTCCTGTAATCCATGGCTTCTGGTTGGGGTATGTACGTACGGTCACTGTGGGGACGACGTCATTGATGCACTTATTGATGATGCCAGTGACTGATGTGGTGTACTCCTCAATGCCATCGGAAGAATCCCGGAACCTATTCCAGTCTGTGCTAGCAAAACAGTCCTGTAGCTTTGCATCTGCGTCATCTGACCACTTCCTTATTAACCGAGTCACTGGTGCTTCCTGCTTTCGTTTTAGCTTATAAGCAGGAATCAGGAGGATAGAATTATGGTCAGATTTTCCAAATGGAGGACGAGGGAGAGCTTTGTACGCATCTCTGTGTGTGGAGTAAAGGTGGTCTAGATTTTTTTTTCCTCTGGTTGCACATTTAACATGCTGGTAGAAATGAGGTAGAACGGATTTAAGTTTCCCTGCATTAAAGTCCCCGGGCCACTAGGAGCGCTGCCTCTGGATGAACGTTTTCCTGTTTGCTTATTGCCTTATACAGCTCACTGAGTGCAATCTTAATGCCAGCATCGGTTTGTGGTGGTAAATAGACAGCTACGAAAAATATAGAAGAAAACTATCTTGGTAAATAGTGTGGTCTACAGCTTATCATGAGATACTCTACCTCAGGCGAGCAAAACTTTGAGTCTTCCTTAGTATTAGATTTTTTGCACCAGCTGTTGTTTACAAATATACACAGACCGCCACCCCTTGTCTTACCAGAGTCAGCTGTTCTATCCTGCCGATGTAGCGTACATCCCACCAGCTGTATGTTATCCATGTCGTCGTTCAGCCACGACTCGGTGAAACATAAGATATTACATATTTTAATGTCCCGTTGGTAGGATATTCTTGATCTTAGGTTGTCCATTTTGTTTTCCAATGATTGTATGTTGGCTAATAGGATTGATGGAAGAGGCCGATTACTCGCTCGCCGTCGGATCCTTACAAGACACCCCGACCTACGTCCACGATATCTCTGTCTCTTTCTCATACGAATGACAGGGATTTGGGCCTTGTCGGGTATCTGTAGAATATCCTTCGTGTCCGACTCGTTGAAGAAAAAATCGTAGTCCAATATGAGGTGAGTAATCGCTGTCCTGATATCCAGAAGCTATTTTCGGGTCATAAGAGACGGTGGCAGAAACATTATGTACAGAATGAATTACAAATTAGGCGAAAAAACACACATAATAGCACAATTGGTTAGAGGGCCGTAAAACGGCAGCCATCTCCTCCGGTGCCATTCTCTCTCTATCTCTCTCTCTCGCTCCTGTTCTGTTTGTAAAAAGTATAAAAGTAAACAATTATTTTAACAATAATTTCACAGGCTTTTTCACCTCACCTGCAAATTCTTTGTAAACCATGTTTTACTTTTTCACTGTCTGTATTTCACCTCTTATAATTTGTGCAAATAAATACAACTAATTAGAATCTATAGCGCAGCTTGAAGTGATACGGTCTACTGTGTGCTCAACCCACATCTGTTCTCTCTCCATCGGCCATCTTCTGTTACTTTCTCTGTGTCTTGTCTGGTGTGTCTCTCCATCATATCCTACTCTTCTGTTGCTGTCTCTGTGTCTTGTCTGGTGTCTCTCTCCATCATCTACTCTTCTGTTGCTGTCTCTGTGTCTTGTCTGGTGTCTCTCTCCATCATCTACTCTTCTGTTGCTGTCGCTGTGTCTTGTCTGGTGTCTCTCTCCATCATCTACTCTTCTGTTGCTGTCTCTGTGTCTTGTCTGGTGTCTCTCTCCATCATCTACTCTTCTGTTGCTGTCTCTGTGTCTTGTCTGGTGTCTCTCTCCATCATATCCTACTCTTCTGTTGTTGTCTCTGTGTCTTGTCTGGTGTCTCTCTCCATCATCTACTCTTCTGTTGCTGTCTCTGTGTCTTGTCTGGTGTCTCTCTCCATCATATCCTACTCTTCTGTTGCTGTCTCTGTGTCTTGTCTGGTGTCTCTCTCCATCATCTACTCTTCTGTTGCTGTCTCTGTGTATTGTCTGGTGTCTCTCTCCATCATCTTCTCTTCTGTTGCTGTCTCTGTGTCTTGTCTGGTGTCTCTCTCCATCATCTACTCTTCTGTTGCTGTCTCTGTGTCTTGTCTGGTGTCTCTCTCCATCATCTTCTCTTCTGTTGCTGTCTCTGTGTCTTGTCTGGTGTGTTTCTTTAGTTTTGCAATCCAAAATGGTCTAGGGGATACTGGGGTAGCATACATTTTTGGGGGCCTGTGTCTGGGTCACCTAAATCATCCTCTCCCCTAACATTTGCCCCTGGTTGCTGCTGTTCTAAGTGCTCCACTTGCATGCTGTTCTCATCTTTCTTCCTCCTTGGCTCATCTGAAAGTTATTATGGTAGAGGTGCAAGATGTCATTAGTTTGTTTTAAAAGGCGACTGCATTTCCTGATTTGGCCTCGTTTTAGATTTGGTTAATTAAGAAATGCTAGCGGCCATGTATGAATTCAAATGTGAGTTGATTTCAGGTTGTGGTACTGTGGTTTTATGTGGGTGTCTCGTGTGAATTCAAATGTGAGTTGGTTTCGGGTTGTGGTACTGTGGTTTGATGTGGGTGTCTTGTGTGTGTGTTATTTAGCCAATTAGCTTCAGCCGGCTGGTGTGCGACCTGACTGACTTTGGATAGCCTATCGCCGGGGCTAGTTAGGGACCATCAATGTAACAATGTAAATGTAATGTAAATGTAACAATGTAAATTAGACAATATTTACACTTTGTAGTCAATTTTGATAGTAGTATACATGTTTCTGACTCATTTAGATGCCACATAGGCAGGTAGCAACACAACTCCAACAACACAACTCCAAACATGACATTAAGAAGCTACATAGCCCCATAGCTATATGAATATAAAGAGACATGAACAAAACATTTTTACCTGTAGAATGGAATAATTTATAAGACCTCTATGATTCATTTAATTTAGTCAGTTCTACAAGCTAATGTGAGATGTTTAGATTACATAACATTTGAGGACACATAACTTAATTACTGAAGTGGACTAAATCAGGGTCACACAGAGTGTTTCTTGGTAGTCTTAAACAAATCTACTTTGAAACAAAGGTATACACCTCACACACCTGGTTATGGGCTTAAAAAGAGAAAACACCTGTACCATGTCAGATATAGAGTTGAAAATTGAAACTTCAATTTTGAGTTTGAATCCCAATATTACACTTTATATACATCACAGAAGACTGAAATAACAAAACCGTTTGACATAGAAACATTGGATTTCCGGAGTTCAATTGTATACAATTTGATGAATTATGAAATTATGAAAAAAATTAAGAACATTCCACCCATGAGGCCACTAGGTCATTTGACTGCAGGAAAGGGCTATCCTCCACAATAAACAATCACACACAAAGACAAGGGGGCAGAGGGAACACTTATACAGGTACTGATGAGGGGATATGAACCAGGTGTGTGTAATAAACAAGACAATACAAATGGAATGATGAGATGAGGAGCGGCAGTGTCTAGAAGGCCGGTGACGACGAACGCCGAAGCCTGCCCGAACAAGGAGAGGATGCAGCTTCGGAGGAAGTCGTGACAGACCTCTATGATTCATTTAATTTAGTCAGTTCTACCACCTCAGCATTGCTAATTTTAAACTGGGTTAAATATAATGTTGTAGTAAAGTTCAGCTTCAGTCCACAGGGGGGCACTGTGTCACTGTCAGAAGATGTGCTTCAGTCAGAAAAATTTTCTCTCATCTCTTCGGTCTCAGCTAGCTAGCCAGCCATTAGATAACAAAGTGGCTGGAAATAAACACTTTTCCTAATATCATGACTTATATCAACATCTTTCGCTTGTCCATTCACTTAATATACTGTTAAATAACTCTCACTGACACCAAATAGATTAAGGGATGCTGATCGCTAACGCTCACTTATTAGCATTAGCCAACCCTCATGTTGAGGGAGGCTAGCTAGTTAGCTACCACCAACTCTTCACAAACCTGTGGCTAACTCTACTGCTGCTGCTGCACTTTGACTTTCTGGCTGTTCTGCCCTCTCCACCTCATTCACTGCTATCTCAACCTGCTTGCTTTTTTTGCCACTCTTTCGGAAGAAGTTCCAAATATTCATATTTGCTCTGTGTTATGCTGCAGGCTCTGACTGAGGGAAAGCAATTTTGCTGAGTGATGACATTGACATCTAACCGGTGCTGTAGGGGTGGGGGAGGGGTCAAACAATTTGAGCGGTCCACTGCGTTGTGAAATCTCGACCAATCACAGCAAGCCCTGTGTCACTCCAGGGGCTTCTTGCAGTGCCTGCTACTGCCTAGTGCAGGATATTGTATAGTTTATTTTTGTCATAACATTTTATCTGTATTTTTTTTAATACTGCATAGCGCAAATGATGTGTGGTTATGGAAACTCATATCAGACTGAACAATATTTTGAACACCAAAAGGTTTGGGGCTGGATCAGAAACATCCGACATTGGATCCCAACACAGCTCATAACTGTCTGTTTCTGTCGGAGGGGAATAAAACGTTTAAGTGGAGTCCATGGAGTAATAAGGCCAAGCCCTATCTTGACCATCCAGACAGATTGACCTCATATGACCTACTGGGAGGTAGAGTGGAGCGTGTTCAAGGCTTATATAGCCGTGTCATATAAAGGGATCAGCAGGAGAGGACGTGGTGATGAGTGTTGGTTTGGAGGCAATGATCAGTCCGGGAGTTCGGTTTGTTGTTCTATCTTTGTCTGTTCTTTATACCACAATAACAAACGGACTGCCATACATGTACCCCACTCTTCCAGAGTAGTAGGAGTGTACCTGTACCACAGACCAGGAACTCTGTCCTTCTACAACGTCTCTGGCACAATGTCCCTCCTCCATGAGTCCAGACCACATTCACTCAGCCCCTCTATCCTGATTTCTGGATTGATGCTGAATCATCTGTGAAGATACTGAACCAAAGATGAACTTTGTTGAGAATACAGTCATGTTCAAGTATCTATGTTGGAAGATTTTAGCATTTTGAAAAGATTTGATCACTCTTCGCAATGTCAGCACGTAGTTCTAAGAGAGTTTGAACACGCGAGGGCAGAGTGCTCTCTTGCCTTCTCACAGAGCTCAGAGCCTTGGTGAATAGAATCCTAGAATCCTTTTGACTCTTGGATCTATGACGACCCAGGCCAATTGTTCCAGTCAGAGCCATATGTACAGTGCATTCGGAAAGTATTCAGACCCCTTGACGTTACAGCCTTATTCTAAAATGGATTAAATAAAACATTGTCCTCATCAATCTACAC
Organism: Coregonus lavaretus; assembly: GCF_964263955.1. Classification (NCBI taxonomy): domain Eukaryota; kingdom Metazoa; phylum Chordata; class Actinopteri; order Salmoniformes; family Salmonidae; genus Coregonus; species Coregonus lavaretus. Next base: position 12,392,236 of record NC_140002.1, read on the forward strand.
ACAGTACCCCATAATGACAAAGCGAAAACAGGTGTTTAGAGATTTTTGCAAATGTATTAAAAATAAAAACAGAAATACCTTATTTACGTAAGTATCCAGACCCTTTGCAATGAGACTCTGCTCCACTAAGCGCAAGTATGAAAGCCCTGAAGTCTGCGGAGGTAAATGCTGTACGGCCACTTCAGATGTCGGATTGACCATGCAGAGCCTTTAACTCTCTAACTGTGTACAAAACATTCTTTCCATGACATAGACTGACCAGGTGAAAGCTATGATACCTTAATGATGTCACCTGTTAAATCCACTTCAATCAGTGTAGATGAAGGGGAGGAGACAGGTTAAAGAAGGATTTTTAAGCCTTGTGAGAGAGAGAGACAAATATTGCTGTTCTTAATTTACACTGTAAAATGAAGTGCTTTGTATCACCAAACTAGAGACAACTAGTGCACTCATTGGATAATAAACTGGATGAGCTCCGATCAAGACTATCCTACTAACGGGATATTAAAAACTGTAATATCTTATGTTTCACGGAGTCGTGGCTGAACGGCGACATGGATAACATGCAGCTGGCTGGGTTTTCCGTGCATCAGCAAGATAGAACAGCTGCCTCCAGTAAGACAAGGGGTGGCGGTCTGTGTCTATTTGTCAATAACAGCTGGTGCACAAAATCTAATATTAAGGAAGTCTCGAGGTTTTGCTCGCCTGAGGTAGAGTATCTCATGATAAGCTGTAGACCAGACTATTTACCAAGAGTTTTCTTCTATATTTTTCGTAGCTGTCTATTTACCACCAGAAACCGATGCTGGCACTAAGACCGCACTCAACGAGCTGTATAAGGCCATAAATGCTCCTAGTGGCCGGGGACTTTAATGCAGGGGAATTTAAATCCGTTCTACCTCATTTCTACCAGCATGTTAAATGTGCAACCAGAGGGAAAAAAAACTCTAGACCACCTTTACTCCACACACAGACATGCGCACAAAGCTCTCCCTCGCCCTCCATTTGGCAAATCTGACCATAACTCTATCCTCCTGATTCCTGCTTTGGTATTTGGTATTTTATTAGGATCCCCATTAGCTGTTGGAAACGCAGCAGCTACTCTTCCTGGGGACAAGAACAGCTCAAGGACAGAACTACATACATTAAAAATATATATATAATAATAATAAATAAAATAAAAGCAGGAAGTACCAGTGACTCGCTCAATAAGGAAGTGGTCAGATGACACAAATGCTAAGCTACAGGACTGTTTTGCTAGCACAGACTGGAATATGTTACGGGATTCTTCCTTAACACGTATTTTTCTTAAAACTGCATTTTTGGTTAAGGGCTTGTAAGTAAGCATTTCACTGTAAAGTCTACACCTGTTGTATTCGGCGCATGTGACAAATAAAATCTGATTTGATTTGATTTGAACTGAGCTGCCACCAACTTGAAGGAGATGAAACCTTAACTTTGCTGGCGTATTGAAACACATCATCCTGAGATGTTATGAAACATTACATGGTGTGTTGTAAGACCACTAAATCAAATATTGTGCAACACCTTGCCAGGGACTGGGAGCATTAACAGAAAAGGTTGAAAACACTATTTTGGTGTTTCGAGTTCTGTTTCGTGCAGAATTAGATCCCTTCTCTTTTGGTGTTTTCCTCTCTCTAAAGCTTCTAAACACCATTATGATGTTTTGAATCCTGTCTAGTGTCGAATTAGATCCCTTTTTCTGAAGTGTCTTAATGTTTAACATTGTTTTATGTATTTTATCATTTGCCATTATACTGTATACTGTTTTGGCAGGCATTGTCAAGAAAAGTGTCCAAACCATCAGCAGTAATTGGAGGTTGAACTGCAAGAACTGAGGACTGCACTTGCCTCTTCCACTTAAAATCATGAATGTGGGAATGGGTGCTGTCCTCATTGAACGTCAATTTGCCTGACGGTTTTGATATCCGTTCATCATGATCCATTACATCTCATGGCACAATAAGCTTAATACTAATATAGAAAAGTACCTTTCTTTCTTCAAACATGTATACAACATTGTGTGAAAGAATCATAAAGTCTAAACATTTTCAATTACTCACAATCCTCTAAAAACAGAGTCACGTGTCAAGATAGGAAATGATTAAAAACCAAAGACTTCCAATGGGTTCAATAACTATTGTCTTTCTCTTTGGTTATCCTTATGAAAGATACTTACATTTTGAGCAACATATTAAAAGTTGGACTTAAATACATTATTTTGGTAAAATGAAATTAACAAATCATTGAAACGACTTGCATGAATATTTTGACACATTATTGACAAAGTTATGAAATGACAGAGGGGATACAGATAGGTGGGAGAAACAGATTGAAGGGTTGGAGTGGGGAGAGGTGTGACCTGTCTAAACCGGATGCGTTACCGCTAGACCACGGGCTCTGCACGACTTGCATTCATTTTTATTAAGTATATGTTGGTTGTTGTTTTTTGTCAATTTTAATTCACCCCAGAATAATTTCTTACTGCCACTCCTGTTTCTAATATGTCAAAATAAAGCATTACAATAATTAAGGTGTAATTCCACAAAAAAAATTATCCATAGACCCTTATCATCAATCAATATTTAGGCTATAAACCATTTGCATTTCTAAACCATTGATTGTATGAGAAACACAGTTTTTGTATTTTGATACTGCCTTTTAACATGCACTGAAACCCCAAAAAGTGTTTTCACAACACTCTCTTAAAAACACCAACATTCAGGTTGAAGAACCACTTTGGGTGTTTCAGAGTACTACATTTCTGTTTTAAAACACATTATGTGTATGAAAACACTTACATTGGGTTTACATTCAAACACCCTCCAAACACCAGATCTCATCTTAGGTGCACTACTTTTCATGGTTTCATTACACGATCATGGTGTTTTGAGACTTTATTTTTTACAGTGTACTTTTGAATACAGGATGAGGTGGCATAGTTTTGGCTCTATTTCTAGGAATTCTATTATCAATTTAAAGGGATTCTCAGGTACTTGTATACTTTTTTTGCCAGTAGTTCTGAAAGTAGCACCCACCAGCCAAAAGTGGTCCTCCAAATGAGGTGCACCACATCATTGCTCTCTCTCTCTGCTGTGTGTGATTCTTGCTAGTTGTCACTCAAATGGCGAGGAACTTGAATTGCTAGGAGGCTTGCCCACCTGGGGGGAAATGTGGGTAAAATGGCGCAGCACAGCTTTCAAACTAGAGATGTTGTGGCTAATTGAGGTAAGACAGTAATTCTGTTCATAGATTATGTATGTATGAACTACACATTGACACATCCAGCCCAAAGCGGGAGGTTTAAAAATACTTAATAGTTGCCAAAGTACTGGAGCATGTCTTTAAGAATGCCTTACTCTGGAGGATAAGTTCCTAGGTAGGGACCTTGGTCAGTATTGGACTCCTGTTCTCCAATGTGCTTTGAGAGAAACGTGAGGAATTGGAGGAAACAAACGTGGAGGAAGTAAGGATTTGACAGCTGTTATAGTTTTCAGATCCAGCCATGGAGCATGTTGCTGCATGGGGGTTTGTCAAAGGCAGTCATGTGTTGCTTAGCATACTTCGCAGACTGCATACTTCTGTGGCATACGCACCAGAGCTATGGCCACCCTTGCACTGGCAGGATGCAGCCGCTGACTGAGGAGGACATATTCCAGATCACAGACATTATGATGACAGTAGCCCCTCATATAACAACTGAGAACTCGGAAATCTCAGACTTCCAACTTCAGTGCGTTCAAGACAACTGGAAAAAAACTCTGACTGGGAAAAATCTTTTTGAATGGTCATTCAACTCGGAATTCCAAGTCGGAAACTCAGGCATCTTTCTACAGCTCCGACTATCCGACCTGAAGATCACTGACCTCATGATTTGACCTAGTTTTTTTCTGAGTTCCCAGTTGTCTTGAAAGTACAAATAATCCTGTCACCTGACCAACACCACACTATATTTAACTATATTCTTACGAGGGCAGATTTGAAAAAGGTTATTTACAGGGGGGCCAGAAATGTTCTACATGGGATTACTCTTCCTAAGACTGGTATAAAAAACAATGCACAATCACAATTATAATCTTATGAAGCCCTTTTATTAAAAGTACACTACCGGTCAAAAGTTTTAGAACACCTACTCATTCATTTTTACTATTTTCTACATTGTAGAATAATAATGAAGACATCAAGGGCATTGCGTTCATCCACCTCTGGCCTGCTGGCCCCCCTACCTCTTTGGAAGCACAGTTCCCGCTCAGCCCAGTCAAAACTGTTCGCTGCTCTGGCACCCCAATGGTGGAACAAGCTCCGTCATGACGCCAGGACAGCGGAGTCACTCACCACCTTCCGGAGACACTTGAAACCCCACCTCTTTAAGGAATACCTGGGATAGGATAAAGTAATCCTTCTACCCCCCCTTACCCCACCCCAAAGAAAAAAAGAAGAAAAAAAACATATTGTAAAGTGGTTATCCCACTGGCTATAAGGTGAATGCACCAATTTGTAAGTCGCTCTGGATAAGAGCGTCTGCTAAATGACGTAAATGTAAATGTAAATGTAATCAAAATATGAAATATCACATATGGAATCATGTAGTAACCAAAAAAGTGTTAAACAAATCCAAATATATTTTATATTTGAGATTCTTCAAATAGCCACCCTTTGCCTTGATGACAGCTTTGCACACTCTTGGCATTCTCTCAACCAGCTTCACCTGGAATGATTTTCCATCTGTCTTGAAGGAGTTCCCACATATGCTGAGCACTTGTTGGCTGCTTTTCCTTCACTCTGTGGTCCGACTCATCCCAAACCATCTCAATTTGTTTGAGGTTGGGGGATTGTGGAGGCCAGGTCATCTGATGCAGCACTCCATCACTCTCCTTCTTGGTAAAATAGCCCTTACACAGCCCTGGAGGTGTGTTGGGTCATTGTCCTGTTGAAAAACAAATTATAGTCCCACTAAGCCCAAACCAGATGGGATGGCGTTTCGCTGCAGAATGCTGTGGTAGCCATGCTGGTTAAGTGTGCCTTGAATTCTAAATAAATCACAGACAGTGTCACCAGCAAAGCACCCCCACACCATAACACCTCCTCCTCCATGCTTTACGGTGGGAAATACACATGCAGAGATCATCCGTTCACCCACACCGCGTCTCACAAAAACACGGCGGTTGGAACCAAAAATCTCAAATTTGGACTCCAGACCAAAGGACACATTTCTACCGGTCTAAAGTCCATTGCTCGTGGCCCAAGCAAGTCTCTTCTTCTTATTGGTGTCCTATAGTAGTGGTTTCTTTGCAGCAATTCGACCATGAAGGCCTGATTCACACAGTCTCCTCTGAACAGTTGATGTTGAGCTGTATCTGTTACTGGAACTCTGTGAAGCATTTATTTGGGCTGCAATTTCTGAGGCTGGTAACGCTAATTAACTTATCCTCTGCAGCAGAGGTAACTCTGGGTCTTCCATTCCTGTGGCGGTCCTCATGAGTGCCAGTTTCATCATAGCGCTTGATGGTTTTTGCGACAGCATTCATGTCTTAAAGTAATGATGGACTGTCGTTTCTCTTTGCTTATTTGATCTGTTCTTGCCATAATATGGACTTGGCCAAATAGGGCTATCTTCTGTATACCCCCTCTACCTTGTCACAACACAACTGATTGGCTCAAACGCATTAAGAAGGAAAGAAATTCCACAAATTAACTGAAATTAACAAGGCACACCTGTTAATTTAAATGCATTTCAGGTGACTACCTCATGAAGCTGGTTGAGAGAATGCCAAGAATGTGCAAAGCTGTCATCAAGGCAAAGGGTGGCTATTTGAAGAATCTCAAATATAAAATATATTTTGATTTGTTTAACACTTTTTTGGTTACTACATGATTCCATATGTGTTATTTCATAGTTTTGATGTCTTCACTATTATTCTACAATGTAGAAAATAGTAAAAATTAAGAAAAACCGTTGAATGAGTAGGTGTTCTAAAACTTTTGACCGGTAGTGTACATGTTGCTAAAAGAAGATTTTTAAGTGCTTTAAGAGTAATTCAGTGTGTCAACTTTTTGAAAGAATGGAACACATTTGTACTTATAATACAGTTGACCTGCATCACATTAATTCATTTATACTCTCCTGTCTGTTGTACAGTGCATTCGGAAAGTATTCAGACCCCTTCCCCTTTTCCACATTTTGTTACCTTACAGCCGTATTCTAAAATTGATTAAATGCATTTTTTACTCATCAATCTACACACAATACCCCATAATGACAAAGCAAAAACAGGTTTTTGGAAATGTGTGAATTTGAAAATAAAAACAGAAATACCTTATTTACATAAGTATTCAGACCCTTTGCTATGAGACTCAGGCGCATCCTGTTTCTATTGATCATACTTTGAGATGTTTCTAAAACTTCATTGGAGTCCACCTGTGGTAAATTAAATATATTGAACATGATTTGGAAAGGCACACAACTGTCTATATAAGGACCCACAGTTGACAGTGCATGTCAGAGCAAAAACCAAGCCATGAGGTCGAAGGAATTGTCCATAGAGCTCAGAGACAGGATTGTGTCGAGGCACAGATCTGGGGAAGGGTACCAAAACATTTCTGCAGCATTGAAGGTCCCTAAGAACACAGTGGACTCCATCATTCTTAAATGGAAGAATTTTGGAACCACCAAGACTCTCCCTAGAGTTGGCCACCCGGCCAAACTGAGCAATCGGGGAAGAAGGTCAGGGAGGTGACCAAGAACCCGATGGTCACTCTGACAGAGCTTCAGAGTTCCTCTGTGGAGATGGGAGAACCTTCCAGAAGGACAACCATCTCTGCAGCACTCCACCAATCAGGCCTTTATGGTAGAGTGGCCAGACGGAAGCCACTCCTCAGTAAAAGGCACATGACAGTTTGCCAAAAGGCAACCAAAGGACTCTCAGACCATGAGAAACAAGATTCTCTGGTCTGATGAAACCAAGATTGAACTCTTTGGCCTGAATTCCAAGCGTCACGTCTGGAGGAATCCTGGCACCATCCCTACGGTGAAGCATGGTGGTGGCAACATCATGCTGTGGGGATGTTTTTCAGCGGCAGGGACTGGGAGACTAGTCAGGATCGAGGGAAAGATGAACGGAGCAAAGTACAGAGAGATCCTTGATGAAAACCTGCTCCAGAGTGCTCAGGACCTCAGACTGGGGTGAAGGGTCACCTTCTAACAGGACAATGACCCTATGCACACAGCCAAGACATCACAGGAGTGGCTTCGGGACAAGTTTTGAATGTCCTTGAGTGGCCCAGCCAGAGCCCGGACTGAACCCCATCGAACATCTCTGGAGAGACCTGAAAATAGCTGTGCAGCGACGCTCTCCATCCAACCTGACAGAGCTTGAGAGGATCTGCAGAGAACAATGGGAGAAACTCCCCAAATACAGGTATGCCAGGCTTGTAGCGTCATACCCAATACGACTCAAGGCTGTAATCGTTGCCAAAGGTGCTTCAACAAAGTACTGAGTAAAGGGTCTGAATACTTATGTAAACTGAATATTTCCGTTTTTTTATTTTTAATAAATTAGCAAATATTTCTAAAAACCTGTTTTTGCTTTGTCATTATGGGGTATTGTGTGTAGATCAGGGGTGTCAAACGTCAGGCCCGCAAACGGGTTTAATCCGGCCCGCGAGATGATTTTGTAAAGTATAAAAATGAGCTGCAATTTTTCAATAAAAAAACTGCTGTTCCAATTGTGTCCACTGGATGGCGCAATAGCAATTGTGTTAAGCAAGCAAACTGTTTATACCAGGGCAGAGCAAATAGGTCAAGCAAGTGCAGCCAGTCCGGATGAGCTACTTTGTTGTGCCCGCGATATTTATTACGGCTTCTACTTTTAACATTATGTGCTTTGGCACCCTCATTGCCCCAATATGTCTCTGTCAAAAAAGAGAAAAGTGGACGCAGAGTGTTCCAAGAAAAATTGTCATCCTTCTATTTATTCACGGAATTGAATGGGAAAGCTGTATGTTTGGTGTGTTCACAGCATGTTGCAGTGCTGAAAGAATATAACCTTTGTCGCTACTATGTGACTCTTCATGCCGACAAATATGACAACTTTCAAGGACAGCGGAGAAGAGAGAAGGTGAATGAACTGTTGGCGGGTCTGAAGAAACAGCAGTCTGTGTTTACTCACAGCCGAGACATCAGTGGCGCTGCAGGGAAAGCTAGCTACCTCATTGCTAATGAAATCGCAGTGGCTTCAAAACCATTTAGTGAGGGTGAATTTGTAAAAACATGCATGATGAAGGCAGCGGAGATTGTGTGCCCTGAAAAGCACCAGGCTTTTGCAAATATCAGCCTGACAAGAAACACAGTTGCAGACAGGATTTCCGATCTTTCAGTGGATTTGGACAGCCAGTTGAAGCAAAAAGTAAAGTAATTTATTGCGTTTTCGGTTGCAATTGATGAAAGCACGGACATTACAGATGTTGCACAACTGGCCATTTTCATCCGCAGAGTTGATGACACATTGACCGTCACCGAGGAGTTCGTGGAGTTGGTGCCGATGACAGATACAACGACAGCAGCTGATATTTTCACTGCACTCGTCAGCGCGCTGGACAGGGTCGGAGTGGACTGGTCCCGCGCTGTCAGCCTGGCTACAGATGGTGCGCCCTCAATGATCGGGAAAAAAACAGGCGTTGTGACAAAGTTCAGCGAGAAAGTGCAATCTGCAAATGGAGGACGTGATTTTTGGACTTTTCACTGTATTTTGCACCAGGAGGCTTTGTGTTGCAAGTCATTAAAGATGGATAACGTCATGAAGGTGGTCATCCAAACTGTTAATTTCATCCGATCCAGAAGCCTGAATCAACGTCAGTTTGACAGCCTTCTCAGAGAGAAAGACCACATCTATGGCCTGCCATACCACACTGAGGTAAGATGGTTAAGCCGAGGTGCTGTGCTGAGGCGTTTCTTTGATTTATGAGAAGAAATTGAACAGTTCATGGAAGAAAAGGGCAAACCAGTGTTAGAATTTCATTCCGCAGAATGGATGCAGGACCTTGCATTTATGGTGGATGTTACAGAGCACCTGAATAACTTGAACAAACAGCTGCAAGGGTGCAACAAAGTTGCCATGCAGTATTATGACAGCATATGTTCTTTCAAGTTGAAGCTGTCATTGTGGGAGACACAACTCGCCGGTGGTGATGCAGCTCACTTCCCCTGTCTGAAAAATGTGTGCGCGACCCAACATGTGGCAGACATGAAGCGGTTCAAAGATAAAATAACGGGACTGTTAAGGGAGTTTGAGCAACGCTTTCAGATTTTTGGTGAACTGGAGAAAGACTTCAACGTTTTTTGTTCGCCATTAACCGTGAATCCCTCTGATCTGCCCGTCAGCATCCAACTTGAAATAATACACTTGCAGTGTGACTCGGATTTGAAGGGCAAATTTGCCGCAGCTGGCTTGGACACATTTTATCAGAATCTCTTGCCAGGTTACCCCAACTTGACAGCCCTCGCTGCAAAACTGTTGTGCATGTTTGGAACCACATATCTTTGTGAGCAAGTTCTCTGTAATGAGCATAAATAAAACAAAGCTGCGCTCAAGGCTCACGCACAAGCACTTGAATCACATCCTGAAGTTGGCTGCCACTCAGGATGTGACGCCTGATATTGATGCGCTGGTGAAAGCTAAAAGATGCCAGGTATCAGGAGTCAAATAAACTATGCAACCCCACTTAAAGTGCTGCATGAGACACCCTGAAATAGTTCTGTGATCTGTGAAACAGTTCTGTGAATCACTGAGGCATTGTGTGTTTGTGTGTTCTTTTTCTTTAGAATTTTCAAATAAACTTGAGGTGTTTTATGATTAATAGTGATGTTGTGCTTGTACTATTTTGGACACACTGTCCTCAGGCTCCAGCTTGATGTTTTATGTTGATAGTATTAAAACAAAGAAAACAATCTGAAGTTGTTGTTTTTAAGTTATATATACCATGATTTTACCGGTCCGGCCCACTTGGGAATAGATTTTCCTCCATGTGGCCCCTGAGCTAAAATGAGTTTGACACCCCTGGTGTAGATTGATGAGGGGAAAAAACTATTTAATCAATTTTATAATAAGGCTGTAACGTAACAGAATGTGGAAAAAGTCAAGGGGTCTGAATACTTTCCGAATGCACTGTAGATACACAGCTTCATCTTTTGTTTTTATTTCTTTATCCTTTCATTATTTTCAATGTCTTATTAATTTTTTTAAACATAGAAAACCTTTTAAACATGGCATATCTCAGTTGACCAGCATCACATTCTGTTCTATAGCTATCATTTCATAATTTCCTGTGTTTGTTTTTACCATAAGAAAAACACAGAATTGTTTGTTTCCCTTCTAATGGGAGAAATTGCACGTTTCATATTGGGAAACAGCAGAAAACTTTGGGACATAAGAAGTCAGGGCAACCTGCAGGTGTCACACCCTGATCTGTTTCACCTGTCTTTGTAATTGTCTCCACCCACCTCCAGGTGTCGCCCATCTTCCCCATTATCCACAGTGTATTTATACATGTGTTCTCTGTTTGTCTGTTGCCAGTTCGTTTTGTTTTGTCAAGCCTACCAGCGGTTTTCCCCTTGCGCCTGTCTTTCTCAAGTTCCTGTTTTCTAGTTTTCCCCTTTTTTACCATTCTGCCTGCCGTTCTTTACCTTGTCACACCACCCTGGATTATTGACCTCTGCCTGCCCTGACCCTGAGACTGCCTGCCATTCTGTACCTTTTGGACTCTGATCTGGATTACTGACCTCTGCCTGCCCTTGACCTGTCGTTTGCCTGCCCCCTGGTTTTGTAATAAACTTTTGTTACTTCGACACTGTCTTCATCTGGGTCTTCTCCTGAAACGTTATAGCAGGCAGTGATAAAGATTCACGTTTGACAGGGAGGAACGTTTTTATGTCATTCATGTGAGAGAAGCTGGATTCACAGGTGTATGTTGATCCAAACATCGTTAGAAGAAAAAACGCCAATGCTCTTATGTTTGGGAAATTCTCTGCAATAATATGCTCAGTCTAAAACTTTGTTTAGCTTTTGCTGAGAATTATCCCCCCGCATCAATAGAGAATGAGTCCCTAACAAACTGCATCACCTCTGTTATATTAAACTAATCAAATATCTTTGCAAAATGTAGCTTTCAGTTTATCTAAAAACTCAGACATCACATTGATCTGTGCTGATGATGATGACTGGATATAGTTGCACAGTGTATTTAGGGAAATTGAGCATTTTGTTTGAGGATAAACTAACCCATAACTGTTTTGTCCTTTCCCTGTAGTCACAAATTCAGTCCATTCAAGTCACTCAAAAAACAAACCTCTGCTACGAACTCCTCATCAAGCATTTTCGCTAGATAGGCCTATGTGTTGGCTTTCTTGTGGCGGCAATCACGGAGAAAAGTAACTATCTCCTCCCTAAGCTCACATACTCTCTTGAGAGCATTGCTACACTTGCTTTGCCACCTAACACATCATTACATAAAAGTAGATCATGATGCTCAGCAGACTACAAAACAAGCGATGTTGATCGGATAAAGTTTAAGATAGCCATAACTGAGTCCATGTTTTTTTTTACTCACCGCTAAGTTTAGCGCAAAGCAGGCTCTGGTGTATCAGGCAGTGTAGTCAGAGAGGAAGACGAAGACGAAGAGAGGCCCAACTCGGCAGAAAATCTGTCTCTCTCCAGCAGGTGGCGTTTTTCGTTGTTTCGCCCACCAAGCAACGAGTTTATGTATGGAGGTCAATAAGAGTGTAGAATTTTGTCAACATAAACATTTATGGCTTATTTAGGGTGAGTATTGGTTAAGTGGGACACCTGGCAAAGTGGGACACTTAAACTTTGTAATGGATATCTTTAAATGTGTACAATAACATAACCAACAATCAATGCCTGTGTGTTAGTGAGGAAGTATGTGATGATAAAAAAGATGTTCAATGGGCATGGCGTCATCATTGTGGGCGTGGCATCCTGTGTAATGACACTTGTCTCTAGAGGCACAATGGTAAGTAAAATGACAGGGTTCTGAGGTAAATAATGTTAAGGTTATGAAAAACTATGAAAGGATATTTTATAATGGGATGTAATAGTAAATCAAAATGACTGTAAATTCTTACTACGCTCACCTTTTTAGAATATTGACATTTTGACAGTGTTCCAGTATGCCAGTCACCTACTGTCAAACTGGGACACCCTGTTACTTTCAAACTGGGACACCCTGTTACTGTCAAACTGGGACACCCTGTTACTTTCAAACTGGGACACCCTGTTACTGTCAAACTGGGACACCCTGTTACTGTCAAACTGGGACACCCTGTTACTGTCAAACTGGGACACCCTGTTACTGTCAAACTGGGACACCCTGTTACTGTCAAACTGGGACACCCTGTTACTGTCAAACTGGGACACCCTGTTACTTTCAAACTGGGACACCCTGTTACTGTCAAACTGGGACACCCTGTTACTGTCAAACTGGGACACCCTGTTACTGTCAAACTGGGACACCCTGTTACTTTCAAACTGGGACACCCTGTTACTGTCAAACTGGAACACCCTGTTACTGTCAAACTGGGACACCCTGTTACTGTCAAACTGGGACACCCTGTTATTGTCAAACTGGGACACCCTGTTACTGTCAAACTGGGACACCCTGTTACTGTCAAACTGGGACACCCTGTTACTGTCAAACTGGGACACCCTGTTACTGTCAAACTGGGACACCCTGTTACTTTCAAACTGGGACACCCTGTTACTTTCAAACTGGGACACCCTGTTACTGTCAAACTGGGACACCCTGTTACTGTCAAACTGGGACACCCTGTTACTGTCAAACTGGGACACCCTGTTACTTTCAAACTGGGACACCCTGTTACTGTCAAACTGGGACACCCTGTTACTGTCAAACTGGGACACCCTGTTACTGTCAAACTGGGACACCCTGTTACTGTCAAACTGGGACACCCTGTTACTTTCAAACTGGGACACCCTGTTACTTTCAAACTGGGACACCCTGTTACTTTCAAACTGGGACACCCTGTTACTGTCAAACTGGGACACCCTGTTACTGTCAAACTGGGACACCCTGTTACTTTCAAACTGGGACACCCTGTTACTTTCAAACTGGGACACCCTGTTACTTTCAAACTGGGACACCCTGTTACTTTCAAACTGGGACACCCTGTTACTTTCAAACTGGGACACCCTGTTACTTTCAAACTGGGACACCCTGTTACTGTCACACTGGGACACCCTGTTACTGTCAAACTGGGACACCCTGTTACTTTCAAACTGGGACACCCTGTTACTTTCAAACTGGGACACCCTGTTACTTTCAAACTGGGACACTCCTCTAGGACATTTTAATTCAGAAAAAATATTCCAGGGGGTTATTAAATACATGTTTTCTTAACAGAAATCCATTTTATAAATAGGATCAAATGTTTAATATAGTTTTCCTCAAATCTGCTATCAGCTACAGTGGGGGAAAAAAGTATTTAGTCAGCCACCAATTGTGCAAGTTCTCCCACTTAAAAAGATGAGAGAGGTCTGTATTTGCATCATAGGTACACGTCAACTATGACAGACAAATTGAGAGAAAAAAAATCCTTTAATGAATTTATTTGCAAATGATGGTGGAAAATAAGTATTTGGTCACCTACAAACAAGCAAGATTTCTGGCTCTCACAGACCTGTAACTTCTTCTTTAATAGGCTCCTCTGTCCTCCACTCGTTACCTGTATTAATGGCACCTGTTTGAACTTGTTATCAGTATAAAATACACCTGTCCACAACCTCAAACAGTCACACTCCAAACTCCACTATGGCCAAGACCAAAGAGCTGTCAAAGGACACCAGAAACAAAATTGTAGACCTGCACCAGGCTGGGAAGACTGAATCTGCAATAGGTAAGCAGCTTGATTTGAAGAAATCAACTGTGGGAGCAATTATTAGGAAATGGAAGACATACAAGACCACTGATAATCTCCCTCGATCTGGGGCTCCACGCAAGATCTCACCCCGTGGGGTCAAAATGATCACAAGAACGGTGAGCAAAAATCCCAGAACCACACGGGGGGACCTAGTGAATAACCTGCAGAGAGCTGGGACCAAAGTAACAGGAGAATGTCATATGATCAGATGAAACCAAAATATAACTTTTTGGTAAAAACTCAACTCGTCGTGTTTGGAGGACAAAGAATGCTGAGTTGCATCCAAAGAACACCATACCTACTGTGAAGCATGGGGGTGGAAACATCATGATTTGGGGCTGTTTTTCTGCAAAGGGACCAGGACATTACATTTTTACATTTTTTGTCATTTAGCAGACGCTCTTATCCAGAGCGACTTACAGTTAGTGAGTGCATACATTATTTTTTATATTTTTCATACTGGCCCCCCATGGGAATCAAACCCACAACCCTGGCGTTGCAAACGCCATGCTCAACCAACTGAGCTACATCCGGCCATTCCCTCCCCTACCCTGGACGACGCTGGGCCAATTGTGCGCCGCCCCATGGGTCTCCCGGTCGCGGCCGGCTACGACAGAGCCTGGATTCGAACCAGGATCTCTAGTGGCACAGCTAGCACTGCGATGCAGTGCCTTAGACCACTGCACCACTCGAGAGACTAACTGATCCGTGTAAAGGAAAGAATGAATGGGGCCATGTATCGTGAGATTTTGAGTGAAAACCTCATTCCATCAGCAAGGGCATTGAAGATGAAACGTGGCTGGGTCTTTCAGCATGACAATGATCCCAAACACACCGCCCGGGCAACGAAGGAGTGGCTTCGTAAGAAGCATTTCAAGGTCCTGGAGTGGCCTAGCCAGTCTCCAGATCTCAACCCCATAGAAAATCTTTGGAGGGAGTTGAAAGTCCGTGTTGCCCAGCGACAGCCCCAAAACATCACTGCTCTAGAGGAGATCTGCATGGAGGAATGGGCCAAAATACCAGCAACAGTGTGTGAAAACCTTGTGAAGACTTACAGAAAATGTTTGACCTGTGTCATTGCCAACAAAGGGTATATAACAAAGTATTGAGAAACTTTTGTTATTGACCAAATACTTATTTTCCACCATAATTTGCAAATAAATTCATAAAAAATCCTACAATGTGTCACGGATGCCGCCGAGGCTGCTCCTCGTCCTTGCTCGGGCAGGCTTCGGCGTTCGTCGTCCCCGGAGTACTAGCTACTACCGTTTGATGTTTTCGATGTTTGTTTTGTCATGTCTAGTTAGTGCACCTGTTTCGTATTCTGTATTGATTATGTCACCTATAAGTTCCCCTATGTTATGTTTGTATTTTGTGTGTTATTGTCCGCCTGTCATGGATGTATAGGTTCGGTACCTTGGCATTTCGAGTGATTTTACGCACTCGCGTATTTGTTTAGCCTCTTGTGTTTTGGAGGCCGTTTGTTTGTGTGTACCTGTAGAGGTGATTAGTAAAGTCGTCTTGACTTATTCCTCTGTGTCCTGCGCTTGACTTCACCACCGCATCCACATCAGCACCTTGACAGAATAACACACCACCTATGGAGTCAGCAGGAGCAGCGGCGGTGACCGAGTCACTGGAGGATCGGGTCAGCAGCCAGGACGCCATGATCCAGCGACTCGGCTCCGCCATGCAAGGCGTCATGGACACTCTACGCCGATGGGAAAGAGAAGGCCTGCCCACACCTCCTCCTACCTTACCACCACCATCGGCCAGCCCCATCATACCAGCTCCGGAGTCCAGTGGGATTCGGCTCTCGCTCCCGAGGGCATATGATGGCACCGCAGCCGGGTGTCAGGGGTTCCTCCTTCAGGTGGAACTCTACCTGGCAACCATACACCCGGCGCCCTCGGGATACGAGAGCGTTTCCGCCCTCATCTCCTGTCTCTCCGGCAAGGCTTTGGAGTGGGCCAATGCCGAATGGAGGGGAATAGACGCCGCCACCATCAGCTACGCGGAGTTCTCCCGCCGCTTCAGGGCTGTTTTCGATCATCCCCCAGAGGGTTAAGCGGCGGGGGAGCGTCTGTTCCACCTCCGACAGGGGAAGAGGAGCGCACAGGAGTTTTGCCAATTACTACCGGAGGTTTATCCGGGGTTTTGGACAGGTAGCAGCTCCCATCACCTCCCTGCTGAAGGGGGGCCCGGTGCGTTTGAAGTGGTCAGCTGAGGCGGACAGGGCGTTTGGTAAACTGAAGGACCTGTTCACCTCTGCTCCAGTGCTGGCGCATCCGGATCCCGCTTTAGCGTTCCAGGTGGAGGTGGACGCGTCAGAGGCCGGTATTGGGTCTGTACTGTCTCAACGCTCAGGCACGCCCCCTAAACTCCGGCCCTGCACTTTTTTCTCTAAGAAGCTCAGCCCGGCGGAACGTAATTATGACGTGGGGGACAGGGAGCTGCTAGCTGTGGTTCAAGCCCTAAAGGTGTGGAGGCATTGGCTTGAGGGGGCTCAACACCCTTTTCTCATTCTGACTGACCATCGTAACCTGGAGTACATCCGGGCAGCTAGGAGACTGAACCCTCGTCAGGCTAGGTGAACCATGTTTCTGGCCCGGTTTGTGTTTAAGCTCACTTAGATCCCAGGGTCCCAGAACAGTAAGGCAGACGCCCTGTCCCGGCGATATGACACAGAGGAGAGGTCCATTGAGCCCACTCCCATACTGCCGGAGTCTTGTCTGGTGGCACCGGTGGTGTGGGAGGTCGATGCGGAAATCGAGCGGGCGTTACGCACCGACCCTACTCCTTCAGAGTGTCCAGTGGGGCGGAAGTACATTCCGCTCGAGATTCGGGATCGTCTCATATATTGGGCTCATACGTCACCCTCCTCTGGACATCCTGGTATTGGCCGGACAGTGCACTGTTTTAGCGAAAAGTACTGGTGGCCAACATTGGCTAAGGACGTGAGGGTTTATGTCTCCTCCTGCTCGGTGTGCGCTCAGTGTAAGGCGCCTAGACACCTGCCCAGGGGGAAGTTACAACCCCTTCCCGTTCCACAACGGCCGTGGTCTCACCTCTCGGTAGACTTTGTTACGGACCTTCCCCCCTCCCAGGGGAATACCACCATTCTGGTTGTTGTGGATCGGTTCTCTAAAGCCTGTCGTCTCATCCCAATGCCGGGTCTCCCTACTGCCCTACAGACTGCTGAGGCTTGATTTACCCACGTCTTCTGGCACTACGGGGTACCCGAGGATATAGTGTCTGATCGGGGTCCCCAATTCACCTCTAGAGTCTGGAGGGTGTTCATGGAACGCTTGGGCGTCTCGGTTAGCCTTACCTCGGGTTTCCACCCTGAGAGTAATGGGCAGGTGGAGAGAGTGAACCAGGATGTGGGTAGGTTTCTGAGATCATATTGCCAGGACCGGCAGGAGGAGTGGTCGGGGTATATCCCCTGGGCGGAGATTGCCCAGAACTCTCTTCGCCATTCCTCTACTAATCTGACCCCTTTCCAGTGTGTGTTGGGGTATCAGCCGGTTCTGGCACCATGGCATCAGAGCCAGATCGAGGCTCCTGCGGTGGATGAGTGGTTTCGGCGCTCGGAGGAGACATGGAACGCTGCGCATGTACACCTGCAGCGGGCTATCCGTAGGCAGAAGGCGAGCGCCGATCTCCACCGCAGTGAGGGTCCAGTGTAGGCACCTGGAGATCGAGTCTGGCTCTCGACTCGAAACCTGCCCCTTCGCCTGCCCTGCCGGAAGCTGGGTCGGCGGTTTGTGGGGCCATTTAAAGTCCTGAGGAGATTGAACGAGGTATGTTACAGGTTACAACTGCCTAATGATTATCACATTAACCCCTCGTTCCATGTGTCTCTCCTCAGGCCGGTGGTAGCTGGTCCACTCCAGGACAATGAGATACGGGAGACTCCTCCGCCCCCACTGGACATCGAGGGGGCTCCGGCGTACTCAGTCCGGTCCATCGTGGATTCGAGACGTCGGATGGGGGGTCTGCAGTATCTCGTGGAGTGGGAGGGGTACGGTCCGGAGGAACGGTGCTGGGTGCCTAGGAGGGACATTTTAGATCCCTCCCTCCTGACGGAGTTCCACCGGAGTCATCCCACACGCCCTGCTCTGCGTCCTCCTGGCCGTCCCCGAGGCCGGGGTCGGCGCACGGCTGGAGCCGCACGTCAAGGGGGGGGTACTGTCACGGATGCCGCCAAGGCTGCTCCTCCTCCTTGCTCGGGCAGGCTTCGGCGTTCGTCGTCCCTGGAGTACTAGCTACTACCGTTTGATGTTTTCGATGTTTGTTTTGTCATGTCTAGTTAGTGCACCTGTTTCGTATTCTGTATTGATTATGTCACCTATAAGTTCCCCTATGTTATGTTTGTATTTTGTGTGTTATTGTAAACCTGTCATGGATGTATAGGTTCGGTACCTTGGCATTTCGAGTGATTTTACGCACTCGCGTATTTGTTTAGCCTCTTGTGTTTTGGAGGCCGTTTGTTTGTGTGTACCTGTAGATGTGATTAGTAAAGTCGTCTTGACTTATTCCTCTGTGTCCTGCGCTTGACTTCACCACCGCATCCACATCAGCACCTTGACACAATGTGATTTTCTGGATTTTTTTTTCATTTTGTCTGTCATAGTTGACATGTACCTATGATGAAAATTACAGGCCTCTCTCATCTTTTTAAGTGGGAGAACTTGCACAATTGGTGGCTGACTAAATACTTTTTTCCCCCACTGTAGATAGCTATATTCATAACCATACAGGTATATAATGACAAAAAAAGTTTATTTTGCTGTATTTGACAATAAAACAGTAATTGAAATTGTTGAGGGTTGAGGTCTTTCTGGTTTCATTCTACAAAATGTCCACTAGAGTATAGTGTTGAGAATGTTGAGCTGATAAGCTTAGATTAAGTTAATTGTATTTTAATTATAGGCTACAAAATTACATATAAACTACATCATATAATATAACCAAGTATGATGATAATAATACGAATAATAGCCTAATAAGAATAACAATAAGAATAATAAATTATAATTCTTAATGTTCTACAAAAATACCTAAATAATGTTTTAATACATTTAATTTGTATTAATAATTGAAGTTTATCATAAAAAATATAGAAATTACTCACATACTCTCTATTTGACCTTTCTTTACAATAAGAATTGTGTCCCACTTTGCCAATCAAGGTGTCCCAATTTGCCAGTATCAACAGAAAAAATGTGGTCTCAGGACAATATGTGTTTGAAAAAGAGTCATCCATCCTGTTTTTAATATTTCTTAATTTTTTTATTTTGTATAGTCTAGTAGAGTTCTTAAACTATTGTAGTGTCGAGTCAATGCTGGTAATTATTGCTGTCAAACAAAGAGTCCGCTTAGGCTGTACTTTGATTATAAGTTTTATTTATATCACAAGATTTCAGCATAAGTTTACAGACGCCTGCAGTGTCTGGAGAACAGTGTCCAAAGATAATATGTCTGTTCTAACCCCCTTTGTCTCTAGCCTATACTTATAAGGTATGCAAAAATATGGGTGGCTCCCTCTGCTGTCCAATCACCTGTCTCCAACGAACAGGGGTGTCACTACAAAATGGCTCCCTCTACTGTCCTATGTGGCGTCACACTAAAAACGGCTCTCTTTGAACCTAAATAAACATCCCCTCAGGTTCCACTTGAAAACATTAACCAAGTCATAATCTTAATACACTACATATTCCCCCCTTCGAGACTAACTAAAAGTCTCGAAAACAAACAGAATAGGATTATGACAAGTAACAATTTATCTTATTGAGTATCTTTAACAATAAACCAAAAACATTTCCCTCTGGAGTGTGAATACATTACTATGAAATATGAACAAATCTTTATGAAGTGTGAATACATTACTATGAAATATGAACAAATCTTTATGGAGTGTGAGAGCGAAAAACTGTCTGGCAGCCTTCTTTCCAAATATCCATCCATCAATCAAGACAGTAAAATTCTCTCACGGCCCCTCTGCCCCAGGCAACCACCTAGGTACTCCAGATCAATTCATAAATCTTTATCAATGCATTTGAAACTATGATGTAATTAAATACACATGAAAGCCCCAGCAAACAAAATACTATCCAAAAAATATCCACACTAAGGCTGGTCGACCCATCGGACCCTACTGTGGATCTCTATCCCTGCCTAGACTCCCTTTCCCTAAGCATTCACGAAATAAACAAAAACATCTAAGATCCCCACATGTATCCAATAACATCAAATATCATTCTACAAAAATTAATACCTAAGAATATGACACACATTATGTATTACACATGCAAATATGTCTATATTTCATTGCAGACACTGGAATGTAGTCCACTACACTTCCTCTCCCCCGTAGTCTCGACTTCCAATGCATCGTTGATGATGGAATCGGAATCTTTCCACACCTTCCTTGTTCCATCTCCTCCAGTCATTCTCCTTTCATATTGTCCCTGTTTGAGTATTTCAATCTCTACATATTCCCCCAAATGCTTCTGGAAGAAAAGAAAAGACCAAACAGTATCTTTTGCAAAACAACACATTCAAATTAAAACATCAATATCAACTAAGAATATAAAAATGATATAGAAAATGATATATAAATGAATCACATTGTATTTCCCCCCTTTGATTCATAACAAAATACTAAAATCACACTAATATTGAAAAACATTTGAAAAATTATAAGATAATCAAAATGGATATTTATCCATCAATACTCCATCCAGTCCCACTTGTCCATCTTCATCCAGATCAGGAACAGTCAACAACGGCATCTGAGTGTTGTCTCCAGGCATCACTACTCCTACCTATCTCAATATCATAGCTTTCTCAAAGGTCAGTAACAAATTACAAAAGAAAACATCACACACAGTCCTATCAAATCTGCTACTAAAATCTGAACCATCACTGTTCCCACTGGGCCTAACTGATCTTGCAACCAAGACTTCGCTGGCCATCCAGCTCCTTCAGATCTACCAAATGCATCCCTTATATTCTTCAATGCATTTATAACATTAGTGATATTATCTGAACTATCTGGGATCAAAGTATAACAATCATCCCCCGTCTGATTCATAGCCAAACATAAGCCACCTTGTTTTGCCAAAATATAGTCAAGAGCCATGTCATGTTTCAACAGCGTCAGTCTGTGACTTCTTTGAGTATTTGACAGAAGGTTAAACCCTCTTATTGTTTCATTTGCAAACCCCTGCAAAGTATAGGTAATATTATCAATATGATCTGCCAAAAATGTTACACCATACCATGGAAAAAGTCCAAGTCCCCACTTCTCTCCTAGACTTATCCTCCAATGGTAGGCTTCAAGACTATGAAATGTCGCCATGTCTCTTTTCACCCTATTTCCAAACCTAGAATCAGATGTATCTGTGTCCGGTGCTACCCCTCTTTTAATGGTAAAAACCTCATATGGAAGCTTCAACGTTGACATGTAACAACATCCTGTCCATCCATAGGGTAAGAATATATATGCTTTATCACCACAAACCCACCAAATATCTCTAAAATTCCCAATAGTCACATTGCCAGGCAAAATCTGATCTTCCACCATCAAAGTCCTGCTGTTCTTACTAACGGGAACATAAAAAGTAACATTATATTTCTCATCTCTATCCTTATGTTCATGCTTACCCAAAGTCATCAGATATTCCCATGAACATACCCTTTCCATCATATGTTTTATTAGAACAAAAACAACTTTTAGCCCTCACTGGTTTCACCTCCAATGCTTCAGGGTTCGCTGTTACCTGATTTTCCTTCCCATCTAACAAATTCACATAGGGTAATTCATTTAACCAAGAACACCTAAACCTAGGCTTAAACAAATGTTTTGACAACGACATTATTTTATCTGTTAATGATTGTTGCTGATACAACAGCCATGACAAAGCATAAGATTGACACGTACTTGATAGAGGTTGAGCGACCGTCTCTAAAATGGAACCCCACGTGCCTGGTGCTGGAATTCTCAACAGACATGGACCCTCAAGATTCCTCACTGATCTTACAGAATGAGTTAACTGTTGGAACCAAAGATTCCTACCTGCCCATTCATCTTTAATCTTCAAAACAGAAGAATCAAATCCATAGGCCTTCCATTTAGTTTCTCTTTTCCCTAACGAGCGGTATTGATCAGATGTATCTTCTGATGTTATGTTGAAATCAAAGAACTCATCCTGTACCTCCATGATAGTATCTTGCACTATTTCAGATGAATCTATATTCTTCTCTACCACCATCAGCTCTCCTATTTTAACCCTATCCTTACTACCATTGACAGCACTCTCCATCCGTACCATAAACTCCTGAGTCACTCTTGCTACATCCTTTAATTTCAGAAAAGTTGTTGTTGGTGTCGGTGTCATACTTCCTACATTTGTTATTGCCGTCGTACCATTAATCCCTTTCAAAGTTACCATTAAAGTAGTTGATTTAGTTGATGTATTAACACCCTTAACTACTTCTAGTGGGAAAGTTACCGATATCCCCTGTGTATTATTTACTGTTGGAGTGGCTACTGTAATATACTTCTCCTGAACTCCTTTGGTGACTGTGGAAGCTTCAACAGACTTCAACTCTTCCATTATAAGCGTCACTTTACGAATTACATAGCCTTTTAACCAATAATTCTTAACCGGAACAAATTTTAATGCTTGCACTAGATAAGTACACATATATTCTCCCTGATCTTTCTCTGTAACATTACGCAAAATAAGTGAACAATCACTCATAACCCTCTTCCACTTCATATCGTTGTACAAAATATACTTCCTTTGACTAGGGGGCACAGCTTCTACATCTGGTCCTGATAACAATACTTCTTCTCCATAATTATCTCTCCATGTGGGAGGAACGTCCCCTCCCCCACTCCATCTCTCACAGCTACAAGGAAGATGAGCTGTATCACCCATCCTAACCCTAATAACAGTCTTTTCTTCTAAAATTGGTGCTGGAGCTATTGGTTCCCTTGTAATCAAATGCGATATATTTATGGCTTTAATAACTATCAATGTTGAAAGAGTTAAATTGCTTCTCACTGTTGTTATAATAGACTGAAGTGTTGATGTCCTTGTTGCTACTTCATCCATTCTCCCTAAGACTTTTAACTCCTTACTTGTATTTCCATCTATCACCACTAGTTCTCTCCATTCACTCCCTCTTCCTACTAACATTGAAACTTAGCTTACTGTCTTAGAGTTCCTTCAACCCTAGTTCTCCTAACTTTTTTCTAACTTTTCCTCCTAACCTTTAAAAACTCATTTTCCACTGATTTATTCACAAAATCCCTTTACCACCAATTTTTTGAATATGTGATTGGGAAGTCCCCACCTGCTTCTGACTTCTTTACACACAGACTTGGCAAACGATCGAACATCTTTTAGCCTAGTTTGAAATCTCTTTCCCCTCTTGGTGTAGGAATGTAACCAAGAATAACAGTCACCCCTTTTAACTTTATTTTCCAGACAGATTGCCTAATAGGCAGTCTAATAGATTGTCATCCTTCCTATGATATTATCTTTTCAAGCAGATATGATTCCCAAAAACCCTACTCTTTTAAAATCTTCTACCAGACAGCCGTCTAGTGTACATCTTATTGTACAGTTCAATTTACACAATGCATCTCTTCCCAACAATGCAATAGGTATATGTTCTAATATCAGTATGTGTATTTTAATTTCTCTTTGATTTTTATAGCAGATCTCAATTGGTTCCTTAAGAGTAATCAACTGTTTTACCTTCTCAAATCCCTATCCTAATTAGTTAATTTTACATAGTGAGGTGTTTAACCTCTTTAGGCTCAACACAGATAAAAGCTTTTCCTCTATTCCTTCTCCTAGTCCTTTTTATTTTCACTTCACTTGTTGGATATTTTTTCCCTAATTGGTGCTATCAGCTGACACCCCCCTTCGGATCTTCTAGGCACTCTAGAATCCTTGCTCCTTTAAGGGTTTACCTGGAGAACAGGTGATCTTCACTTGCTCCTTTATCTTCCTCAGAAATTTCCTCTGTTGTTTCCTCCTGGCGCATTGCACTCACAGGTAAAGTAACCAACCTGTCCACAATTATAACACGCTTCTAAAAGTTGCTGGAAGTGTAGCTGAAACCTTCCTCCTCCTTCTAAGCCTTCTCGTCCTCTTCCTCTCCAATTCTGTGTCTGTCCAGAAACTGGCAGTGGATATGAAACAACTTATACCACTTGTTGTGGCTGGTACAATTGCATTTGACCTTGTTCAGTTGAAGCTATAGCAGTGATTATTGATTTGGTTCACCCTGATTCTTCATAACCAAAGCTTTTCTTCTCTTTCTTCTTCTCCAACTGTATTTGATTGAGTTTTCTGAGAGTTTCTTGGTCCTGCTCTTTCTTGTTGTTGACATATCAGTATTCTTCAAAAGGTTATATTCTAAGTTATGTCCTCGAAATATCATCTTCCATCATCTTCTTACTTTTCTTCAGCTTCTAGAGTTGTTCCTCCAGTTGTGTTACTTCTTCTAAACTATTCGCTTTATCCAGGCATGATACGCATCGGTCTATATCTCTTTCTATTTCTTCTTTGCTAATCATTGTTGGATAAAATCCTCTTGAATATGAAGCACCTTTAATCTCCAAATCTCCATCGCTGTCTTCATCTTTGCTTTCATCAGAAATCGAATCTCTTGTATCCTTCTTCCTTCAACTTCCATCAGAGATCAAATCTCTAGTATCCTTCTTCTTTCCTCTCTTGCCAACTTCCTTCTGATCACAGAGTCATATCCACCCATGATCTCTTCTCAATCACTCTGATCATCATCTTCAAGTTCCATCTTCCTTAACCTCACTCTTCTCTTCCAGACATCTCATTTTCTTCCTTCTGGAGTTTTCTTTTATCTTTATGGTCGTTTCTGCTTCTCCCCTCTCTATTATTCAATCACTTTCATCATGTTGATGACGTCAGGGTTAAGATTCCCTCTACTAGCTATGGTTGTTCAATGTCAGGCCAACTTTTGTTCCCTTTTCCAGACAACCTTTAGTTAATGGTATTGCAATGTTTACTATTTTCAACTATATCAACAGGTGTAATTACCTTCTTAGTCCTGATATACTTTTTCCCCATTGTAACAACTCTTTTATATTCCTTTAATGTGCATTATTTTTATTATTTTAGAATATATAGCCTATGGCTTCCTCCCTTTAATTTTTAATATAAACCCCACATTTTTTTATTTTTTTATTTTTTTTAAATCCAAATAATACAAATTAATCAATACAAATATGAATATTCAAAAATAATTAATTTAAAAAAATTTCCCCAATTAAACAATTACTCAATAAATTTATGAATAATCAAAAATATTTTTTTTTATTTATATTTCCTATTTTACTAATTTATCAATTAGTGGCTATCTTACCCCTCCTGATTGAAGGTGGTATGTATAATATCTATAATCCAGCAACACTACAGTACTCATAAATCCCATTGCTCAATAAGCATCCAATTATCTTAATTTTACAGAATAATGTCAGTAGTCGATTTCCAACAGAACTCTAATCAAACCCACTCATTCACAGAAACTCCAAAATGCAATTTTTATTCAATCAGTCTTTTGCCAAGTCTTTGCGAAATTGTCATAACATAATTATTATTATTATTATTTATTATTATTATTATTATTTATTATTATTATTATTATTATTATTATTATTATTATTATTATTATTATTATTATTATTTATATTATTATTATTATAACATGAAATATCCTGTAGGGGAAGATTTTGTAAACAGAACAGCACTAGCCTGATTTTGACTCGATCCTCTGTCGCGTCACCCCTTGTCACGTGATGTACACGTCAGCACCTCCTCTCTTTCTCTCTCTCTCCTCTCGTCCTATCGCCTCTCATATGACAAAAGAGCATAGAAACAGACAAGAATTTAGCAGTTTATGCAATCACTGAGTCACTTCAACCATTCAATATTCCTCCAGTCACATTCGCTCTAAGAATTAACTCAGGAATAAATAGCTCAATAACATTTTAATTTTATTTATTTACTTAATAATTTTAATTTTAATTGTCAACATCTCTCTCTCATTTATCAATTCAATAGGTCACAAAAAACAGTTTTATCTTTAAACAACAGCCGATGTAACAACCAGAATACATCATTAGACTCTAAATGTCTAAATCTTTGTTCCTCCGTCTGTGTCTGTGTCTCCCCACAGCACAGTGTATCAGAGGATTGACTTATTTACCCCTACGTCACTCTAGTGTCGTAAAATCCCACGTGTCGTAATGTAGTGCCGTAAAATCACACGTGTCGTAATGTAGTGCCGTAAAATCACACGTGTCGTAATGTAGTGCCGTAAAATCAGACGTGTCGTAATCTAGTGCCGTAAAATCAGACGTGTCGTAATCTAGTGCCGTAAAATCAGACGTGTCGTAATCTAGTGCCGTAAAATCAGACGTGTCGTAATCTAGTGCCGTAAAATCACACGTGTCGTAATGTAGTGCCGTAAAATCACACGTGTCGTAATGTAGTGCCGTAAAATCAGACGTGTCGTAATGTAGTGCCGTAAAATCACACGTGTCGTAATCTAGTGCCGTAAAATCACACGTGTCGTAATGTAGTGCCGTAAAATCACACGCATGCGCAGTACATTCACCAATACGATTTCACCGTTGAAGGGAGCGCCTCAGCTCTCTCCCCAACCCAAACAGAAAGTTAACAGTCCCGCTGTAACTCTGTTTTCTCCTCATAGTCAAACAACATTTAACAGAGCTCACAAAGCATAGAACCTAAATTCTACACACACAAACATAATTTAAGAGGCTTTATTCCATCGCAATGGCCCTCTAAGGTCACATGTTAGCATGTAGCATGCAGCATAATTAGCATTAGCATTTAGCCTTAGCATGTATGTAACATGTGGCATGTAACATGTAGCACTGTAACCTACATTGCGCCTAAATTCCTTTTTCCTTTGTCCCTAACTTTATGCTGCCGTGAGTTCTGGATATTCTATGAGAGGTTCCCCCAAACATATACCCCGTCGGATACAAGATGAGCAGTAACTTGCAATAGAATTTATAACCAGTCCCAGACTGACCCCAAAACACATAATGCGTTAGAGGATTTTCGGCCCATCCTAAGATCGCCTCGTTTAGAGGTCTTTCCAGATTCGCAATGCCCTAATGTGTATACGTATCTCTGCCTTATTCACTTCCATCGATTGTTCTTCAATTCCTATTCAAGCCACATATTTCTATAGCCACTCCCCCCTATTTGCGCCGTTTACCAGAGCAAACAAAATTTAGAATATTTATGACAGACCCTTAGTCGACAGCAACAAAACCACATCAGCACACACAAGTAATTTACACGGTACATCTCCCCAGCGCACACACCCATAAGCCAGCGAACCAACTAGCGCCCAAAATTTGTGAGGAATCTCACCTTAAGCCGGCTTGAGCGGGAGTCACCTCGCTGCTCATGAATGCAACACAGGAAAGATGCAGACCGATCCCATCCTCGTCGCCAATTGTAGTGTCGAGTCAATGCTGGTAGTTATTGCTGTCAAACAAAGAGTCCGCTTAGGCTGTACTTTGATTATACGTTTTATTTATATCACAAGATTTCAGCATAAGTTTACAGACACCTGCAGTGTCTGGAGAACAGTGTCCAAAGATAATATGTCTGTTCTAACCCCCTTTGTCTCTAGCCTATACTTATAAGGTATGCAAAAATATGGGTGGCTCCCTCTGCTGTCCAATCACCTGTCTCCAATGAACAGGGGTGTCACTACAAAATGGCTCCCTCTACTGTCCTATGTGGCGTCACACTAAAAACGTCTCTCTTTGAACCTAAATATACATCCCCTCAGGTTCCACTTGAAAACATTAACCAAGTCATAATCTTAATACACTACACTATCTAGAATGGTATCATGTTGGGGGTTAAGACAATGGCATGATTCTGTAAACTGTTCCGCAAAGCACATTTTCAGAAAGTGTCCCACTTTTCCAACACTCACCCTACTACATGAGGTTTATTTGATCGAATAGAAGTTTCGTAGTACTAAAGTTGTTACGAGTGTACTGATATAAGTAGGACACGTGACACCCCGGCAACTTTGAGAAAATACACTTTATATCGGAGTTGTCTTGAGATGGCTATGCATATTCATGACATGAGACTAGTAGAATAGCGTCTCTTTGCTGTGAATGCAGACGGTTGACCTCAACAACCCTCATCAAATATTAAAAACTGATTACAATAATGAGATGTAACCACCAATCCAAAGAAAGGATAGGCGGGAGATAGACAGCCCGCCGTGCCGCTTTGTGGACGACTCCCATTGTTAGGGCGGAGAGACATGTATCTTGTCAGTTGTCTATATCTTTGGTATAGTGATCTCATCTGCTGTGAGAGCCGATAGCCAGGAAGACAGATGCTATACCCTGTCCGCCATAGACGGAGCGCCATCTGTGACATGTATGTTAACTCGCGCCAAATCCAGTCCATTCTCATTGAAAAAGGAAACAAATATCTCACCAGTAGTGTCCTCCCAAAAGCACTCTACATCATCAAACAATCTCACAAATAAGTAGTGATGGGCATTCTGTGTATTTTCTGTAAACCGGATCATTTGGCTTCGTTCACCTAAAAGAGCCGTTCATTTATCTCCCAGACGGCTCTTCATTCAGTAATGCTTAGAAATTGATATAAAACCATGAACAAATTGTCAATCTCAAATTAAAGTCTAAAACGTTGCCTACCATTATGTCAGATCGTGAAATGTGAGTTCAAATACATTTTTACTTGACCAAATTATTAGATGGGCAGCAAAAAAAAAGAAATGAAGACAAAATTGAAGGCACTGAAAAAATGTGTGGACCAGAATGAGGCTCTCTTCTCACTATATTGTTCCTGCATTACGGAATTACCATCTTCAAATAATGTTTTTATAATTTATCTGCAGATGATCGATGTCTGGAGCTCAAAAAGTAATAGTAACAGTATGCAAATCAGGGAGCCAAATTAACGTCTCTTCCACATATGCAATTCGGTTCCCGATGTTGACCAAAAAGAGTCCCATCACTACAAAAGCACAACTGTCCAATGTCAGAATTGTCCGTTAACTCGTCCACAGCAAGTGACATTACCTCTGCGTTTTTCAGTCTGTCCAAAAGTTTCAAAAACCTCCATAGCTAGAACTTCGAACTCTGATAGTCTGCTGCCCCTCAATATGTTAGTGTGTCAGCACCAAAATGGCAAAATGATCACCATGTTTTGAGGCTAAACAGTGTTTGGTTACATTTACATTGTTTACAAACATTGGAGGAAAACAAGCTTATATTTTCCAGTTGAACTAAGCTCATGAGGCATTTAACTTATATTCTTCAAGAATTGATGGGTATATCCCACTGGGCACAGACATCAGTTCAATGTCTAGTTTTGATTTACATTTGGTTGAGTAGTCAACTAAAGTGAATTCAAAATGAAATCTACAAAACATTTCACCAGGTCATTGGATTTAGGTTAAAGGTTGGGTGAAAAAAATACGAAATGCCCTTACTTTGATGACTATTCAACATCATCACATAGATTTCTGGTGTTGAAATGACGTGGAAACAACTTTGCCCAGTGGGGTATTATTAATTTATAAGTCAATTTATAAGCATGGATTTAGCAACTAATGATTGTAGCTTTAAAGGCATAGATCACCCAAATTACAAAATGACATATTGGTTTCTTAAACTGTAAGCAGTCTATGGACAAGGTAAGATGGCAATCCATGCTTTGGTTTTGTTTACCTGGCCCCTATCTCCAAATGCTAACGTTTAGCATTTCTGTCCAGAAACCAATGCAAGTTAATGTCAATTTCATATCCAAATCATCCAAAGTGTCTACAATTGATTGTGTAGCTTAATACAGTTATTTTAGGATGATTTGAACATGACATTGCTGCCATTGAGTATGGTATGTCATGTTTAAACATGAGAGCGGCACGGCACCCGTCTTTTCCTCCTTTTACAAATTAAAGTTGCACTATGCAGAAATCGCTCCGCCATTTCCTGGTTGCTAAAACTCTAATAGTTCGCCTAATTTCAGTTTATGTGACAAAATAAGATAGTATAGTGTAGATAATTATTCTATACCATCTAAACCGCTGTAAAATATATTTTCCATAACCAACAATATTGTTGTTTCAGCTGTTTTGAAGCTGGTGTACAAAACTGAAAGTAAAAGACGAAAAACTAAACTTATGAACGGGAAACATTGAAATAGCACCCATAGAACATATCTACCGCTTCTTAGACTTGCTTTTAAGTAGAATGATAGATCTATAACTCATTGGGTAGCATGTTGAGTGCTCTGTTGAATTGCTCTTTTTGAGAAGGGTACTGAAGCGCTCAGCCCATCTTTTTAGGATCAGAGTGTGGGTCCATCTACGGATCTCACCGGGTTTATGTTTTTTCTTTGAAGGTCGTAGATGGACTTGACGGCATCGTAGAATCTGTGCGTGTTTTTGTCAGCATGTTGTATTCATTGCATTTTTTTACCCAGCATTCATTTTCCATGGTACGGGCTCTCTGGGTCTCTCCTCTGATGGGGGCAAGGCAAGCCTTGAGTGCAGTAGACTGCAGATTCGCTAGGTTAGCAGCGAGAACCTTGAATTGGAAGAGGTCGTTTTTTCCCAGTGTGTTCTCATTAAACCAGTCTTTTTTTAAAAGCAATTTATTGTATCGGGGTAACTGACCAGTGATAATTTTGCCACCTATTTTTGATTTAGTCTTGGCACCTGGGTGATGCAAAGCAACTATTTGGTTCCAAACGTTCACCACACATCAGCTATCTACCGAAGCAGATGTGAAGAGTGATTGTTCGTCTTTCATTTTTGTTATACTTTTATTGCATCACATTTTCCTCGTTGAGTTTAAAATGCAATACTCTTGCAAACTTTGTAAGTACATTGGTAAATATCTCAATTTGTCGGATTATTCTACAATGAAGGTATTATCTTTGTCTCTGCATTGTTGGGAAGGGCCCGTAAGTAAGCATTTCACTGTTAGTCTACACCTGTTGTTTACCAAGCATGTGACAAATAATATTTTATTTGGTTATATTATCTATAACCTTTCTGAAATCTTTCAAAACTTCCCATCAAATGGGCACACACAAGCACACACACACACACGCACACTTCATTAGGGCAACACCATTCCCAAATAAGGGAACAACAAGAATGTGTCACCTGATCTGCACTTCGGCTTTCAATATTTGGCTGAGAGTGACGGAGACACGGCTACTCAAACTCTCTGAACTCATTGGAGAGTTGCTTTTTGAATTGACAAAACTGTTATTTATATTGCAGTTAAAATACACTTAATTTCAGGCAGTGTGGTATTTCAGGGGAGGTGAGCAGAGTGATTGAGGGAGTGATTTGTCACTGCTTTGTTGGCCAAACAGATGAGTTATCCAGGGGGCTTTGCTGAAAGTAACCTGATACTGTGTCTGTGAGCTTACAGTAGGTTACTTAATTTCCTCAATCTTCTTTGAGACTCAGTTTTGAGGGTAGAGGTGAAAGAGAAGGGGAGAGAGAAAGTTATGAGGACATTTTACTGTAGACGTTTTACTTTCCGTATGTGTAATGCTGAACTGAGTGACATTTGAGTCGTAAATCAAGTCAGAGAGTTGAGACATCCAAACCCCCATCATGGCT
This sequence comes from Coregonus lavaretus, assembly GCF_964263955.1. Taxonomy (NCBI): domain Eukaryota; kingdom Metazoa; phylum Chordata; class Actinopteri; order Salmoniformes; family Salmonidae; genus Coregonus; species Coregonus lavaretus. Next base: position 12,423,950 of record NC_140002.1, read on the forward strand.
CAGCCAAGCGACTGCTTGGCATCTCACTTGTCAAGCAGGGAGGAAATGGGCAAAAGTTAAATGCCAAAATAATATGCCTCTTATGGAATACAGTCCAAATTGAAATATGAAAACCATAGAAGGAAGGTTGAGAAATCTCTAACGAAAGGGATTCCCAAGAGGATGAATATGGCTCAGAATAGCTTTTAGCAATTTGAAACCTCTGGCCTCCTCTTTTTTTCTCATTTACATTACATTTACGTCATTTAGCAGACGCTCTTATCCAGAGCGACTTACATTATTATTATTTTTTTCATACCCCCTGTGGGAATCGAACCCACAACCCTGGCGTTGCAAACGCCATGCTCTATCAACTGAGCTACATCCCTGCCGGCCATTCCCTCCCCTACCCTGGACGACGCTGGGCCAATTGCGCGCCGCCCCATGGGTCTCCCGGTCACGGCCGGCTACGACAGAGCCTGGATTCGAACCAGGATCTCTAGTGGCACAGCTAGCACTGCGATGCAGTGCCTTAGACCACTGCGCCACTCAGGAGACTCCTTCTTAGCTTATTACCAGGCAGTTACTTTGGTTTCTTATGGATTCTTTAACATGTTTTTCTGCAACCTTTAGGCCTTTATGCAATTAAAGTAAACTAGTATAACTTTTATAATGAATGATTAAGGAAACAATGATGATTATGCTGATGATAAATGACATTGTAGATACAATTCTATAATCATGTACTGTACCTGTACCCTTGACTGAAAATCTAATAATAAAAAATTGGTCACAAAAAAATAAGCTTTAGTTAGAGGTAGATTACATGGATTACATAAATTGGAAACAAAAAATGAGTACGATAACATGGGTTATCCATTCATAAAATGTGCAGTGCAAATTTCCACAGTACAGTTCAAGTTTTAATGTCACATGCACAAGTACAGTGAAATACCTTTCTTGCAAGCTCTCACCCCAACAATGCAGTGATCAATAACAATGTAATACTAAAAGTAACAAGGTAGAACAAAAACACACAAGATATAAAAATAAGAACACGGTAAAGTAAGTAAGCATACTATATACAGGGTCAGTTCCAGTACCATATTTACAAAGTGCAGGGATACTGGATCGATAGAGGTAGATACACTACATGACCAAAAGTATGTGGACACCTGCTCTTCGAACATCTCATTCCAAAATCATGGATATTAATATGGAGTTGGTCCCCCTTTGCTGCTATATCAGCCTCTACTCTTCTGGGAAGGCTTTCCACTAGATTGCTGCGGGGACTTGCTTCCACTCAGCCACAAGAGCATTAGTGAGGTCGGGCACTGATGTTGGGCGATTAGGCCTGAATGGAAGCGATTAGGCCCACAGTCGGCGTTCCAATTTTCATCCCAAAGGTGTTCGATGGGGTTGAAGTCAGGGCTCTGTGCAGGCCAATCAAGTTCTTCCACACCTATCTCGACAAACCATTTCTGTATGGACCTCATTTTGTGCACGGGGGCATTGTCATGCTGAAACAGGACAGAGCCTTCCCCAAACTGTTGCCACAAAGTTGGAAGCACAGAATCGTCTAGAATGTGATTGTATGCTGTAGCGTTAAGATTTCCCTTCACTGGAACTAAGAGGCCTAGCCCGAACCATGAAAAACAGCCCCAGACCATTATTTATTCTCTACCAAACTATGCATTCGGGCAGGTAGCGTTTTCCTGGCATCCGCCAAACCCAGATTTGTCCGTTGGACTGCCAGATGGTGAAGCATGATTCATTACTCCAGAGAACGTGTTTCCACTGCTCCAGAGTCCAATGGCGGCAAGCTTTACACCACTTCAGCCGACACTGGCATTGCGCATGGTGATCTTAGGCTTGTGTGCGGCTGCTCGGCCATGGAAGCCCATTTCATGAAGCTCCCGACGAACAGTTCTTGTGCTGAGATCGCTTCCAGAGGCAGTTTGGAACTCGGTAGTGAGTGTTGCAATCAAGGACAGACAATTCTTACGCGCTTTAGCACTCTGCGGTCCCGTTCTGTGACTTTGTGTGGCTTACTACTTCACGGCTGAGCCGTTGTTGCTACTAGACGTTTCCACTTCACAATAACAGCACTTACAGTTGACATTGGCAGCTCTAGCAGGGCAGAAATTTGACGAAAGGTGGCATCCTATGACTGTGCCACGTTGAAAGTCACTGAGCTCTTCAGTAAGGCCATTCTACTGCCCTTTTTTTGTTTATGGAGATTGCATGGCTGTGTGCTCGATTTTATACACCTGTCAGCAACGCGTGTGGCTGAAACTATTGTAATTATTCTGCACTATAGCCTATTTATTGCCTTACCTCCATAACTTGCTACATTTGCACACACTGTATATATATTTTCTGTTGTATCTCTGACTTTATGTTTTTTTTACCCCATATGTAACTCTGTGTTGTTTTTTGTTGCACTACTTTGCTTTGTCTTGGCCAGGTCACAGTTGTAAATGAGAACCTGTTCTCAACTGGTTTACCTGGTTAAATAAAGGTGAAATAAAAAAAAATAAAAAATAAATAGACGAATCTGAAGGGGTGTCCACATACTTTTGTGTATATAGTGTATGTATAGGGGTAAGGTGATTAGGCATCAGGATATATGATAAACAGAGTAGCGGCAGCGTATATGATGATTGTATGTGAGTGGGTGTGCGTGTGTGTAGAGTCAGTATATATGTATGTGCATATTATGTGTGTGTGAGCAAACGATGGAGTGAGTGATTGTATGTGTGTTGGAGTGTCAGTGTGCGTAACTGTGTAGGGCCCTGTGAGTGTGCATAGAGACAGTGCAAAATTAGGTTAAACTCACTCCGTGTAGCCATTTTGTAAGCTATTTAGTTAGCTTATGGCTTGGGGATAGAAGATGTTCAGGAGCCTGTTGGTGTCAGATTTGATGCACCGCTTGCTGTGTGGAAGCAGAGAGAACAGTCTATGGCTTGGGTGGTTGCTGTGGTGAAAAAGGAATTACTTTATTTTCACAAAGACCATCTGAGAAAGGGCAAAAAAACAGAGAAAATCTGACAAAATCCAGTTTCAAAGTTCTAAAACTGAGATTTCTCAGTTTAGAAAGATTGAACATGTGGATTGATCAGTCTCGGATTTTGTCTGATTTTCTATGTGAACAGATTCCAGTGTTACAAAATCTAAACCAGCTAGTTGAGATTAATCTAGATTTTCTCAGATGGTCTCTGTGAACTCAGCTTTAGGTGTACGGAATGATTGTCAAATAGAGTAGCCTTATCTACCCGTTTCTGCTTTTTCCATAGATAATGTGCGAGCGTTGATCCTTGCTGGGTTGCTGGGGCTTCTGCTGGCCTTCCTGGCAGTGAGGTTGTTCAACCCTGAGGGACAGCGATACACCTTCCTCAGGGAGATAGAGAGAGTGACGAAGGTGTTCCCCAGCCAGTGCTCTGAGGAGTACGATCCACCTGGGGAGGCACCTCCAGACGACCCAGCCCTCAGAGCCGGTCACCTTGATGCTGACAGCGGGCAGTAGGGCGAAGAGGACACTGCACTGCCAGGCCCAGCGCCTGGCCTCCGCCTTCTCCTCCTCCCTCAATGGCTCTGTCTTCCACATCGACGAGGTCAGCAAGGCCGACCAGGACGGCGACAGAGTCAAGCGGGACATCGACGGCCAGCTGCAAAAAGCCTTTGAGTGGGACCAGCCTGTGGCCGTCATCCACCATTTCGATGATCTGCCCCCAGGCTCCACACTGATCTTCTACCGCTACTGCGACCCCGAGAACGCCTCCTACAAGAAAGCATTGCTCATTTTCACCGTGCTTCTAGAGGAGAAGGAAAAGCTGCCAGCCAGTCTGATCGATGTGGAGGAAATGGTGAAAGACTACCTCCAGAAGAGGTTCCTCGACTCCAACTACCCAGCTGCCTACAACATGTTAGACCTGGACAAGTTCAGTGGACTATGGAGCCGCATCTCCCACCTTGTCCTGCCGGTGGCACTAGAGTTGAGGATAGAACCACAAAACAACCTGAAATCTTTTTCACAGATTCTTCATAGTAGTGCAATTATTATCATCATATAGAGCAGGGTTCCCCAACTGGCAGCCCGTGGGTGATTTTATTTGGCACCCCAAGTTTTCTGAGACATTTTTTTAATAAATAAAGGGTTAAAAAAAAGAACAATAATTAATTTTTGGACATAAAAGACTAAAAACACCAGCAAATCAACTACCAGTCATTTTAATTTTGGAAATCTGTTACCAAGTATTCTGACGCATAATAGAGCGATATAGTGTGTGTATAGCGAAGTTACCATTACTCATAGCCAAGTTATCGTTACTCATTGTATATTATTATTATTATTATTACGTGTTCTTACTTTTCTATTATTTCTCTGGCCTGGTATTGTATCGTTAGTAAAATGTTGGTATCGTGAAAACACTACAGTGTATAGCAAAGTTATCATTACTCACTGCCAAGTTATCGTTACTCATTGTATATTATTATAACTTTGACTATTTAGTGTTATGTTTTAAATATAATTTCTCTATTTTTCTTTCCTTCTGCATTGTTAGTCTACACCTGTTGTTTACGAAGCATGTGACAAAAAAACATTTCATTTGATTTTGATTGGATTTATGTGATCGTATACAAAATGTAAGCAAGGTTTGAAATGATAATGTTTTAGTCAAATATTATATCTGTTTGGCCTTCTTGCTGTCAATTTGCAGTCTACAAATTATTTGTAATTATGTTCTGGCTCCCTGAACATCTCTCTCAAAAAAAAAATGTGTCCTGCGGCTAAATCTAGTTGCTGTTCCCTGATATAGAAAGTTGTGATGTTATATCACTCCGCATTGTGAATGTGTTATGGCTGGCTGGTGCTTCTGGGTGTTTGTGTGTACAGTATGTATGAGACCAGGTTGATAATGATGATGGATGACTTCTTCTAAAGTGTATAACTAGTGTGACAAAAAAGTGTCATTGGGCCTCAGAAAGGAAAAGGTGTACCAAATAACCAGCAGGTGGAGAAATACAATGTAGTGTAATAGCTGTCTCACACTGACCTCTCCACCTTCAGTGTCACTGAAAGTTTCTCAGGAGATGCAAGTGTATCTAAAAGTAACATTAAAATAAAGACATACATCTAGGAGATGATCGGCCAATAAGTATTGCTATTTTATTTGATATGCAAAGTCATACACGCACGTGTCAAAATATACACTGGTAGAAATGTATTTGTCCTTTCACTGTAAATCATGTAGTGATTTCTACAAAACTGGCTAAGTTCAAATACTGCAGACCTGCTATATATCCCTAATCTCCAACTCTGTCTTTGCTTTAAAATGCCAATAAGGTGGCTGAGGTACAGTACGTTACCCCTATACAATGAAAAGCCCTATGTAAATACAATCCATATTATAATACTATTATTTAACCTACCTCACATATTAATTTAGAAGATACAATCTCTTTATATTTGTCCCTAAATGTTTCATCCTTCTCTACCAAAAGAAAAGCTGGTGAAAAAAGAAGAGGAAGAAACAAAACCAGCACCAGTGTGGCCATCCCTAAGGCCAAACAATATAATATCATTGTCGTCTTCTCTCCTCTTCTCGCTTTATGTTGGGTGGGGCTAAGGAGAGAAGGAAGGTGCTGATTGGTTAATTCATATTTTTCTTCACCCTACTTGCCTAGGCTGGACACAGGAAGTAGTGGACATAACTATAGGAAGTTGTGGTATTAGGGGAGGAGTCTCCTTTTCTATGGCCAAAACCAAGCCAAGACGGTTGCTCAGGCAGATGCCTTGCTTCCCCCTCGGAATGGAAACACCATCCGAGGTCTCTAAAGCCAGAAAACAAAGAGGTGGGCATAACCAGTTAATTGGGAATGAGGGTCATTGTGTAAGTGCACAGCCATAAGACAGTCAACACTATCATTTAACAACATAGCGCCTACTACAAAATGCCATGGTAGTTAACATCAACACTGTGTCATGACACAAAAAATTGTCAAATTACTTATTCTATTTATGTCTCATGTTATGCCTTGTCACATTATGGCTTTCAACAAGTGTTACAACCGTTCTAACAGTACATCAGAAGATCTACATTGTAATGTGAGGTGTTATTTACATATCCATCCATCAATGGGATCTTATTTAAAGGCAGATTAATATACAGATAATACATTTAACAGTGGAGGCAGGTAAAGGGAGGATGGCTCATAGTAATGGCTTGAATGGAATGATAGCCATTACAATGAACCTGTCCTCCGATTTAAAATGACACCAGCCACAGCTGACATATCAACACATGCAATTCAAGGGGGAGGAAAGTACATGATTAGGACACAACAGATCCCAGCCTCCAGAGTTGTGATCCTGGATGATTTCTACATCAGGTCAAGGGTCAAATGAGGAGAACAGGATAAGAGAGAAGGATTGCATAATATGCATCTGTTGGAGATCAAAGGTCACACAGAACTAGGTTTCAAACGAGGGGGGGGAATCAATGACATAATTACACACACACTTCTTTACAATATAACAGCCATGTCAATATGCCTGCTTTATTTTTCTAAAATAGTTAGTATAAAAGTTAGTATAAAAGCTTTACCTTTTATAGAATGACATAACAATATAAATCATATGATAAATAGGCAATACTGCTATGTAATATGAGTTGATGTAAAGGACCAGTGCAGTCAAAATTCAGATTTTCCTGTGTTTTGTATCATATTGTACAACAGCTGATGAAACACTGTTTCCTCATTGTAAAAAAAGATATCACTATTATTTTCTGATAGTTGCTGGTTGAAAATACAATCTACACAGGACCTTCTAATCACAACGTTTGCATGAGCAGGGGTTTTGGCTTTCCATTGACACAGAATGTTATTTTTCGCTTACGTTTTTATGTACTGAATAAAAATGTCCATTGCATTTTGCAACTCTACCGATAGTTTTGTCACAAAAACTGTTCCGTTAAATTGCAAATGTGCCTACTCTGGTCTTGGCACCTGCGTCTACATGACGAGATTATTATGGATAAGAGCGAGAATGTTTATTTGTCAAACGGAAGTCAAGCATCGATCATCATGTCACCAGAATAAGACACTCGATATTTATTGGAAAGGAGCATCAAGATCACTGTGCACTTTCACCACCCTGTGAAGTTCATCAATTTATTTCATCTGAAGCCTAATAAATCGTATGGTAACACTGGTATGACCACTAGATGTGACATGACACTCACTATTGAAGCCATTCTAGTGCCTACTAATGCTATATGGGCCACATGTCTCAGAGTAGAAGTGCTTATTTAGGATCAGGTCCCCTCTAAATATCCTGTTCATATTGGGATAAATGTAAACTACATCATTAGAGGGATAAAGTTTGGTCAGAGAGGGAAAGAGGAGGGCACATGTCAGATCTATCTAACATTTAAACTTACTTATAAGGTACCAAAGAGTTTGCAGGTTTATTTCTTCTTTCCTCCTAATGACTTGCTCTCAGTTTTTTTCTTCTGTGCCTCGTAGAACAAAAGACACCTTTATGTTAACACAAGGAGGGATTTTATAGAGTAATAAAGCTGGTAGATAGTATAAGGTCCAAGGCCACAGTTATTGGGTGTAGGGTGAAGTTGCCCCTAGACGCTGGTCTTGGGTCAGTTTAAAAGTTTCCCCACTAGTGTTAAGGTTAGGACTGAGGAAGCTGATTCTAGATCTGCACATAGGGGAAACGTCACCCCTGAGCCAGTTATTGTCAGTGCTACCCTGCTGTAGTAGTGCCTTGTAACAGGACATACTGTATCTACACACAATACAAGGAAAGCAAAGCTGAGGCAGAGGTGTCATGCACTTTTTTCAAAGGGGAACTGATGGCCAAATTCGATATCTTTTAGTTAATTATGCATTGAAGAAACATATATTTTATATTTTCAGCAAACAAATGCATAAAAGGGCCCCCAGTTTCAATGGGTATGACACATTCAGCTTAACTTCAGTCAATTCAGGAAAATAATTCAGCGCACAATTTTAACTACAAATGCCAATGTTCTCAATTGCTTTTTTTCTCAAGAGTCTGTATAATGAGTCAGCCATATTGTATTCCATGTTTTTTCCTTTTATTTTTAACAAACAATGCAAATGAGATTGACCTCAATTCTTGTGGTCAACGAGGTGTGAGGAGAAGGGTTTTACCTCTGTCATGGCATCGTCAATCTGTTTTAGTTCTTCATAGTGGTCTCGAGAATCCCGCAAAGGCTGCACCATAATCTCCTCAATCTGGGGGAAGAGCTAGGACACACATTAAGATGTAGTCATTTAAGAGTGTCTCAGAACATGAAAGATTGTCATCCCATTAGCTTTTTGTCCCAAAATAGTTTTCATCCATTATCCTACTTAATTTTTTAAGTCACCTGCTGCCACTGATTTACATCCATAGATTAAGGTGCAGTTTCCCAGACACCGATTAAGCCTAGTCCCGGACTAAAAAGCATTTTCAATGGAGATTCTCCATTGCACTTGTTTTTAGTCCAGGACTAGGCTTAATCGGTGTCCAGGAAACCGTCCCACAGTGTTATAGCATACATTTTTGTTGGCAGACATTTTGGGTTGTTGAATCCCATCTCTGGATCTAACCCAGTCACAGGCGCACTCGGAAGAAGAAACACACCTTCATAACAGTCTCAAACATTGGAATGAGGACAAATTTGATGAAGCCGATCTGAGCGGTGGGTTTGGTCACTTTGTCCCGATCCATGAACGGAGCTACTGGGAGACCCTCAGATTTCTCTCTGTCACTCTGAACACAAAAACAGATAATGAAAGCCTATACAGAACATTTGCTTCTTTCCTCATTGGAAAGAAAGGGGCAAACCTCCCCACACACATTGGCAAAAGCATATATAGTTTGCCTTAAACCAAGGATTTGTGTGATTTCATGAGATAAGAAATTTAAATATTTTTAAGGTGAAAATACTTCCTTGCAACATTGAAGGTTGTTCAAGACTCGTGGACATCTCTCGTGGACAGATGCACGTACCATAAATGGTAGTAGCATCTGTCGACAGGATGCAATGACTAATGAGAACTTTGTTCTGGTACACTGATGTTTCGTCACTGATCATTTGGACAAATCTAAATTTCATAGGCTCTGCATCTTTGAATTCCGGAAGGGGAAGGTACATTTGGCCCATAGACTTGCCCGAAACTGGCTGAGAGTTTTCATTTGGAGGGGTGGAGACTTTGCTAGTCTTGTAAGAGTGTTTTCTAACATGTCTCCCCCCAGAACTTAATTTGCATGATTTTTGTTCTGTGTGTCCCAGATTAGTCAAGACTATACTTTTTCTTCACAATTACTGTTATTATTTAAAATAATGGTGAGTTAATTGACAATAATTTTCAAAAGAGCAGTAACTCACCTGCATAAAGTATTCCTCCAGCAGGCAGTCTAACCAGGGCTCGGCCACCTCCGTGGGTCTCACCTCGTTGGAGATGTCACAGCACTTGATCAGCACCAGCTTTAGCTGCACAGAGACGCAACAACAATCCTCAAACATAATGGATGTAACACCTAACAACCTTGTCAAGAGGTCTTGGCATTAAGGCTAAGGTGCTGGGTTGTCCATTGCTAGACCCGGGTTTGGGCTTCCGCCAAAGTCTCTGCAATACATTTGACACATACTGTATATCAACCATGACCACCCTGACTTGAGGATATACGTAAATGCATACATACACATTTCACATGCTCGTCGTTGGTGAAGTCAAAGTTGTCCACGTTCTGCTTGAAGGAGTCCAGTATCTCACCGTGTCTGGCCATGTCTGTGGCTAAGATGAGAGTGATGATAGCCTGCCAAGGTCGCAAATAATATCATTATACTATACTAGAAACCAATCCTGACCAAAATCACGACCAAAAGCCATCCTCTGTGCGAAACTATCCCTATGTTTAGGTGGTGATGTGTAATACCATTCATTTTACAATAACGTTGGTTTCTATTCATGGTAGGCTATACACTGAGTGTACAAAACATTAGGAACACCTGCTATTTCCATGACATAGACTGACCAGGTGAATCCAGGTGAAAGCTATGATCCCATATTGAAGTCACTTGTTAAATCCACTTCAGTGTAGATGAAGGGGAGGAGACAGGTTAAGGAAGGATTTTTAAGCCTTGAGACTTGTGTATGTATGGATTGTGTATGTGTGCCATTCAGAGGGTGAATGGCAAGACAAAATATTTAAGTGCCTTTGAACGGGGTATGGTAGTAGGTGCCAGGCGCACCAGTTTGAGTGTGTCAAGAACTGCAACGCTGCTGGGTATTTCATGCTCAACAGTTTCCCGTGTGTATCAAGAATGATCCACCACCCAAAAGACATCCAGCCAACATGACACAACTGTGGGAAGCATTGGAGTCAACATGGGCCAGCATCCCTGTGGAACACTTTGGACAACTTGTACAGTCCATGCCCCGATGAATTGAGGCTGTTCTGAGGGCAAAAGGGGGTACAACTCAATATTAGGAAGGTGTCCCTAATGTTTTGTACACTCACTGTATGTTTAACCTAACGTAACTAAACCCCATTTTTAGCTTCTAAACTATAATACATGCTACTTCACAAATGCTTTGTTATTCATATTGCAGTGAGGCCCTTGCTGTGAGAAACCTGGTGCCTCACCTGTCTGAGGTGTTTGAAGGCCTCCGTTTCTATGTTGGCGAAGATGTTACACTCTGGCATGGAGATGATCTGGAAGGCCACGGCACAGTGGTGGTTCTCCAGGGGCGAGATGTCGTTGTAGCGCACCGCCAGCTCTGTGTGAGCGTTTATCTGGTACCTGCCACAGGACATAGCATTAGCACAGGAGTACTGTATGTGTTCATATATCTATATGATAGCTATGGTCATATAGGCTACTGTATGGAGGATGCTACAACCACAGCTATTCACTACTATAGAACAACTAGGGTTCCATTTAAATTCAGTCAGCTCAGGAAGTAAACTGACATTTCAATTCTAATTCCAATTCTCCATGAGAATGTTTTTAAATAAATAAAATAGAAATTCAGTTTATTTCCTGAATTGACTGATTTGAAAAGAAATGTACACCCCAACGCTGACACCACTACTATAGCAACAAGAGCCTTCTAAATCAACAGCTACTGCAAGCATGGCTGGTGCTGCTACTGTCAATATATATACAGTACCTTCAGAAAGTATTTACATTTACATTTTACATGTTAGTCATTTAGCAGACGCTCTTATCCAGAGCGACTTACAGTTAGTGAGTGCATACATTTTCATACTGGCCCCCCGTGGGAAACGAACCCACAACCCTGGCGTTGCAAGCGCCATGCTCTACCAACTGAGCTACACGGGGCCCACTCACACCCCTTGACTTTTTCCCACATTTTGTCGTGTTACAGCTGGAATTTAAAATGGATTAAATTGAGATTTTGTGTCACTGGCCTACACACAATACCCCATAATGTTAAAGTGGAATAGACATTTTGACCTTTTTACAAATTAATTAAAAATGAAAAGCTGAAATGCCTTGAGTCAATAAGTATTCAACCCCTTTGTTATGGCAAGCCTAAATAAGTCCAGGAGTAAACATTTGCTTAACATTAGCAAAGTATTCTTTGTGGTTAAGTCTCTAAGAGCTTTGCACACCTGGATTGTACAATATTTGCACATTATTATTTTTTAGAATTCTTCAAGCTCTGTGAAGTTGGTTGTTGATCATTGCTAGACAGTCATTTTGAAGTCTTGCCATATATTTTCAAGCCGATTTAAGTCATAACTGGATACTAGGCCACTCAGGAACATTCAATGTTGTCTTGGTAAGCAACTCCAGTGTATATTTTGCCAATGGTGACTTTAAAACAGAGTTTAATGGCTGTGATAGGAGAAAATTGAGGATGGATCAACAAAACATTGTAGTTACTCCACAACACTAACCTAAATGACAGAGTGAAAAGAAGGAAGCATGAACAGATAAAAATATTCCAAAACATGTATCCTGTTTGCAATGAGGCACTAAAGTAAAACTGCAAAAAAATTGGCTAATAAATGAGATGTATGTCCTGAATACAAAGCGTTATGTTTGGGGCAAAACCAACACAACACATCACTGACTACTATTTTTTATTTTATTTTTTACTACTACTCTTTATATTTTCAAGCATGCTGGTGTCTGCATCATGTTATGGGTATGCTTATCATCGGCAAGGACTAGGGAGTTTTTTAGGATAAAAAGAAACGTAATAGAGTTAAGCACAGCCAAAATCCTAGAGGAAAACCTGGTTCAGACTGCTTTCCAACAGACCCTGGGAGACAAATTCACCTTTCAGCAGGACAATATTCTAAAACACAAGGCAAAATATACACTGGAGTTGCTTACCAAGAAAACATTGAAAGTTCCTGAGTGGCCTAGTTACAGTTTTGACTTAAATCAGCTTGAAAATATATGGCAAGACATTGAAAGTGGCTGTCTAGCAATGATCAACAATCAACTTGACAGAGCTTGAAGAATTTCTCAAATAATAAATGTGCAAATATTGTACAATCCAGGTGTGCAAAGCTCTTAGAGACGTACCCACAAAGACTCACAGCTTTAATCACTGCCTAAGGTGATTCTAACATGTATTGACTCAGGGGTGTGAATACTTATGTAAATGAGATATTTCTGTATTTCATTTTTAATACATTTGCAAAAATGTCTAAAAACATGTTTTCACTTTGTCATCATGGGTTATTGTGTTTAGATGGGTGAGAAAAAAATCCCATTTAATCCATTTTGAATTCAGGATGTAACACAACACAATGTGGAATAAGTCAAGGGGTGTGAATACTTTAAGGCACTGTATATATTTAAAAAAAGGTATATGTAATGTGACCTACGTGTTGTTGTAGCCTGGGTGATCTAGGTCGTGACACACGGCAGCTGTCATGAGGACGCACATGTCAGTCATGGTGAGCCTCTCCTGAGAAACACAGCTAGAGTCAGTGTGCCACATACCCACCCACACAACCACCCACACACTATCTGAGGTGTGTTCTCACTTGTAGGTTGCACAGGTGAATCATTCCATACATCATCTGACTGACACAGAAGCAGTGGCGGAAGTTATGGAACGGGTTGTTGCGGTAATTCTCCTGGATTCCCAGCTGAAACACAAAGCAACAAACATCATACAAACAAGAAATCAAGCCCATTTTAATAGTGTGCACATTTTGAGTCAGCTCATAAGTGCATATTTTTTCTTTCATGAGATAAAGAATGGAAATTGAGGCTAATGATTACTTGGGTAAAGATAGGGGTTTCCACGTGTGGCTCTCACTCACCAGCCATCGTTTCAGTGTGATGGGGTTCATATTGAACTCCTTCACCAGGCCCAGATCATGATACATGTACTCCAGACAGCTTAACATCTACACATTGGAAACACAATACAGTAATTAGTACTATCAGAATATGTTTAACGCTACACATAGCAATTGTGACTAAGACCGCGATTAGCTATCTTTATAGATTGCCTTGGAAAAAGTATCAGAGCAAAAATAATCATTTGTCAGATAAAAATACATTTTTCTTTCATTCATTCATGCAATGCGTATTTGCCCAAATTAGGCTACATGAAATATCCCCAACCTCATTGTGCTCCCAATGCCAAACGTCAAATGTAGGTTTCTTGAGAGCTTCTATGGTCTCCTGGGATAGAGTATACTGTAGACGTAGAGCAAAGAGTAATGGAAGTCATTTGTTCAGCATCAACAAAAGGTGTACTGGTTATTATGCTTTATTTTTTATTTAATTTATTTATTTAACCTTTATTTAACTAGGCAAGTCAGTTAAGAACAAATTCTTATTTATAATGACGGCCTACCAAAAGCCAAATTGCCTCCTGTGGGGACAGGGGCTGGGATTAAAAATAAAAATATAAGACAAAACACACATCACGACAAGAGAGACACCACAACACTACATAAAGACAGACCTAAGACAACAACATAGCATGGCAGCAACACATGACAACACAGCATGGTAGCAACACCACATGACAACAACATGGCAGCAGCACAACATGGTAGCAGCACAAAACATGGTACAAACATTATTGGGAACAGACAACAGCACAAAGGCAAGAAGGTAGAGACAACAATACATCACGTGAAGCAGCCTCAACTGTCAGTAAGAGTGTCCATGATTGAATCTTTGAATTAAGAGATGGAGATTAAACGGTCCAGTTTGAGTGTTTTTTGCAGCTCATTCCAGTCGCTAGCTGCAGCGAACTGAAAAGAGGAGCGACCCAGAGATGTGTGTGCTTTGGGGACCTTTAACAGAAGGTGACTGGCAGAACGGGTGTTGTATGTGGAGGATGAGGGCTGCTGTAGGTATCTCAGATAGGGGGGAGTGAGGCCTAAGAGGGTTTTATAAATAAGCATCAACCAGTGGGTCTTGCGACGGTTATACAGAGATGACCAGTTTACAGAGGAGTATAGAGTGCAGTGATGTGTCCTATAAGGAGCATTGGTGGCAAATCTGATGGCCGAATGGTAAAGAACATCTAGCCGCTCAAGAATACCCTTACCTGCCGATCTATAAATTATGTCTCCGTAATCTAGCATGGGTAGGATGGTCATCTGAATCAGGGTTAGTTTGGCAGCTGGGGTGAAAAAGGAGCGATTACGATAGAGGAAACCAAGTCTAGATTCAACCTTAGCCTGCAGCTTTGATATGTGCTGAGAAAAGGACAGTGTACCGTCTAGCCATACTCCCAAGTACTTGTATGAGGTGACTACCTCAAGCTCTAAACCCTCAGCGGTAGTATTAACTCCGGTGGGGAGAGGGGCATTCTTCTTACCAAACCACATGACCTTTGTTTTGGAGGTGTTCAGAACAAGGTTAAGGGCAGAGAAAGCTTGTTGGACACTAAGAAAGCTTTGTTGTAGAGCGTTTAACAGAAAATCTGGGGAGGGGCCAGCTGAGTATAAGACTGTATCATCTGCATATAAATGGATGAGAGAGCTTCCTACTGCCTGAGCTATGTTGTTGATGTGAATTGAGAAGAACGTGGGGCCTAGGACCGAGCCTTGGGGTACTCCCTTGGTGACAGGCAGTAGCTGAGACAGCAGATGTTAAGACTTTATACACTGCACTCTTTGAGAGAGGTAGTTAGCAAACCAGGCCAAAGACCCCTTAAAGACACCAACACTCCTTAGCCGGCCCACAAGAATGGAATCGTCTGTATCAAAAGCTTTGGCCAAGTCAATAAAAATAGCAGCACAACATTGCTTAGAATCAAGGGCAATGGTGACATCATTTAGGACCTTTGAGGCTGCAGTGACACATCCATAACCTGAATGGAAACCAGATTGCATACCAGAGAGAATACTATAGACATCAAGAAAGCCAGTCAGTTGATTATTGACAAGTTTTTCCAACACAGCTTTAACTGTTTACCTTTGGGTAATTTGGGACATCTCGTCTTGGGGACAGTTTCTTGCCGTCCCCTGTGAAGCTATATTTGCAGCCACAAGTCACTCTAATAATAAGAAGCAACATTGGGGAAAACAGAAGAGCTGTAGCCTTTAGGTTAAGTATATATAAGAACATATTCAAGGGTCTTTCATGTAATGGGCCTTCAATCAACACTGATTTAAGGGCAACATATGGCTTAGTACATTTTAAGAGGCTCTTATTTTACATGATTTTAATCATAATAGACCACACATACAGTATTAATGAGACAACCTGCAGTTAAACCATTATAGTTTTAACCATGTTTTGAGGCTATACAGTGTTTGTTTACAATTACATTGTTTACAAAAAAAATTGTAAAACATGCTTATATTTTGGGTTCTGAAGGGGTACGGCAGTTGAACTTAGCTCATGAGGCATTTATAAGTTATATTCTTCAAGAATCAATGGATATAATTAATTTAACAATCCAAAAATGGATGTAGCAATTGCAGATAGCCCCTTTAAGGGAAATTTACTGAACAATATGTTACTTTGGGCCCTTAAAAGGCCCTTTGAATCAATCATCATGGATTTAAGAGCGTCTTCTATATAATATTTTCAACATTGACCATACCAACATTGACCTTTTAAACTTCAATGTTGTAAATGTAAACATATTCCTCTGGATTCTGTTTAATTCATTATTATGATTATTATTACTGCTACTATCTGATATGTTAATTTGGTTTATTTGCAGTTGTCTGACCTTCCTCCTCCCTTTGAGTTCATCTCATCCCGTAATTTCCTCAGGTCGTTCTTGCACTTCTCAATCTCCACCATTTTAAGCCCTTCTACTGCAACAGAGAGTCATTGTATACAGTATTAAATATTTCACAACAAAAACTATATATTATTTTTATATATTCTATTTTTATATTGCATATACTGTGTATGTGTGAATATTCCCACAAACTAAAGCCAGTGGTGCCAACGTTAATACAGTAACGGCATCACTCACACTCCACTCTCTTCTCCAACATGGCGAGCCTATTGGTCACCTCTGTCTTCAACTCATTGATTCTAAAAGCCCTGAAACAGAAATGGAGGAAAACATAACTCCTTTACTTGAGCAGAAATCTGTGTGAGCCTAGGCAACAGTTGACACCTATGTTTTATACTTATTTTCTTACAAATAAAATCAATAAAATCAACACATTAGACTGAACAGATCAATGAAAAGAGAGACAAAACCAGACATTGGTGCGATGGCCACAGATATTTTCTTTTCAAACTTGAGCAGATAAACTATACTAAACAATACACTCTGGATAAGAGTATCTGCTAAATGACTAAAATATAAAAAATGTAATACTTCTATATCACCTGCTAAATTGCTCTGCCACCTGAGACAAAACATTCTGGAACATGTCTTCTTTGTCTGAAAGGAGGAAAAATATGTTTCTGTGGTTCTGAATTTGCTTCTGTATTATCTATTTACCATTACTGTATGTGACTGGAAATGATAGAATTCGCAAATGCTTCGAGTTGTAGCGTACCTCCCAGCTGACCAGTCGACTGAGGCATTACTTTGTACAGGGAGCTGCGATGAGAGAAAACAACAACAACAGATGGCAGATTTCAGTAAACACTGTAATTGCAGCTAGTATCCCACCCTCCAATTTAAGTGATTTAGCTTGAACCATCTGGAAAAACGTTTACCTACATAGAGTCACAATATTATCTTACAGTATTGTTCCAGCAGATTTTTTTGTTGTTGTTTACATTTTTATTTTTTATTTTTTTTTTTATAGGAGATTATATGCTAATAATGTAAACTTTCTGCTACGTATGTCTACACCAAACCAATGACTAATATAAGGTCATTACCTATTCACAATGTATTGTCTGAATAAATACCAGGGCAAACAGTGGACTGTAAAAAATAAAGTGTTTCCAAAAACACGTGTCATTACTTTGGGGTGTTGGTAGGCATTGTGGGATCGATGGAGACCAACGCTCCCTCTGAGTCCATCAGCATTATAGCTGTATTTCTGAGGAAAATCAAAGTATTACACAAAGTATTAAATACATCAAAGTATTGTAGGCTGCATCATGTTAAGTGGGGAAAAGAGAAATGGTAAATAAAAGAACACTTTAAACTATGAGGACAGACAATGCAAGTTTCAAAGGCAAGGAGATCCATAATGCAAACTCAAGAGTTTTAGCATGATAAGTAATGTTAGGCAGTTAGCATATTGATTTAACGTTGTTGATAAGTGCAGGACATAAGGGTGTACAGATGTAGGATCTTAATTTGACCACCCTGTTGCAGGAGAACTTTCCTGCAATGCAGGAAATGTAAAACCTGTAGTGTATTTGTGGATTAAAAGGCTTCTGCAGTTTGTAATTTCCACTTTGAAATTTCAGACTTGATTTCCCCTTACGAAAAATATATCAACCCCTACAAAAATGTCCATTAATTATAATCCACATTTTCTGTTTCTGCAGGATTATTTTCCTGCTGTAGCAAACTGGCTCAAATTAAGATCCTACATCTGTATGTATGCGAGTGAAAGAGGGCAGTGAGGTGCCACTGACCTGGCTATGTTAGAGGAAGAACACAGCAGTTCTCGGATGTCACAGGGGCTGCAGTATCGACTGAAAATCACCTAAAAACATTGGCAAAAACATTAAATACAAATATCGATACAAATAGTACTGATGTAGATCAAACTGTCTATCTTCATACTTAATACTGTCTTGGTACTGTATTTGCACATACAAAGTATTTCAGGGATACTGAAGATAAATAATACTCCTCAAGTAATGATTTTCTTTATAACCGTAAACTCCTTATGGTGTTGTAAACTGAAACCAATAGAATGAATATCAATAATGATGAGAGACAGAGCATGTTCACTCTAGGTGTTACGGCTGCCTTTGTGTCACAACCACCTGGGACACACATCACCCGTCTTTTCTCGTCACCTCTTGACCTGACCAGAGCCCCCATACTCTCACAGGAGATTAACACAAGGTGGCCACATGTAAGGCAGAGAGAGTTCAAGTGGTTTGAGTTGTAAGTTCTATCCATCAAACTACTTCACATTTACTACAATGTAATTTGCTGTATCTAAAAATCCGCTATGGCAATCAATGTCAAAACCAAAACACATTTTCCTTCAACTTTCTTTCCATCCTCAGTCATGACAATTACAAATTAATATAATTTAAATACCTCAAGCATCCCTTCAATACTTATGATTCAGTTACACTACTTAAAGCTCCTCCTTATAAAGTGTTATATAATGCCTTAAAAACATGCATGCCATTGTTGTTGATATTATTTGCATTATATCAGCTGTAATGAACTGATAATGGCAGCTGGTGTACCAGGATCATAAGTTCTGTCACTCAGTCTCACCAGAGAGGAAGAGGCGAAGCGAGAGGTTTCACTCTTGCCAAAATCTGTTAAAAATAAGCCCAATCCGTTTATATGGGCTTATTTTGGACCATGAGCATCTCATCATTATATACAGATTTCTAGTCTCACTCACCCTCTGCATTTTCCCATCCACATCTAGGTAGACCGTCTTGGGTGCGTATGATGAGGAGCTGGTACCCATAGTGACTTTGTCCCTCGCTCCTCGTCTCTCTATGAAAAAATTAAATGGGAACTGGGAAAGGCACAAATGACAGTTGTCCTTTACTCATGTGGATCGTTGGTACCATGCTCACCTGTCTACAATTAATTTCATGTCATTGTGGTGTACCGTGGGGTTGAGAGTAAGTATGCAGGTACAGAAGGAAATACAGATGTTGATGTCTAGGTTGAAATTAATAAATTATATGAAATATTATATGTGTGGAAAAAAGTTTTATGTTTTTCATTCAGAGCAGCTATTCATCCATTCCATTTATTACATTCATGCTGGATCATTACCATGAAAAGCAAGTAAAAGTAACCTTATTTATCATCATTTAAAAATATTAATTGCATATATTTGAATAAATAAATTAATAGATTAATATAAATATTAGCATTTTCCTGTCAACCAGTTGGTACATAACACATTGAAATATAAAGACACTCTTGTAGCAAAAAATAATATCAAGATCAAAAACATCTTAATGCTAATTCATCTTGCAAATAATCTAACGAAACTAGACTTACATACTTCAGTCAGTCACTGTCAGAAGCAAACCTCTCCTGCCTGTTGATATGCAAGGGGGATGGAATACAACCTGTATGAAACCTGGGGGAGGGATCCACTACCAGCCCTTTAAATATCACCCATTAAACTCTGCAGTTGCTAAGGTACCGTTACTACGGCGAAGTAGGCTATCCCCTGACCCTCTCACATCATCCACTCCTTTCAGGAAACTATGAATTCAGATCATGGTGGTAGAATCTCAATAGTATTTAATTGAGTCCTCGCGTCCTCTCCTCGCCTCCAACACAATTTGAGGAGGCGGCTAGGAAAGAGGACGCGAGGAAACACTATTGAGATGCACCCACGGTGGTAGAATAGAATCAAACATTGACATCATGTGCATGTGTTCAGCTTTGATGGTCTGATTAGGTAATGCCTATTCAATGGGTTACCTCAGATTTGAATGGTGAATGGTGCACGTCAGGTGTCTCCACATTGAGTTCAAACCACATTCATACATCATTAACATAATTAATAAAGTGGGCTTGTTCTGATTAATTAATAGTTCACTTAGGGTCGTGGAAATGAAAGGTCCAGATGGTGTTAGAAGTTTAGTGCATCCCAAATAGTACCATTTTGCCTATATAGTACACTGTTTGACCAGTCCTATGGGCCCTGGTCAAAAGTTGTGCACTATAAAGGGAATCGGGTGCTATTTGAGATGCAGCCATGGGTGATGTGGTATCAGAATAGATGTTTTTGAGTAATATGGGATTTAGATAAGCGAGTATCAGCCGTTTCTGTGCTGTTACCAATTTTCCACATTACATAAAATATGACAAGATAAAAACATCCTGGAGCATGTTTACACCAGTCAACTGTTTTTATAGTGAGGAGTTGCATTTTACATTTCAGATTTTAGGTAGACTTCCTTTTAATAAATAATTCCCCTTTGAATATTCATTCTATATAAAAGTAAAACATGCCCTTTTCAGGAATTGAAATACAGTTGGTCATGCTCAGATTTATTCAGCTTAATCAGACATCAGATGTACATACACTACATCATATAAAACTTTTCTAAACCTACTTTGAATATTAGTCATATAACAACATAATAAAGCCTGCCCTCTGCATAGCTTATGCATGTCATAACGTCGGACTTCATTTGGGGCACTACAATGATGTGCATCCCTCCTTAATTTTTTATTTACGCCACCTCTAGCAACACATCTGACTACAACAAAGCAACAGAGGGTCACTGAAGTACAATTATCACCTCCACTAGCGAGGATGCTCAGTTGGTACAGGATGCTGCTTGCAACACCAGGGTTGTGGGTTCGATTCCCACGGGGGAGCAGTACAAAAAAAGTATGAAAATGTATGCACTCACTACTGTAAGTCGCTCTGGATAAGAGAGTGTCTGCTAAATGACTAAAATTTTAAACAAAAAATAAATATCTACAAGGAATGAAACACCAAGTGGACACTGGTCCCCTAGGTGTTTACTTGGACAGTGAAGCTAAAACTTTTCATTTGGCTCTATACTCCAGCATTTTGGATTTGACATGAAATGTTTTATATGAGCCTACAAGACAGAATGTCACCTGTTATTTGAGGGTGAATAAGGATGAGTGAGAAAGTTAGATGCACAAAGATCATGCCCCCAAAACATGCTAACCGTTCACCATTATCAATAACAGTGGGGTATGATATTTATGCCTCCAACTTTCTCACTCATCATTATTCACGATTCATTCATGATTATCTGTAATCATGGAAGCATCCACATTAAAATGTAGACGTGTTCCGAAACATATCCTATTCTTATTTACAATAAAAAAGTGACTCCAAAATGACACAATGCCATTCATTTCTATTGGGCACAGAAAATTCTGAAACAACCAAAACAAACAGCAAATGCATCCAACAAATTAGCAGAGTCACAAGCTTGATGTAGTCATTGCGTGCTAGGAATATGGGACCAAATACTAAACTTGACTAAATTTAATACACTAATTGAATTTGTCCAAATACTTACAAAATGGAGGTGCTAGATACATAAAATGCTTTCATTTCTAAATGGTTAAACAGATCTGTATGAAAACACCCTAAAATAAAAGGTGACATTATGTATTGTCGGATCATTTGATCTCAAAACATTTGATCTCCAATCCAAAATGCTGGAGTATACAGCCAAATTAAAAGTTTTAGCTTCCCTGCCCAAATAAATATGTAGGAGAGTAGTTGTTACGTGCCACTGAAACAGATACACTTACAATCAAAGTCACACATGAAAACATTGGGTGAGCTCGTTTTGCATGGCCCGGTCCCCCGGCTGTTGGCCGCGTGGGAGGAGTTAGTGCTCAACTTGCAATCTAGGAGCCCGACGGCAAAAGTCAAATGCCCTTGCTATTATACTGATGGTTTGTCTGGACTGATGGTTTCTACGATTGTGGCTAGATGGAGTACAGCTCCATCTAGTTGTCGCGTCGAGGACAACAGTTGTTGACAGCCGTTGCATTTTAGCTAAGCCTAACCCTTTTCCTAACCTTAACTTCATTCTCTTAAGCTGCTACGTTAATTCTCCTAACCTGCTAGTTACAGAAACTTCTCTCCGTAGATTAACTCCATCTAGCCCACCATTTCCCAATGGGGTTCGCGAGAGAAAGTCTGAAATTGTGCATATTTCATAGAAGCCACTAGTTGCAGTTGTAATAAACATAGCGGTTTCTGTTTTCTTCCTACAAACGTGGCTCCATCTTTAAGCTACCAAATTATATTTAACCCATCACTGAAAGATAAGACTCTCAGGAACACGTGTCTTCTGTTTCCCTCTACAATGCCCACAAGCCACGCAGGACTCATTAGAACAGAGTGCAAAAGACTAGGCGCTAACTAAATCAGACTGGGGGGAAAAGAACATCATCAATGATTATGTTCTTTTCTACACAGAATATCATTCTAAAACGTATTGCCTGATGATCTTCTAAACTTTCCAATACCTTTCTGATGCATTTCATTCACTTCAAACCATACTTCTTTCAGATTGAAATACTGTCAAAAGTGCTGTCAGACTAATTTGTAATAGACGGTCATAGACACAATTAAAAAAGTAAACGTTGGCCGTTTATTACATCACCTTTTTTTTTTTTTTTACATGGCAGGGTCTCAAAAAGAATCTAAAAGGGGGTCGCGGGCCCAAAAAGTTTGGGAACTCCTGATCTATCCACAACCGTAGAAACTATTAGTCCCGACAAACCATCAGTATCACCACACCCTGCTCAAAATTGACGACTTGGCCCGCTATGAGAGGTGGAGTCAAAAACGAAACAACGAAGTGCACATGGTGGATACTAACTAACTTCTAATCATTATGACTGTAAGCCTGTAATGGCATGTTATATTATTATTATTATCATTGGTCAACAAACATTTCAACAACTATTTGCATCAGAAACAAATAGAATAATGTGATGGTGCCGTCTGAGAAATGATTATTGCTTTTTTGATCTGTCAGACAATTGTTCTGTTGTGTTTTAGTTAGTGATGACATTCGCCGCCACAGCACTTGATTAAAAACTCCTCCCTTGCTGCTTATGTAGTTTGTTGTCCCCCGGCTGTGTAAAATGAGCTCCCCCGAATGTAACTTGCCCAATACTGGCACGTGATCTTAACTAGAGGCAGGAGATTGGGGAAATGCACAGTGTGCACAGAATTTCTATGATAAAAGACGCACACAGCCCCGAGAGGGGCTATAAGAAAGGCATTAGTTGTTTAAAAGAGAAAGAGCTTTGCGGCTACTTGAGGAAGGGACATGTTCTCTCCATCAGACGATCCCAGAATATCAATGGCCCCTTCCTCCTTTTTCAGCTCCTTTCATCCGCTGGTGACGGGGTCTGGGTCCATTAAGGCTGAAGGATGAAGGATGAAAGGACCAGTACTGTATGAATCGTGGTGTGCCTCAGGGATTAATACTGGGTCCTTTTTCCTGCGTCCTTCCTCGCAGGTGTGATACGGTCTCTTGTCCCAGACGGCCACTCAGATTTCTTTGAACCTGCCAACACAAGGTTAGATTAGCCTATTTCAGAATGGACCGAATGCAAACCTATTCCGGTCATTAACATAGGCACCAGATCATTGGATCTGATTAATTCAATGTAATTTCATATTTGAGGACTGGCGGTGAAGGAACCACCACAGAATCTTCAACTGAGTATACCCTCCAAAAGAATTTGCAAGTCAATATGACCCCTAGCCTATTCACAATTTTGCTGGAGAGAGGCTAATGCTATCGAGTTAGTTTGGGAGGTGGAATAAATGGGGGGCAGCATAGAGCCATGAGGTGCACAATTGTTGTTGGGGATGGAGTCTTGCTTTATTTGAAAGCAGCATTATTTCACAGGATATGAGGGTTAGTTTGGGACTTGGAATAAAAGGGACAGCGTGAGAGTGTCCGGCGCCATGCACAGTTGTGGATAATGGGGTGGATACAGCTTCCTTTTACCTTCGACACCGTTTTGTAGCACAAAGAGACGGACACCTTGGCCTGTAGTGTAACTGCATTATGACAAAACCAGACATGTTACACGGTGCATTGTGGGTAATGTAGTCCTACTATAGTTTCCAAAAAAGGCCCAGTGCAGTCAAAAACTAGATTTTTCTGTGTTTTATTTATAATTTCCACACTATGAGGATGGAATAATACTGTCAAATTGTGAAAATGATAAAGCCCTTTTAGTGAAAGAGTTGTTCGAAAACACAGTCTGAAATTTCAGCCTGTTTTGGTGGGACCAATAAGAAAGAGCGTTCAAAACTCCATTAGCTAGTTCAGTGTCCCCTCCCCACTCCCAGACAGCCCTAGCAAAATTAGTGCTTGAGAAATTGCTCTTTGCTAAGAAGCGGTGTCTTTTTGACCATTTTAATTGAAAACAATCAAAGTCAGGTACTTAAATTGTTACCCAGAAATGATTTGATATTGTGATAAAACAGCCACATTGTAACAATGGCTCTTAAGCACAGTTGCCCAGCGTTAATATAGATCTGCATTAACATGGAAAGGTACTTGTAATCAAGAATCCGTTACTTGATGTTGTGCAAGAATAAAGAAGAGACGATTCTGCATAACATTTGATGTGAGTAAGACCTTTAAACAGCTTAACATTCACAAGGCTGCTGGGCCAGACGAATTACCAGGACGCATACTCAGAGCATGCGGTGACCAGATGGCAAGTGTCTTCAGTGACATTTTCAACCTCTCCCTGACACAGTCCGTAATACCTACCTGTTTCTAGCAGACCACCATTATCCCTGTGCCCAAGAACGCCATAGGTAACCTGTCTAAATGACTACTCACATCTGTAGCCATGAAATGCTTTGAAAGGCTGGTTATGGCTCACATCAACAACATCATCCCAGACACCGCCCCCAACAGATCATCTCTAATGCACTCCACACTGCCCTTTCACACCTGGACAAGAGGAACACCTATGTGAGAATGCTGTTCACTGACTAAAGCTCAGCGTTCAACACCATAGTGCCCTCCAAGCTCATCACTAAGCTAAGGACCCTGGTACTGAACACCTCCCTCTGCGACTGGATCCTGGACATCCTGAAGGGCCGCCCCCAGGTGGTGAGGGTAGGCAACAACATCACCGCCACGCTGACCCTCAACACGGGGGCCCCTCAGGGGTACGTGCTTAGTCACCTCCTGTACTTCCTGTTCACCCACAACTCCAACACCATCATTAAGTTTGCCGACAACATTATGGTGGTAGGCCTGATCACCGATGCCAATGAGACAGCCTGTAGGGAGGAGGTCAGAGACCTGGCAGTGTGGTACCAGGACAACAACCTTTCCCTCAACATCAGCAAGACAAAGGAGCTGATCGTGGACTACAGGAAACGGAGGGCCGAGCACGCCCCCCATGCACATTGACGGGCTGTAGTGGAGCGGGTCGACAGCTTCAAGTTCTTCTGTGTCCACATTACTAAGGCTCTATCATGGTCAACACACTCCAACACAGTCGTGAAAAGGGTACAACAACACCTCTTCCCCTCAGGAGGCTGAAAAGATTTGGCATGGCCCTCAGATCCTCAAAAAGTTATACAGCTGCACCACTGAGAGCATCTTGACTGGCTGCATAACCGCTTGGTATGGCAACTGCTTGGCATCCAACGGCAAGGCGCTACAGAGGGCAGTGTGTACGGCCCAGTACATCACTGGGGCCGAGCTCCCTGCCATCCAGGACCTCTATAGCAGGCGGTGTCAGAGGAAGGCCCTAAACATTTTCAAAGGAAGGCCCTAAACCCAAATTATTGACTGTTCTCTCTGCACGGCAAGCGTAGTATGGAACCAACAGGACCCTTTTACCCCCAAGCCATAAGACTGCTAAATAGTTAGTTAAATAGTTAACAAAATAGCTACCCGGACTATCTGCATTGACCCTTTTTGCACAAACTTTTTTTTTACCCATCACATACACTGCTGCTACTGTTTATTATCTGTTACTTTATTCCAAGTTATATGTACATACTCAACTCAATTACTTCGTACCTCTGCACATTGACTCTGTACTGGTACCCCATGTATATAGCCAAGTTATCGTTACTTATTGTGTATTTATTATTACGTGTTTTTACTTTTCTATTATTTCTCTCTACATTGTTGGGAAGGGCACGTAAGTAAGCATTTGACTAATATATTAAAAAACATATGTAGATCATTTGATTTTATTTGATCCAGTGTCTAATAACACCAACTCAAGACAATCATGTCTTAAATCCTATGGGAACCTGGTGGAAATATACAACTCTCAAGACGCAATCAAGGTCCCAGATTAATCGTAATTGACAACTTCTGATCTCTAAAAATAGCCTGAGGTGCAACTGCAATTTTTCACTTAAAGCTGGCCAATTAATCAGCAGCCTGGAGGCCACTTTGGAGTAGAATAATGAGCACCCTTAACCTCTAGGGAAAGGCTAATGTATAAAGCCCTGTGGAGTAGCTCTATTTTATATTTAATTTTTATTTAACCAGGTAAGCCAGTTGTGAACAAGTTCTCATTTACAACTGCGACCTGGCCAAGATAAAGCAAAGCAGTGCGATAAAAACAACACAGAGTTACATATGGGGTAAACAAAACAAAAAGTAAAAAATACAACAGAAAATATATATACAGTGTGTGTGAATGTAGTAAATTATGGAGGTAAGGCAATAAATAGGCCATAGTGCAAAATAGTTACAATTTCGTATTAACACTGGAATGATAGATGTGCAAAAGATGATGTGCAAATAGAGATACTGGGGTGCAAATTAGCTAAATAAATAACAATATGGGGATGAGGTAGTTGGGTGGGCTAATTTCAGAATGGCTATGTACAGGTGCAGTGATCGGTAAGCTGCTCTGACAACTGCTGCTTAAAGTTAGTGAGGTAGATAAGAGTCTCCAGCTTCAGAGATTTTTGCAGTTTGTTCCAGGAATGGCGGCCAAAGGTGTTGGCTTTGGGGATGACCAGTGAGATATACCTGCTGGAGCGCAGACTACGGGTGGGTGTTGCTATGGTGACCAGTGAGCTAAGATAAGGCGGGGATTTGCCTAGCAGTGATTTATAGATGACCTGGAGCCAGTGGCTTTGGTGACGAATATGTAGTGAGGGCCAGGCAACAAGAGTGTACAGGTCAAAATGGTGAGTAGTATATGGGGCTTTGGTGACAAAACGGATGGCACTGTGATAGACTACATCCAGCTTTCTGAGTAGAGTGTTGGAGGCTATTTTGTAAATGACATCGCCGAAGTCAAGGATCAGTAGGATAGTCAGTTTTACAAGGGCATGTTTGGCAGCATGAGTGAAGGAGGCTTTGTTTGCGAACTAGATCTAACTTTTGATTGGAGATGCTTAATGTGAGTCTGGAAGGAGAGTTTACAGTCTAACCAGACACCTACAGTGGGGAGAACAAGTATTTGATACACTGCCGATTTTGCAGGTTTTCCTACTTACAAAGCATGTTGAGGTCTGTAATTTTTATCATAGGTACACTTCAACTGTGAGAGACGGAATCTAGAAAGTCACATTGTATGATTTTTAAGTAATTAATTTGCATTTTATTGCATGACATAAGTATTTGATACATCAGAAAAGCAGAACTTAATATTTGGTACAGAAACCTTTGTTTGCAATTACAGAGATCATACGTTTCCTGTAGGTCTTGACCAGGTTTGCACACACTGCAGCAGGGATTTTGGCCCACTCCTCCATACAGACCTTCTCCAGATCCTTCAGGTTTCGGGGCTGTCGCTGGGCAATACGGACTTTCAGCTCCCTCCAAAGATTTTCTATTGGGTTCAGGTCTGGAGACTGGCTAGGCCACTCCAGGACCTTGAGATGCTTCTTACGGAGCCACTCCTTAGTTGCCCTGGCTGTGTGTTTCGGGTCGTTGTCATGCTGGAAGACCCAGCCACGACCCATCTTCAATGCTCTTACTGAGGGAAGGAGGTTGTTGGCCAAGATCTCGCGATACATGGCCCCATCCATCCTCCCCTCAATACGGTGCAGTCGTCCTGTCCCCTTTGCAGAAAAGCATCCCCAAAGAGTGATGTTTCCACCTCCATGCTTCACGGTTGGGATGGTGTTCTTGGGGTTGTACTCATCCTTCTTCTTCCTCCAAACACGGCGAGTGGAGTTTAGACCAAAAAGCTCTATTTTTGTCTCATCAGACCACATGACCTTCTCCCATGGTCATTGGCAAACTTCAGACGGGCCTGGACATGCGCTGGCTTGAGCAGGGGGACCTTGCGTGCGCTGCAGGATTTTAATCCATGAAGGCGTAGTGTGTTACTAATGGTTTTCTTTGAGACTGTGGTCCCAGCTCTCTTCAGGTCATTGACCAGGTCCTGCCATGTAGTTCTGGGCTGATTCCTCACCTTCCTCATGATCATTGATGCCCCATGAGGTGAGATCTTGCATGGAGCCCCAGACCGAGGGTGATTGACCGTCATCTTGAACTTCTTCCATTTTCTAATAATAGCGCCAACAGTTGTTGCCTTCTCACCAAGCTGCTTGCCTATTGTCCTGTAGCCCATCCCAGCCTTGTGCAGGTCTACAATTTTATCCCTGATGTCCTTACACAGCTCTCTGGTCTTGGCCATTGTGGAGAGGTTGGAGTCTGTTTGATTGAGTGTGTGGAGAGGTGTCTTTTATACAGGTAACGAGTTCAAACAGGTGCAGTTAATACAGGTAATGAGTGGAGAACAGGAGGGCTTCTTAAAGAAAAACAAACAGGTCTGTGAGAGCCAGAATTCTTACTGGTTGGTAGGTGATCAAATACTTATGTCATGCAATAAAATGCAAATTAATTACTTAAAAATCATAAAATGTGATTTTCTGGAATTTTAGATTCCGTCTCTCACAGTTGAAGTGTACCTATGATAAAAATTACAGACCTCTACATGCTTTGTAAGTAGGAAAACCTGCAAAATCGGCAGTGTATCAAATACTTGTTCTCCCCACTGTATGTATTTGTAGTCCACATACTCTAGGTCAGACCCGCCGAGAGTAGTGATTCTAGTCGGGTGGGCGGGTGCAAGCAGTGTTCGGTTGAAGAGCATGCATTTAGTTTTACTAGTGTTTAAGAGCAGTTGGAGGCTACGGAAGGAGTGTTGTATGGCGTTGAAGCTCATTTGGAGGTTTGTTAACACAGTGTCCAATGAAGGGCCAGATGTATACAAAATGGTGTCGTCCGCATAGAGGTGGATCCGAGCGTCACCAGCAGCAAGAGCGACATCATTGATATACACAGAGAATAGAGTCGGCCCGAGAATTGAACCCTGTGGCACCACCATAGCGACTGCCAGAGGTCCAGACAACAGGCCCTCCGATTTGACACATTAAACTCTATTTGTGGCTTTGACCTGTATTTAAAGGAATAGTCATTTTAGTCCACACTCAAGTTCAATTGCATTTTGTGTTTTGCCCCTTTTAAGTGAAGTAGCCAGTATTTGTTCACTCCTTGGATAAAACAGGTATGATTTTATGACTAACATTAATTTGGGTTTCCTGAATGGTTATATGATTCCCAGTGGTGTAGTTGTGAGCGGCTCACCCTCTTTGTCTGGGGCTGTGTCCACACCAGCCCCTCACCTCCTTATACACCAGCCTGGACAGCAGCTGGAAAACAGGGAGACAGCACACTCAACATAGCTTACTAAAATAGATCTGTTTTTAAACATACAGTGCATTCAGAAAGTATTCAGACTCCTTGCCTTTTTCCACATTTTGCTACGTTACAGCCTTACTCTAAAATGGATTAAATTGTTGCAAATGTATAAAAAATATAAAACCGAAATACCTTATTTACATAAGTATTCAGACCCTTTGCCATGAGACTCAAAATTGAACTCAGGCGCATCCTGTTTATATTGATCATCCTTGAAATGTTTTTACAACTTGATTGGAGTCCACTTGTGGTAAATTAAATTGATTGGACATGATTTGGAAAGGCACACACCTGTCTATATAAGGTCCCACAGTTAACAGTGCATGTCAGAGCAAAAACCAAGCCATGAGGTCGAAGGAAATGTCCATAGAGCTCCGAGACTGTGTCAATCTGGGGAAGTACCAAAAAATGTCGGCAGCATTGAAGGTCCCCAAGAACACAGTGGCCTCCATCAATCTTACATAGAAGAAGTTTAGAACCACCAAGACTCTTCCTAGAGCTGGCCGCCCGGCCTTGGTCAGGGAGGTGACCAAGAACCCAAGGACTCTCAGACCATGACAAACAGGATTCTCTGGTCTGATGAAACCAACATTGAACTCTTTGGCCTGAATGTCAAGCATCACGTCTGGAGGAAACCTGGCACCATCCCTACGGTGAAGCATGGTGGTGGCAACATCATGCTGTGAGGATGTTTTTCAGCGGCAGGGACTGGGAGACTAGTTAGAATCGAGGGAAAGATGAACGGACCAAAGTACAGAGAGATCCTTGATGAAAACCTGCTCCAGAGCGCTCAGGGCCTCAGACTTGGGTGAAGGTTCACCTTCCAACAGGACAACGACCTTAAGCACACAGCCAAGACAATGCAGGAGTGGTTTCGGGACAAATATCTGAATGTCCATAAGTGGCCCAGCCAGAGCCCGGACTTGAACCCGATCAAACATCTCTGGAGAGACCTGAAAATAGCTGTGCAGCGACGCTCCCCATCCAACCTGACAGAGCTTGACAGGATCTGCAGAGAACAATGAGAGAAACTCCCCAAATACAGGTGTGCCAAGCTTGTAGCGTCATACCCAAGAAGACTCAAGGCTGTAATCGCTGCCAAAGATGCTTCAACAAAGTACTGAGTAAAGGGTCTGAATACTTATGTAAATGTGATATTTCCGGGTTTTTTTTTCAAAAATGTATAACAACCTGTTTTTGCTTTGTCATTATTGGGTATTGTGTGTACATTGATGAGGGGAAAAAACTATTTAATAAATTTTAAAATAAGGCTGTAAAATAACAAAATGTGGAAAAAGTCAAGCGGTCTGAATACTTTCCGAAAAATATATATGTTTCTATATATTTATAAACACAATTTAAAAACAGCCCCAGACCATTATTCCTCCACCGAAATTTACAGTTGGCACTATGCATTTGGGCAGGTAGCGTTCTCCTGGCATCTGCCAAACCCAGATTCGTCCGTCGGACTGCCAGATGGTGAAGCGTGATTCATCACTCCAGAGAATGCGTTTCCACTGTTCCAGAGCCCAATGGTAGCGAGCTTTACACCACTCCAACCGACGCTTGGCATTACACATGGTGATCTTAGGCTTGTGTGCGGCTGCTCGGCCATGGAAACCCATTTCATGAAGCTCCCGATGAACAGTTCTACGTTACTTCCAGAGGCAGTTTGGAATTCAGTAGAAGTGTTGCAACAGAGGACAGACGATTTTTACGCGCTATGCGCTTCAGCACTCGGCGGTCCCGTTCTGTGAGCTTGTGTGGTCTATCACTTCGCGGCTAAGCCGTTGTTGCTCCTAGACATTTCCACTTCACAATAACAGCACTTACAGTTGACCTGGACAGCTCTTGCAGGGCAGAAATTTGACGAAATGACTTGTTGGAAAGGTGGCATCCCATGACAGTACACCTTTTTATTGCAATCCTGGACAAGCACACCTGATTCAACTTGTCAACAAAACCTCAAATGAGTTGAATGAGGTGTGTTTGTCAAGGGCTACAACGAAACTGTGTACTGTTGGGGGTACTCAAACAAGGGTCGGGAAACACTGTCATATGGTATTAAGAGTATCATTCATTTTGTCCACAATCCACAGGTGTAGCACCCTCTTTGTACATGTGGCTAAAATATTGCAGTGATTTATAAAACATGTTAATAAAAACATAAAGACTAAAAACTAACCAAACAGGCGAGGATATCGGCAGTGATCAGCATGAAGAAGACATTGTTCCATCCCGTCGGAGAGATCAGCCCTGCTAACAGAGGACCTAGGGCGGCACCTAGAGGACAATCAGAGAATAAGAGAAACACTTGCGCAGGGGAACCCAAGCACCTGAAACCAGGACTGGATATACAATTTGATTTGGGACAACAATAATAACAATTCTGCCTTTAGAACACAACATGATTTACAATGGAAAATAGTTTTGTATGAGCCATGGACCTTGTACATAAACTGTATACAATTAGTCATTGTCACATAACACTGCAATAACTGAGCATTGAAGTTAATCTCAAAACATAGGTGACCTAAAATAAAAACCTTCCTTCATGCATTGACACAGGCGCACACAAATGCATCATAGCATTTTAGTAATTTAGCAGACGCTCTTATCCAGAGCGACTTACAGTTAGTGAGTGCATACATTTTTATTTGTTATACTGGAATCGAACCCACAACCCTGGTGTTGCAAATGCCATGCTCTACCAACTGAGCTACATCCCTGCCGGCCATTCCCTACCCTGGACGACACTGGGCCAATTGTGCGCTGCCCCATGGGTCTCCCGGTCGCGGCCGGCTACGACAGAGCCTGGATTCGAACCAGGATCTCTAGTGGCACAGCTAGCACTGCGATGCAGTGCCTTAGACCACTGCGCCACTCGGGAGGACAATTACAAGCATCAAATAAAAAGAAAAAAGATCAAGAGTACCAATCCCCCGTGTGTCCCAGAAATTCCCCACATACCTATTGACCCCGTGCCGTCAATAATGGCAGTGACCGTTGACAAGGCTCTAGAGTTTCCTCTCAGGCTCTCATGCGTCCCCTATGAAAGGAAAAACCCTCATTATGAATCAACATTCAGTCCGTGACTGCATAAAAGACTTGGGCTCTTTCCAAATGTGTCTCTCCTCGATTCCTTGCATCCTCTCTCCTCACCTCCTCTCCTCAAAACACATGGAAGGTGAAGGTCTGACGGGAGGGACCTTGGATCTTCTTCTCCAATACGGTTTGAGAAAGAGGCGAGGGAGATAGAATGCGAGGAATCGAGGAAAGACGCATTAGACACAGTCTTGGACTAACAGGGGACCTGGGGAATTTGGGGTGAGGGGGCAATGCCGAGCTTATCTCCTCTGTGTGACTTTGGGAGAGCTGAGGACCTCATGTGAGAGTGGCATGCAGCAGTGCAGTCTGGGATGGATGAGCTTACCAGGTCAGCAGACACGGCGGTGGTGATGAGGGCGTAGGGGCCGTTCACCAGGGCTCCGCACACCAACAGCATCCCTACAGGGCAGAGGAACACAGCAACATGGAGATCAGGCATGTACAGGACGCTAGCTAGCAGATCAAGGCTATTTTTAAAGAAGCTTTTCATAGTGATATGTGGTTGTTATGTTGGTTGCCTACTTTAGTTGAATGTACCGAATGCAAGTCGCCCTAGATAAGAGTGTCTGCCAAATGACTAAGCGTAAATGTGAAATCCACAGGCTATAAACACACAACCGACACACAGTAAAGTACAATGTACAATGTGTTAAATTGGAGCATTTATGTTGTTTTCAGTAAGAGGGGTTGAGACCAAAATGGCTCTATGGCTTCAAAGTCAAATTTCATACAAAATAACTTAACTCTTACCGATTGTGGTTGCTAGGCTATGCTGTCCAATGTGGTTGTACAGGAACAACTAGGAAAGCAACAAAAACAAACATTTAGACTGGATCGTGGGTAAAATGTGGCACTCTTGAAGGATTTACTAATGATTTACTAACCCACATGCAGACCCAAAAGGAAAACATTGAGCTATGCTGAAAAACGGATTGACACACTACTGTCAAGGAGCTCACGACCTAACACAAAATGTTTCTTAGGCTTGGGCAGCGGGTGAAGTTCACTGCCAATTCCAGAGAGCTCCAAGCGCAGCCAAATTCCTTTTTCTGCGTCCATCATGCAGTCATATTTACATTGCATATATGTGATTAAGTGATCAAAACTTTGACAGAGAGAATTGCCCCTTTTCATAAGTGAATATAAAAGTGTCTTGTCCACATTTGTAATTCAGGCCTTTCCTTTCTTGATCTACAGTATATTTTGCCCAGCACCGGTTTTCTAAAGTTTGAAATGTGCAGATTACCCTTGAATGCCACATTTAGAATTTAAGGAGTCCTAAGTGTACTATAATAAAGTGACACTAAAAATGGCCATGGTGTTACACATGGTTTAAAGCCAGTGATGTCTTGTGTGAATGCACACTCACCATAGGGGCAGCCAGGATTAACATGACACAGCAAGTAGAGGCTCTGCCCCCAGTTTGGTCCGACACCAGTCCAGCCACGATGCCCCCTGCAGACAGACAACACACACTTAACACATACCCTTAACACATAGGGGAAGACAGCAGTCCTACATAATCTGAAAAAAATTAATCCATGGCATTTAGGGAACTACATTGAAGATCAATAATATGGGAAGTGCGCAGACACCATACAGTAGGAGCCATTAATTGACCAATTCTAATGAACTCTTCTGGCAGACTACTAGAGCAGTTACTTGTTATGACTATGGTCTGTATTGTGTTACAAAATGGGATTAAAATGGATTTCATTGTAAAAAATGTTTACAAAATTAAATAACTAAAATATAGTCATTGCATAAGTATTTAGCTCCCTGAGTCAATACATGTTAGAAACACCTTCGGCAGCGATTACAGCTGTGCGTCTTCTTGGGTAAGTCTCTAAGAGCTTTACACACCTGGATTGTGCAATATTAGCCCATTATTCTTTTCATAATTCTTCAAGCTCTGTCAAGATGTTGGGGATCATGTCTAGACAGCCATTTTTAAGTCTTGCCATAGATTTTCAAGCAGATTTAAGTCAAAACTGTAACTAGGCCACTCAGGAACATTCACGGTCTTCTTGGTAAGCAACTCAAGGGTATATTTGGCCTTGTGTTGCAGGTTATTGTCCTGCTGAAAGGTGAATTCCTCTCCCAATGTCTGGTGGAAAGCAGACTGAAGCTGGTTTTCCTCTAGGATTTTGCCTGTGCTTAGCTCCATCCCGTTTCTTTTAATCCTGAAAAACTCCCCAGTATTTGCCGAAGTCAAGCGTACCTATACCATGATGCAGCCAGCACCATGCTTGAAAATAAGGAGGCAGTTACTCAGTGATGTGTTGTGTTGGATTTGCCCCAAACATAAGGCTTTGCATTTAGGCTAAAAAGTGTATTGCTTTGCCGTGTTTTTTTGCAGTATTACTTTAGTGCCTTGTTGCATATTTTAGAATATTTTGTATTCGTTATATTTGTATTCTTCTTCTCACTCTGTCATTTAGGTCATTATTGTGGAGTCACTACAATGTTGATCCATCCTCAGTTCTCTCATCACAGCTATTGAACTGTAGCTCTTTTAAAATCACCAATGGCCTCATGGTAACATCCCTGAGCAGTTTCATTCCTGTCCTGCAGCTCAGTTTATTTCTATTTTCTATTTATTTAACCAGGTAAGCCAGTTGAGAACAAGTTCTCATTTACAACTGCGACCTGGCCAAGATAAAGCAAAGCATTGCGATACAAACAACAACAACACAGAGTTACACATGGGATAAAACAAAACATACAGTCAATAACACAATAGAAAATCTATATACAGTGTGTGCAAATGTAGTAAGTTATGGAGGTAAGGCAATAAATAGGCCATAGTGCAAAATAATTACAATTTAGTATTAACACTGGAGTGACAGATGTGGAGAAGAAGATGTGCAAATAGAGATACTGGGGTGCAAATGAGCAAAATAAATAACAATATGGGGATGAGGTAGTTGGGTGGGCTAATTTCATATGGGCTGTGTACAGGTGCAGTGATCGGTAAGCTGCTCTGACAACTGATGCTTAAAGTTAGTGAGGGAGATAAGTGTCTCCAGCTTCAGAGATTTTTGCAGTTCGTTCCAGTCATTAGCAGCAGAGAACTGGAAGGAATGGCGGCCAAAGGAGGTGTTGGCTTTGGGGATGACCAGTGAGATAGAGTCGTATGAAAAAGTTTGGGTACCCCTGACAATTTACAGGATTTCCATTTATAAATAATTGGGTGTTTGGATCAGCAATTTCATTTTGATCTATCTATGAATAACTGATGGAAACAGTAATATTTCAGTAGTGAAATTAGGTTTATTGGATTAACAGAAAATGTGCAATATGCATCAAAACGAAATTAGACAGGTGCATCAATTTGGGCACCCCGACAGAAAAATCACATCAATATTTAGTAGAGCCTCCATTTGCTAAAATAACAGCCTCTAGACGCTTCCTATAGCCTCTGATGAGTGTCTGGATTCTGGATGAAGGTATTTTGGACCATTCCTCCTTACAAAACATCTCCACTTCAGTTAGGTTTGATGGTTGCCGAGCATGGACAGCCCGCTTCAAATCATCCCACAGATTCTCAATGATATTCAGGTCTGGGGACTGGGATGGCCATTCCAGAACATTGTACTTGTTCCTTTGCATAAATGCCTGGGTAGATTTTGAGCAGTGTTTTGGGTCGTTGTCTTGTTGAAATATCCAGCCTCGGCGTAACTTCAACTTTGTGACTGATTCTTCAACATTATTCCAAAGAATCTGCTTATATTGAGTGGAATCCATGCGACCCTCAACTTTTAACAAGATTCCCAGTACCGGCACTGCCCACACAGCCCCACAGAATGATGGAACCCCCACCAAATTTTACTGTGGGTAGCAAGTGTTTTTCTTGGAACGCTGTGTTCTTTTGTCGCCATGCATAACGCCCCTTGTTATGACCAAATAACTCAATCTTTGTTTCATCAGTCCACAGCACCTTATTCCTAAATGAAGCTGGCTTGTCCAAATGTGCGTTTGCATACCTCAAGCGACTCCGTTTGTGGTATGTGTGCAGAGAAGGCTTCTTCTGCATCACTCTCCCGTACAGCTTCTCCTTGTGCAAAGTGCGCTGAATTGTTGAACGATGCACAGTGACACCATTTGCAGCAAGATGATGTTGTAGGTCTTTGGAGGTGGTCTGAGGGCTGTTTTTGACCATTCTCACCATCCTTCGCCTTTGCCTCTCCGATATTTTACTTTGCCTGCCACTTCTGGCCATAACAAGAACTGTGCCTGTGGTCTTCCTTTTCCTCACTATGTTCCTCACAGTGGACTCTGACAGCTTACATCTCTGCGATAGCTTTTTGTAGCCTTCCCCTAAACCATAATGTTGAACAATCTTTGTTTTCAGGTCATTTGAGAGTTGTTTTGAGGCCCCTATGTTGCCACTCTTCAGAGGAGAGTCAAAGAGAACAACAACTTGCAATTCGCCACCTTAAATACCTATTCTCATGATTGGATGCACTTGTCTATGAAGTTCAAGGCTAAATGAGCTCACCAAACCAATTGTGTGTTCCATTAATCAGTGCTAAGTAGTTACAGGTATTCAAATCAACAGAATGACAAGGGTGCCCAAATGTTTGCATAGCCTATTTTTCACATCTGATTTAATTTCATACAACTTAATATTGCTACACTAAAAATCTTTGTCTGGACAATACCCCAGTACTCAGCTTTTATTAGAAAATGAATGGCATGCCACTGTGATCATTTTCTGTGACGACAGAGTAAATTATTATGCAGCCTCAGAGGGGTGCACAAACTTTTTCATATGACTGTATACCTGCTGGAGCGCATACTACGGGTGGGTGTTGCTATGGTGACCAATGAGCTAAGATAAGGCGGGGATTTGCCTAGCAGTGATTTATAGATGACCTGGAGCCAGTGGGTTTGTCAACGAATATGTAGTGAGGGCCAGCCAACGAGAGCGTACAGGTCACAGTGGTGGGTAGTATATGGGGCTTTGGTGACAAAATGGATTGCACTGTGATATACAACATCCAATTTGCTGAGTAGAGTGTTGGAGGCTATTTCGTAAATGACATAGCCGAAGTCAAGGATCGGTAGGATAGTCAGTTTTACGAGGGCATGTTTGGCAGCATGAGTGAAGGAGGCTTTGTTGCGAAATAGGAAGCCGATTCTAGATTTAACTTTGGATTGGAGATGCTTAATGTGAGTCTGGAAGGACAGTTTACGGTCTAACCAGACACCTAGGTACAGTGGGGAGAACAAGTATTTGATACAGTGGGGAAAAAAAGTATTTAGTCAGCCACCAATTGTGCAAGTTCTCCCACTTAAAAAGATGAGAGAGGCCTGTAATTTTCATCATAGGTACACGTCAACTATGACAGACAAATTGAGGGAAAAAAGTCCAGAAAATCACATTGTAGGATTTTTAATGAATTTATTTGCAAATTATGGTGGAAAATAAGTATTTGGTCATCTACAAACAAGCAAGATTTCTGGCTCTCACAGACCTGTAACTTCTTTAAGAGGCTCCTCTGTCCTCCTCTCGTTACCTGTATTAATGGCACCTGTTTGAACTTGTTATCAGTATAAAAGACACCTGTCCACAACCTCAAACAGTCACACTCCAAACTCCACTATGGCCAAGACCAAAGAGCTGTCAAAGGACACCAGAAACAAAATTGTAGACCTGCACCAGGCTGGGAAGACTGAATCTGCAATAGGTAAGCAGCTTGGTTTGAAGAAATCAACTGTGGGAGCAATTATTAGGAAATGGAAGACATACAAGACCACTGATAATCTCCCTCGATCTGGGGCTCCACGCAAAATCTCACCCCGTGGGGTCAAAATGATCACAAGAACGGTGAGCAAAAATCCCAGAACCACACGGGGGGACCTAGTGAATGACCTGCAGAGAGCTGGGACCAAAGTAACAAAGCCTACCATCAGTAACACACTACGCCGCCAGGGACTCAAATCCTGCAGTGCCAGACGTGTCCCCCTGCTTAAGCCAGTACATGTCCAGGCCCGTCTGAAGTTTGCTAGAGTGCATTTGGATGATCCAGAAGAGGATTGGGAGAATGTCATATGGTCAGATGAAACCAAAATAGAACATTTTGGTAAAAACTCAACTCGTTGTGTTTGGAGGACAAAGAATGCAGAGTTGCATCCAAAGAACACCATACCTACTGTGAAGCATGGGGGTGGAAACATCATGCTTTGGGGCTGTTTTTCTGCAAAGGGACCAGGACGACTGATCCGTGTAAAGGAAAGAATGAATGGGGCCATGTATCGTGAGATTTTGAGTGAAAACCTCCTTCCATCAGCAAGGGCATTGAAGATGAAACGTGGCTGGGTCTTTCAGCATGACAATGATCCCAAACACACCGCCCGGGCAACGAAGGAGTGGCTTCGTAAGAAGCATTTCAAGGTCCTGGAGTGGCCTAGCCAGTCTCCAGATCTCAACCCCATAGAAAATCTTTGGAGGGAGTTGAAAGTCCGTGTTGCCCAGCGACAGCCCCAAAACATCACTGCTCTAGAGGAGATCTGCATGGAGGAATGGGCCAAAATACCAGCAACAGTGTGTGAAAACCTTGTGAAGACTTACAGAAAACGTTTGACCTGTGTCATTGCCAACAAAGGGTATATAACAAAGTATTGAGAAACTTTTGTCATTGACCAAATACTTATTTTCCACCATAATTTGCAAATAAATTCATTAAAAATCCTACAATGTGATTTTCTGGAGTTTTTTTTCTCATTTTGTCTGTTATAGTTGACGTGTACCTATGATGAAAATTACAGGCCTCTCTCATCTTTTTAAGTGGGAGAACTTGCACAATTGGTGGCTGACTAAATACTTTTTTCCCCCACTGTACACTGCCGATTTTGCAGGTTTTCCTACTTACAAAGCATGTAGAGGTCTGTAATTTTTATCATAGGTACACTTCAACTGTGAGAGACGGAATCTAAAACAAAAATCCAGAAAATCACATTGTATGATTTTTAAGTAATTCATTTGCATTTTATTGCATGACATACGTATTTGATCACCTACCAACCAGTAAGAATTCCGGCTCTCACAGACCTGTTAGTTTTTCTTTAAGAAGCCCTCCTGTTCTCCACTCATTACCTGTATTAACTGCACCTGTTTGAACTTGTTACCTGTATAAAAGACACCTCTCCACACACTCAATCAAATAGACTCCAACCTCTCCACAATGGCCAAGACCAGAGAGCTGTGTAAGGACATCAGGGATAGAATTGTAGACCTGCACAAGGCTGGGATGGGCTACAGGACAATAGGCAAGCAGCTTGGTGAAAAGGCAACAACTGTTGGCGCAATTATCAGAAAATGGAAGAAGTTCAAGATGACGGTCAATCACCCTCGGTCTGGGGCTCCAAGCAAGATCTCACCTCGTGTGGCATCAATGATCATGAGGAAGGTGAGGGATCAGCCCAGAACTACACGGCAGGACCTGGTCAATGACCTGAAGAGAGCTGGGACCACAGTCTCAAAGAAAACCATTAGTAACACACTACGCCGTCATGGATTAAAATCCTGCAGCGCACGCAAGGTCCCCCTGCTCAAGCCAGCGCATGTCCAGGCCCGTCTGAAGTTTGCCAATGACCATCTGGATGATCCAGAGGAGGAATGGGAGAAGGTCATGTGGTCTGATGAGACAAAAATAGAGCTTTTTGGTCTAAACTCCACTCGCCGTGTTTGGAGGAAGAAGGATGAGTACAACCCCAAGAACACCTCCCAACCGTGAAGCATGGAGGTGGAAACATCATTCTTTGGGGATGCTTTTCTGCAAAGGGGACAGGACGACTGCACCGTATTGAGGGGAGGATGGATGGGGCCATGTATCGCGAGATCTTGGCCAACAACCTCCTTCCCTCAGTAAGACATTGAAGATGGGTCGTGGCTGGGTCTTCCAGCATGACAACGACCCGAAACACACAGCCAGGGCAACTAAGGAGTGGCTCCGTAAGAAGCATCTCAAGGTCCTGGAGTGGCCTAGCCAGTCTCCAGACCTGAACCCAATAGAAAATCTTTAGAGGGAGCTGAAAGTCCGTATTGCCAAGCGACAGCCCCCGAAACCTGAAGGATCTGGAGAAGGTCTGTATGGAGGAGTGGGCCAAAATCCCTGCTGCAGTGTGTGCAAACCTGGTCA
The DNA here is from genome assembly GCF_964263955.1 of Coregonus lavaretus. Taxonomy (NCBI): domain Eukaryota; kingdom Metazoa; phylum Chordata; class Actinopteri; order Salmoniformes; family Salmonidae; genus Coregonus; species Coregonus lavaretus. Next base: position 12,465,018 of record NC_140002.1, read on the forward strand.
AGACCTTCAGGAAACGTATGATCTCTGTAATTGGGGCAGAGGTGGTGGCCGGGGTAGGGGTAGCCAGGTGGAAAGCATTGCCAGCCGTAGCAAAATGCTTATTGAAATTCTCGATTATCGTAGATTTATCGGTGGTGACAGTGTTTCCTAGCCTCAGTGCAGTGGGCAGCTGGGAGGAGGTGCTAAAACTTTTTGGAGTTAGTGCTACAGGATGCACATTTCTGTTTGAAAAAGCTAGCCTTTGCTTTCCTAACTGATTGTGTATATTGGTTCCTGACTTCCCTGAAAAGTTGCATATCGCGGGGGCTGTTCGATGCTAATGCAGTACGCCACAGGATGTTTTTGTGCTGGTCAAGGGCAGTCAAGTCTGGGGTGAACCAGGGGCTATATCTGTTCTTAGTTAGAATGGGGCATGCTTATTTAAGATGGAGAGGAAAGCACTTTTAAAGAACAACCAGGCATCCTCTACTGACGGAATGAGGTCAATAACCATCCAGGATACCCGGGCCAGGTCAATTAGAAAGGCCTGCTTGCTTAAGTGTTTTAGGGAGCGTTTGACAGTGATGAGGGGTGGTCGTTTGACCGCGGACCCATTACGGACGCAGGCAATGAGGCAGTGATCGCTGAGATCCTGGTTGAAGACAGCAGAGCTGTATTTAGAGGGTAAGTTAGTCAGGATGATATCTATGAGGGTGCCCATGTTTACCAGGTTGTACCTGGTAGGTTCCTTGATAATTTGTGTGAGATTGAGGGCATCTAGTTTAGATTGTAGGACGGCCGGGGTGTTAAGCATATTCCAGTTTAGGTAACCAAGCAGTACGAACTCTGAGGATAGATGGGGGGGCAATCAATTCACAAATGGTGTCCAGGGCACAGCTGGGGGCTGAGGGGGGTCTGTAGCAAGCGGCAACAGTGATAGACTTATTTCTGGAGAGGTGGATTTTTAGAAGTAGAAGCTCAAACTGTTTGGGCACAGACCAGGCTAACTCCACCCCCTTTGGCAGTTCTATCTAGACGGAAAATGTTGTAGTTGGGGATGGACATTTCAGAGTTTTTGGTGGTCTTCCTAAGCCAGGATTCAGTTTAGAAGGACGACTGTATCTTTGATGTGTCTGGGTGGTTTAATAGATAATCCACAGCATAATTATTAACTTGACCATGCTTAAAGATATATTGAATGTCTGATTTGTTATTGTTGCCCATCTACCAATCACTGCCCTTCTTTATGAGGCTTTAGAAAAGCTCCCTGCTCTTTGTACAGAAACCACATATGTATATTACTTGGTGATTCATAATGAATACAGAAACCACTCGTTATTTCTACAATTTGTTATGACTACAGTGTAGACAAAACATCCAGGTCAATCAGAGAAGAGCTTCCTGGTTCCTCATATGATCTTACAGATTATTGGGCTATAGAGGTTAGATAATGCCATATAAAGTCAGCAACAAAACTGTTAAGGCTTACCAACAATTCCTCCTACATCAAATAGTGTTGACATGTCCCCAGCTTCCTTGGGGTCAAAATGGGCTGAGGAAATAAACATTGGGAATTTTAAGTGACACAGTACGCCAAATTAACTTACAGCGCATCTCACAATGCAAAGCAAATCATTATCAGCTTATTAACATTGTTAGCATTTGAACCCTCAGGTGAAATGACACGGGGCGGCAGATAGCTTAGTGGTTAAGAGCGTTGTGCCAGTAACCGAAAGGTCGCTGGTTCTAATCCCCGAGCCGACTAGGTGAAAAATCTGTTGATGTGCCCTTGACCAAGGCACTTAACCCTAATTGCTCCTGTAAGTCGCTCTGGATAAGAGCGTCTGCTAAATGAATAAAATGTAAATGTAAACTGTAAACAAATAGGAGCTAAACTGAGCACGTACCAACATTAGCAATGTAGAGAGGAAGCCAGTAGAGGAAGGTGTAGCTAACCAGCTTAGCGAACAGCAGACAGAGGGAGAACTCCATCACGCCCTGTAAGATAACAACACACATATTAGTCATAGCAACTGTCATAACAACAGTGTGGGTCTGGAGAGTAATTACCAACAATGAGTCACAACACAGAGGTGAAACAGGAATTCAAGGCTTGACATAAAATACATCCCATTATTAAGTTGATTGCCTGTGTCTGTTTTGCCAGAGGAATACTTGCGTAACATTTGATGAGATTCAGCGACTGAAACGGCTTGAAATGAAAGTAGATAGTGATCCCCACTCACAGGTATCCTGAGGGCCCCACAGAAGCTGATGGCCTTGGTGTGCTCCTCTGCCGGCTCAGAGGAGATAGAGTTGGACTGACCAGGACTGCTGAAGATCTCCTCATTACTGGATGAGTTCTTTAAGTGAACAGCAATTAGCAGTGTTCTAACCAGGGCTGCAACTATTGACTGTTTTAAGGTTGAGTATATTCTGTCTAACATTTCTTCTATTACTCTATAATATCAAGTATTTCGAAGGAAAGGAAAATAATGTAATCACAAAATGGTGGTCATCACAAAAAAATTGTCAAAATCTGGGCGTGGCTGGTAGCCTAGAGATTAGTGAAGCGGGCCATGCATCATATCTCAGGTGCCACCTACACCAACTGGCCTTGTGGCCTTTAGCAAGGCAGCCCTTCTCTATACTACTAAGGACACCAATTACTTAATGTGTTCTTTGGTTGTACTTACATGGTGCTGCGGAGGGCTGCAGCCGACATCTTCTGGTTCTGTGACAGAATAAATATTTTGCTCACAAATATTTTCATGTCAAAATACAGTCTTGGGACAAGCCAACTCTCATTTTACATTTTGTCTAAACGTGAACAGTCTAGGTTTAAGATGAAATGCCTGCAGTGAAAACTCTGATAAATGCTGCCTGAGAATGCAACATGATCCTTTTTCAAACTAGCTTAATAAAAGCGTATCATCCATAATAACCTTATAGTGGCAATGAACATTTCATTTTGACTATGATCTATCAAGCTTCAATAGGTTGTAATGGATTTCACAGTCAGCACTATGGACATGTTGAGGCGTGTTTTGAAGGAGGTCTGGGCATATCCATAAAGCGTCTCAAAGTAGGAACTCTGATCTAGGATCAAGCCCCCTCTGTCCATTCATTATAATATAAAAGGCAAAACTGATTCTAGATCAGCAATCCTACTCTGAGACGCTTTATGAATACGGGCCAAGAGGTCAGAGGTCACACTCACTCTCCACCAGGAAGAAGAAGCAGAGAACGCCCGTGGAGGCGATGATGATGCCAGGCACGATGAAGGACATGCCCCAGGCCGAGGATACAAAGACGCCAGCGATGAGCGAGCCCAGGATGTTGCCTACCGAGGTGTGGGAGTTCCAGACACCCATGATGAACCCTCGTCTGGAGGGAGAGGGACAGACACACACAGATAGGATGGAAATGAGAGAGGTGGATTTACCTTGAGATACATTGTATAGCTTGACAGTGAACAGTGAGACAGTGAGACTGCTTCCTAAATACTGAGGACAGCTTTTGGCATTCAAATGCTGAATTTGGAACTGGATGCCTGTAAATTGTTCCTATTTTGAATGTCCAAAAACTCATTACACTCAAACCTGTTCAACCAAAAGGCGCCGATCGGAGAGTTTCGTATTCACTTTCACATCATGTGACTGACCTTGAGCAACAGTAAAAACCCTGCACTAGATGGAAAAGAGGGTACTGATACTGTGTAGTCAGCATTGCTGAACCGGTCTACAGTAAGGATATGTATCACTCACTTCCCCTTTCCGAACCAGTTCCCAACGCAGGCCACCACTGCAGGCCAGCCCGTCGTCTGCACCAGTCCATTCATTGCCTAGGGAAGTAAGAGAGGGAGATTTAGGATTTTAAATGCTTTTTATTTCAACATTAAATATGTCCCTACACACGACCCCATGAGAGAAAAAGAGAGGGAGATCGAGATACTTTTTGTATCCCCACGAGAAAGAGAGATAAAGAAAAAGAAAGAGATACAAAGACAGAGAAAAAGAGAGAAGGGGGTGGGCCGGTTACCCACATCATTATATTTTCACACAGCCTTGAGAAAAGCACTGGCATGGAAACACACTCTCAGCCTCCCTCACATTATCACTGTCATATGATACTGAAACAGAGAGGGGCTACCTGGACTTGTGCATAAAGAAACGCTCATTTTTTGTTTTCCGTTACGTACACTTATGAACATGCCCCAGGTCGGGCCTGAATTCAAAGGTAACTATGAAATACTTGCTACAAAAAGAATGCACAATATATGGGGCATTGAACAGTCAGCCTTGTGCAGGAAACAGAATCAATAGAACCTATTTTCTGGTATTGTCCATCGGTGCCGCGCTTTTGAAGTCAGGTCCAGGAATGGTTGTTACAGTGAGGGAAAAAAGTATTTGATCCCCTGCTGATTTTGTACGTTTGCCCACTGACAAAGAAATGATCAGTCTATAATTTTAATGGTAGGTTTATTTGAACAGTGAGAGACAGAATAACAACAACAAAAATCCAGAAAAACGAATGTCATAAATGTTAGAAATTGATTTGCATTTTAATCAGGGAAATAAGTATTTGACCCCCTCTCAATCAGAAAGACTTCTGGCTCCCAGGTGTCTTTTATACAGGTAACGAGCTGCGATTAGGAGCACACTCTTAAAGGGAGTGCTCCTAATCTCAGCTTGTTACCTGTATAAAAAGACACCTGTCCACAGAAGCAATCAATCAAATCAAATCAAATTGTATTGGTCACATGCGCCGAATACAACAGGTGCAGACATTACAGTGAAATGCTTACTTACAGCCCTTAACCAACAGTGCATTTATTTTTAACAAAAAAAGTAAAAATAAAACAACAACAAAAAAAGTGTTGAGAAAAAAAAGAGCAGAAATAAAATAAAATAACAGTAGGGAGGCTATATATACAGGGGGGTACCGTTGCAGAGTCAATGTGCGGGGGCACCGGCTAGTTGAGGTAGTTGAGGTAATATGTACATGTGGGTAGAGTTAAAGTGACTATGCATAAATAATTAACAGAGTAGCAGCAGCGTAAAAAGGATGGGGTGGGGGGGCAGTGCAAATAGTCCGGGTAGCCATGATTAGCTGTTCAGGAGTCTTATGGCTTGGGGGTAGAAGCTGTTGAGAAGTCTTTTGGACCTTGACTTGGCACTCCGGTACCGCTTGCCGTGCGGTAGCAGAGAGAACAGTCTATGACTAGGGTGGCTGGAGTCTTTGACAATTTTGAGGGCCTTCCTCTGACACCGCCTGGTATAGAGGTCCTGGATGGCAGGAAGCTTGGCCCCAGTGATGTACTGGGCCGTACGCACTACCCTCTGTAGTGCCTTGCGGTCGGAGGCCAAGCAGTTGCCATACCAGGCGGTGATGCAACCAGTCAGGATGCTCTCGATGGTGCAGCTGTATAATTTTTTGAGGATCTGAGGACCCATGCCAAATCATTTCAGTCTCCTGAGGGGGAATAGGCTTTGTCGTGCCCTCTTCACGACTGTCTTGGTGTGTTTGGACCATGATAGTTCGTTGGTGATGTGGACACCAAGGAACTTGAAGCTCTCAACCTGTTCCACTACAGCCCCGTCGATGAGAATGGGGGCGTGCTCAGTCCTCTTTTTTTTTTCCTGTAGTCCACAATCATCTCCTTTGTCTTGGTCACGTTGAGGGAGAGGTTGTTGTCCTGGCACCACACGGCCAGGTCTCTGACCTCCTCCCTATAGGCTGTCTCATCATTGTCGTGATCAGGCCTACCACTGTTGTGTCGTCGGCAAACTTAATGATGGTGTTGGAGTCGTGCCTGGCCATGCAGTCATGGGTGAACAGAGAGTACAGGAGGGGACTGAGCACGCACCCCTGAGGGGCCCCCGTGTTGAGGATCAGTGTGGCAGATGTGTTGTTACCTACCCTTACCACCTGGGGGCGGCCCGTCAGGAAGTCCAGGATCCAGTTGCAGAGGGAGGTGTTTAGTCCCAGGATCCTTAGCTTAGTGATGAGCTTAGAGGGCACTATGGTGTTGAATGCTGAGCTGTAGTCAATGAATAGCATTCTCACGTAGGTGTTCCTCTTGTCCAGGTGGGAAAGGGCAGTGTGGAGTGCAATAGAGATTGCATCATCTGTGGATCTGTTGGGGCGGTATGCAAATTGGAGTGGGTCTAGGGTTTCTGGGATAATGCGGTTGATGTGAGCCATGACAAACCTTTCAAAGCACTTCATGGCTACAGACGTCAGTGCTACGGGTCGGTAGTCATTTAGGCAGGTTATCTTAGAGTCCTTGGGCACGGGGACTATGGTGGTCTGCTTGAAACATGTTGGTATTACAGACTCAGTCAGGGACATGTTGAAAATGTCAGTGAAGACACTTGCCAGTTGGTCAGCACATGCTCGGAGTACAATCAATCAGATTCCAAACTCTCCACCATGGCCAAGACCAAAGAGCTCTCCAAGGATGTCAGGGACAAGATTGTAGACCTACACAAGGCTGGAATGGGCTACAAGACCATCACCAAGCAGCTTGGTGAGAAGGTGACAACAGTTGATGCGATTATTCGCAAATGGAAGAAACACAAAACAACTGTCAATCTCCCTCGGCCTTGGGCTCCATGCAAGATCTCACCTTGTGGAGTTGCAATGATCATGAGAACGGTGAGGAATCAGCCCAGAACTACACGGGAGGATCTTGTCAATGATCTCAAGGCAGCTGGGACCATAGTCACCAAGAAAACAATTGGTAACACACTACACCGTGAAGGACTGAAATCCTGCAGCGCCTGCAAGGTCCCCCTGCTCAAGAAAGCACATATACAGGCCCATCTGAAGTTTGCCAATGAACATCTGAATGATTCAGAGGAGAACTGGGTGAAAGTGTTGTGGTCAGATGAGACCAAAATCGAGCTCTTTGGCATCAACTCAACTCGCCATTTTTGGAGGAGGAGGAATGCTGCCTATGACCCCAAGAACACCATCCCCACCGTCAAACATGGAGGTGGAAACATTATGCTTTGGGGGTGTTTTTCTGCTAAGGGGACAGGACAACTTCACCGCATCAAAGGGACGATGGACGGGGCCATGTACCGTCAAATCTTGGTTGAGAACCTCCTTCCCTCAGCCAGGGCATTAAAAATGGGTCGTGGATGGGTATTCCAGCTTGACAATGACCCAAAACACACGGCCAAGGCAACAAAGGAGTGGCTCAAAAAGAAGCACATTAAGGTCCTGGAATCTGGAGTCTGGAGTCTCCAGACCTTAATCCCATAGAAAATCTGTGGAGGGAGCTGAAGGTTCGAGTTGACAAACGTCAGGCTCGAAACCTTAATGACTTGGAGAAGATCTGCAAAGAGGAGTGGGACAAAATCCCTCCTGAGATGTGTGCAAACCTGGTGACCAACTACAAGAAACATCTGACCTCTGTGATTGCCAACAAGGGTTTTGCCACCAAGTACTAAGTCATGTTTTGCAGAGGGGTCAAATACTTATTTCCCTCATTAAAATGCAAATCAATTTATAACATTTTTGACATGCGTTTTTCTGGATTTTTTTGTTGTTATTCTGTCTCCCACTGTTCAAATAAACCTACCATTAAAATGATAGACTGATCATGTCTTTGTCAGTGGGCAAACGTACAAAATCAGCAGGGGATCAAATACTTTTTTCCCCTCACTGTATGTCATAATATCAGGGTTCAGATGGACCTGCAAACGGTATTGTTAGGTGATCTGAAAAACCACGATCAGTCAATGGGAAATATCATTATACTCTTGGGTAAAGTATTTATTTTTAGGGCAATATCGGTAGAAATGTTATAAATAAGGAAGTTCAGGACCCTCATAAGACATCATAGTAAAATGGAGGGATGTATATTACTTCCCTGGGAAAGATGGGTTCATCTTTGGATATCGGGGGGTTGGAGTTAAGATCAGAATGAATAGTGGATTGGCCACAAAGGGTGAAAATCCAGCACTTGAAGAAAGAGTAAATTAGGAATATATGTATTATTTAACTACATGTACCGTAGATGTGAGCGAATATAGCTGTAAGTAGCAGTAATAATAATAATAATATAATATGCCATTTAGCAGACGCTTTTATCCAAAGCGACTTACAGTCATGCGTGCATACATTTTTGTGTATGGGTGGTCCCGGGGATCGAACCCACTACCTTGGCTTTACAAGCGCCGTGCTCTACCAGCTGAGCTACAGAGGACCACAGTAGAAGTATTGTTGTCTGTTAGTTTACTCCAATCAGGGTAGGGATGGTAGGGTATGGCGAAAAAAAAAATAGATACAAAAATGTTTAAATGGTAACTCTGCTGCAAAGTGTGAGCAAGTGACTGAATGGTTTTGGAGGAGATTTAACCTGTACCTGGACAAAGGCGTAGTACCATATCGAGTGGATGTTCCAGTAGAAGCCGAGGCCAAACAGACACGTGAAGAGACCACTGAGAAGCATCCCGATGGTCAGGTAGTAGCGCAGGGGCACGCGCTCTCCAAATATCCCACTGTCAAACCACACAACACATAATGTGGTCAACTCCTTGTAGTGAGTTTTAACACACATGCAAGCACACACACAAAACATAAAACAAATAATTGACATCATTCTGCCTACCTGAAAAACATGCCAATGGCATAAGCAACCAGGAAGGAGTTGTCGACGGCTCCAAACAGTGTCTGGTAGTTCTCCTGGTCTGGACAGAACAAGATGACACAGAAAATATCCAAATGAAATCTGCTGTCCCATTCTACTGACATGGTATGCTTTCAATATATTAGTTTTGGAAACACTTTGGAAGAATTTCTATTCCTTCTTAAAATTAACAATGAACTCGAATCAAGCAGAGGACTCACCAAAGGGTGCCCAGTCACACCAGGTTTCATTGTCAGTTCCATTGAGGTTTGGCGGCCGAATGAGGCTGGAACAATTTCTGTGCAGCTGACTCTGTACATGCATGGGGCAATAACCAGAGATTACACACAAGGAAACAAAACACTCAGCCTTCAAGACAACCTGCATAAAGACGGCAAATAACTAAACGTCTCGAAAGAAAAACAGCAACTATGAAATCACTTTCTCACAAACTATACTGAACAAAAACATAAATGCAACAATTTCAAAGATTTGACTGACTTACAGTTCATATAAGGAAATCAGTCATTTGAAATAAATAAATTAGGCCCAAATCTATGGATTTCACATGACTGGGCATAGGCCCACCCACTTGGGAGACTGGCCCACCCACTTGGGAGCCAGGCCCAGCCAGTCAGAATACGTTTTTTCCCCTCAAAAGGGCAGACAGAAATACTCCTAGGTTTCATCAGCTGTCTGGGTGGCTGGTCTCAGACTATCCCACAGGTGAAGAAGCCGGATGCGGAGGTCCTGGGCTGGCATGGTTAAACGTGGTCTGCGGTTGTGAGGCCGGTTGGATGTACTGACAAATTCTCTAAAACAACGTTGGAGGCGGCTTATGGTAGAGAAATTAATATTACATTTTCTGGCAACAGCTCTGGTGGACATTCCTGCAGTCTGCATGCTCCCTCAAAACTTGAAACATCTGTGGCATTGTGTTGTGTGGCAAAACTGCACATTTTAGAGTGGCCTTTTATTGACACCAGCACAAGGTGCACCTGTGTAATGATCATGCTGTTTAATCAGCTTCTTGATATGCCACACCTGTCAGGTGGATGGATTATCTTGGCAAAGGAGAAATGCTCACTAACAGGGATGTAAACAAATTTGTGCTCAACATTTTAAGATAAATAAGCTTTTTGTGCATCTGGAACATTTCTGGGATCTTTTATTTCAGCTCATGAAACATGGTACCAACACTTTACATGTTGCTTTTATATTTTTGTTCAGTATATATTGCTAATTATTGTAGTGCGGCTCAAGTGGTCTAGGGCGTTTGTGGCCTAGAACACCTAGAGATGTTACAATATAAAGCTGAACAGTGTGGCCTTAAATTACAATAATGTTTAATACAGGTTTATGGAGTCAGTGTATTACCTTGACGATGCTGATGGGTTTCCGGGAGAGATGGTAGCTGGTATAGAAGAGGAAGGTGAGGAAGAGGGTGAAACCTCTGTACCTGGACAGAGAGAGTAGAAGAGCTCATTCTAATGTTATCCAAAGCAAATACCATGCCATGAACTTCGTCCTCTTTGTAAGTCAAAGCACACCCTCTCCAGTTTTTAGGACAGTCTCTTTCACATGGTCTAGGCTAGAGGTCTCCAGGGCTTGGGTATTATGGGATGTTAGTATCATAGGACCAGGAGGGAGGGAGGGAGGGAGAGGGGAGAGAGATAGAGAGGCAGGCTTCAAACTACCATCCTGGAGAGGGTTCTGAGGAGAACACAAAACCATCACTCACATGGGCTCACATGGCCTTGTCTGTACAGTACACATAAGCTTGTTTTTTTTTGTGGGAACCTGACATGGAAACAAAACAGGGTATTCAGAAGAGTTCTTCAGTGCTGGGAGCAGTACAGGGACCTAGCTACCTCATAACACTAGGTGCACACTGCACATGAAGGCAGCTAGTTACAACCCACACACAGTGCACACTCTGTATTGACTTTACATTTCCTGGAGTGGAAAGGCAGGTTTTACCACAGTTAGATTCAGTTAACGCCTCACTTAGAACCTGGTGTAACCTCCTCATCCTCAGGCTAACTGCACACAACACATAGGATGCGTCCTTGACCAGAGAGTTATTCGTTAAAAGTGGTACACTACATAGGGAATAGGGTGCCATTTCGGACACAGCCATTCGGGAGGAAGTGTAGTGCCTGAGACTAAACCTGCTGTGACCTTTAAACCTTTGAGCATACTGTATCAGTGACAGCAATAATGCAGAACGCTTCGTTGATTGCATAATTGTTATAGAAATCCAACAGCCTTCCAAATCCAACAGCCTTCACCTAGGATGTTTGCATGTAAAATGCTTGTCAGTCTGATTGCCTATGCTTCTTTTTGCAAAATACATCTTTGAATATGGGGTTTAACTATACCTAATGAAACACTCAAATTAAATCTAGACGTGACTAATTCCTAACATTCTACCCATCTTAGAATGTCAGTAATGTATAGATAGAATGACACCAAATCTCTCGCCAATCATTGACGTCTAGCTGATTAGGGACAAAACCGCCGTTTCCCCTCCCCCATCATCAACGTACATACTGTATAATGCAATACATTTAGTTTTGTTTACATAAAGGGTGTCACAATATAATTCAAAGATAGTGTCAACTTACCAGCTCTCTCTTGAGAAGGACGTGATAAGTCTAATGCCGGGAGCCAAAGAAGACCTCATCTTTGGTGGAGTAGCCTAGATAACTTCGTAAAACGTGTTAAAACCGCTTACAATTTTCTCTCAGACATGGCTTCAAAAGTTATATCGTGCGCCTTCTATACATCCAATTGATGATTTATTATCTGTACAAAAACTAGGACTACAAAAAATCTCTAAAACTAGCTAAAAACAAACTTAAACGATAACGTTACATGGGACAGCTTCTTTTCTCACAGGTTCTAGCTTGATATTTTTTCCTCTTTGATTAAAAACACACCGATTTTTATTTGTATTTATTTAAATGTATTAATTTAAAATATAAAGAATAAAAACACTCCGAGCACTGATCAAAAAAGTTTCAGTCGTTTGGCTATTCCTACTTCATGATGATGGGGGTGAATCTCCGCAAACAATGAATTCTCATCGATTTCCATACTTGCTCGAGTCCGCTGATAGCGTTATAAAAGCCGGTTCTTATAAATACTCTATGCACTTCTCTACCGTGTCACATGGAAATGTGTACATATGTTAACAGATTGTGTCCATAATAGTTTGAAGGCAGTCCTTCCCTAATGTTTTCCAAGCTCAGGCCAGACGCCGCACCAAAATCTATATTCCGAAGTGTGTAGACATGTGATTCCCGTGTCTGACGTCACGGCATTAAAGGAGTGACAACTGAATGGGCGAGTTCGTTTTACATGGCCCGGTGCTATGGGGGCACGGAGTTTGTACATTTCAGACCGTTCTATTGTACCTGAAATGTAATCTCTACTCATCCGGGGCACCGGGCCATGAGAAAACAATCTCGTTCATTAACTCTTCAAGTAGCAGAGAAGTACGGTTTGTCTTATGTGAAATGTGGCATAGCCTACCTACAGCAGAAAATGAAAATACATATGTCTTTTTGAAAAGTAAATATTGCTATTTTTATGCATTCTCTAAAATTACAAATTGAAACGTTTCTAGGGTCATGTTGGGGGCTTTACACACTGCTGAGCCAAACAAAGCTATACCAAGCTTGGTTACGCATCAACCATAGGTTCGAATCCCCAAGCCGGCACGGTGGAAAAATCAGCCGTTCTGCTCTTGAGCAAGGCAGTTAACCCCCCCAACAACACCTGCACCCCGGGCGCGGATGACATGGATGTCGATTTCAGAGGGGGTTGGGTTGAATGCATAAGGCACATTTCGGTTGAACGCATTCAGGTGTACAACTGATTAAATATCTCCTTTCCCCGGAAGTGCTGAAAAGGTCAGTGTGAAAATAAAATAGTATTTATAACAGTTTGTGAAAAGGCTATTGAAAAGTTACTGATGTACAAACACCTTGAGGGTGGTCATGATGAGTCTCATGATTACAGAGTTTATGAACTGTGTTACATTGACAGTGAGAGTGGAAAAACACGCACCAGAATTTCAAATAAAGCGTTGAGAAAACCTTTAATTATTAGGTGTCTTAACCATCAAATTATAACTACACACATGCAATTTGTTAAAAAGCAGAAAAATGTGTGCACTCTTTAATAGTAATAGTTTATGGTAAGGTGCTCTCGTTTCCCAGGCTTAGTTGTGGCATTGACGTTAACCTCGTTTTAATTTTCCAAAATGGATGCCAAGTCAATAAAGGTTATTTTCTGGTAAGAGTGCCTTGGAGTTTTTGGGAAGTATTCAGACCCCTTGACCTTTTCCACATTTTGTTACTTTACAGCCTGATTCTAAAATGTATTACATTATTTTTTCCCTCACCAATCTACACACAATGACAAAGCGAAAAAACAGTTTTTTTGACATTTTTGCAAATGTATTACAAATAAAAAACTGAAATACCTTATTAACATAAGTATTCAGACCCTTTGCTATGAGACTCGAAATTGAGCTCAGGTGCATCCTGTTTCCATTGAGCATCCTTGAGATGCTTCTACAACTTGATTGGAGTCCACCCGTGGTCAATTAAATTGATTGGACATGATTTGGAAAGGCACACACCTGTTTATATAAGGTCCCACAGAGCAAAAACCAAGCCATGAGGTCGAAGGAATTGTCCATAGAGATATGAGACAGGATTGTGTCGAGGCACAGATCTGGGGAAGGGTACCAAAACATGTCTGCAGCATTGATGGTCCCCAAGAACACAGTGGCCTCCATCATTCTTAAATGGAAGAAGTTTTGAACCACCAAGACTCTTCCTAGAGCTGGCCGCCCGGCCAAACTGAGCAATCGGGGGAGAAGGGCCTTGGTCAGGGAGGTGACCAAGAACCCGATGGTCACTCTGACCGAGCTTCAGAGTTCCTCTGTGGAGATGGGAGAACCTTCCAGGACAACCATCTCTGCAGCACTCCACCAATCAGGCCTTTATGTTAGAGTGGCCAGACGGAAGCCACTCCTCAGTAAAAGGCACATGACAGCCAGCTTGGAGTTTGCCAAAAGGCACCTAAAGGACTCTCAGACCATGAGAAACAAGAGGATCTGGTCTGATGAAACCAAGATTGAACTCTGGCCAGAATGCCAAGCGTCACATCTAGAGGAAACCCGGCACCATCCCTACGGTGAAGCATCATGCTGTGGGAATGTTTTTCAGCGGCAGGGACTGGGAGACTAGTCAGGATCGAAGGAAAGATTGATGGAGCAAAGTACAGAGAGATCCTTGATGAAAACCTGCTCCAGAGCGCTCAGGACCTCAGACTGGGGCTAAGGTTCACCTGCCAACAGGACAACGACCCTAAGCACACAGCCAAGACAACGCAGGAGTGGCTTCGGACAAGTCTCTGAATGTCCTTGAGTGGCCCAGCCAGAGCCCGGATTTGAACCCGATCTAACATCTCTGGAGAGACCTGAAAATAGCTGTGCAGTGACGCTCCCCATCCAACCTGACAGAGCTTGACAGGATCTGCAGAGAAGAATGGGAGAAACTCCCCAAATAAAGGTGTGCCAAGCTTGTAGCGTCATACCCAAGAAGACTCAAGGCTGGAATCGCTGCCAAAGGTGCTTCAACAAAGTACAGAGTAAAGGGTCTGAATACTTATATTATGTAAATGTGATATTTCTGTTTTTATTTTTTGTAAAAATGTCTAAGAAAACAGTTTTTGCTTTATTATGGGGTATTGAGTGAATATTGATGAGGGGGATTTTTTATAGATTTTTTAAAATCAATTTTAGAATAAGGCTGTAAGGTAACACAATGTGGAAAAAGTCAAGGGGTCTGAATACTTTCCGAATGCACTGTATCCTACAAGTTTAGCTTCTCATTTTTCATGAATAAACATTAGCATTTTTATCATGTAGGAAGGCCTTTTACATTCATTCAGTTTTGGTGAACACAAAAAAATAAATTCACTCATCTTACTGCGTGCGATAGGAAACAGTGACAAATCACCCTAACAATGCAATGAGTAACAGATTAATAATACCTTGATATAAAAAAAAAAAACTAATTTTAAACCAGCTGACAACATTTTCAGCCCACACTTTTTCCATAGGAATGGAATAATATATACTGTAATAAGAAGGATTAGGATACTACCATGATTACGCCCACTGCTGCATCCAAAATACATTATAGGACTAAAAAACACCACTGAAGCATCATCCCGAGGTTCAAAAGATAAAATGTCAGGTTTTTAAATCAGCAATTTTTCAGCAATTAAGGACAGAGTAAAACCAAGTGTACATCTTTGACATAGTTAAAGACAGATAATTAAAATAAAACCATACAAAATAAATTACATCACGTTTCAAGGAATAACAACTGATAAGTATCCAAGAGTGAGAGACGGCAAGGTTTGATTCAAAATCAATAGCATGACAAAACGACATGTTTAAAGGTCATTATTGATTTTAAAAAACAAAGAGGGCTGAAATTCAAATGTCCTCTTTTTTTTTGCTCCTGTGCGAGGCGGCTAACTTCCTGTGAGCTGTGGTTTCCTTCCTGGGTGAAAGGGCGTGCATGGAGGCGATCTGGCGAGCCGAGGCCCGCTGGTGAGTGGAGTGGCTGCCGTCCTTGAGATCACAGCTCAACAGCGCAGACTGCAGAGCCTGGACATAGGCTGGATGAAAGACAAACAGAATCATGAACACATCCATCCCATTCATAGCACATCATACTGAACCTCAGGGTCGAGTTCATCAGGGACCAAACGTAGGAAAACGGACTGAAAAATGGACTTGCCCAATAAGAAACCCTCATTTTATCATTTTCGGTTGCAATGTTTAAAAATATATATATATATATTGCGTGCCCTAATGAACACGACGCAGGTAAACTAGAATAGGGAAAATAGGAAAGAATCAAAATGAGGAAAATATGGAAGGAAGTTGATACTTTGAATGAACAGGTTACTATAAATGGGTAACTGATAAACGTCAGTAGGTTCATGTTGAGGGACCTTGACATAGTTGCGTAATAATTGATGAACATATTCTATGTGGAAATGATACATACTCTACATGGTAAACATACATCAAGGGTGCAAGTCACCTATCTTGGCTTGCAGCAGGTCAAATAATTACCATACTGTTCTTTTGGAGGTAGCCTATTGGCTTGTGGTTGAGACATGTGGTGCCGTTTGTACCTTTAGGGTTGTTGTAGAAGACACAGTTGTTTGCGCAGGTGTCAGGATGGGAGTCCCAGAAACTGTCTCCGCAGCAACAGAGAGGAGGGAGCTCTGTATTCTCCAGAGCTATCCTCTCCTTCATCTGAGCTCTCAGAGCCTCGATGTACCTGCCACAGGACACAATACAATCTGTATTGTTCCATTTTCTGTCAAAGTACCCAACCTGTCACATAATAACACACACAACACAGGCTGGGACACAGGGCCTTATTCTCTAGGTTCACCAGCACAAACACATTTAGGGCCGGTTACCTGGACCCAGATTATTCCTGGACTAAAAAGTACTTTAAATGGATATTAAACATTCAGCATGATTTCTAGTCTAGGAGTAGGGTCAGGAGTAGGCTAGAATCTAGATGTATGTGTTTTCTAAAGTATCAAAAAATTGTTTGCCATGATTATCACGAGCAAACATCAGAATTCAACTTTTTACACTGGTATTTTCTAGAAAGAATAACGTCTTTCATATTTCCCAATGTGACTTTTGGAGGAGTAGTGCACTCAAGTAGTGTTGCTCAAGGACAAAAAAATAATATATTGGCAGAATATTTGGCAGAAGATAGAATAAAGGGACAGATACTGTACAATTATCAGAAACCTTCTGGGCCGTATCTAGCCCATTTAATTTCAGATTGTATTGATTAATAAAGTTACCTTGTGGCTTCTTTATCTTTCTTTCCTCTCTCTTTCTTCTCTAACACCTCTGCCCTCTCCTCTTCCTCAAGTCTCAGTCGCTCCAGAATGAGAAATTCCCTCTCAGCCATTTCCAGTCTATCCTCCTCCAGCTGCTGCAGTCTCTCCAGCTTCCTCTCCTCTTCCAACCTCTTCTGTTCCTTTTCTGCTTTTATCCTACAGTGGAAAAAGACATTCAGACAAAACTTCATTAAAATGTGTGCTTATTTAGCAATTGGATGTAATGCCACTATCTACATTGTTCCACATAAAAAAACAAAAACAATTATGGAGTATGAATGTATATATGAATCAGGGTTGGGTTTAATTCCATTTAAATAAAGTCAATTCAACAAGTACACAGATTCAAATTGGAAAAACTAAGGAAATCTAGAATTTCTGTTTAATATCTCAATTGACTGCATTGAAATGAGATGTACCCCTACCCTGATATGAATTCAACATTTGACAGCACCGATTACTAAAAGTGACATGTTTTGAAAACCACATATGGCTCAAACAGGAAGAGAGTATATCCAGAAGAGGAAATACATGCGTTAATTGTGGTTGTGCCGAGTCACCTTCCGATTCTCCTCAGGTGCTTCCTGTGTCTCTGATGCTCCTTGACTTGTTCTCTCTCAATGTCCATGACTAGGCGCCGGTACATCAGAAACTGAGACTGACGCTACAAACAAACATTGTTAGAGTTAAGGTAAAGTTGTTTTATGGTGTCAAGGGGTATAATTTTATAAAATGTGGAAGCAAAGACCAAAGTTTTAAGCAAATACACTACATGGCCAAAAGTATGTGGACGCCTGTTCGACAAACATCTCATTCCAAAATCATGGGCATTAATATGGAGTTGGTCCCCCCCTTGCTGCTATAACAGCCTCCACTCTTCTGGGAAGGCTTTCCACTAGATGTTGGAATATTGCTGTGGGTTACTTGCTTCCATTCAGCCACAAGAGCATTGGTGAGGTCGGGCACTGATGTTGAGCGATTAGGCCTGGCTCGCAGTCGGCGTTCTAATTCATCCCAAAGGTCAGGGCTCTGTGCAGGCCAGTCAAGTTCTTCCACATAGATCTCAACAAACCATTTCTGTTTGGACCTCGCTTTGTGCAGGGGGGCATTGTCACGCTGAAACAGGGAAGGGCCTTCCCCAAATTGTTGCCACAAAGTTGGAAGCACAGAATCGTCTAGAATGTCATTGTATGCTGTAGCGTTAACATTTCCCTCCACCGGAACTAAGGGGCCTAGACCAAACCATGAAAAACAACCCCAGACCATTATTTCTCCTCCACCAAATTTTACAGTTGGCACTATGCATTCGGGCAGGTAGCGTTCTCCTGGCTCC
The DNA here is from genome assembly GCF_964263955.1 of Coregonus lavaretus. NCBI lineage: Eukaryota > Metazoa > Chordata > Actinopteri > Salmoniformes > Salmonidae > Coregonus > Coregonus lavaretus. The sequence goes on from NC_140002.1 coordinate 12,482,939, forward strand.
TAGACGTTTCCACTTCACAATAACATTACTTACAGTTGACCGGGCAGCTTTAGCAGGGCTGACTTGTTGGAAAGGTGGCATCCAAACAACAGCCAATGTTTGTCTATGGAGATTGCATGGCAGTGTGCTCGATTTTATACACTTGTCAGCAACGGGTGTGGCTGAAATAGCTGAATCAATTAATTTGAAGGGGTGTCCATATACTTTTGGCCATGTAGTGTATTTTACTAAATGCTAACTAGTTGAAAGTGTGTCTTGAAAAATGTTGTACTTTTTGGGCTGAAAATACACTAAGCCACCGTACTGCATGAATCATTGTGTTTCATACAGTATTAGTTAATCTCTAAAGGGGGGATTTGGTGGAGGGCTGTGTGTAAATATGGTCAGTGATAAAAGTTATTTGATAGCCATCCAAGAAGGGGTGTATATTCATAAACACTAAAACCCTATAATATAGTTCTAACTGGCCTTAATCACCTGTCTCTTCAGTTCCTCCTGGTCTTCTTGGGGCCACAGCACTTGAGTAGCTCTATGGTCAGTACTAAACTCATTACTATGACCTGCAGGATAAGGCTCACTAAAGAGCCTCGGACACACCTGCAACACACACGGGTGTGAAATATTGATTATTAGCTGTCACAGTAGATGCGTTTTGGCCTTCAAGCAGTCTTTTTCAGAAAAGTTGGGTGACTCCTGGACAAAGGCACCCAAAGACTCATTTACAGAACTTAGTAAGAGTTGAGCACCTCTCGTTGTGCATTATGAAAGATTAAACCTTTAGGGTCGCTTAGTTGGAGTTACAAAGGAAACTATATAGATTGATAAACAAACAACTTGCTATAGCCTGACTAAAGGAATGTTAGGATAAGGATGTGAGTCACAGGACTATTGACTGTGTGGGGTTTGGGGAAATGGGAGTGTTTGGAAATTGGAGAAGTGTTAAAAAGAGAACACTTGTGGTGACCGACCGGATTGTTGTCAAAGGTGACAGTCTTGCTCCTGTGACCCTCGTGAGGATCAAAGTTCTGAAGAGGGCAGTCGTGTTGCCCAATCAAAGGAATATCTTCCTCCTCTTCCTCTTCTTCTTCTTCTTCTTCATGATCCTCCTCTTCTCCTTCCTCTTCTCTTGTCACCCGAGATACAGGTTTCTGTTTTGAGTTAGAAAGCATGAAATGTCTTACAGTATTCCTGCAATTGAGAGTTCCAAATTATAAAGTTATATCCAAAGAAACATCAATATTTTACCCTGCATAGGGCAATGTCCCCAATCACTGCCCTGGAGCATTGGGATTTTTATTTTTTTAGAGCAGAGGAAAGAGTTCCTCCTACTGGCCCTCCAATACTACTCCCAGCAGCATCTGGTCTCCCATCCAAGGACAGACCAGGACAAACCCTGCTTAGCTTCAGAGGCAAGCCAGCAGTGGGATGCAGGGTGGTATGCTGCTGGCCAAATATATAGAGGTAGAATAAATTCATTCTAATTCTATGGTTATCTGACATTTTTGTAATAACTGACTTTGGCCAGTTAGAAAGGGGCAGTATAAACAAACTCACATCTCTGGTAGGAGACACCTTCCATATTCCCCCAGGGAGCTCTGACATCACTTCTCCGTCTCGGACCGTCTGACAGGCTGCCAGTCTGTGCCTGACCTGCCTCATGACTTTGCTGAGCTGAAATACCAAAACCAACCCGTATGATTACCTATTTTATCTATAGAGCTAATGACAGAAGTAATGGCAATGTCACTGACTTAATATGAGCAGAATGGCTTCAACATCTGTGTAAATAATCCATTGGCATTATTGAGGATAAACAGGTAGGTAGCCTAGGTCTATATAGCTGCATTTACACAAGCAGCCCAATTGTGATCTTTTGCCCAATTACAGACAAAGGATCTGATTGGTCAAAAGACCAATTAGTGGCAAAAATATCAGAATTGGGATGCCTGTGTAAATGCAGCCTTTGTTGCAGAGCTCAATGATGGAGATGTTTACACAGGCTGCCAATTCTAATCTTTTACCCAAAAGATCTGATCTGATTGGTCAAAAGACCGGTGTAAACGCAGCCGTGGACGCACGTTAGATATAGATTCGAATCAATAACAATATCCACTCAGTGCTTGTGTGTGGCTTCATTCAATGTTTTTATAACAACAGATAAAAAACAAATACTACTTGCTTTTCCTTTACTGTAACAAGCACAGATTATGCAAGGCTACTGGTATTTAGAAGTTTTTTTATGTTCTTGCAATGACCGAGATATGTGGATGTTTTTCTTACATCCATTGAATGCATGGAATAGAATGACTAACATGTAAATGTCAATGTAGATCATCACAGATAAGTTTAGCCACCTGATGCGTTTGCTGATCTGTCCTGTTTTCTCTGTTGCTGCTCTCATGGCCCTGTGGTCGGACCCAGCGAGAGTTGGGGCTGCAGATGGCTAGCTCTCGCTGTGGGGAGTAGGGGAACGGATTCTTCATGGGGGTCAACCTCTGCGCTGCATCGCTGGACTGCTGGAGTACTCTCCCCTCACGCTCCACCTGTAAAGAGAAACAGTGCAGGCTCTTGATAGAGGTGGTGCTCATTTACCCATAGTCAATGTCATTTACATGTGTAGTAGCTAGCTACTATACTTGGAAAACAAGATAACTGTATTCCTGCCATTTGTAAGGCTTTGTTGTTTTTATGTTTTTTTAAAAATGATGTTGGCGTACTAACTGTGCTCCACCATGAACAGCAATTGTAATACAATATGTCCATTATCCACATAATATAGGCTAGTCACCGTCTCGCATGACTTCTGAAGCTGCCGCCTCTTGAGGATTTGAGCCTGTTGTGCCACGCGGCGGCGCACTTCTTCCTGAAACCGGCGAAGACTATCCTCTTTCTCCCGTTGCATCTCCACCTGTAGCTCCTCAGTTAGCAGGGCACGAACCTGGCTCATACGAGAGAATAAGTCAACAGGTAAATATGCTAACTAGCTACCTATTCAAGTAGAATAATTTATGTACGGCTACACTTACAGTTGGATGCTCATCCTCCTGGTAGTCTTGTCCACTCTCCACCCAGGCGCCAACAGGTGCAACTGCTTGATTCCTCTCGGCCAATACATTATTTCGATGACCATGTTTGCTTTGAGCATGTACTGTTATCCCACTAATTGAAACTTTGGTTGTGCCCTTTACTTTAAGATTTATAGGGGCCATGTTGCTAGCCAGATTGCTAGCTATCCAGGCAACGTTTGTTAACTTCTGAGTTAACGTTAGCTAGCTACTTCTTCAACCAACCTAATACGTTTCACGATCTGCAACAGCGTTGAAATGAGTATTAAATGTCCGGAGGCCTATAAATCATTTGCGAGTATTACATCTGTGAACATAACCTTTCTGAATTATTCAAGTGTGTTTGGCTTCTCAACTGCCACAGTAGACGCTTGTTGTTGTTGGTGACGTATTAAAAGTGCGACCATTTTGGCTCCCCACACTTAATTTATATTGGTTCCTTCTAGAGAATCTGCGATCTGAATGGTCGTACCAGATGTCAATCAAAATTTAGTTTGACTCAACCATGCACAGTCCAGCCTGCTCCAAACTTCCTCTCTGCTCAGAAGCACCCAAGGCATAAAAGTGAGTTGATAAAATTATATTTAGGCTGTTAGAATCTGTTAAACAGATGTATTCAACCTCCCCCTGTGTATTTCCTGTCCTCCACGATTAAAAGAGGGACAATTATTTGATACATGGTAATAAAGTAGCAATTAAGTGGTGGACAGTATACTGCCGTTACGACTAAAGGCCAAGCTTTTATTTAGGTTATAAACCACTGACAAAGCTTGCACACAGACACACACATCGCTGTCCTGGTGCTCGTCTGCACCGCTGAGTCCACGGATCGAGTCCACCTTCTCACCCTCTACATTGGCCGGCTACCGTGGTGCGATAATTCCCAGGCCTTTGTTGGAAGTGTGCTGCTGTCGCAGCTGCCTATTTTGTGTGAATACACTTTTCCAAGAGAGGGGGAATGTGTATGTGCCAGGACCCGAGGCCCGGCTTTTGTGGAACAGGTCGTGACCATAGACGCTCTGCTCTGCACTACAGGCCCCCTCTTCAGCTGTTGTTACTCTCTACACTGGTCAGCTACAATTGCATTACAGAAACCTAATGTCAAACTCTTCTCAGGTAGCTGAATCAAGCTGGATTGGCTTGAAATACATTTGCAGATAAATTGCTAATTTCCATCTATGGAAATAGGCAGTTTGATTTAGGCCCACTGAAAAGTCCAAGTACACAGTGACATAGTTTTCTCATGAGAAAACATAGTAACAACACGTAATTGTTATCCAGGCATGTAATAATCTGTCCCTGTTCTGTGGACAAATTGTGTAATGTCTCTACTCCAACGTATACATTAATGTATATATTGGGATAGGCAGATGAATCACTTTCTTTCTTCTCCATGCCTCAACTACACAGCTGTAGTGGTCACTGAACAGGCATACTATTGTCCTATGACTGTGAATCAGCAAACAAATTCTCTGTGTGTGTGTGTGAGAACAGAATGAGGAGCATTTGACAAAAATGAACAAATTACATGAAGCTTGTACTGTACTGTGTTGAAAGTATGTCCCCTCTGTTTTATTGCAGGGCACAAACATTCTCTGTGGAGAGAGAAGAAGAGATTACATTGATGTCGACAACGATGGGTGCAGCCTACCACGGTCTGAAGAAGTCCCACATAAGCTAATGTTAAGGAGGTCACACTGCTTGCTTAGCGAGTACCATTTCCTCCTGATTCGGCTCATACCAAGGCTCAAACCCAGCACCTCCTCCTCGCTAACACCCCTGACCACCCTCCAGAAGCATCTTACCCTGTTGCGCCACCAAAAAGCTAGCTATTCGGCAGCACCAGTAGAGACATTTCAGGCTGAGGAGTGAGTTTCACAGATTGCCATCTGCTACATTCACCCCCCAAACCCACTCCACAGCGACCCCAGCATTGAGCTGAGCACAACTGATGATCCGGAACACAGCACCATTGTAAAAGACGTCACGCTGCTTGCTTAGCGATTACCGCTTCCTCCTGATTCATTCATACCGAGGCTCGAACCCAGGACCTCTGCCTCGACACGTAACCGCCCTCCTGAAGCGTCTTATACAGTTGCGCCACTGAAAAAGTAGCTATTCAGCAGCGCAAGTGGAGACTCTTCAAGCTGAGGAGTGAGTTTTACAGATTGCCATCTGCTACACTAACTTGTTTTTCCAATTCATTTCTGCATGGATAAATAGCAAAATTGCATGCTCACATGAAGATGCAAACTGACAATATTGAGGATAAAGTGTTTGAAACATTCAAAGATTCACTGAAGTTTAATTTGAGTGAAACAAATGTATAAATGACAACCAATATTTCCTCCTCATCATGCCTTTAATAAACATCTCTACTGATATGTACAATGTATCCTTTGATTTTCTTAAAAATTCGATGAATCTATACAAAGGAAAAACATTTAATGGTTATTCAGCTATGATACCCAATAAAACAGAAAATTATTAGTTAAATAACAAACATCCACACAATACAAAATGTACCAACATATGAAGAAATTGGTATCTTTAAAGAGAGGTTTTCTACATTATACAATTTAACAGGTCTTAAAGAATAGGACATAATAGAATGGAAGAAAAAATAGTAGGCTAACTAACGTGTCATAACTTAAAACCTAAAACTGACCCATACAGTTGTGGAGGATGACAGTGTATTTACAAACCTATTGAGATTATTACGTTCGGTGTTGGGTTCTGAGACAAACATTACTGCACTATAACGTCATATAAAACATATTTACATACAGTACCAGTCAAAAGTTTGGACACACCTACTCATTCAAGGGTTTTTCTTTATTTTTACTATTTTCTAAATTGTAGAATAATAGTGAAGACATCAAAACGATGAAATAACACATATGGAATCATGTAACAACCAAAAAGTTGTTAAACAAATCTAAATAGATTTTAGATTCTTCAAAGTAGGCACCCTTTGCTTTGATGACAGCTTTGCACACTTGGCATTCTCTCAACCAGCTTCACCTGGAATGCTTTTCCAACAGTCTTGAAGGAGTTCCCACATATGCTGAGCACTTGTTGGCTGCTTTCCCTTCACTCCGCAGTCCAACTCATCCCAAACCATCTCAATTGGGTTGAGGCCGGGTGATTGAGGAGGCCAGGTCATCTGATGCAGCACTCCATCACTCTCCTTCTTGGTAAAATAGCCCTTACAAAGCCTGGAGGTGTGTTGGGTCATTGTCCTGTTGAAAAACAAATGATAGAACCACTAAGCGCAAACCAGATGTGATGGCGTATCGCTGCAGAATGCTGTGGTAGCCATGCTGGTTAAGTGTGCCTTGAATTCTAAATAAATCACAGACAGTGTCACCAGCAAAGCACCCCCACACCATAACACCTCCTCCTCCATGCTTCACGGTGGGAACCACACATGTGGAGATCATCCGTTCACCCACACTGCGTCTCACAAAGACACGGCGGTTGGAACCAAAAATCTCAAATTTGGACTCATCAGACCAAATAACAGATTTCCACCGGTCGAATGTCCATTGCTCGTGTTTCTTGGCCCAAGCAAGTCTCTTCTTCTTATTGATGTCCTTTAGTAGTGGTTTCTTTGCAGCAATTCGACCATGAAGGTCTGATTCACGCAGTCTCCTCTGAACAGTTAATGTTAAGATATGTCTGTTATTTGAACTCTGTGAAGCATTTATTTGGGCTGCAATTTCTGAGGCTGGTTACTCTAATGAACTTATCCTCTGCAGCAGAGGTAACTCTGGGTCTTCCATTCCTGTGGCGGTCCTCATGAGAGCCAGTTTCATCATAGCGCTTGATGGTTTTTGCGACTGCACATTTTCCGTATGTCTTAAAGTAATGATGGAGTGTCGTTTCTCTTTGCTTATTTGAGCTGTTCTTGCCATAATATGGACTTGGTCTTTTACCAAATAGGGCTATCTTCTGTATACCACCCCTACCTTGTCACAACACAACTGATTGGCTCAAATGTATTAAGAAGGAAATAAATTCCACAAATTAACTTTTAACAAGGCACACCTGTTAATTGAAATGCATTCCAGGTGACTACCTCATGAAGCTTGTTGAGAGAATGCCAAGAGTGTGCAAAGCTGTCATCAAGGCAAAGGTTGGCTATTTGAAGAATCTCAAATATAAAATATATTTAGATTTTAAAAAATAAACATTGGTTACTGTATGATTCCATATGTGTTATTTCATAGTTATGATGTCTTCACTATTATTCTACAATGTAGAAAATAGTAAAAATAAAGAAAAACCCTGGAATAAGTAGGTGTGTCCAAACTTTTGACTGGTACTGTATATACATACAGTCACCATGTGAACATACAGAGATATACATGTCTCTCTGCAGCACCAAGGCATGGAGGGGGGAAGAGCATGTTGACCAGGGGTGGACAACAGGAGCCACACTGTGTGCCAGCTTTTTTCCTAGCCCAGCTTCAACACACCAGTGCCATATTCATTAGGCCACTCAAAACAAAATGATTTAAAACGTTTTGCAACGAAAAAAGAAAAATAATATTTCTTATTGGACAATTCCAGTTAGTCCCTCCCTGTTTCAGGCCATTTTGTTCCCTTTGGTGCCTAATGAATACGATCCTGTTTCAACTAGTCACAGTTTTCAATTTAGACCAGATGTCTTAGTGTTGGGCTGAAACATAAGTCTGCACACACTTTATCCCTCCAGGACTTGTAGATAGACAATCACGGCTGAGTGGTACCGTTGCTCTCCAGTGTGGGGGTGGGCTCTTCCAACTGACAGGCAGGCGGTACGCCGACTGGGGCGCGGAATATGCGCCCGGAGCTTCGAGTGCGGGGTGGGGAGGGGGTGGAGGACTTGCTCTGCACCTTATTGTTGTGATGCGAAGGGGGGGAGCTGATTGGAGTGCGGGGGTACCTGCGAGAGGAGCGGGCGGGGGGGTCAAGGGAGCGTGAGGAGGGGGGCAAGGAGCTGCTGTAGCTGGGGGGACTGCTGGGTGGTTCAGAGGGGGGGCCCATGCCCATGTTGCCGGGTGAGTCATGGTCGCCCTGATGGGAATCCTACAACGAGGGAAACCAAGTCAATACTCAGAAACACACACACACACACAATGCTCTGAACAGGTCCCAAACAATACTAAGGTGTATTGGCTGTATTGTTTTCTACATTGAGCTATTGTAGTCATCTTAACAGCTGAATGAGGGTTGAGAAATAAACACCTACAAGCCCCCACCATATCTCTGGGCATTTTATCGATTTATTACATTCAAATTTATTCAAACAAAGGTTTATTTAGCTATGTTTTGAGTCAGATACTGATGACAGCTTTATATATTTTTTGTTATTTAAAGAGGTACCTCTTTGAGGATGTAGAGTGCCACTGGATTCTTGTGTTCATGTTCAGTCATCATTTTTGGTACAACGTCAACTGTACAAGATGAAAATGACATTGGATGAAAACCTTTGGTGCAGCAAAACAATTTATACATTCTTATGAATAATTAGGAAATATAAATCAAAGTAATTTGTAGGTTCCTTACCTGCATGATTGATTGGGGAATAATCAGGGTGTTCTATTAAATGTCTTGGCAGCCCTGCCAAACCTCTGGGCTTCATTTGCCGTTTCTGCCGCTCTCTGCACAATAAACGTACAATGTAAATGAGATTCAACTGTGTGCTAAAATTATACAGTATAAAACTGTTCAAAACAACATTGTTCATGTCAAATTTAACACTACAGTATATCAGTACAATTATTGTATTATAACATTGTAATTATTATTTTAATAAAACATTTGATTAATAATTGTATAATTCAATAATTATTATCACGTTAACTGGATTGCATTAATGAACTTGACTATCAATATGCTTCTGCCATTTTACTAAGCTTCTCACTGTATTCCCAACCCGTAGGACCGGGAACAGACAGAAGCATCCAGAAACATGTAGAGAGTGAGACAAAAGTGGGTTTGGTTCTTACTTCTTTGATGGCCCCCAGCAGGCGCACACCGTAACCAAGGTGATAAGGAGGAAAATACCCCCGGTGGAGAGAATGATGTAGAGGGAACTCCTCCCTGTTGGGGGAGGGTCAGGAGGGGAAGAGGGTCATAGACTGTGTCCCAAATGGCACATTTTTCCATATTTAGTGCACTACTTTTGACCAGGGCCCATAAGGCTCTGTTCAAAAGTAGTGCACTATATAGGGAATAGGAAAACAAACTGCACAGTAGAACTACTTAACAATATGTTCAAGCAGAATTACAGTATGTACTTCCTCCCCCGTCATCCCACGCACACACTCATGTCTCTGTGATGGAGTGATGTACTGGATGTATAGCCAGTGATCAACTTCCCTCCCACGCATTATCTTTTTGCTGCTGGTACATTAGGCTACAGTTAGTAAAATAAAAACTATCTATAGTTGCATTTGCCTTTTTTTCACCCCTTCTCTCACATACAAGGGCTTGCTTTTCAGTGAAGTATTTGTTGCATGCCCTAGGCTTGAACCAGTACCAAGTAGGACTATAGGGAAAAGCGCTCTGAGATTACATTGATTTAGTGAGTACTTTCTAAAGTCATCTATATCGTGGGTTAGAGAGCCAGAGAGTATAACAGGAGTCATCCAGCCCCATCCCTCAATTTTATAGCAAAGCAAGTGGCAGGGTTGCCGTTTGACCAAAAACCGGATTACAGATTGTGGCTTTGAATTGCCACTGGTTCAAGCCTATAGTACCACTGTGTAGCCTACTATAGACAGTGAGTTTGATGGGCAGGCTCTTCATGCTGCCAATAGGGTTCTCCACAGAGCAGCCGTAGATGTCATCATCCACCATCAGCACCCGCACGATCGTCAAGAGCTTCTGGTCAGGTGACAGCTGCAGACGCGTCTCATTGGTCAACAGTTTCCCGCCTTTCTGCCAGCTGTACTTCGCATTGGTTCCGTTGTCATGGGAGCAGTTGAGGGTGAAGTGCTCGCTGAGCTCCAGTACTGAGGAGGCCTCCATGTGGATGTAAGGTCTGGATATGGGCTCTATGGAGAATAAGTATAGTAGTCAGACACGTCAAGACATGTCCCCAACTAAAAGATTAGGATCTCTTGTTCCTTCTGGGTCAAATGTTATACTGATATGATGAGTTTAAGAAGAAAAAAAATCTGTGAGTTACAGGTGAGCTAATGAACTCAGGTGTACATAAACAACTTCTCAGGTGACCCTATATGCGACGATGACTTTACAGGAACAACACGGTTTGGACCATTGTCCCCCGCACTTTCCTTGACAATTCAGACAATGTTAAGGTCATACAAATATGTGAGAAATACTGTATAAACAAAAAGGATAAAAAATAATTTGGTTTTATAACAGACAATCCCAGAAGTTCCTACAAGCAGAGCCTCTTTCATGCAAGTCATGTCATGAAGGACAAGTAAACTTATCCTAGACTATGCACCAACCATCTCAATTGCCTTGTGGTTAGAGTGTCTTCCCTGAGATTGGAAGGTTGCAGGGTCGAGTCATACCAAAGACTCTAAAAATGGTGCCCAATGCATCTCAGCATTAAGGAGGTAAGACCCTGTGATAGACTAGCATCCTGTCCAGGGGGTGTACTTGTACATCAAGCTGCCTCACGCTACAGAATCAGGAGATAGGCTCCTGCTTACACTATGGACCACCTACCATCCACAGTCAGGTCGATACTCCCCTCTCCGGTGAAAGTATCATCCGTGATGGAGATCTCCACTTCATAGGTGCCCTCATCAGAGAGCTTGAGGTTGTGGAGTAGGAGGGTGCCATTCTCAAACACCAGGATGCGGTCCCGGTACTCGGGCCTCAGGTTCCCAATGATCTCGGTGCCGATGGACTGGACCACGGTGACGGGCTTGTCATCCCTCTTCAGCTGCCACTTGATGACGGGCGCGTCAGGGCTGGAGCTGCTGTAGCGAACGGAGAGGAGAGCCTCCCCGCCCAATGTGCCCCGGATCAGAGAGCCAGGGCTGGTGATGTTGACCCCCTTGACACTTCCTGGATACAGAGGAGATGGAACAGAGTCTATTTATTCAGGTTATACTGTATATTTAGCAGATTTCTATTCTATACCCGTCTCAGTTTATACGAATGGAACATGTGTTCCACCACTTACACGCATGTGTGACATGGATAAACTGATACATGCATTACAATGCAATAGGGTACAGGTGTATCCTACCTGCAATGCCATTTCAGGTTGCTACAAGTGTCTTTTAAATAGGCCTGGTGTAACAGTGTTGCTTCCGTCCCTTTAATCGCCCCAACCTGGGCTCGAACAAGGGACCCTCTGTCACCTCAACGATTGAAATGCTAGCCATTTCACACTGGTTACACTATCAAGCCATCCAATAACAAACTTTAACCAGATCGTGTACCCAAGGACACTTGGCCCACTTCCACAGGAGGTTGGTGGCACCTTAATTGGGGAGGACGGGGTCGTGTTAATGGCTGGAGCGGAATTACTGGAATGGTATCAAATACATCAAACACATGGTTTCCATGTGTTTGATGCCATTCCATAGCTCCGTTCCAGACAGTATTATGAGCCGTCCTCCCCTCAGCAGCCTCCTGTGGACCTTTCCTATTCCATTACACTGTGAAGGTTAGTATTCTGAAGAATATTGGACTGTCCACAATCTCCACACCACCAATACCACCATCCCAGTCGTGTCTAAACCGTCCTTGATTAAGTGACATGCATTTGTGGATGGAAGGTGTGACATCGTTAACAGGTTATTGTCTGGGTTATGCTAAGCTTCCTCTCAGCCCCTTAGCTAGTTCAACAAGTTCACTACAAGGCATATCTCAAACTGTCTAACTTATGGCCAACAGATTTTGCAGCAATTCTTTCAGTTGATTGACCAGAGGTTTCTTTTTGAGGGAAATAGCCTACAGTATGTGATCAGAGTGGGCTTATAAAGTGAAAGCCAAATGACTGTAGCTAACTCTGCTGGCTGTTGTTGTGGGCGTCAGGCTGCTGATGACTCGACTGTGGGCACCGGGCCCCCTCCTCCGTCGGGGCAGAGTGCGCTGGAGCGAGCCTGCGTGGCAGCACTGCATCGCCGTGGTAACGGCTCACAGTCCTCTTGGATGGCTGGGATAAGCTGACAAAAGGGGGGATTGTTTGGACCAATTTCCTCCCTGGCAGCCCATGAAAAGAGGCCTCAGAGCAACACAAGCTCCCCGATTGGCTGAGCCCGGAGACAGAGGGCCCCAGTGATTCTGCTGATGACAACACAACTGCATTGACATGACACAACCGCACCTCTAAAAGTACCAAGTATCATGTTTCTATGTTTGAGTCTGCACACCTTTTTGATATATCTCATAAACAATTAGATTGATATAGCGTACCAGTCAAAAGTTTGGACACTCCTACTCATTCAAGGGTTTCTCTTTACTTTTACTATTTTCTATAATAGTGAAGACATCAAAACAATGAAATAACACATATGGAATCATGTAGTAACAATAAAAGTGTTAAACAAATCAAAATATATTTTATATTTGAGATTCTTCAAATAGCCACCCTTTGCCTTAATGACAGCTTTGCACACTCTTGGCATTCTCTCAACCAGCTTCACCTAGAATGCTTTTCCAACAGTCTTGAAGGAGTTCCCACATATGCTTAGCACTTGTTGGCTGCTTTTCCTTCACTCTGACATCCGACTCATCCCAAACCATCTCAATTGGTTTGAGGTCGGGGGATTGTGGAGGCCAGGTCATCTGATGCAGCACTCCATCACTCCTTCTTGGTAAAATAGCCCTTACACAGCCTGGAGGTGTGTTGGGTCATTGTCCTGTTGGAAAACAAATGATAGTCCCACTAAGCCCAAACCGATGGGATGGCGTATCGCTGCAGAATGCTGTGGTAGCCATGCTGGTTAAGTGTGCCTTGAATTCTAAATAAATCACAGAGTCACCAGCAAAGCACCCCAACACCCTAACACCTCTTCCTCCATGCATTACGGTGGGAATAATCTGTTCACCCACACTGCGTCTCACAAAGACACAGCGGTTGGAACCAAAAATCTCCAATTTGGATTCCAGACCAAAATACAAATTCCCACCTGTCTAATGTCCATTGCTCGTGTTTCTTGGCCCAAGCAGGTCTCTTCTTCTTATTGGTGTCCTTTAGTAGTGGTTTCTTTGCAGCAATTCGACCATGAAGGCCTGATTCACACAGTCCCTTCTGAACAGTTGATGTTCAGATGTGTCTGTGACTTGAACTCTGTGAAGCATTTATTTTATTTGAGCTGCAATTTCTGAGGCTGGTAACTCTGATGAATTTATCTTCTGCAGCAGAGGTAACTCTGGGTCTTCCATTCCTGTGGCAGTCCTCATGAGAGCCAGTTTCATCATAGAGCTTGATGGTTTTTGCGACTGCACTTGAAGAAACTTTCAAAGTTCTTGACATTTTCCATATTGACTGACCTTCATGTCTTAAAGTAATGATGGACTGTCATTTCTCTTTGCTTATTTGAGCTGTTCTTGCTATAATATGGACTTGGTATTTTACCAAATAGGGCTATCTTCTGTATACCCCCCCCCTACCTTGTCACAACAACTGATTGGCTCAAACGCATTAAGAAGGAAAGAAATTCCACAAATGAACTTTTAAGAAGGCACACCTGTTAATTGAAATGCATTCCAGGTGACTACCTCATGAAGCTGGTTGAGAGAATGCCAAGAGTGTGCAAAGCTGTCATCAAGGCAAAGGGTGGCTATTTGAACAATCTCAAATATATTTTGATTTGTTTAACACTTTTTTGGTTACTACATGATTCCATATGTGTTATTTCATAGTTTTGATGTCTTCACTATTATTCTACAATGTAAAAAATAGTAAAAATAAAGAAAAACCCTTGAATGAGTAGGTGTATCCAAACTTTTGACTGGTAGTGTATGTACAAAAGTATAGACTCCGCATATAGCTTCCCATTTATGTATCTAGGTCACACCTCAATACCATGAGATCAGGTCCTTCGCCAACGTCATACCAACCAACATCTTCCTTCTAACCATGATCCTCTAATCTTGGAGAATCCTCTGATTGTGCCATTCTCACAGAGCAGTTTGGTTCAATGACATCACCGTGAATACTGGTGGAGGGCTTTGGCTAACCTGCTGAACCAACTGGAAGACATCTGAGTAGCGTAGTTTCCACATGGGCTCTACAGAGATCAAATACCATTGATATGAACTAAACAGCTTCTGTACTCCAGAACGAATGCCTAAACTCTCTAAAGGAAACTATTTGCCAGTTTCCCAAACCCAGACTAAGCAGTCCTGGACTAAAAATCGTTCTCAATAGAGAATGTACATTGAAAGTACATTTTACTCCAGGATTTAATCTGGGTCCCATTGTGACTGCTTTCTGCCAAATAATATATCTTCATCAATCTCTTTTTATATTTGCAGATTATGTATAGTTTTATGAGTGTCATCAGAGTGTCATTTTCTTTCTAGTAATTTAGGAATAGTAATATAAAGACGTACTGTGTGGCAATGTGCAGTCAGTTTGAATGTTTTAAATGGGGTTTTATCGGAATATAAGCTAGTACACAACAAGGAAATGTTTATTTGCTTGTTTGACATGGAAATTGTGTTTTATGTAGTTGTTTTTGTAATTAAATGCTATTTATGCATATATGCTAATCAAATTCATTCAATAAATATGCTGAGACATTTAAATTCATAATAGGGGCCTTATTAGGGGGTGTTGAATGATTAAGACAGTCATATATTTTTATTGAATAGATTAATTTACATGAAAACATTTAAAGTAGCCATAATTTAACATATTCTTGCAAGTAGGATATGAAAAACACAAAATGTATGTGTCCAACCTATCAGCCAAACAAATATGTCAGTCAGAAAATATGCATAAACCAACCTACTGTACACTTGCCCACCCCACTCTAAATACCTCCCACCCACATTGTCTTAGCCTTGCAAGTGAACACTACACATTCCTTTAAGTCAGCACAGATGTGTTGCCCCAAAACAGGGGATAGTTTCCCTTACCTGACTGTGATGAGACAAGAAGACACCAGAGCAGCAAAAGTTGAGGAGCGGCTATGGCTTTGGAGAGAGCCTCCCTCTCTGCCTTCATCTTGGGTCTAACGCTCCGTTTCTCTCCCAGACAATTAGCATGATTTGTCAACTCTGGGCACGTCCCCCGAAAGAGCACACAGACATTCCTCCAAGGCAGGGCTCCACTAGGACTGGGTGCACAGCACAACAAAGCAACACAACAGCAGCGTGTGTGTGTGTGTTTAGTAGAACAATCGTACAGAAAATAAAGCACACATCTTGTTTATTTTCTGTACAATTCTGGATTTGCAGTTAGACTACTTTTAAAACTTGCATAGTAAGCTTCTAAGCATGAGTTACATTCCAAGTGCAGCACCTCAATGAATACATAAATGTCCCTTTAAAACGTCACTTAAGCTTATTCAAATACACTCCTGAAATGGAAATGGCCAAAATGAGCTGACAATGCCATGGCAAGACCTAGGCTATTCAGGTTTTACCCTGGCAACTGAATGTTTATACTCTGCCTCAGTCTGGAGCCACTTGTTGTTCCTCTGTTCTCAATATAAGGGGCATAGAGAGGAGGGCCCTCCTCTAATGGTCCTGCTGAGTAAAGGAAAGGTCTGCGTCTCAAATGGCATCCTATTCCCTATAGTGCTATTTGGGCCCCGGTAAAAAGTAGTGCACTATAAAGGGAATAGGGTTAGGGTTGTGGCGGTCATGAAATTTTGTCAGCCGGTGATTGTCAAGCAAATCACTGCCCGTCTCACTGTAATTGACCGTTAATTAGCACAAACACGTTTAGCATCTCCTGGCTTCCACACACAGCCTACAAATATTTTTATCCAAATGATTTCAAAGGAAGCATGCACATGCGGCTATTCTGTGTTGAGCGGTTAACAAAGAAACTGGTCCTATATGCTTAATTTAGAGTTATTTATGAAACTTTAGTTGTGATACAAACATTGGGCTATATGTTTTGATTTTTAATACATTATAAGGCTGCATGATGGGACTCTAATGATGATTTGAAAAAAGTCGCAAGCTGCACACACTTCATCAGTCTCTCATTCTGTAACAGAGACGCAGGGAGTCAGGAAGCAGTTGCAGTCAGTGAGTTTAATAGGAACGAACATAGAGTGAATACAAAAACAGGAGTAGCGTCTAAACATGAAAACAGGAAACAATACTACCTAATGGGTGATACAACGGAGTGCTAGATAAAGGGGAAGTAATCAGGGAGTGAAGAAGTCCAGGTGTGCATAATGATGGTTTCCAGGACCGGTGGTTAGTAGACCAGTGACGTCAAGCGGGGGAGCGGGAGTAGATGTGACACATTCACAATTTGACAAGCACTTTATAATATTCTCACCAGGCCTCGAATTTCTCGCCGGCATCCCCCTTGTGTGGCCGTAATGCACCCTAAAAAATCCATGCCTTTTGCGGCCAAACTGGCCATTGTGCCCTTGGCCTGAATATAATAGGTTAATTATAATTCCCTTCTCCCGGCTGCCTTGCTCCGAAGCACCTCTCACTCACATGGCTCTCTCAGATGTAGCCAATGCCCGTCATGTGATCGGGTCCTTCTCACAGGCATTTCAGCTAAGAAGTAGGCTACAAGTGAATGAAGGCAGACACATCTGGGACGCAACTGTGTGACCCTGTTATCGAATTCCGAGGAACTGTCCACATTTAGCCTACTTTTCATCAGCCAAAAAGATGAGTAGGCCTAACGAACAGCAAAAGCACTAGTCTATGTCAATCTACTATCCCCCATAGTATAAAAGTTGACATATTATATTGGTCAACTTGTCCTTCTGTGCAATAAATAAATATTCCAAACATACTCTGGGACAGTTGTGGGATGCGATAGATCCCAAATCAATACAACCACTCGCATCAAAAAAACTTGGCTGATCGTTTAGTTTAAAATATTGATAAACTATTAGACTATTTTTTCACATTATAAGCGCAGTAATGAACACACACAGCAGTAGGCTATAAGCGCGGATGTTCCAAAATGCAACCAATTAGCGGGAAAAAACTGTTCTCGAAAGTGATGGCAAATGTCATTATGCATGTACTGCTTTATTATAAAGGTGCATTTTTATGGTGAAAATTAGCTTCCCCAAACTTCCTATGTATGCCAGTTAGGCTCTACACCGGTTATAAAGCTGAAGTTATTTGGCCACTTTAGTTGTGATACAAACCTTATCAAAACATATAGGCCTATGGGCTAGGATACATGAGGTGTGCAACTGTTTCTTGCCTTAATGCACAAGCTGGGCATCATTCACAAGTAATAATACATAATTCACAAGTGATAGGCTAATATTGTCACCCATCAGACTATTCTTCATTTAATGTTGTCTTTATATATACTAAATAATATATGTGTGAAATTAGTTTTGATTTATAATGGACCATTATCATGCAACTGTCTCGGAACAGGGACATGGGAAAAAAATACATGTCATTTATGCACTTAAATAGCGAATGGAGGATGCATTTCCCATGGTTCATTTTCATGCCATCCAGGTAGGCTATGTTCCTGTGTTAAAGCGAATCAATGTGCTTAATATTAGGAAAGTTAATAAATAAAATTTTGCAGGCCTAGTCTATAGAAAGCTGATGGGATCCTCCTCTTTTTAATAGAGGCCATCAAAACTCTGTTTTCTCACGCAATTGCATAGCCTATAGAAATGTTGCGCAACATAAGCGCAACCCTCGTGCTTCGTCGTCGTCGGGTGAGGTTGTGTCTCTCTCTGGCGGGAGGTAAGCTTGGTTTATATGGCTTATATACATAGTTTGGGCTTTGTTGAGTAAAGCTTAAACTATGTATTTAGATTGTAGTTAGTTAGTTAGCTATTGTAGGTAGTTATCGTGGGTTGTTGTATGTAATTATTGTAGGTTAGTATCGCCCGGTGAAGCACGAAGCTACTGTCGGGACTAACCCACAACGTTAGACACGGACACGAATGATCTGCTTGGCGTGTTGACACACTGGTGGTTTGTTGTGGCCGAGTATTGGTGCTAAACCGTGTTGTTGGAGTCCGGCATGCTAGTTGGCTGTGGCGTCAAATGACTAGGTGCCCTGGACGGTTTTCACGGAAGAAAACTGTACCAAGTTAGCTAGCTGAATAAACTAAGTTAGTCTATTCCTAGAAAACATTGAACCGCTGTAGTTTACAACAATTATAGTTTCTGAGGTGGAAGTTGGGAGAGTTAAATTTGGGTGTTTCAGTGAAACGTAAGTGAGGGAGGCCCCGCTCTCTCGCTTTCCCAGATGTTTAGTTCATTTCATTCCGATCTCCTTTGCATTATTGTAGCCATTTTCTGTAGCCTGTCAACTATGCCTCTGTCTATCCCTGTTCTCTCCTCTCCGCACAGGCTATACAAACAACTCACACCACGTGGCTGCTGCTTCTCTAACCTGGTGGTTCCTGCACGCACCACCCACATGGAGTTCCAGGTCTCCGGCAGCCTCTGGAACTGCCGTTCTGCGGCCAACAAGGCAGAGTTCATCTCAGCCTATGCTACCCTCCAGTCCCTCGACTTCTTGGCGCTGACGGAAACATGGATTACCACTGAAAACACTGCTACTCCTACTGCTCTCTCCTCGTCTGACCATGTGTTCTCGCATACCCCGAGAGCATCTGGTCAGCGGGGTGGTGGCACAGGAATCCTCATCTCTCCCAAGTGGACATTCTCTCTTTTTCCCCTGACCCATCTGTCTATCTCCTCATTTGAATTCCATGCTGTCACAGTCACTAGCCCATTCAAGCTTAACATCCTTGTCATTTATCGCGCTCCAGGTTCCCTTGGAGAGTTCATCAATGAGCTTGACGCCTTGATAATTTCCTTTCCTGAGGATGGCTCACCCCTCACAGTTCTGGGTGACTTCAACCTCCCTACGTCTACCTTTGACTCATTTCTCTCTGCCTCCTTCTTTCCACTCCTCTCCTCTTTTGACTTCACCCTCTCACCGTCCCCCCCCTACTCACAAGGCAGGCAATACGCTTGACCTCATCTTTACTAGATGCTGTTCTTCTACTAATCTCACTGCAACTCCCCTCCATGTCTCCGACCACTACTTTGTATCCTTTTCTCTCTCGCTCTCCTCCAACACTACTCACTCTGCCCCTACTCAGATGGTAATGTGCCGTCGCAACCTTTGCTCTCTCTCTCCCGCTACTCTCTCCTCTTCCATCCTATCATCTCTTCCCTCTGCTAAATCCTTCTCCCTCCGATCTCCTGATTCTGCCTCCTCAACCCTCCTCTCCTCCCCTTCTGCATATTTTGACTCTCTATGTCCCCTATCCTCCCGGACGGCTCGGTCCTCCCCTCCTGCTCCGTGGCTTGATGACTCATTGCGAGCTCACAGAACAGGGCTCTGGGCAGCCGAGTGGAAATGGAGGAAAACTAGACTCCCTGCGGACCTGGCATCTTTTCACTCCCTCCTCTCTACATTTTCATCATCTGTTTCTGCTGCTAAAGCCACTTTCTACCACTCTAAATTCCAAGCATCTGCTTCTACCCCTAGGAAGCTATTTGCCACCTTCTCCTCCCTGCTGAATCCTCCTCCCCCTCCCCCCTCCTCCCTCTCTGTGGATGACTTCGTCAACCATTTTGAAAAGAAGGTTGACGACATCCGATCCTCGTTCGTTAAGTCAAATGACACTGCTGGTCCTGCTCACACTGCCCTACCCTATGCTTTGACTTCTTTCTCCCCTCTCTCTCCAGATGAAATCTTGCGACTTGTGACGGCCGGCCGCCCAACAACCTGCCCGCTTGACCCTATCCCCTCCTCTCTTCTCCAGACCATCTCCGGTGACCTTCTCCCTTACCTTACCTCGCTCATCAACCCATCCTTGACCGCTGGCTATGTCCCTTCCATCTTCAAGAGAGCGAGAGTTGCACCCCTTCTCAAAAAACCAACACTCGATCCCTCTGATGTCAACAACTACAGACCAGTATCCCTTCTTTCTTTTCTCTCCAAAACTCTTGAGCGTGCCGTCTTTAGCCAACTCTCTTGCTATCTCTCTCAGAATGACCTTCTTGATCCAAACCAGTCAGGTTTCAAAACTGGTCATTCAACTGAGACTGCTCTTCTCTGTGTCACGGAGGCTCTCCGCACTGCTAAAGCTAACTCTCTCTCCTCTGCTCTTGTCCTTCTAGACCTGTCTGCTGCCTTTGATACTGTGAACCATCAGATCCTCCTCTCCACCCTCTCCGAGTTGGGCATCTCCGGCGCGGCTCACTCTTGGATTGCGTCCTACCTGACCGGTCGCTCCCACCAAGTGGCGTGGCGAGAATCTGTCTCTGCACCACGTACTCTCACCACTGGTGTCCCCCAGGGCTCAGTTCTAGGCCCTCTCCTATTCTCGCTATACACCAAGTCACTTGGCTCTGTCATATCCTCACATGGCCTCTCCTATCATTGCTACGCAGACGACACACAACTAATCTTCTCCTTTCCCCCTTCTGATAACCAGGTGGTGAATCGCATATCTGCATGTCTGGCAGACATATCAGTGTGGATGACGGATCACCACCTCAAGCTGAACCTCGGCAAGACGGAGCTGCTCTTCCTCCTGGGGAAGGACTGCCCGTTCCATGATCTCGCCATCACGGTTGACAACTTCGTTGTGTCCTCCTCCCAGAGTGCGAAGAGCCTTGGCGTGACCCTGGACAACACCCTGTCGTTCTCCGCTAACATCAAGGCGGTGATCCGATCCTGTAGGTTCATGCTCTACAACATTCGGAGAGTACGACCCTGCCTTACACAGGAAGCGGCACAGGTACTAATCCAGGCACTTGTCATCTCCCGTCTGGATTACTGCAACTCGCTGTTGGCTGGGCTCCCTGCCTGTGCCATTAAACCCCTACAACTCATCCAGAATGCCGCAGCCCGTCTGGTGTTCAACCTTCCCAAGTTCTCTCACGTCACCCCACTCTTCCGCACACTCCACTGGCTTCCAGTTGAAGCTTGCATCTGCTACAAGACCATGGTGCTTGCCTACGGAGCTGTGAGGGGAACGGCACCTCCGTACCTTCAGGCTCTGATCAGTCCCTACACACAAACGAGGGCATTGCATTCATCCACCTCTGGCCTGCTGGCCCCCCTACCTCTGCGGAAGCACAGTTCCCGCTCAGCCCAGTCAAAACTGTTTGCTGCTCTGGCACCCCAATGGTGGAACAAGCTCCCTCACGACGCCAGGACAGCGGAGTCACTCACCACCTTCCGGAGACACTTGAAACCCCACCTCTTTAAGGAATACCTGGGATAGGATAAAGTAATCCTTCTACCCCCCCCCCCCCTTACCCCACCCCCCAAAAAAAAAAAAAAAAAAAAAAAATATTGTAAAGTGGTTATCCCACTGGCTATAAGGTGAATGCACCAATTTGTAAGTCGCTCTGGATAAGAGCGTCTGCTAAATGACGTAAATGTAAATGTAAATAAGCTCATGGGCACTCATGAGGTGTTTGATTAGATTTTCGATCACATTTGCATTGATGTCAGCGTGATTAGAGGGACAATAGAGTGCTGAGTACCAGGCAGTTAGCAAGTTTGGTAGGCTACTAATGACCATCAGCAGCATCAGAGCTTGGAGAAGCCTAATTACCGTGACTAAATGGTCACATGGAATTTGACTGCCATCATGACTCATAACCGCCGGTGTGGCAGTAATACGGTCACCGTAACAGCCCAAAATAGCGTGTCATTTGGGACGCAACAGGGTATATGGGCCAAATACACTTAATGGGGAGAGGGATTTTCGCTCAAATCATTGTTTTTCCTATACAATAACCATAGATTTTTCATTTAAAAAACGTCATCTGTGGGATGATAAATATTCTCTCTGGTATTTGGACATCAACATGGTTTATGGGTGGTAGCGAGAGGTATACTATCAAAATCGTAAAGCCTGAGAAAACTGAACAGGAGGCACTATCCTTTGTTGTTTTGGCTGTTCTCATTTACATTTTGGAACTCAACTTGTCAATCATCTGTATAGAAGAGCACTTCTGTTAGCCCCCACATCCATTCTAGCTAAAAACAGACAACAGCATTCTTGATGAATGGAAGGGGGATTGATAGCATTCGAAGGTGGGTTGGTAAAATTGCATTTATTTGCTGAATAATGTAGGTATTGTGAGAGGAAGAAATTGTTTTTGTTTTATTTGGTTACCTTAAAGGGACATTTCACTCATAAATTGAAGTTTACTCCATCTTTTCACGCCTCAAAAGTAGAGTAATGTCAAGATGAAATTATATTATTATTATTGTTATGAAACCACGTCCCATGACATTAGAGGTCTGAAAACATCTGACAAACTTTTAATGTCACTTAAAGTACTCATTACATTAAGAACTCATCAAATAAACTATGATTACGGTAGTACAGATTAAGATCAGAGGTGGTAGAGGAAGTATAGAAGTGTTAATATTGCAGTTTCACTCTCCTGAGGAGCTGCAAGGGCATCAATTGTTCTCACTGATCAGTCACTGAAGCAGAAACTGATTGTAAGGGGCAGGGTGTCCCATTGGGTGTCCCACGAATATCCATTATGTCACCTTTCATCATCCTTCTGACACTGTAAAACTACTAACTAAATGTAATTAAAAGCGCAGACCCCCCTTATCAAATAAAATAATTCAGCAAAGTGACCTCATTGATATCAACATAGTCTTATATTGAGATAAACTGTATCCAATAGGTAGTTTTGTTAACTGTGTTACCTTCGGTCGATTAATTGAAATTTCACAAATCAATGGGTGTAATATGACCTCTAGGTTACTCTATTTGGTTGTTTCCATCTATCCCCTCTGGCACCAACCTGGTCTCAGAGCATTTTGTATTATTCTGTACGTAAATTTGCAACACACCATTTAGTATGATATGTTACGTTTTGTATGGTATGTATTAATTTGTGGTGTCCATCATCCATTTTGTATTATGTGATGTTAAGATTTTCAGAAAACGTACAATATGTTACGAATTTGCTTAACTTACAATATGTTATGAATTTGCTAAACGTATGATATGTTACGAATTCCAATTTGTTGTGGCTAACACTAGCTAGGTGGCTAACACTAATGTTAGCTAGCTGGCTAACGTTAGCTAGGGGTTAGGGTTAGGGGTTAGGGTTAAGAGTAGGAGTTAGGTTAAAGGGTTAAGATTAGGGTTAGGGGAAGGGTTCGCTAACACCCTCCTTGTGTAACCATACCAAACGTAACATATCATACTAATTTGAGCATCCCGGATTTACATTTACTATGTTACATCTAGTCTATGAGACTAGGCTGATGGCACTTGTCACAGTTGTTATGCTCTGATGACACCCTCTGCTGTTGACATTACACCACAGCAAGTTCCAGTGGCCACATGACTAAATAAAATAAAAATAAAAAACATTGGTAATGTACACATATTTTGCAGATGTTATCGCAGGTGCAGCAAAATGCTTATGTTTCTAGCTCCAACAGTGCAGTAATACCTAGCTACAAGAATAGTGGCCAATAATGACAAAACCAACTATTTTCACCCCCCCCCCCCAAAAAAAAAATCAAATAATAATAATAATAATAATTTCATTGTAGAAATGTAGAAAACGTAGAACATTTTAATAAAAAATCTCCCACAATGTGTCTCCTTACAAACGAATCCGTCTCAGCAAATGTGTCTACAGGAGTCAGCGGGGTCGTATTCATTAATGCACACCGTAGCAAAACATTTTACAATGAAAATTGGACAAGTTCAGGTAGTCCCTCCTTGTTTTGCTCCATTTGCTTCCGTTTCTTCACAGTGAATTTGACGTAGTACTTTTGTGCACTTTAGTAGCCTTGCTTATAAGGGGCTTAGATTGTGATTTTGTAGGTTGTGGTGCTTTTTAATATCTCTATTGGAAAAACAGTTATTGTGTGTTGTCTCCCAACCTGAAGTGGTGAAATTCCATTCCATCACACCCAACCCTTCATGTTAAACCCTGGAAGTACAGGGTACTGCCAAATAATGGAAACACTTGAGTAAATGAGGGATACAAAGTATATTGAAAGCAGGTGCTTCCACACAGGTGCAGTTCCTGACTTAATTAAGCAATTAACATCCCATCATGCTTAGGATCATGTATAAAAATGCCCATTACTTTGGCTACCATGGCTAGAAGAAGAGATCTCAGTGACTTTGAAAGAGGGGTCTCAAAGGAGTTTAGGAGGTTTAAAGTGTGTGTGTGTGTGTGTGTGTGTGTGTGTGTGTCTCAGTCACCAGATCTCAACCCAATTGAACACCTATGGAAGATCCAGATAGAGTTCCAGACACTCGTAGAATCATTGCCAAAGCGCATTGAAGCTGTTCTGGCGGCTCGTGGTGGCCCAATGTCCTATTAAGACACTTTATGTTGGTGTTTCTGTTTCCTTTATTTTGGCAGTTACCTGTACTCTGCACGTGAGTTTGTTTGGCTATGTCAGTGTGTCTGTGTTTTAACAATGTAGCTAGCCATTGACAGGCTCTTCCCAGTTGTAGTAGTGGGTAATGCCTCTCTTTAAAACTGTGTGTTAATCTGCTAAACATGAGCCATACTCATTCGCTCTCCACAACTCCAAGTGGCATGTTTCAAACCGACAAGACCAGAGGGGGCGGAGGGCGATAACAGTGGCGGTGGTGGGTTGCTATTGGAAACCCTCTAAAAAAAATCATCTTTCATAACTCCCACCTCAGTGATTTGAGCCTGCATTAGCATCCCAGAGCTGATTCCCACTCCATGGTAGGGAGCCTGCGTGGGAGGCCGTTGGGCTCTGAGCGGCCCGAGTGCAAGTCTACACAGGAGGGTTCAACTTCAAGAAGTGCAACTTGAAAATATCTGCTGTGCGGCTCCATGGCATACAGCTGGGGCTGTTGTGTCGCTGCTATTTCTGCATCTGAGGTTGTGTTGCTGGTATAAATTCAAATGGCAAAACTGGCTACATGAGCTATAGTTAGTAATGAGGGTGTTTGAATTAATATGTTGTGCTGCTTAGTCTGCGGCTATACTACAGTGTCTGTTTCATGGTGGGGGTTCCGGTTCAGAAAACGGCACACTTGAGGCAATTTCACCAGCAAACTATTCTTATCCTTGAGAATAAGCAAAGAAACAGTTGCAAAGCTAGGTCAAATTTTTATGGTACAGCCAAGCATTTCTTGACCGAGATGGCAACTCCAAAAGAAATGGCGATAAAATCCCTACACAGCAGCTTGGCTTTTTTAGACGACAATCAACCACCAACCAAAAACCACCAACCCCCTCCAGCAACTCCATAGCAACCACCACCACCACAATCAATAGCACCGTGATGGTCTGTCTTATTTAACAGTTGCTGATGTGGCTAACGTATGAATCCTGCATCGGTAGCGTGATTCAGCCTGTGCCCTTTTAGCTGGCGTTAAATATAACTGAGGTAGCTACTATCCGGAAGGGAAGGCAGGATGGGATAATTACCACACGCTCCAGTTTCCCTTGTCCTCTCCTGTCCATTGTGATTTGTGCATAGTAATTAAAACATGAGTGCTGCTGGTATAAGGTTGCACACAGTGTATTAGCTCAGGGAGGAGCCATGCAGGGTGGGGAGCGACTAGAATGTCAAAAGAGGATGGGGGTGGATGAAGGGGAAGGTGGGAGGTGGAAGGTGTTCAGGAGTGGGTTTTATCATTGCTGTTGTTGTATACAGTATGTGTGTGTTGGGGAGGTGCCTGTGTGTGGATGGGTGTGTGTGAGTGAAACAGACAGGGGCAAATAGAGAGAGAGAAATAGGGTTGGTGGGCGTGCATACCTTTGGTGCAGTAGGCTACAAGTCATATCCACCGAAAAGCTTTCCAAACAGATGAATCCAAACATTCAGTGTAAAGGTGTTGTAATGTGTTATTCTGCAAGACTGCACATAGTGAGTGGTGAGCGCATTTCACTGTATACATTTTTAACATGCAATCAGTTCTACATGAGAGACAAATTTGCCAGGTTTAAAAGATTGATTAGCCACAACACAAGGGAAGGAAATCACGCTCTTAAGGGCCTATGGCAAGAAGAAGGTAACAAACTGTACATTGCGCTCATATTATTGCTTCAATCGCTATTCCTCTATTTATTCGTTTTTCACAGCAATCAAACCTGCCAGACTTTCACACTTAGCAGTTTTTATTGAACCATGTAGATACTTTACTGTTACTATATATATACACACAGGGACAACCAAGACAACCAAGGAAAGTCAAATAAAAGAGTAAGTACAAAGAAAATGGGTCCATTGCATCATCCGTCCCTAAATAATAAAACGTTAACATAATTGAATACGTTACGTACTGAGCAGTCCTATCAATTCTATTTCAATCAATTTCACTTTATTAGAGTTGCACAAAACACACACATTAAAAAAGTTATTAAACTGTCAGATCAGAAAAGTCATACTTCTTTATTGTAAAATGTATACGATTATATAGCCAGTTAAGTGAGTACAAACGTACATTCCCCCAAATCAACTGTCCACACCTTGCCATTCCCTTGCCACCTTGCTATTACACTTGCTCTGGAAAGAGCAAAGTGCCACTTCACCCTTCAAATCCATCAAAACTTATTTTCCACTTGAGTGCACTTGTTTTGTTTACAACAAAAAAAATCATGCTGTAAAATATTATTTTGGGTCATAGGCATTTATCGACCCTGATACTATAGGAGGAAGGAGAGTGTGTTTGTGAATAAGAGAGTGTGTGTGTGTGTGTGTGTGTGTGTGTGTGTGTGTGTTAGAGAAAGAGAGAGTTCACTCATATGTGGGGGTATTCCAAACCTAGATCTAGTTCTATTTGTGTTGTACGGTACGGTGACATTTTTTTCTCTTCATAATAAGAGCTCTTGATATTGGAGTGGCATGCGTCTTTCTGCCAGGAACCACGACCTAGCAGTTCAAGCTCTGACGCATCATCTCTCTCCTCTACTTCTGCTCCCGTCGCTTCTGAAAAGCACACACACATACACACACACACACACACACACACACACACACACACGGCATCACAGGCTGGAATGGCAGGATATGACTGGTCCAAAACATTAGCATAATGAAGGTGATCTAAAAAAGACAGCTTTTAAAGGGTTCACTGTATGATGAGAGCATATTACCACCAGTACATTAGCAACTGTGAAAATGGAAAGAAAGAAAGCTTTTTGGAACATCAATCCTAGATGCGCACCTTTAAATATTTTGTGCTAAAAGCAGTTGTGTAGTGCTAAAAGTTGTGAGATCATCAAGATCAAAGATAGTATTATGAAGTAAATCATATCGTGAAGAACTGTCAGACATAATGCTATAACAATGCTATAACAACTTATAAATGTAAATTAAATCATAGAAAATGTGTACAAAACTCTTCCTCGTCTACAAAGGTATTTGACTGGTGTAAGTGTTAATTACTCATACAAAACACAGTCGAGATCTTGCACTCTCATGACATTAACTGGATACCATCTGTATTATTGCCTAGCAACACGCAATTAAGTCAGCATCGCTCTGAAAGCTTTTTTTCCCATTCGGGGGTTGGGCGATAGGAGGCTGGCTGGGTTACTGATTCCTGAGGGAACACACACAGTTTGCTAACACTCTGTTGAGCGTATCGCAACGATTAAGAGTATATTAGTAATAGAAAGAGTAAGAATAAGACTAACGTTAAGAGTAATAGTAAGTAATAGCAACAAGACTACCTTTACTCTGACAGGAAACATGCCTTGGCAATTATTATGTACTGATAATGCAGCTAATATATGCCAGTCATCCCTACTGTGGGTATCAATGACATGACCTTTGATTTATTGGAATTTGAAACCTGAAGTTGTGTCCAATGAATGATAGACAGTGAGTGTTATTGCATATTAGTATAATGTAATAACATGGTAATGAATCACTCTCTTCGGATCAATGTAACTACTATGTGACTAAAGATTATTTTCCACTTTCTTTCCCAGTCCTCTAATATTACAAACCACACTGTATACAAAGTAACTCACTTTCGTATGACCTCTTACATTGTACAATACAGTTGATCTTCATTATGCATAGTTATTTATTCACTAGAATAACTTCTTAAAGATCACAGTGTATGCACCAAAGTCATATCTCTAAAATGCAAACTTGTAGTGTATTCAATGTTTTAAAACTCTTCTAAAGTTTGTAATTTCCACTTTACATTTTCAAAAAATATATTTGCCCCAAAGAAAAATGTATCAACTCCTACAAAAAATGTCCATTAATTATAATCCACATAATAATTCACATTTCCTGTTTATCCAGGATTATTTTCCTGCTGTAGCAAACTGGCTCAAATTAAGATCCTACATCTGTAACACAAAAAGATGGCACTTAAGATCTCCCCTCATTCTCTGGTGTATGATAATAGAAAAGGGTTTGCTCTGCATCTTTGACTAATAGAAGAAGTCAGTACCGCCGATGTGCCATCTTTTGTCTGTAGCGTCCAAACCGTTTGAGCTAATATGAACCCACTGTGGAAAGGGGAGACTCATATGAACACGATGGTGTTCTCCGTTTTGCTTTACAACCCCCACAAGTGTCACGAGACTTGTTTGAAGGTAACCCGGTACAGGTTTATGGAGGTAGTTTTGAGCTAACAAAAAAAATGGGTTTAAATATGTGTCCAAAAAACACAAATATTTCCTGAGCTTTCTTTTATCACCTAGATATAGGACAGACACTTTAAAATCTTATTCCTTATCATTATTTTTTGACTGTCTGTTTGACCATTTATGAATGAATGTGTTATTCAATGTGTTTCTATGAGCGATAGTAGTAAATGCCAAATTCAATATGTTATAAAAAAAAAAAAAAAAAAATGGAATATCTAAAAGATCCATGGTATGACCATCTTAAAACAATTTCATATGTTAGCTTAGTAGACTAGAATTTTGCTACCCTAATTCTGCAGAAGCTCTCACCTCCTCTCTTGGTTTGTCTTCCTTCATTCTCTTGCGAGTCATGTGACCACGGAAGCTGGCCTGGATCTTGGCAGCAGCCTTGTTGGCTTCGGGGTCGTCCAGGGGGATGTCCATGATGTCATCCTCGTGGGTCCTGGGACACCTATCCTGAGGGGGACAAACACCGGGATGGGGTCGGTTCCATTTCAATTAATTTAACTGGAATTCCATTTATTTTATTTTATTCTCTTTGAAACACCAAGGCCAATGTCAGCTGTTCTGCCATGTCTGTCTCTCTTGTACAATGTGAAAGCTAGCCTGGGTGCCATGTCTGTCTCTGCTTTAGCCAACTTGTTGCTGTCCAGCCAAACAATGGAAGGCAACGTTTTTGTAATTCTGAATACAGTAACAGATACAGGCTATAAGAAAGCTCCATTGATTTGGCCAACCATCTGTATATCTGTCTAGGGCAGATGTAACTTACTGTAGTCATCTATATAAATAGCTCATAAACGTTTAGGTTGCTATCTAGCTCTTATAACATGGTTTGATGTATGGTCTGCATGGAGAGTTGGGCAACAAGTATGGCTATGAGTCAAGTGGACCAAATATGCTACTCCAAGTAATGAGGTATAATTTCCAAACACTTTGATACAAATGAAAGTGGAGCACAAATGGTGCTAAAAATGAACTGAAAATAGACAAGAAAATAAAAAAGACAGAGTGACAAGGGTTAGAACACAGTGTAGGTGTAGTACCAGAACATAGGCTACCACAGGGACCTGCTTATCCCTAATAATCCGTCTGCACATGGAAAATACGAGATAATCGACGTTAATAAACAATACCTTAATAAATAAAAAAGTTTACTTAAAAAACGAATTGCTAATAAGTCGATTTATCATTCTATACCAATAACATACAGTGACATTGGGCATTGTATTGTCATATCATTGCGGAGCGATAAACAGACTCTCAGAGTGCATTGTTCACCTCTAATGAATAGGCTAAGGAACAGAATCCCTTACGCTTTGTTTAAAAGCACATTAGCTTCCTGTGCTCTGACTGTGTCTCTCCACCCAGGTCCTATGGGGACTTGAGTTTCATCTGCACATCTATTTCTTCTTGGCTGTTAGGGGACAGTTGTGTCCCAATTGCAATCCTATTCCCTGTATAGTGCACTACTTTGACCAGAGCCCTATTGGCCCTGGTCAAAGGTAATGCACTATATATGGAATAGGGTGACATTTTGGACACAGCTGATGTTTGTTTCAGTGTCAGGGATCAGAGGCCAGAAGCCTTCCTTGTCTACTGAAGATTGCTAGTACATTATGGTAGTTTGGTGAAATGAAAGCAACATCCTCATGTGAATTTCATGCCAAAGAAAACAAGTGTGGCCTCGCAGGTATAAAATATTCCTGAGGCCTAAACTATCTGACTTTCACAGAGGTAAATCGATAGGCCACTCTAGTGGGTGATGTTTTTTTCCCATCTTTAGATAATGGCCTCCAACACTTTACCATTGTCTTACATCAGATTCCACCTGCACTGATCTGTCTCGTATCTCGCAAAGGGTAATGAAGTGACGCCATCTGACGTCAGACAATGACACTTTACTTAAGGACAAAGGCCATAATTCATTATGATGCAGTAATAATGCATAATCATTATGCATTATTGACATAAGCACATATGACCCCGTATGATGTCTTAACATTATTCCTGATTAATCCTGAATAATCAGCCCTAGGCATTAATGAGTGCTTAATTAAACATGATAAGGGCTCATACCTACTTACAACAAGTTATAATACATTATACCTGTTGACCTGAGTTATTGTCCCCTATAGCTCAGTTGGTAGAGCATGGCGCTTGCAATGCCAGGGTTGTGGGTTCGTTTCCCACGGGGGGCCAGTATGAAAATGTATGCACTCACTAACTGTAAGTCGTTCTGGATAAGAGCGTCTGCTAAATGACTAAAATGTAAAATGTAGAAATTTCAATTATGTGGTCACAAAACAAAAACCAAAGACGAGGAGTGGTTTGAGGGGTGGTTACCACTGAAATAACTTGGTGGCAGTTACATTTCCCAAGACCCATTGTTCAGCTACCAAACACATCTTAGTGGGTATACTATGAGTGGAAACAAGAGATTGAAGAGGGAATATTTAGGTCAAGTGCCACCCCATCTCTTTTTAATATTCCAATAGAATGCCATGTTATTGGGCAGAAACATAACAGAAATGTACCCTAGCTCAAAATATCCAAGCTACGTGTCAAGCTATATACTTTTTATGTAATTATCAATCATTGACCAAGTCATCTCTGACATAACAGATCTTGAAATTATGCAGGTCAAATGACTGGTGAGAGTTAGTATACAAATTACCATCTGTCTACTCTACTCACAAGCACATGGTAGCAAGTCTTCAAATTATACACAGATAATTGAAGTTTCTCGAAAGTCTAAGGTCCTCCTACAAACACACAATTTTCAAGCCCACACAGTTCAGCAAGGATGAGTTGTGTAATGTACCAACTGGTTCTATCCCTACCGGAAAAAAATGAAAGCCAAACACTTTGCATGAAATCATCCACCCCTACTGAATATATCTCTCTTTGCTCAAATCCCAATAGACCAAGTTGTCTATGTCGGATTGCTTTTGAATATCTCATTTTCTAAAATGATTCACAGAGTCAAGTTCAGTGAGTATGCTACACATTATGCAGCTGCTAATAAACATTGTTTCAAAAAACCAGACGAAAATCCAGTGTTTCTATGTCAGACAGTTTTGTTATATTTCAGTCTTCTATGATGTATATAAAGTGTAATCTTGGGATGCAAACTCAAAATGTAATACATTTCAACTCTATATCTGACAGGTGTCTTCTTTTTTTAAGCCCATAACCATATGTGTGAGGTGTATACTTTTGTTTCAAAGTAGATTTGTTTAAGACAACCCTGATTTAGTCCACTGCAGTAAAAGGTTAAGCTTGCGTGTTACTATGCCATAGGAATCAAGAATCTCCACTGAACTGGTAACAGTACACAGGGCAGCCTTGCAGGTGCAGGCTTGTGCAGACACCAGGTTATGAACTTGGTAGCACTCAACTTAAAGCCTGCAGGTGTAATGGTTTATAACTTGTTATAAGAATGTATTAACCTTTATAATGTCTTATAAACAAGGGGTGTGTTATGTCTCATAATGTGTCCACATTTCATTTGAACTGACTCAAAGTGGCTGGTATTCAGTCAGGGTCATTATGAGATGATAATAAGACATTATAAGGGGTCATACAAGTCTTATGATGCGTTATACCTGTGTTACACTATATATACAAAAGTATGTGGACACCCCTTCAAATTAGTGGATTCGGCTATTTCAGCCACACCCGTTGCTGACAGGTGTATAAAATCGAGCACACAGCCATGCATTCTACATTGGCAGTAGAATGGCCTTACTGAAGAGCTCAGTGACTTTCAATGTGGCACCGTCATAGGTTGCCACCTTTCCAACAAGTCAGTTCATAAAATGTCTGCCCTGCTAGAGCTGCCCCGGTCAACTGTAAGTGCTGTTTTTGTGAAGTGGAAACGTCTAGGAGGAACAACGGCTCAGCCGCAAAGTGGTAGGCCACACAAGCTCACAGAACGGGACTGGCAAGTGCTGAAGCGCGTAGCGCGTAAAAATAATCTGTCCTCAGTTGCAACACTCACTAACGAGTTCCAAACTGCCTCTGGAAGCAACATCAGCACAATAACTGTTCGTCTTCATGAAATGGGTTTCCATGGCTGAGCAGCCTAAGATCACCATGCGCAATGTTAAGTGTCAGCTGGAGTGGTGAATCACGCTTCACCATCTGGCAGTCTGACGGATGAATCTGGGTTTGGCAGATGCCAGAAAAACATTACCTGCCTGAATGCATAGTGCCAACTGTAAAGTTTGGTGGAGGAGGAATAATGGTCTAGGGCTGTTTTTCATGGTTCAGGCTAGGCCCCTTAGTTCCAGTGAAAGGAGATTTTAACTCTACAGCATACATTACATTCTAGACGATTCTGTGCTTCCAACGTTGTGGCAACAGTTTGGGGAAGGCCCTTTCAGCATGATAATGCACCCGTGCACAAAGCGAGGTCCATACAGAAATGCTTTGTTGAGATCGGTGTGGAAGAACTTGACTGGCCTGCACAGAGCCCTGACCTCAACCCCATCGAACACCTTTGGGATTAATTGGAACGCCGACTGCGAGCCAGGCCTAATCGCCCAACATCAGTGCCCGACCTCAGTAATGCTCTTGTGGCTGAATGGAAGCAAGTCCCCCAGCAATGTTCCAACATCTAGTGGAAAGCCATCTAGTGGAAAGCCTCCATATTAATGCCAATGGTTTTGGAATGAGATGTTCACATACTTTTGGTCATGTAGTGTATAATGCATTATACCTGCATTACCGCACAAACCAGTCATTGGAGTACAGGTAATACAGTAGTTAACCAAATGTTTGTCCTTATTCAAGCCTGGATTTTCCTGAGTGATTTGCATGCGCCTGTGCTTATTATACCGAAGGTCAATAAGGTTAATGTTATCTCTTGGAACCAGTCCAAACCCCTGCACAATATCTTTTCACCACCCCCAATCAAATGTTGGCACCATGGCGAATTGGCCGTCTGGCAATTCTGCCAAATGTCAGAAGGGCCGGACCACCTTTTATTAGGGTGGGCTGGTTTACATTTTAAAAACATTAAATAATTATAAACACTTTTTTTTATGACACTGCCTGCGGTCCTTGGACCTGCTTATTTTTTTATGACATTTGAGCAATTTGTCATAATAATCTATATTGAGCATTTGGCAGACCATTTGGGTGCGGGCGTTGGGTTGCGGGCAGTGATGTGATGTGGGCTGGTGTAGATAATTCTTTGTCCCAGTCCACCCATGGTTGGCACTTCTCATCCTATGTTTTAGCATAGTTTTAAATCTTTCCAATAATTATTATGCAAATGAACATTGGACTGAAAATGAAATTCAGCCGATAACACAGTTTACTAAAACAGTACAAAAACTGTTGAAAATGTAAATTACATCTGATGAGTTAAACACATATGATCTGTCAACAGTTCTATGCACTATTGATTTGAAATCAATCAAATAATGCAAGTCTGAGCCTGCAGCTGCTCTCCCAACTCCATTATTAGTAGGCTAGCCCAACCAAATAATTACATTGTCTCATCATATCTACATTGATCCAAATTCGTTGTGCAATTTTGTGTTGAGTCTCTGGTCAGCTTTTGTTTTGGAGTACTTTTCTTTTCAGAAACGCACCAAAATCACATTGACTTTGGAACGTCAATTTTGTCGGAATAAAACTGTGCATTGGAACGTCATGTCAATGTCTGAATGTCGTTTTATCAGATTGATTTACTATATCCATTATTTTAACTTGTCTCCCGTTATTTTCATTATGAAATACATCTAACAAAGTAGCCTAAAACATAAGACATTTCAAATGCTTGCACTTCATAATTTTGACAAATGTAGCCTAGAGATCGATACTTACATTTCGACATTCCATTGCGAGAGAATGGAAAAGCAAAATCCTATATTTAAACGTAACGTTCACTTCTCAGACTTTTTGTTTGATATTTATTAACAATACCCGTCTTCCTCTTCGTCGCGTCTTTCCCGTAACTCTTTTACTTCTGTATGGCGGTATGCACGCACATCGGGATTCATTCTCCAATCAGCTGATAGCACAGGCACTAGCTCTGACGTTATTCCTTGCCCTGCTCTCGGAAATCACAAAACAAAACATTACAAAAGTGTACGAAAAGGTTGTGGCCATGACTCATGATAGCAATGATGGGAATATGATGGAAATATCCCATTCATTCTACATTCTATTGTAGAATGAATTTCCCCTCGTTATCTTCATAATATTACATACTGACAGCCTGTAAATAACCCACTGGGCAAACCATGTCATTTCAACTTGGTTAACATTTGGTTGAGATGTTGATCAATGAGATTTCAACCTTTATTCAACCACTCAAAAAGACAGCCAGTAGTTTGTTGAATTCCCGATGTGTTATCACTATCCTTTTAACCATCTAGAAGCACAACCAAATTCCAATGGAAAACAATGTCTGATTTTTGGTTTAGTTGTCATCAAAATGTGTTATCACCCGGCTTTGATCCATTTACTGTGAGGGGAAAAAGTATTTGATCCCCTGCTGATTTTGTACGTTTGCCAACTGACAAAGAAATGATCAGTCTATAATTTTAATGGTAGGTTTATTTGAACAGTGAGAGACAGAATAACAAAACAAAAATCCAGAAAAACGGATGTCAAAAATGTTATAAATTGATTTGCATTTTAATGAGGAAAATAAGTATTTTACCCCTCTGCAAAACATGACTTAGTAGTTGGTGGCAAAACCCTTGTTGGCAATCACAGAGGTCAGACGTTTCTTGTAGTTGGCCACCAGGTTTGCACACATCTCAGGAGGGATTTTGTCCCACTCCTCTATGCAGATCTTCTCCAAGTCATTAAGTTTTCGAGGCTGACATTTGGCAACTCGAACCTTCAGCTCCCTCCACAGATTTTCTATGGGATTAAGGTCTGGAGACTGGCTAGGCCACTCCAGGACCTTAATGTGCTTCTTCTTGAGCCACTCCTTTATTGCCTTGGCCGTGTGTTTTGGGTCATTGTCATGCTGGAATACCCATCCACGACCCATTTTCAATGCCCTGGCTGAGGGAAGCAGGTTCTCACCCAAGATTTGACGGTACATGGCCCCGTCCATCGTCCTTTTGATGCGGTGAAGTTGTCCTGTCCCCTTAGCAGAAAAACACCCCCAAAGCATAATGTTTCCACCTCCATGTTTGATGGTGGGGATAGTGTTCTTGGGGTCATAGGCAGCATTCCTCCTCCTCCAAACACGGCAGTTAATGCCAAAGAGCTCCATTTTGGACTCATCTGACCACAACACTTTCACCCAGTTCACCTCTGAATCATTCAGATGTTCATTGGCAAACTTCAGACGGGTATGTATATGTGCTTTCTTGAGCAGGGGGACCTTACGGGCG
Organism: Coregonus lavaretus; assembly: GCF_964263955.1. Classification (NCBI taxonomy): domain Eukaryota; kingdom Metazoa; phylum Chordata; class Actinopteri; order Salmoniformes; family Salmonidae; genus Coregonus; species Coregonus lavaretus. The sequence continues at coordinate 12,519,114 of NC_140002.1, forward strand.
CTGCAGGATTTCAGTCCTTCACGGCGTAGTGTGTTACCAATTGTTTTCTTGGTGAATATGGTCCCAGATGCCTTGAGATCATTGACAAAATCACCCCGTGTAGTTCTGAGCTGATTCCTCACCGTTCTCATGATCATTGCAACTCCACGAGGTGAGATCTTGCATGGAGCCCCAGGCCGAGGGAGATTGACAGTTTTGTGCTTCTTCCACTTGCGAATAATCGCACCAACTGTTGTCACCTTCTCACCAAGCTGCTTGTAGCCCATTCCAGCCTTGTGTAGGTCTACAATCTTGTCCCTGACATCTTTGGAGAGCTCTTTGGTCTTGGCCATGGTGGAGAGTTTGGAATCTGATTGATTGATTGCGTCTGTGGACAGGTCTCTTTTAAACAGGTAACAAGCTGAGATTAGGAGCACTCCCTTTAAGAGTGTGCTCCTAATCTCAGCTCGTTACTGTCAAGGGCTGATGTAAGTGTGGTGTGGAAGTCAGGCGCAGGACACCGAAGCTTAGTCCAACAAAGTTTACTAGTATACCACTAGGCAAAATACAATAAACGGCCTCAAAAACACACAGAGGCGAGCGATTACGCAAACTGTGCGTAATCTCCAAAACAACAAACAGAGCAAACACGCAGCACTAACTGACAGGCGAAAAACAACACACAACCTAACCAATACAAAACAGGCAACTTATAGAACACATAATCAGACACAAACGGACACAGGTGCAATAGACAGACAAAAGCAATCAAACAAAGAAACATTCAACGGTGGCAGCTAGTACTCCGGGGACGACGAACGCCGAAGCCTGCCCGAACAAGGAGGAGGAGCAGCCTCGGCAGAATCCGTGACAGTTACCTGTATAAAAGACACCTGGGAGCCAGAAATCTTTCTGATTGAGAGGGGGTCAAACACTTATTTCCCTCATTAAAATGCAAACCAATTTATAACATTTTTGACATGCGTTTTTTCTGGATTTTTTGTTGTTGTTATTCTGTCTCTCACTGTTCAAATAAACCTACCATTAAAATTATAGACTGATCATTTCTTTGTCAGTGGGCAAACATACAAAATCAGCAGGGGATCAAATACTTTTTTCCCTCACTGTAAAAGCACAACAAAGTTCAAATGGAAATGCAATGTCAGATATTTTGTATTTTATTACAACAACGTGTTGTCACTAACCTTCATCAAATAGTGCAACCCAGCTAGCACATTATGGTTCTTTGGAAGTTGTGTTTTTGGTTTGACAGTTGTTGTGGGAACAAAGTCATATGTTTCCTGAACGGTAAAACTGAACGTTTCTTTAATGTTCTGAGAACAGAAGTGAACGTTTTGCCTGTTCTGGGAATGTTTATTTTTAGGTTGCAGGGAGTAGAGGTCTTCTCGGATCCCAAAATTCAGATCTGAACCAAATTGGATCCGTGAAATCCCCAATCGAGACTGACAAAAATCAATACCCGATCCGATTTGGATCCGAGGTGGACCAGATTCGACCCAATATATGTCAGAGACGAGGGAGAATTGGATCCAAATTGGGTCGGAAAGATAAAACAATTCTGCTTTATTGCCACGAAAGCCAGCAAAATTGTTTTGACTTGTCTGGCAGTGAACGTTAACATTTACATGCATTTTCAGATGTATCTAAAATAATGTATTTGTTATCAACACTAGAGCTTAGTATTTTCATAAAATACATCCCTAATTGAAAATGTCTATACAAGAAGAAGGGATAGGGTGTGTGGAGGAGACGCATAGGCCAGTCTTTCTCCAGAATGCGCTCTTGTCGTAGAAATATTTGACTAATAAATAATCAACTCAAAAATATCTCTCAAGACACCGGAGCTTGTGAATCCAAGAATTAGACTTTATTGCATAACAAAGCCGAGCTTGCTCCATGGAACAACTGGCTCTCCTTGGCTCAAAGATCTCCTTTTATACAAATACAAGTGCATAGTCATCCTTAGATAGCATATACTGTTACTACCCTTAGGATAATTGATTAACTTCTTTCATGGCCACGCCACCCTTATCTTTCAACGTCTAGATGTCACATGTTGTTTTCTCCAAAAAGGCTATGTGAACTTTTCCATATGACCTCTTCCTCTTATCTCATTATATTGGTGGCAGACCCTTTCTCAAAAATAATACACATACATACATTAAGGCATGGTTACACACTGTATTGGCTATATTGCTTATTTAAACATACATCTGAATTATAGAATGTCAATCATGTTTACTAAATTTTACTTTTGACATTTCCCAACATTTGCCTTAATGATACATAAAATATTACCATACTCTCTGTCTCCTGCTAATTTGTGCGCATTCATTATTTAATTATGTGAATTGTTTACCCTTTTTGTTCATGTTTATTATTTTTATATTTCGCTTGAGCCCGCATAGAAGTAGCCTACCTGGCCTGTGTGCAAATGTAGGCCCATAGGCCTAAAAGTTCCCATTTGGTGATGTCTGATAGTATTTCTGATTAACCACCACTTGAGCTTCGCAGCTTCTCAAAGTATTTTTTCGCCACCTTACACAGAAAGTCAATAGAGTGTTTTATATCCATTGTCAATAGTTCCTCACTGTATTTGAAAAATCTTTCCAACACTCTCCTTCTTGATAGGCCTAACCATTGCGCCTTGGTGTGATTTAGCAACATATTTCTGATCCCATATCTCCAGTGGTCATAAAATAGGCTTCCTGAACACTTCTCCCATGCAAGCACATCGTTGGCGCAGGAAACAGTGAGGGCCCACCAGTCCAGTTGAAACAATGTTGCAAGTTCCCTATAGCTAGAACTCAAGCCAGACAGAGAGAGGCAGACAGGCGGAGGAGCGAGATTAATATATTGAAGGAACCTGAACCAACTCTGCCATGCGTAGCAAAAGTGATTTATAAATTATATTTAGGATATTCTTATCAAGATATTTTCTTCTTCAAATACAATTTTGGATCTTGTCGGTATTTCACATATTGTCACACAGTTCCGAGGTCCGTGGCCACCGAGCGTGATCCAACCCGAGATTTGAGGGTCAACTACAGAATTTTGGATCCCAGTCATATACCGGGCCAGATCTCGGGTAATCAGGCTCGGTTATATTGGTGAAGACCTGTAGCAGGGAGGTTCTGAGAACGTTTTACTCTGGTTCTTTTAAAGTTTTCCTTGGAGGTTATATTAAAGATAATGGAAATTCTAGGTTATTTTGAGGTTTTTGAATAACTTCCTTAAAACTCTCACTGAATGTTTCAATTAGACCTTTAATAACACTGCTAGCTTATTTTGGGTTAACTTTTTTGAACTCCAAGCACAGATTGGACACATGGAAATTCATTTCATTTCCTTAGGCCAGGGTTTCCCAAACTCGGTCCTCTGGACCCCAAGAGGTGCACGTTTTGGTTTTTGCCCTAGCACTACACAGCTGATTCAAATAATCAACTAATCATCAAGCTTTGATAATTTGAAACAGCTGTGTAGTGTTAGGGCAAAAACCAAAACGTGCACCCTTGGGGTCCCGAGGACCGAGTTTGGGAAACGCTGCCTTAGGCATTAATCATGCAAACACATTTCTTTTTTATTGTGACACAGCATTAGTGAGATTCAAACCTATGATATTCTGTTCTCTATTTATGGAATTAGTCCACTTTTTCCAGCAGAATGGAGCTAAGATGCCGTGTTTTTGTTACGCATACAAAGCTGTTTATTTTAGGCTATTCAAACAGACCGCATTTCAAAGACAAGCACTCATTAAGATCAGGTGTGGCCAATTAGTGGGCGCGGCCAACACACATGAACACTCTTAACAAGATAGAGGATAGAGAGAGTTTTGTTGATGCTAAAAACAGAATGTATATGTTTTTAATTATACAACGGGTCGGTCTAATCCTGGATGCCGATTGGTTAAAACTGCATTCCAGCTGGTGTCTATTCCACAAGTTACCACTGGCTAAATCTATGAAGTTGAAATGCCTATTTACTCTGTTCCATCTGACTGCGCAATCCGTTGTCTCATCAGCTCAGCCAGGCGATTTATATACTAGATCTACACTGTAGAAAGCATCTAGACATTATCTCCCATTTATCATTTTAACATTAAATAAATGCTGTTATTAGTTTGTAAGATAGCCTTAAGCCTTAACGTTAGGCTATTTACTGTATTACAAAAGTAATATTGAATTGTGTTTGGTTGGCAATGCAACCAAACATCAGCATATAAAGAAGATGCATCTAATGCTTGGATAGTTTCGTCTGAGCCACGGGCTTCATCCTATTTTTGTACTTACGTTTTTGGTTTAGATGGAGAATCCAACATATCATTTGTTAACTTGTCGACAAGTTAACAGGCTATTTACTGTATTGCAAAAGTGATATTGAATTGTGTTTGGTTGTCAACGCAACCAAATATCAACATTTGAAGTGCCACTGACTTCAACTTAAAGCTAGTCCACCACAGAGGCTGAGACACAATAGTCCTGTGTCCCAGTGAGATATATACACAGTTCTGAGCAGGGCCGGACTACCGCATTTGGGGCCCCGGGGCACCATCCATGGGGGACACACAGCGCTAACATGCACCTCCCCACAATTCCCAACCAACGTGTCTCTGGTACGCATCCTTTATTCATTTGAATGTGTTGACAGTTGGAGAAATTGCTTCAGCTGTGCTGAGATTTTGAAAAGTATGAAAGCCAATGGTACAATATTATAGAACACTGCTATGCATATGCATACATTTACATTTTAGTCATTTAGCAGACGCTCTTATCCAGAGCGACTTACAGTTAGTGAATACATATTTTTTTATACTGGCCCCCTGTGGGAAATGAACCCACAACCCTGGCGTTGCAAACGCCACGCTCTATCAACTGAGCTACATCCCTGCCGGCCATTCCCTCCCCTACCCTGGACGACGCTGGGCCAATTGTGCGCCGCCCATGAGTCTCCCGGTCGCAGCCGGCTGCGACAGAGCCTGGATTCGAACCAGGATCTCTAGTGGCACAGTTAGCACTGCGATGCAGTGCCTTAGACCACTGCGCCACTCATGTTTTGGACTATGATTAAACCCTTCAAGAGTTATTCAGAGTGCAATGATACAGATACACGGTAGTCCGGCGTCCCATTGTGACATAGCTGTGCAGCTCTGAGACCACTGTCAGCAGGGGATGCACAGCCCGAACGCACACCTCCCCAAAATTTCAACCTACCTCCGCATACGCGTCCTCTATTCATTTGAATGTGTTAACAGTGTGTTGACAGTTGGAGAAATTGCTTGATCCCCACTGAGAAATCAAAAAGTATGAAAGCCAACGGTCTAATTAAAATGAAAAGCTGAAATGTCTTGAGTCAATAAGTATTCAACCCCTTTGATATGGCAAGCCTAAATAAGTTCAGGAGTAAAACTGTGCTTAACAAGTCACATAATAAGTTGCATGGACTCACTATGTGTGCAATAATAGTGTTTAAAATGATTTTTGAATGACTACCTCATCTCTGTACCCCACACATACAATTATCTGTAAGGTCCCTCAGTCGAACTGTGAATTTCAAATACAGATTCAACCACAAGACCAGGGAGGTTTTCCAATGCCTCGCAAAGAAGGGCCCCTATTGGTAGATGGGTAAACATAAAAAAAAAAAGCTGACATTGAATATCCCTTTGAGCATGGTGAAGTTATTAATTACACTTTGGATGGTGTATCAATACAGCCAGTCACTACAATAATACATGCTTTCTTCCTAACTCAGTTGCCAGAGAGGAAGGAAACTGCTCCGGGATTTCACCATGAGGCCAATGGTGACTTTAAAACAGTTACGGAGTTTAATGGCTGTGATAGAAGAAAACTGAGGATGGATCAACAACAATTGTAGTTACTCCACAATACTAACCTAAATGACTGAGTGAAAAGAAGGAAGCTTGTACAGAATACAAATATTCCAAAACATGTATCATGTTTGCAATAAGGCACTAAAGTAAAACGGCAAAAAATGTGGCAAAGAAATTAACTTTATGTCCTGAATACAAAGCGTTATGCTTGGGGCAAATCCAACACAACACATCACTGAGTACCACTCTTCATATTTTCAAGCATGGTGGTGACTGCATCATGTTACGGGTATGCTTGTCATCAGCAAGGGCAAGGGAGGTTTTTTGGGGATAAAAATAAACTGAATAGAGGTCAGCAAAATGCTAGAGAAAAACCTGGTTCAGTCTGCTTTCCAACAGACACTGGGAGACAAATTCACCTTTCAGCAGGACAATAAGGCCAAATTTACACTGGTGTTGCTTACCAAGATTACATTGAATGTTCCTGACTGGCCTAGTTACAGTTTTGACTTAAAGGGAAATTTCACGCTGGCTCTGACATTGCATATAGTCATTACTATATTAACAACATTACGTTTTTCTCATAAACATACAAATGATCCAAACCACAAGCTAGAACAAGCACATTTTCATTTCACTGGTAGTATTCGGCTGCTCATAGTGAACCACAAAGTCCGGCATTCATAGCGAATGCATATACCGCCCCGCTAGGTACAGGGGGCGTGCCCACAAACTTGGCATTGTTTACTTTGAACGACCAACACACAGTAAACTCAGAACTTCTCTAGGCAAGATTTTTTTGAAAAGGTTAGTTTTTCACTACATTTCTCATCATGCCCTTGTGTGTCTGGCTGTGCTAATTACAAACAAGCGCGAAAATGCATTATCTTTCGCCGTTCTTTCACCGTTCTACCTACCAGAGCACATAACAACTGTTACAGACCTGTATCCATCCTGCCCTGCCTTTTGAAAGTATTTGAAAGCCAAGTTAACAAACAGATCACCGACCATTTCGAATCCCACCGTACCTTCTCCGCTATGCAATCCGGATTCCGAGCTGGTCATGGGTGCACTTCAGCCACGCTCAAGGTCCTAAACGATATTATAACCGCGATCGATAATAGACAGTACTGTGCAGCCGTCTTCATCGACCTGGCCAAGGCTTTCGACTCTGTCAACCACCGCATTCTTATTGGCAGACTAAATAGCCTTGGTTTCTCAAATGACTGCCTCGCCTGGTTCACCAACTACTTCTCAGATAGAGTTCAATGTGTCAAATCGGAGGGCCTGTTGTCTGGACCTATGGCAGTCTCTATGGGGGTGCCACAGGGTTCAATTCTTGTATATCAATGATGTCGCTCTTGCTGCTGGTGACTCTCAGATCCACCTCTACGCAGACGACACCATTTTGTATACATCTGGCCCTTCATTGGACACTGTGTTAACAAACCTCCAAACGAGCTTCAATGCCATACAACACTCCTTCAGTAGCCTCCAACTGCTCTTAAACACTAGTAAAACTAAATGCATGCTCTTCAATCGAACGCTGCTGGCACCCGCCCACCCGACTAGAATCACTACTCTCGACGGGTCTGACCTAGAGTATGTGGACAACTACAAATACCTAGGTGTCTGGTTAGACTGTAAACTCTCCTTCCAGACTCACATTAAGAATCGCCAATCCAAAGTTAAATCTAGAATTGGCTTCCTATTTCGCAACAAAGCCTCCTTCACTCATGCTGCCAAACATGCCCTCGTAAAACTGACTATCCTACCGATCCTTGACTTCGGCGATGTCATTTACAAAATAGCCTCCAACACTCTACTCAGCAAATTGGATGTAGTCTATCACAGTGCCATCCGTTTTGTCTCCAAAGCCCCATACACTACCCACCACTGTGACCTGTACGCTCTTGTTGGCTGGTCCTCACTACATGTTCGTCGTCAAACCCACTGGCTCCAGGCCATCTATAAATCACTGCTAGGCAAATCCCCGCCTTATCTTTGCTCATTGGTCACCATAGCAGCACCCACCCGTAGTCTGCGCTCCAGCAGGTATATCTCACTGGTCATCCCCAAAGCCAACACCTCCTTTGGCCGCCATTCCTTCCAGTTCTCTGCTGCCAATGACTGGAACGAATTGCAAAAATCTCTGAAGCTGGAGACTCTTATCTCCCTCACTAACTTTAAGTATCAGTTGTCAGAGCACCTTACCGATCACTGCACCTGTACACAGCCCATCTGAAATTAGCCCACCCAACTACCTCATCCCTATATTGTTATGTATTTTGCTCTTTTGCACCCCAGTATCTCTATTTGCACATAATCTCTTGCACATCTAGCATTCCAGTGTTAATACTAATTGTAATTATTTTGCACTATAGCCTATTTATTGCCTTACCTCCATGACTTGCTACATTTGCACACACTGTATATATATTTTCTGTTGTATTTTTTTGACTTTATGTTTTTTTACCCCATATGTAACTCTGTGTTGTTGTTTTTATCGCACTGCTTTGCTTTATCTTGGCCATGTCGCAGTTGTAAATGAGAACTTGTTCTCAACTGGTGTAGTGTCTTTGGGTCTATGATTGTGCTGACGTTTGCAAAAAGTGTGTTAGAGGAAACTTGGCTCTGCTTGCTGAAACATCTGGAAAGCATTACTAAATTCCTGGAAAAAAGGATATGGGAAGATATGTAGAAAAGCCAGGGATTGGGTATTAAAATCACGCCATACTATGTCACATAGGATATTAATACCATGTCTTGAAGAGAGGAGATAGGAATAGCAAATTACAGAATTGGCTCCGGCTGTTCTTCAGATATCTGCAGGTATCTGTAAATCTGACGCTGAAACTCTTTGTTATAATAAACCTTTATAAACAAAGTACAGTGTCAGCGGACTTCTTATCATCACGGCATTATCAGCAACGTTTGTCTTTTCACCACATTAATGGCGGCGAGGTCTTTGGGACGTGTTACGTCTTTTCTCTGCATTCCATTCCTGGGCTACAAAGTGACTCCCGCTCAAGAAGCCGGCAGATAAGGTGAGCTTAATCACAAACATTGGGCGCTGGTCGTTTTGTGAGTCCAGAGTGTGTGCGCAGAGGGGATGTACCGTTAAATTACTTATGTGTGCGTTTTGCTGGTATTTGCTGTGTGATGAGAATTCCGTTCAATATTTTCTAAATTCGTTGCGTTGGGTACAACGCAAAAAGGGGGGAGTGTCTATAGGGCACACCGATAGGGCACACCGATATTTGGCTTGAATAAAAGTAAAAGGAGTGTCCAAGGAAAGGCATGAAGGAATAAGGCTATAAAATAACGAAAAAGTATACTTTTAGGACGCCGTTAATTTAAGGAAGCCCTTGAAAACAAGGCGATCAAATGATGGGCCATGAATCTTGATAGTTATTAGATTAACTCTCAAGTCAGTTCTGGGAACTGCAGGTTGTAGAAGATATATTCAATTGTATGTTACCGCTCAGAATCTATTTGACGAAGTATTTGTCTGAAGTAATCCTCTCTTTTGAATGTCTACAACCTGAGGTAGCAGAAATTTAGAATGGAATATAAAGGAAAATAGGAACGGCGGTAAGCATGCTTTGTATAAACGGATCCATTATTTTCGTGTGTGTATGAGAAAACGGAGCCTGTGTGTGTGAGACAGAGTGAGCCGCTGCATTTGATGTATGCCAGCTGTGTGTCGACTCATGTTACAATAAGATCTATGTTAGAGATTTATACATATATATATATGTTTTGGTTGAGAACAGGGATTTTTGTTTTCATAAGGAAATATAAGCCCCCTAGAATGAAGTTAAGCCCCCTAGAATGAAGTTAAGCCCTGGACTATGGGAAGTGATGATGGATAGCAGAAAGGCTTTTATCTGTGTTCAGCCTGAAGAGGTTACACATCTCACTATGTAAAATCAACTAATTAGGAGAAGGATTTGGAGGAGTGAAGATCAGCGATTTCTGAAAATGATGATTTTGGCTCAAGGACAAGGAGAGTCATAAGCTGTACGGATGATAAATGAATCTGTTTGAAGTGTGAAGATGGATTGAGAATCTATGGAAGAAGAGATGTTGCAAAAAGTTCAAGAATGTTTGTGATATCAACACAGTACCGATATTGGATTTGTGAAATCAGCCCAATTGAGGTGAAAGTTGAACTTCGACCAGGAGGCAGACCTCCTTGGAAGAATCAGTATCCATTGAAAGATGAAGCAATCCAAGGGATTGAACCAGAAATTGAAGGACTTTCGAAAGCAAGTGTTTTGAAGACAATGAAAAAATCCTTAGAGTAGCAATCAATTATTGTTTTGGAGAAACCATGATGATTTAGGAAGCTATGGGTTAGCTAATGTTGCAAGAGGGGAGATTAGGATAAAGATCACAAAGGAGTAGGAGTTTTTTGGAACCATATTTTCTTAAATAGATTGACTATGTCATAGGCAGGTGCACAATCTGTCTGAAAAATTATGTGTGACTGTTATTCTTGGTTACATTCATATACCAAGTGGTGCATAAGATGTTCAACTAAGCTAAAATATGCTCAGTCGGTTGCAAAGTTCTTGTGTAAAGAAGTCATAAGCAGGTGGGAATTTCCCGATTTAATATCCTCAGAAAATGGGAAAGAGTTTTGTGAATAAATCAGTGAAATGGTTTTTGAAAAAATTGGTAAAAGTCAGATTAAAATGCTATGAAAACTAGGGTTCAAATAACTCTAGGAAATTTGGAATATCTGATTGTGGGATAATTATATTATTGTGATGAATCAAAGGGGGGAAATGGAATTCATATCATTTTTGGAATTCTTATATTTTTAGTTGATATTGAAGTTTTAATTTGAATGTGTTGTTTTGCAAAAGATACTGTTTGGTATTTTCTTTTCTTCCAGAAGCATATGGGGGAATATGTAGAGGGACTCAAATACTCAAACATGGACAATATGAATGGACTGGAGAAAGTGGAACAAGGAAGGAGTGGAAATGTTCCGATTCCATCATCAACGATGCATTGAAAGTCGACACTGTGGAAGCTGCAGTGTAGTGGACTACATTCCAGTGTTATATTCTTTCTGTATTAATCTTTTGAAGAATTATGTTTTCTGTTGTTGGGTACATGTGGGGACCTCAGATGTTTTTGTTTATTTCGTTGAAGCTTAGGGATATTGGGTCTAGGCAAGGACAGAGAGAATCCACAGGAGGGTCCGATGGGTCGACCAGCCTGAATGTGGACATTTTGATTGTATTTTGTTTGCTGGGGTTTTCATGTGTATTCAATTGCATCATAGCTTAAAATGTATTGATAAAGATCTATAAATTGATCTGGAGTACTTAGGTGGTCGCCTAGGGCAGAGGGGCCGTGAGAGAATTTTCCTGTCTTGACTGACTGATGGATATTTGGAATGAAAGCTGCCAGACAGGTTTTTCGCTCTTACACTCCATAACAATTTATTTACACTCCATAACAATTTATTTACACTCCATAACAATGTATTTACACTACATACAAAAATGTGTGTATATAAACATGTGTTTACTCTCCATACATTTTGGTTTATTGCTAAAGTTACTCAAGAACAAAAATTGTTATTTGTCATAATCCTATTCTTTTTGTTTTCGAGACTTAATTAGTCTCGAAGGGGGGAAATATGTAGTGTCTTAGGGTCTATGATTGTGCTGACGTTTGCAAAAAGTGTGTTAGAGGAAACTTGGCTCTGCTTGCTGAAACATCTGGAAAGCATTACTAAATTCCTGGAAAAAAGGATATGGGAAGATATGTAGAAAAGCCAGGGATTTGGTATTAAAATCACGCCATACTATGTCACATAGGATATAAATACCATGTCTTGAAGAGAGGAGATAGGAATAGCAAATTACAGAATTGGCTCCGGCTGTTCTTCAGATATCTGCAGGTATCTGTAAATCTGACGCTGAAACTCTTTGTTATAATAAACCTTTATAAACAAAGTACAGTGTCAGCGGACTTCTTATCATCACGGCATTATCAGCAACGTTTGTCTTTTCACCACACTGGCTTATCTGGTTAAATAAAGGTTAAATAAATAAATAAATAAAATAATAAAAAAGAGACTTACCCCGATGCTGCCAGTGGCTTGTGGTTATCAAGAATGATGTTTGCGGTGACCAAATATTATCAGAGGGATTTTCAAGATGAAATGATGGGGAATCCATTTCGACGACAGCTGAGAAGTGATGAGATACCATCGTTTTTTCCCTTCACAACAAAATGTAATATTCTCGTTTAGATGTAATGTAACATTAGCTAGCATGCTAGCCTAGCTGGACTTGGTAAGTTAGCTAGTTAGCTAATGTTACAGTCCTGTATTGAACTCTGAAAGCCATCAGCTAAATCATACAGCTAGCTAGCTATCTTTTGGATACACACTGTCAATCAATTTCGCCTATGCCATGGTAGTCACTGTTAGACTGGTACTTTCAGCAGAGTAAACATGTTTGTTTGTTCGTTCTATATTTGACAAACGTTAGCAAATAAGAGTCACTCAATCTGGTAGCCATCAGTTCCACCCTTCTCTGGAAAACATTGAATTGTCAACATAGCTAACTCACTCACTCTGTTTCTGTGTTGGTAGCAATGGTGAATGTGTATAAATTGTCTATGGTTGGTTCGTTGGTTCTCAGCTGGCTAGCAATCTTGCTGCCAATTTAGTGACGCTAGCTAACAGCAAGCTGACAATAATGAAATGTCCATGTTAGGTGTGCCAAGCTAGTGTTAGAAATTGCGTAATTCAAATCTGGTATTGGAATAAGAGAAAACATAATCAAGAGATATTCAATCCAAGCTAAATTTATTATATGCAAAATGTATGTATGATAAGTATGTTGGTTCGTATACGGGCTCACTGAAATACCACGCAGGGCAGACAGAGAACTAATCCATTGTTACAGGTTCTTCTTCAAATACTCTGACAGAGATAGTTCCCACTCTCTGCTGGCCAATCAGAGTAGAGACTGAGCGTGGTTTAAACTTACTCAGCCAATCCGTTGGCGCACAGGCTAGTCCCAGCCTCTTGGCGCTCCACTTGTTGCACACTGTTGCCAGGCATGAGTTTTTATCATAACAACCTGTGGAGTCAGCACCCAAAAGACACCATTCCACTGTACTACGTTCAAGGACGGTTCACAGACAACAAAGAGGCAGTGTTCGTATCTGTGAGAAATACAAGTCTTATCTATAAGAAATACACGTTTTATCTCATCCTAGCCCCTAATGTTCCTCACATGAATCACAGCCTGTTATGTGAAACAATTCATATCAGTACAGTATAAACCTTTTATGCTTTAATCATTAATGCATTCTTTGTAAGTTAGTCATCCCATCCAGTTATGAGAAAATAGAACCCCACAATCCCCCTTTTCACACCCACTGGGTGTTATTCCAAAACATTTTAAGGGAAAATTTAGGATTCCCTTTTTTGACACCATTTATGGTGTCACTCCAAATAACATAGTTGAACAACACATAAGTAAGCATGAGGATAACAGCATAACAAAAATAGATTCACACTAACATTTTATTATAAAAGAAAATAAATGTTAAAAACCTTCCATCCTTGTCACGCCCTGGCTCTGGGACTCTGTTATGTTGAGCCAGGGTGTGTTGTTACTATGTGTTTTGTGTGCTAGGTTTATTATCTAGTTCATTTGTTTCTATGTTGGCCGGTGTGGTTCTCAATCAGAGGCAACGTGAATCAGCTGTTGCTTGTTGTCTCTGATTGGGAACCATACTTAGGCAGCCTGTTTTCCACAGTGTGTTGTGGGATCTTGTTCCGTTTGGTTTGTGTAACCGTAGGACTTCACGTTTCGTATCGTTTGTTGTTTTGTTCGTTGTGTTGTTCTCTAATAAATAAGTATGTTCAATCATCACGCTGCGCATTGGTCCACTTCCTCCAGCGATCGTGACAGAAGATCCCACCATAACTGGACCAAGCAGCTTGTCCAGGAGCCAACACCAGAGAGGGCTCTAAAGGATATCAACCTCGACTGGGTCAAGCCGCGGGAGGAGGAGAGAGGCTGGACTTGGGAGCAGAGGAGCGAGAGTCTGGCGAGAGCCATGGAGGCCTGGCCCACGGGGAGGAGAGACGGCCAGACATTTTTTAGGGGGGGGCTCACGCCGTGGACGACGGGGCAGCAGGAGGCCGGGATAGAGTGGTTCAGCGGGTTGGCAAAGGAGGCCGCCAGGTTACGGGAGTCACTGGTCACCAGGGGGAAGGAGAATGTAGAGGCACGGCGAGAGGTACTGGGGTGTGTTGCTAGTCCGGTCCGGCCCGTTCCTGATCCCCGCGTAGGGCCAGTGGTGTGTGTCCCCAGTACGGTCCGGCTTGTTCCTGTCCCTCGCACCGAGCCTGTGGTGCGCGTCGTCAGCCCGGTCCGGCCTGTTCCTGCTCCCCGCACCAAGCCAGTGGTGCGCTTCGTCAGCCCGGTTCGGCCCGTTCCTGCTCCCCGCACCAAGCCAATGGTGCGCGTCGCCAGCCCGGCCCGGCCTGTTCCTGCTCCCCGCACCAAGCCTATGGTGTGCGTCGTCAGCCCGGTCCGGCCTGTTCCTGCTCCCTGCACCAAGCCAGTGGTGCGCCTTGTCAGCCCGGTTCGGCCCGTCCCTGCTCCCCGCACCAAGCCAATGGTGCGCATCGTCAGCCCGGTCCGGCCCGTCCCTGCTCCCCGCACCAAGCCTGTGGTGCGCGTCGTCAGTCCGGCCCGGCCTGTTCCTGCTCCCCGCACCAAGCCTATGGTGCACGTCGTCAGCCCGGTCCGGCCTGTTCCTGCTCCCCGCACCAAGCCAGTGGTGCGCCTCATCAGCCTGGTTCGGCCCGTCCCTGCTCCCCGCACCAAGCCAATGGTGCGCGTCGTCAGCCCGGTCCGGCCCGTCCCTGCTCCCCGCACCAAGCCTGTGGTGCGCGTCGTCAGTCCGGCACAGCCCGTGCCTGTTCCACCGGTGCCTGGTCCGGCACCGGTCAGCTGCTCCACTCCGGAGCTAGAGCAATCCGCTCCACCAGTGTTCAGTCCAGCTCCGGCCAGCAGGGCCAGACCGGACCAGGGGCGCTTTGGGGGGTTTGTTGGAGGGTGGGGGTCAAGCCCGGAGCCGGAACCGCCTCCGAGGAGGAATGCCCACCCGGCCCTCCCCTGTTCGGTTTATGTTTGGCGCGGTCGCAGTCCGCGCCTTTGGGGGGGGGGGGTACTGTCACGCCCTGGCTCTGGGACTCTGTTATGTTGAGCCAGGGTGTGTTGTTTCTATGTGTTTTGTGTGCTAGGTTTATTATCTAGTTCATTTGTTTCTATGTTGGCCGATGTGGTTCTCAATCAGAGGCAACATGAATCAGCTGTTGCTTGTTGTCTCTGATTGGGAACCATACTTAGGCAGCCTGTTTTCCACAGTGTGTTGTGGGATCTTGTTCCGTTTGGTTTGTGTAACCGTAGGACTTCACGTTTCGTATCGTTTGTTGTTTTGTTCGTTGTGTTGTTCTCTAATAAATAAGTATGTTCACTCATCACGCTGCGCATTGGTCCACTTCCTCCAGCGATCGTGACAATCCTCCCCTACACCTAACATGTACTGAGTTGGCTACCAGCCACCCAGGAATCCTTTACCTTCACATCAGGAGGAATAAATAATCACAATGGTTAACTTAATTAATAAAGCATAAAACACAGGATTAATAGAACACAAAACACAAGATTATTAAAACATAAAACACAAACAGGGAAGTAAATTTTGGCCCCCTTTAGACACCCTCTAGGGTGTGATTCCACCAAGACTGGTAGGTCATATCCTTCATTCCTTAGGTCGGAGTCCGGGATTGGGCCGTATCTCACCATCTGTTGGGAAACCACCTTCTCCATCTCCTTTTCTCACCAACCCTTAGACACAGGGAATAAGACAACATCCACAAAGAACAAGTATACCCATAGAAGCTATAACTTCACCCAGAATAGTTACAACAATAGTTTTCCATTTACCAAATATGTTGTCAAACCAACCGTTTAGGGAACTATCAATACCAGAGTTCTCAGCCAGTTCGTTCGCCGGCGTGGTGAGTCCCTGAAGCGCTTTGGTCACGGACCCGTCCGGTGCTGTATTGTTGGAGATGAAAGTACAACACATAGATCCAAACAGAACACAAACCCCGTCCCGCTCAGCCAAAAGCATATCTAAAGCTATTCTTTTCTGCCATGTCATTAAGCTAGTTGCCGCTGTCTGCTCAGCTAATCCCTTTATTGCATCACGAGTGTGGTTTATAAATCTTTGCTGGTTATAGTAAATATAATTCATCCAATCTACGTTTTTATTAATTGTTGACCACCAGAAAAGACTTGATTCAAACCCAGCTGCGATCTGATTCCTAGCTTTGAATTCTCCTGGAACCCCTCGGGGTACTCCTATCCCATCAATATATATCCTTTCATCAAAGGATACCGGGAGGAGGTCCTACTTTCTACGTGACAACTCACCAGTCTCTGACACGTTTGATTGTTTGAGTATGTAGGTGAGTTCACAATCTGTTATCACCACACAACCATCAGATGTCAGCACGGGCCTGGTTTTGGTTCCTAAAATCCTCTGGCTGCAACAAAGAGGAGAGATTAGTCATGGTCTCTTTAGTTGTGACATTCTCTGTGTGGGAGCAGTAGCTAAGATGCCCTACCCTGTATCCTCTCTTACTAGTCCTAGAAAAACAATTAGAATCCCCTGAGACTTCAAACGGAGGCAACCTAGGTCGGGGTGACTTTGTTATCGGGGGATACAGATAGTGCAAGTTACCATAAGACTCCTTCACCACATTCCCAGGTGGCTTGCATGGAGGATAAACCTGACAGAGAGTTAAAGCCTGTCAAGGGGAACGGAGTAGTTGTTAGCCTTGGTTTGGCTGTCCCACAGGCATAACAGTCCTCTTTAGACATAGTTCTTGCCGTATACTGAACCCATTCCAACCACAGGTCAAGATTTCTACACCCCGTCTCCACCTGTCCTACTTTCTTCAGGTCTATAGTTTGCACTATCTTCACCACAGCCCCGGTCTCACTACCTCCCTCAGAGAGGTTTACTCTATAGGGTGCCCCAGTTGAGGAGGATATCTCACTTGTTCAGGTCTGTAACCTGTTTTAGCGTAATTTAGACTTTCAGACAGTACCTACCCTTATATGGGTTGCACTGCCATTTCTGGTAATTCCCTACTTTCACAATACTACACCTGTCCCTAAACTGTGTATGGAGATTGACATATCTTCCCCCCCCCCCCCCCCCCCCCCCCCCCCCCCCCCCCGCTTGGTATGAGCAACTACATAGTCCCAGGATGTACATGGTGACATACATATGGTGATGTCCTTCCCTAAAGTCCCTAGTACTTCCCCTTTCCCTACGTCTAGCTGTCTCCTATGCTTTTGTAGACTGTGCTCAGGTATTATTTTATCAACTTGTGTTAGGTTAACTACTACTTCTGGCTAATCAGGAGGGTTTGAGTGTGTTAGGAATATGGCCCCCACAATCAGACAGCTACCTACCGTCGGGAGACCTGTGAATCCCCACCCTCGCCCTGAGAACATGTCAGACGCCAGAGGCCAACCCATTGCTTTACCTTCTATCGAACTCACACAGGGATGATCAGACAGGGTAAGGGAATCTTCGTTAAGGAGCCAACCCCCGAGCCCTAGTGGTTCTTTCTCCTAACTCTGTGTTTGTTCGTCAGGTGTAACTGGGTTTACCTTTTTGCAGTGTGTGACATGCACCCAGGTGGATCTAATAGGACTTGGTAGGGCCCTTCCCAACAGGCCTGCTTCCAGTTTTTCTTTTTTTAGGGACTGGATGCTCACCAGTCTCCTGGTTAGATAGAGTGGGTCACCTTCTCCTTTAGTTCACCTGTGGGGCACAAAACCTCTGACATACGGGTGTGGTTAATAAACTATCTTCACACATACAGTGGGGAAAAAAGTATTTAGTCAGCCACCAATTGTGCAAGTTCTCCCACTTAAAAAGATGAGAGAGGCCTGTAATTTTCATCATAGGTACACGTCAACTATGACAGACAAAATGAGAAATAAAATTCCAGAAAATCACATAGTAGGATTTTTAATGAATTTATTTGCAAATTATGGTGGAAAATAAGTATTTGGTCAATAACAAAAGTTTCTCAATACTTTGTTATATACCCTTTGTTGGCAATGACACAGGTCAAACGTTTTCTGTAAGTCTTCACAAGGTTTTCACACACTGTTGCTGGTATTTTGGCCCATTCCTCCATGCAGATCTCCTCTAGAGCAGTGATGTTTTGGGGCTGTCGCTGGGCAACACGGACTTTCAACTCCCTCCAAAGATTTTCTATGGGGTTGAGATCTGGAGACTGGCTAGGCCACTCCAGGACCTTGAAATGCTTCTTACGAAGCCACTCCTTCGTTGCCCGGGCGGTGTGTTTGGGAACATTGTCATGCTGAAAGACCCAGCCACGTTTCATCTTCAATGCCCTTGCTGATGGAAGGAGGTTTTCACTCAAAATCTCACGATACATGGCCCCATTCATTCTTTCCTTTACACGGATCAGTCGTCCTGGTCCCTTTGCAGAAAAACAGCCCCAAAGCATGATGTTTCCACCCCCATGCTTCACAGTAGGTATGGTGCAACTCAGCATTCTTTGTCCTCCAAACACGACAAGTTGAGTTTTTACCAAAAAGTTATATTTTGGTTTCATCTGACCATATGACATTCTCCCAATCCTCTTCTGGATCATCCAAATGCACTCTAGCAAACTTCAGATGGGCCTGGACATGTACTGGCTTAAGCAGGGGGACACGTCTGGCACTGCAGGATTTGAGTCCCTGGCGGCGTAGTGTGTTACTGATGGTAGGCTTTGTTACTTTGGTCCCAGCTCTCTGCTGGTCATTCACTAGGTCCCCCCGTGTGGTTCTGGGATTTTTGCTCACCGTTCTTGTGATCATTTTGACCCCATGGGGTGAGAACTTGCGTGGAGCCCCAGATCGAGGGAGATTATCAGTGGTCTTGTATGTCTTCCATTTCCTAATAATTGCTCCCACAGTTGATTTCTTCAAACCAAGCTGCTTACCTATTGCAGATTCAGTCTTCCCAGCCTGGTGCAGGTCTACAATTTTGTTTCTGGTGTCCTTTGACAGCTCTTTGGTCTTGGCCATAGTGGAGTTTGGAGTGTGACTGTTTGAGGTTGTGGACAGGTGTCTTTTATACTGATAACAAGTTCAAACAGGTGCCATTAATACAGGTAATGAGTGGAGGACAGAGGAGCCTCTTAAAGAAGAAGTTACAGGTCTGTGAGAGCCAGAAATCTTGCTTGTTTGTAGGTGACCAAATACTTATTTTCCACCATCATTTGCAAATAAATTCATAAAAAATCCTACAATGTGATTTTCTGGATTTTATTTCCTCAATTTGTCTGTCATAGTTGACGTGTACCTATGATGAAAATTACAGGCCTCTCTCATCTTTTTAAGTGGGAGAACTTGCACAATTGGTGGCTGACTAAATACTTTTTTTCCCCACTGTACATGTTCAGCTCTCAATTTCTAATCTTTTTTATTTTTTTTAAGTATTTTGTCCTCTCTTTAATAATACATAATCGAATTCCCCTCATACATACAGATTTCCCCTTATGCCATTGAAATGCCAAATAAACCATAATAGTTCAATGGAGCCCCCTATTGGCTCTCCACTATTGATACATTACTTCCATAACCACATTAGTCATGGTCCGATTACCCATTAAACCTTATCACATGATCAAACAACGGCACAACCTTAAACTCATATGGGGCGGCAGGCAGCTTAGTGACCAATAGCGCCGCGCCAACAACCGAGAGGTCGCCGGTTCCAATCCCCGAGCCGACCAGGCGAAAAATCTGCCGATGTGCCCTCGAGCAAGGCACTCAACCCCAATCGCTCCTGCAAGTCGCTCTGGACAAGAGCGTCTGCCAAATTACCAAAAATGCAAATGTAAATATTCTCTACTTTCTCACCCATGACGTACGTCTACGTTCGGGTGAGCAAGCCCATACGTATATATCGTTATAAATTTATAGGTACCTCTCAAACAATCGCCCCGTGGTGTTCCCAGCCAACTCCCAGTCTATCAGGGCTCCAAAAGCCACACTTTCGCTGTCTCCAGCCCCTCCCCTCGCAACTCTCTCTTCCCTCTCCAGCGGGAGTAGGCTTTTGAGGAGCTATTTCTCGTTTTAGTGTTTCCAATATTTTGTCGTTATTTAAAGTACTTTAATCTATTTATTTAAATCAAATGATTCCCACCTAATTAGTTAAAGTTGGTACATGTTTATATTTCAACGATAAACCGAATTATTTCAGTCTAATTGTTTAACCAGTATTTTGCAGGGTCAAACATCAAACGTTACATCAAATAATCAACCAAAAAGCCTCAACCCAAGCACCTAAAACCAGTATTATGCAATGTCTAACACCAAACGCCACAGTTCAATCATATCAGCTCAAACGCCTCAGTTCAGTCACACAATTCATCACTTTAGCTTTATGTTCCCAATTGTTATTAACGGGTTATACGGTTTAAGCAACCACAAACCCAAAAGTTATCCCCAAATTATACAGTTTGGACAGCCCAATTAGTTTTCTATCAAGGTATACAGGTTTATCATTCACACTCTCATGCATACGACAACACTCGCACTGTCTAACTTTTAAAGTACCTCCTATGAGCCTCTAGTCATAGCTCACACTATCTAATCTATTTTAAAGTACCCCCTATGAGCCTTCAGTCATAGCTCGCACTGTCTAATCTAATTTAAGGTACCTCCTATGAGTTTATCATAGCTCGCACTGTCTAATCTACTTTAAAGTACCCCCCTCACTGAAATACCACGCAGGGCAGACAGAGAACTAATCCATTGTTACAGGTTCTTCTTCAAATACTCTGACAGAGATAGTTCCCACTCTCTGCTGGCCAATCAGAGTAGAGACTGAGCGTGGTTTAGACTTACTCAGCCAATTCGTTGGCGCACAGGCTAGTCCCAGCCTCTTGGCGCTCCACTTGTTGCACACTGTTGCCAGGCATACGTTTTTATCATAACCTGTGGAGTCAGCACCCAAAAGACACCATTCCACTGTACTACGTTCAAGGATGGTTCACAGACAACAAAGAGGCAGTGTTCGTATCTGTGAGAAATACAAGTCTTATCTATAAGAAATACACGTTTTATCTCATCCTAGCCCCTAATGTTCCTCACATGAATCACAGCCTGTTATGTGAAACAATTCATATCAGTACAGTATCAACCTTTTATGCTTTAATCATTAATGCATTCTTTGTAAGTTAGTCATCGTCTGATAGAGATCAATACAATTAGTGGGGTGGTTCAATTGTGTATTGTTGTGTGTTTTGTTATAGGTGGTACAGAATCTGCATGTGCTTACAACCCCTAGCTCTGCACAAGGTTAAGGTAAGTTGGCAAAAATATTTACAAGCTGACGGCTAAGGTAGCTCAATTTACAGTAAGCATGGCATAAACATTAATTGGGTAGTGTTTGAATGGGTTTGTGTTATGGGTTACAGGTGGTTAGATGTACAGTGCCTTGCAAAAGTATTCATCAACCTTGGCGTTTTTCCTATTTTGTTGCATGACAACCTGTAATTTATATACATTTTATTTGGATTTCATGTAATGGACACACACAAAATAGTCCAAATTGGTGAAGTGAAATGAAAAAAATAACTTGTTTCAAAAAATTTGAAAAAATAAATAACGGAAAAGTGGTGCGTGCATATGTATTCACCCACTTTGCTATGAAGCTCCTAAATAAGATCTGGTGCAACCAATTACCTTCAGAAGTTACATAATGATTGAATAAAGTCCACCTGTGTGCAATCTAAGTGTCACATGATCTGTCACATGATCTCAGTATATATACACCTGTTCTGAAAGGCCCCAGAGTCTGCAGCACCACTAAGCAAGGGGCACCACCAAGCAAGCGGCACCATGAAGACCAAGGAGCTCTCCAAACAGGTCAGGGACAAAGTTGTGGAGAAGTACAGATCAGGGTTGGGTTATAACAAAATATCTGAAACGTTGAACATCCCACAGAGCACCATTAAATCCATTATTAAAAAATGGAAAGAAAATGGCACCACAACAAACCTGCCAAGAGAGGGCCGCCCACCAAAACTCACGGACCAGGCAAGGAGGGCATTAATCAGAGATCAACAAAGAGACCAAAGATAACCCTGAAGTAGCTGCAAAGCTCCACAGCGGAGATTGGAGTATCTGTCCATAGGACCGCTTTAAGCCTTACACTCCACAGAGCTGGGCTTTACGGAAGAGTGGCCAGAAAAAAGCCATTGCGTAAAGAAAAAAATAAGCAAACATGTTTGGTGTTCGCCAAAAGGCATGTGGGAGACTCCCCAAACATATGGAAGAAGGTACTCTAGTCAGATGAGACTAAAATTGAGCTTCTTGGCCATCAAGGAAAACACAATGTCTGGCACAAACCCAACACCTTTCATCACACCGAGAACACCATCCCCACAGTGAAGCATGGCGGTGGCAGCATCATGCTGTGAGGATGTTTTTCATCGGCAGGGACTGGGAAACTGGTCAGAATTGAAGGAATGATGGATGGCGCTAAATACAGGGACATTCTTGAGGGAAACCTGTTTCAGTCTTCCAGAGATTTGAGACTGGGACAGAGTTTCACCTTCCAGCAGGACAATGACCCTAAGCATACTGCTAAAGCAACACTCGAGTGGTTTAAGGGGAAACATTTAAATATCTTGGAATGGCCTAGTCAAAGCCCAGACCTCAATCCAATTGAGAATCTGTGGTATGACTTAAAGATTGTGCTACACCAGCGGAATCCATCCAACTTGAAGGAGCTGGAGCAATTTTGCCTTGAAGAATGGGCAAAAATCCCAATGGCTAGATGTGCCAAGCTTATAGACTTACCCCAAGAGACTTGCAGCTGTAATTTCTGCAAAAGGTGGCTGTACAAAATATTGACTTTGGGGGGGGTGAAAAGTTATGCACGCTCAAGTTTTTAGATTTGTTTCCTATTTCTAGTTTGTTTCACAATAAAAAATATTTTGCATATTCAAAGTGGTAGGCATGTTGTGTAAATAAAATTATACAAACCCCCCAAAAATCCATTTTAATTCCAGGTTGTAAGGCAACAAAATAGGAAAAATGCCAAGGGGGGTAAATACTTTCGCAAGCCACTGTAGCCTGAGGTCCACAGATAACCTTCCAGACCATATCATCAATTTAGTCTAACACTTTTTCTATTTTTACCTTTTGTCTTTGTAAAACTCAGGTTATCTGGAGTCCTTCCACAGTGTCCTGCTGAAAAATACCCAAAATCGGCTGAGTTTTGGATACACAAGCATGAGGGAGGGGACACACCTTGGGGTTATGGAGCACAACAAGATTGTGGGACAGAAACCAGCAAGGGACACTGAAAGATATAAAATCAAGACTACAACAGTAATGACACAACCACCTCATTCTTCTCTCTGCAGATTCTCAAAACACAATACCAGTGGTGTAGAGTAACTAAGAAAAAATACTTTGAAGTACTACTTAGGTAGTTTTTTAAAATCAGTATCTGTGCTTTACCTTACTATTTATATTTTTTACAACTTTTACTCCACTACATTCCTAAAGGAAATGTGTACTTTTTACTTTTACTCCCATACATTTTCCCTGTTACCCAAAAGTACTAGTTACATTTCAAATGCACAGGCAGAACAGTAATATGGTCCAATTCACGCACCTATAAATATAACCCAATTCACATGGTTGGTTAACTCTTCAGATTCCTCGGGTCTCCACGGAATTAGGTAAATCCGCTTTTGCACGCTCCACATTTTTTGGAATCACTTACAAAATTCATTACATTTGGATTCCCTGGTGCCACTTGGGCATTTTAAAACCCTGATAATAAATTAGTTCACCGAGGTGTGCAATTGTATTGATTGATTGATTTAGTAACTTGTTTATGATGGCTGTGATGTTGGTGATGTTCTCGTGTACTTGTTATTATATATTTTTTAATATTTTGTGGTCTCAGGGCACCATTGAAAATGAGACCCTGGTCTCAATTGGGCTACTCAGATTAAATAAGTTAATACAAATAACGTGTTGTCATCCCTACTGTCTCTGATCTGGTGGACTTACTAAACACAAATACTGCATTTGTAAATTGTGTTGGAGTGTGCACCTGACTGTCCGTAAAAAAAAAAAAAGAAAGTTGTGACAGACACCTGTCTCAGTCAATGAGAGAAGACTTGAAATAGACAAGATGGGGCATACACATTGTTCGATTATTTCATGGAGCAAAAAAAGTATTAATTTTAATAATGGAGCGTTTTCTCAATTCAAACTGACCTCCTGCAACTGGACACAGACATTTTATGAGACAGCTGTTTCCACAAATCGAGGACGACGACAGCATCGCCAAGCTAAGATTGGTTGAAAACTCCTAGTAATGAATACCAAAACTGTTTGGTTAAATCACATTCTCTGGTTTAACAATCTTTAGCTAAGAGAACTGGTGATTAGCAGATGATGGGAGAGGTGGTCATGATGAAATTGTCAATCACACAGAAACATACAGTAAGAAAATACAGTATGATCAATGTAGTAAAGTTCAGGGTATACTTGTACAGACATGTCATGATCAAACTGCCATTCAGGTCCTCTTGAGACATCTTCTGCTTGAATTTCAACATAATGTCCAATCCATTGAAAGGGATACAGTTCACGGAATTATGTTTCTCTCCATCTAGAATCCACTCCAGGAAGAAGCCTAGGCGCAAGACAGTATTGTCTGTAAGACAAAAATAGATAATAAATTATAATTTATTGTACAGTTTGAATGACAGTTGACATCACCATTAGGGTAGAATAGTTGAACATGCATACATGTCCACAGGCACAGAGATTACATATAGAACAATATCTAGCCTAATAGAAAGAAATATGCCATAACCCTCAACCTTTGAACAGTACAAATGTACCTACAGTGGCTTGCGAAAGTATTCACCCCCCTTGGCATTTTTCCTATTTTGTTGCCTTACAACCTGGAATTAAAATTGATTTTTTGGGGTTTGTATCATTTTATTTACACATCATGCCTACCACTTTGAATATGCAAAATATGTTTTATTGTGAAACAAACAAGAAATAAGACCAAAAAAAAACCAGAAAACTTGAGCATGCATAACTATCACCCCCCCCCCCACTGGGTTTTTGCCCATTCTTCAAGGCAAAACTGCTCCAGCTCCCAGTTGGATGGGTTCCACTGGGCCCGGTGTAGCTCAGTTGGTAGAGCATGGCGCTTGCAACGCCAGGGTTGTGGGTTTGTTTCCCACAGGGGGCCAGTATGAAACATTTATACACTCACTAACTGTAAGTCGCTCTGGATAAGAGCGTCTGCTAAATGACTAAAATGTAAAATGTGTACAGCAATCTTTAAGTCATACCACAGATTCTCAATTGGATTGAGGTCTGGGCTTTGACTAGGCCATTCCAAGACATTTAAATGTTTTCCCCTTAAACCACTCGAGTGTTACTTTAGCAGTATTCTTAGGGTCATTGTGCTGCTGGAAGGTGAACCTCCATCCCAGTCTCAAATCTCTGGAAGACTGAAACAGGTTTCCCTCAATAATTTCCCTGTTTTAGCGCCATCCATCATTCCTTCAATTCTGACCAGTTTCCCAGCCCCTGCCGATAAAAAACATCCCCACAGCACTCTTCCGTAAAGCCCAGCTCTGTGGAATGTATGGCTTAAAGCGGTCCTATGGACAGATACTCCAATCTCCGCTGTGGAGCTTTGCAGCTACTTCAGGGTTATCTTTGGTCTCTTTGTTGATCTCTGATTAATGCCCTCCTTGCCTGGTCCGTGAGTTTTGGTGGGCGGCCCTCTCTTGGCAGGTTTGTTGTGGTGCCATATTCTTTCAATTTTTTTATAATGGATTTAATGGTGCTCTGTGGGATGTTCAAAGTTTCAGATATTTTTTTTATAACCCAACCCTGACCTGTTTGGAGAGCTCCTTGGTCTTCATGGTGCCGCTTGCTTGGTGGTGCCCCTTGCTTAGTGGTGTTGCAGACTCTGGGGCCTTTCAGAACAGGTGTATATATACTGAGATCATGTGACAGATCATGTGACACTTAGATTGCACACAGGTGGACTTTATTTAACTAATTATGTGACTTCTGAAGGTAATTGGTTGCACCAGATCTTATTTAGGAGCTTCATAGCAAAGTGGGTGAATACATATGCACGCACCACTTTTCCGTTATTTATTTTTTCGAATTTTTTGAAACCAGTTTTTTTTTTTTCACTTCACCAATTTGGACTATTTTGTGTATGTCCATTACATGAAATCCAAATAAAAATCCCTTTAAATTACAGATTTTTAATGCACTGTAGGTAGGTAGGCAGACAGTATCTAGCTACAGCCATGTCTATCAGGCATGCCTAGGCAAATATCTTTATAGTAAAACCAGCTTATCAGTTTGTGATTTACAACAGTAAATTGTTGTATTATTGTTTCTCCTCACTGTTAGCTAGTAAACTTAGCTAGCTAGCTAGCTAGCTGGATAGCCGATAATTAATATTTACATCTGTTTGGATGTTGTTGTTTTTTAAAATATTGCAGATAGATTGTAACTTCCATCAATGTAATTGTCTGCATCACTTCCAATCCCCAATGTTTATATATATATATATATATATACACACATATATAAATTCATACATACACACATACATAGATATATATACATACATACACACACATACACACACATACATACATACACATATACACACATACACACACATACATACATACATACATACATACATACATACATACATACATATCCTTTAAAAAATATATATATATTCCCCTTTATTACTTTCCAACCCCGCCACCCTTTCCCCACTTGGAGCAAACTAGTGAACAACAACGCCTAGGCCTCTACTTCCAGCCCATACCCATTATCTACATTTTATGGACACAGTCAATTTTACAGTAATTATATTTTGTTTGTTCTTTCTCCTGAACTTCTTCTACTCTCAACCTCTACGATCATTTTCATGATGTCCATCCGGTTTACTTCTATATGCCATATCTTTCTAACTGTGCTCCTTCACAAAAGCTCCCAACCTACAACCCATACACTTATTATGGACACAGTGTGTCTACATTATTAGTTATCTTGTTATTGTTTGTTGTTAGTTGTTATTAGTCCCATCCTTCAATTCCATTCAACACCTCCCATCTATCTTTTAATACCATCCATATAGGATTTCTATTTGCCATATATATTTCAGCTGTACTGTGATGTCTTACAAACGTTCTGAACCTTTCTATTCTCATTGTTTCTACAGATTGTGAATTGAAAATAAACATTTTTGCTAATAGTATTATTATATTATTGATCGATTGACTATGACTTTTCAGATCAGTAGCAATGCTATCTGCAGGGTTAGCTCCAGGTAAATACTGCAATCCTTTAGCCATTCCTGGACCTGTGTCCAAAAACAAGCTACAAATGGACAGTACCAAAACAAATGATCTAATGATTCTGTCTTGTCGCAGCAAAATCTGCAGATCTGGGAAGATTGTATCCCCCATATAAATAACATTCTATTGGTAGCAAGAATTTTATATAATAATTTAAATTGAAAGATTCTAAGTTTTGAATCCAGTGTCGTTTTGCGTATCAGTTCATAAACACTATGCCATGGGATTGGTACGTCAAAAATCTCTTCCCAACTATTTTGCAATCTATATGGGACGGCTGTCAATCCTTTGGTCCTTAAATGAAACTGATATACCTTTTTATTTATCACAGTTTTCCTTAACCAATTATGTTCTTTAATGCAAGGCCGGCAGACAAGTTCCTTACTTTCTCCTCCTTCCACTTTCCTCTTCCATTTTTGCGGTAAGGCTGCAATTATTTGGTTGTAATTTTGGGTAGAGCAGACATTTCCATATGTTTTTGTTAGCTGCATGTGCGACATAACTCCACCAGTCCTACCGATGATATCATTTACAAAGATTATACCTTTTTTAAACATTTTGTCAAAAAAATAAGTTTTTTTGTCAATTAGTGTATTTGAGTTTAACCACAATAGTTGTTGCATTATTTGTTCTGTCGTTTCTGGAGGATTAAATTGAAATTGCAAACAACTTTCTATGGCTTGTTTTAGAAATAGTGATATCTGGGAGATGATTTCCTTTTCAAATAACTGAAAGTGAGTGGTTGTAATCTGAATAAAGGGAAAAAGGCCATTCTTGAACATTGGGTGAGACAATCTTACTAATTTGATAGAGAACCAGTTTGAATTTAAGTATAACTTTTGTATGACTGAAGCTTTTAGTGATAGATCTAATGCTTTTATATTTAATAATTTCTGTCCTTCGAATTCATATTCATTATATATATAGGCCCGTTTAATTTAGTCTGGCTTGCCATTCCAAATAAAATTGAATATTTTTTTCTCATATAATTTAAAAAACTGTTCGCTAGGCGTAGGCAAGACCATAAGCAAATAGGTAAACTGGGATAATACTAAAGAGTTAATCAGGGTGATTTTTCCACAAATTGACAGGCACCCACCTTTCCATGGTAGCAAGATCTTATCTATTTTTGCTAACTTTCTATTATAATTTATTGAAGTGAGATCATTTATTTCCTTTGGGATATGTATTCCGAGTATATCCACATCACCATCAGACCATTTTATTGGTAAACTACATGGCAATATAATTTTTTATTTATTTATTGATCCAATACGTAATATAGTACATTTGTCATAATTTGTTTGTAATCCAGAGTGGTTAGAAAATGTATCTAGATCCTCTATGAGGCTGTGGAGTGATTCTAGTTGTGGATTTAAAAGAAAACATGAATCATCAGCGTACAATGACACCTTTGTTTTTAAGTGGGGCGGCAGGTAGCTTAGTGGTTAAGAGCGTTGTGCCAGTAACCGAAAAGTCGCTGGTTCTAATCCCTGAGCTGACTAGGTGAAAAATCTGTCCGTGTATTTGAGCAAGGCACTTAACCCTAATTGCTCCTCTAAGTCGCTCTGGATAAGAGTGTCTGCTAAATGACAAAAAAATAAAAATAATAAGCCCTGGATTTCTGATCCCCTGATATTATTGTTGGATCTGATTTTAATAGCTAACATATCGATGGCCAAAATAAATAGATATGCCGATTGTGAACAACCTTGTTTCACTCCTCTTGACAGTTTAAAACTTTCTGAGAAATAGCCATTATTTACTATTTTACACCTAGGGTTACTATACATGATTTTGACCCATTTTATAAGAGATTCACCAAAATTGAAATGCTCCAGGCATTTATATATAAACCCCAGTCGTACTTTATCAAATGCCTTTTCGAAGTTTGCTATGAATAGCAGGCCTGGTTTCTCCGATTTTCCATAATGTTCTATTGTTTCCAATACTTGCCTTATATTATCTCCAATGTATCTTCCATGTAAAAAACCTGTCTGATTAGAATGAATAATATCCAACAATACCTTTTTAATTCTATGCGCTATACATTTTGCTAGAATCTTTGCATCACAACACTGAAGTGTAAGGGGCCTCCAATTTTTTTAATGGACTGGATCTTTATATTTATCACCTGGGTCCTGTTTCAGTAATAATGAGATCAGACCTTCTTCTTGAGTGTCAGATAATCTACCATTTACATAGGAGTGGTTAAAACATGCTAATAGCGGTCCTCTTAGTATATCAAAAAAGGTTTGGTATACTTCGACTGCTATGCCATCCAACCCTGGAGTTTTCCCAGACTTAAAGTCTTTAATTGCATCCAGAAGTTCCTCCTCTGTAATTTCACCTTCACATGAGTCTTTCTGTTTGGCTGTTAATTTTACATTATCAATAGAAAAAACATCTCTACAATTAGCTTCAGATAGAGGAGATGGAGGCGACTGAAACGAAAACATATGCTTAAAGTACCTTGTTTCCTCCTTCAAAATATCATCTGGTGAATCATGGGTTACTCCGTCAATTGTAACCAATTTCATTAAATTATTTTTGGTAGCATTCCTATGTTGAAGATTAAAAAATAATTTGGTGCATTTTTCCCCGTATTCCATCCAGTTTGCTTTATTTTTATAATATATTACACTTGCTCTTTCTTGAATAAGTTTCTCCATTTATTTTAGTTTTTCCTCTAATTTATTCTGAGCCTCTATGTTACAGTTTTTATTGCCATCTATCTGTTCTGTTAGACTTTCTATTTCCTTTGTTAGTATAAACTCTTTTGACCTAAATTGCTTTTGTTTTCGAGATGAGTACTGAATAGCATGGCCTCTAAAGACACATTTAAAGGTGTCCCATACAATAAGGGGATTTGCTGTACCTATATTATGTTGGAAAAAGTCAGTTATAAATTCCTTTGTTCTAATTATAAATAAATTATCATCCAATAGGCTTTGATTACATTTCCAATATCCTCGCCCACGTGGAAATTCAGTAAGGGTAATGTATATGCCAATTATATGATGGTCCGACCGCATTCTGTCCCCTATCAACACTTTTGTAACTTTTGGCGCCAACGAGAATGAGATAAGAAAGAAGTCAAGACGACTAGCTTGATTGAGTCTCCGCCATGTATATCTCACTAGATCAGGATATTTAAGCCTCCATATATCTACTAGTTCTAATGTATCCATGACATTCACGATTTCCTTAAGAGCATGTGGGTGATTGTTTGTGGTGTGATTTCCTTTACGGTCCATTGAGCTATTTAAAACAGTATTATGAACCCCCGCCATAATAATATTGTCTTGAATTGCTTGCAGGGTTGATCATTTATTATATACACTGCTCAAAAAAATAAAGGGAACACTAAAATAACACATCCTAGATCTGAATGAATGAAATAATCTTATTAAATACTTTTTTCTTTACATAGTTGAATGTGCTGACAACAAAATCACACAAAAATTATCAATGGAAATCAAATTTATCAACCCATGGAGGTCTGGATTTGGAGTCACACTCAAAATTAAAGTGGAAAACCACACTACAGGCTGATCCAACTTTGATGTAATGTCCTTAAAACAAGTCAAAATGAGGCTCAGTAGTGTGTGTGGCCACATGCCTGTATGACCTCCCTACAATGCCTGGGCATGCTCCTGATGAGGTGGCGGATGGTCTCCTGAGGGATCTCCTCCCAGACCTAGACTAAAGCATCCGCCAACTCCTGGACAGTCTGTGGTGCAACGTGGCGTTGGTGGATGGAGCGAGACATGATGTCCCAGATGTGCTCAATTGGATTCAGGTCTGGGGAACGGGCGGGCCAGTCCATAGCATCAATGCCTTCCTCTTGCAGGAACTGCTGACACACTCCAGCCACTTGAGGTCTAGCATTGTCTTGCATTAGGAGGAACCCAGGGCCAACCGCACCAGCATATGGTCTCACAAGGGGTCTGAGGATCTCATCTCGGTACCTAATGGCAGTCAGGCTACCTCTGGCGAGCACATGGAGGGCTGTGCGGCCCCCCAAAGAAATTCCACCCCACACCATGACTGACCCACCGCCAAACCGGTCATGCTGGAGGATGTTGCAGGCAGCAGAACGTTCTCCACAGCGTCTCCAGACTCTGTCACGTCTGTCACATGTGCTCAGTGTGAACCTGCTTTCATCTGTGAAGAGCACAGGGCGCCAGTGGCGAATTTGCCAATCTTGGTGTTCTCTGGCAAATGCCAAACGTCCTGCACGGTGTTGGGCTGTAAGCACAACCCCCACCTGTGGACGTCGGGCCCTCATACCACCCTCATGGAGTCTGTTTCTGACCGTTTGAGCAGACACATGCACATTTGTGGCCTGCTGGAGGTCATTTTGCAGGGCTCTGGCAGTGCTCCACCTAGTCCTCCTTGCACAAAGGCGGAGGTAGCAGTCCTGCTGCTGGGTTGTTGCCCTCCTACGGCCTCCTCCACGTCTCCTGATGTACTGGCCTGTCTCCTGGTAGCACCTCCATGCTCTGGACACTACGATGACAGACACAGCAAACCTTCTTGCCACAGCTCGCATTGATGTGCCATCCCGGATGAGCTGCACTACCTGAGCCACTTGTGTGGGTTGTAGACTCTGTCTCATGCTACCACTAGAGTGAAAGCACCGCAAGCATTCAAAAGTGACCAAAACATCAGCCAGGAAGCATAGGAACTGAGAAGTGGTCTGTGGTCACCACCTGCAAAACCAGTCCTTTATTGGGGGTGTCTTGCTAATTGCCTATCATTTCCACCTGTTGTCTATTCCATTTGCACAACAGCATGTGAAATGTATTGTCAATCAGTGTTGCTTCCTAAGTGGACATTTTGATTTCACAGAAGTGTGATTGACATTGTGTTGTTTAAGTGTTCCCTTTATTTTTTTGAGCAGTGTATATTG
Source organism: Coregonus lavaretus (assembly GCF_964263955.1). Classification (NCBI taxonomy): domain Eukaryota; kingdom Metazoa; phylum Chordata; class Actinopteri; order Salmoniformes; family Salmonidae; genus Coregonus; species Coregonus lavaretus. The sequence continues at coordinate 12,551,415 of NC_140002.1, forward strand.
TCAAAGAAGTGTGGATCATCATTATTTGGTCCATAAATGTTAATGAGCCATATCTGTTTATTGTCCAATAACATATTTAAAATAATCCATCAACCTTGCGTATCTATTTGGACAATTTGCACATTCGGATCGAAATTACTATTAATTAATATCATCACCCCTTTTGAATTTCTTTGCCCATGGGAGAAGTATATTTCGCCCCCCATTCCTTTTTCCACGCAACTTCATCTAGAATTGTTGAATGAGTTTCCTGTAAACAATAGATATTATATTCCTTCTCTTTGAGCCATGTAAATATTGTTATTCTTTTGTTATTATCAGCTAAGCCATTACAATTATAACTGGCTATACTTATTTCACCATACACCATAATGAGATACAAGTTTCAAGTCTATTTATCACTATATATGTTTGTAAATGTACCATTAAAAAACCCCGTAATGATTGAGTGTCCATATAACTGTACCATGATATTTGCATTGCTACTAAGTATCCCTTCAATTGTTCTCCACTAATTCCCCCGCTAAAGCCCCTCCCCATCCCAAATTGAGCCGTCATCCCAGTGATCGGCATCCCACCCACATCCCTCCGGATCCCTAGGGCCCCGAGAGGCCAGGACCCATCCATCGAAAACAGCACACAGTGCCACGCACAAAACAGAAGAAGATTAACCGCCAAAAGCATTTCCAATGCTGTCACCTCTATATATAACTATTAAAATATCTTGCATATCTTATTTTCCATCATTAATAATTAATATGCGTAATAATGTTGGCAGTTCATACGTAGGATTTTAACATATAACCCGGATTGCCATTGTATTACATTTAATTTATTGACAAGCAATTATTATCCTAGCAAATAATTACAGTGGTCCATCCCGTACCCCCCCCCAACATCCCCACCCCCCCAAAACAGATGCCGGACAAACACACACGCACATACTCACATACTCCATCACACTCATCTCCCCTCCTCCACAATCCACCATAAAATCAGATACTCAACGGTTGTTATATCCCGTGCAGTCAGACCTTTGATTATTTTGTGCCACCTGGGCCACAATGATAAACCCCCTCTCTGATTGTCCGAGTGTGACCCCCTCCCCATGGGTTACTGCAGCCAGTGTTGCCAGCACTGCCACTACCTGGGTGGGCACTGTCACTACCAGCACTGCCACTACCACCGGAATCCCCACCGGCTAGGTAAAAGGTTGTCAAGGTTCTCATTAGCAGCTTTGAGAATTTCCTTGTATATGATGCTCTCCCACCAGGGGGCTCTGGCTTTGTAGGACCAACCCTGCCAGGCAGGCTCAGAATCCTGAAGGGGCGGTGCTGCTCAGGTAGGTCTCTGATCGCATTTATTTCTCTGTTTAGGCTGCATACTCAAAGCAGGTCCATAAAAGTGATGGGAACTTCTCTTTGGTGTATGGGTCACTCAGGTGGGTGTCCAGGATATAGGGTTGGGGATCTTTCCATCATGATAGGACAAAAAAAAAAAAAATTAGATGTACAGTGGGGAAAAAAAGTATTTAGTCAGCCACCAATTGTGCAAGTTCTCCCACTTAAAAAGATGAGAGAGGCCTGTAATTTTCATCATAGGTACACGTCAACTATGACAGACAAAATGAGCAGAAAAAATCCAGAAAATCACATTGTAGGATTTTTAATGAATTTCTTTGCAAATTATGGTGGAAAATAAGTATTTGGTCAATAACAAAAGTTTCTCAATACTTTGTTATATACCCTTTGTTGGCAATGACACAGGTCAAACGTTTTCTGTAAGTCTTCACAAGGTTTTCACACACTGTTGCTGGTATTTTGGCCCATTCCTCCATGCAGATCTCCTCTAGAGCAGTGATGTTTTGGGGCTGTCGCTGGGCAACTCGGACTTTCAACTCCCTCCAAAGATTTTCTATGGGGTTGAGATCTGGAGACTGGCTAGGCCACTCCAGGACCTTGAAATGCTTCTTACGAAGCCACTCCTTCGTTGCCCGGGCGTTGTGTTTGGGATCATTGTCATGCTGAAAGACCCAGCCACGTTTCATCTTCAATGCCCTTGCTGATGGAAGGAGGTTTTCACTCAAAATCTCACGATACATGGCCCCATTCATTCTTCCTTTACACGGATCAGTCGTCCTGGTCCCTTTGCAGAAAAACAGCCCCAAAGCATGATGTTTCCACCCCCATGCTTCACAGTAGGTATGGTGTTCTTTGGATGCAACTCAGCATTCTTTGTCCTCCAAACACGACGAGTTGAGTTTTTACCAAAAAGTTCTATTTTGGTTTCATCTGACCATATGACATTCTCCCAATCCTCTTCTGGATCATCCTAATGCACTCTAGCAAACTTCAGACGGGCCTGGACATGTACTGGCTTAAGCAGGGGGACACGTCTGGCACAGCAGGATTTGAGTCCCTGGCGGCGTAGTGTGTTACTGATGGTAGGCTTTGTTACTTTGGTCCCAGCTCTCTGCAGGTCATTCACTAGGTCCCCCCGTGTGGTTCTGGGATTTTTGCTCACCGTTCTTGTGATCATTTTGACCCCACGGGGTGAGATCTTGCGTGGAGCCCCAGATCGAGGGAGATTATCAGTGGTCTTGTATGTCTTCCATTTCCTAATAATTGCTCCCACAGTTGATTTCTTCAAACCAAGCTGCTTACCTATTGCAGATTCAGTCTTCCCAGCCTGGTGCAGGTCTAGAATTTTGTTTCTGGTGTCCTTTGACAGCTCTTTGGTCTTGGCCATAGTGGAGTTTGGAGTGTGACTGTTTGAGGTTGTGGACAGGTGTCTTTTATACTGATAACACGTTCAAACAGGTGCCATTAATACAGGTAACGAGTGGAGGACAGAGGAGCCTCTTAAAGAAGAAGTTACAGGTCTGTGAGAGCCAGAAATCTTGCTTGTTTGTAGGTGACCAAATACTTATTTTCCACCATAATTTGCAAATAAATGCATTAAAAATCCTACAATGTGATTTTCTGGATTTTCTTTTCTCTCAATTTGTCTGTCATAGTTGACGTGTACCTATGATGAAAATTACAGGCCTCTCTCATCTTTTTAAGTGGGAGAACTTGCACAATTGGTGGCTGACTAAATACTTTTTTCCCCCACTGTATACTATATTTAAAAATGTATATCCCTCATCTACACAAAATTGAAAGCTCTCTCTCACTACCCCTGCTCATAGATACCCGTCGACTCTAGGATATTGTCACGGTTCAGACAGACGACCAGAGGACCACAATTGCGTCACACCAGAAAGTTTATTAAAACTTAAGGGAAAAGGGAAGTAGGGAGTGAATGAAGGCTCCAGGGGTAACAGGGATCCCGTCCAATGTGCTGGGTCTGTGCCCCCCCCAGTGGCAGCGATGCGTCCTATGAAGCCGGTGGTGGGTGGTCCAGAAGTCCTGGGGGGGGGAGACACAGACACAACAGGGCGGAATGAAACAAGGCAGCAGTACAGTTCAAGGGAAATCCAAAATACGTAGTAGCAAGGCAGAAGGCTGGTCAGAGTTACCGGGATTGAAGAGTAGTCAGGAGTCGTTATGGCAGAAGCAGGTCTGGATCTCCTGGGGCAGAAGAGTATCCAAAAATCAGGCAGGTCCGGGGTCACAAAACCAGGGTGAGCCAGAAGCGCGAGCAAACAGGTTCCGGGTGTGAGCTTTGCAGACGATCTGACACCGGAGAGCTGAAAGACAGGGCCTTAAATACTGGGAGAGGTAGTGGGTAATGCAGCGCAGCTGGCAGAGTAATTAGAGCAGAGCAGAGCAGGGACAGGTGGAGCTAGTTAGGCTGAGTAGAGAGAGTGGTGAGCAGAGTGGAAGAAAATAAAGGTGGTAACCCGGTGGAGTGAGAGGCTCATGACAGAACCCCCCCCCCAAGGGACGGCCCCAGAAGTCCCAAGAGCAACACCACGCCGGGCGGGAGGAGGGGAGCCGGAGGAGGGCTAGAACTCCTCCGAACGGTCCGAGTGAACGTCCTCATCCTTGGAGGAAGCCGGAGGGCCGTGGTCGGGAGATGGGACAGGTCCCGAGACAGGATCAGGCACAGGACAGGAAGCCGAGCGGGCAGGACGGTTAGGGACCCCTCTGGGGCGGCCCCTACGGATTGCAGGTTGATCAGGATGCCGTTGGTGGAAAGCGGTGATGAGAGTCCTATCCACAATCCGACTAGCTGGCACCCAGGTCCTCTCCTCAGGTCCATAGCCCTCCCAGTCAATGAGGTACTGGAGACCCCTACCCCTCCGTCTGGACCGAAGCAGGCGGCGGACGGTGTAAACCAGACCACCATCGACGAGCCGTGGAGGAGGAGGACAAGGCGCAGCAGGGACCAGCGGACTCTCATGGATGGGCTTAATCTTAGACACATGGAAAGTGGGGTGCACCCTCAGGGAATTAGGCAGTTGGAGCCGGACAGCAGTTGGGCTAATCACTCTTATGATAGGGAATGGGCCAATGAACCGAGGTGCCAGCTTCTGCGACTCCACCCTGAGTGGCAGGTTCTTCGATGACAACCACACCCTTTGACCAACATGGTAGGTGGGAGCAGGAATTCTCCGACGGTTGGCCCCGGTAGTGTAGCTGGCAACGGATCTGAGGAGTGTGGCTCGGGCTTGTGACCAGGTGCGGCGACATCGACGGGCAAAAGCAAGTGCAGATGGGCAAGTAACCTCCTCTTCCTGGCTGGCAAATAGAGGAGGCTGGTATCCATAAACACATTGGAAAGGGGACATACCGATGGCAGAGCAGGTCAGAGAATTGTGTGCGTACTCCACCCATGTCAATTGCTGCGACCAGGAGTGGGGGTTGCGTGAAGTCATGCATCGCAGTGCCTTCTCGAGCTCCTGATTAGCCCGCTCTGACTGCCCATTGGATTGGGGATGGAATCCGGAAGTCAGACTGACTGTGGCTCCCAGCAGGTGACAGAACTCCTTCCAAAAAGCGGAGGAGAATTGTGGACCACGGTCAGAAACTACATCCTTTGGCAGTCCGTGGATCCGGAAGACGTGTTCCAGGACCACCTGGGCGGTCTCCTTGGCGGTTGGGAGCTTGGGGAGGGGAATGAAGTGTGCCATCTTGCTGAAACGGTCAACTATAGTGAGAATGACGGTCATGCCACTTGAAGGGGGCAGCCCCGTGACAAAGTCAAGGGCGATGTGAGACCAGGGACGTCTGGGCACAGGCAGGGGCTGCAGCAATCCGGCTGGGGGCTGGCAGGACGACTTGTGTTGGTTGCAGATGGGGCAGGCTTGGACGAATTCCCGTACATCCTTTCTCAGAGAGGGCCACCAGAACCTCTGGGCGAGCAGGTTGTAAGTGCGGGTGGAGCCAGGGTGACAAGCTAGGCGGGAGTCATGTCCCCACTGAACGACCTGGGACCTCAGGTCTTCGGGGACAAAAAGGCGGTCAGCTGGGCAAGTGCTGGGACCTGGCTGGTTACGGAGAGCCTCCAGCACCTGTTCCTCAACAGCCCAGGTCAGAGCTGCAACGATGCAGGGACTTGGCAGAATCGACACAGGGTCCTTGGAGGGGGTGTCATCCTTCTGGAATTGACGGGAGAGGGCGTCTGGCTTGGTGTTGCGTGATCCAGGCCGGTATGACAGAGTGAAATTAAACCTGGTGAAGAACAGGGCCCAGCGGGACTGCCTGGAGTTCAACCGTTTGGCCGTGCGGATGTACTCCAAGTTCTTATGATCGGTCCAAACGAGAAATGGAATGGTGGACCCCTCCAGCCAGTGACGCCACTCCTCCAAGGCAAGCTTCACAGCCAGCAGCTCACGGTTCCCTATGTCGTAATTGCACTCAGAGGGGGACAACCGACGTGAGAAAAAAGCACAGGGATGGAGCTTCCTATCCTCCGCAGCCCACTGAGAAATCACAGCACCAACTCCCACATCCGAGGCGTCCACCTCCACAATAAATTGCCGGTCCACATCAGGCATCTGGAGGATGGGAGCGGAGGTGAACCTCACCTTGAGGGTACTGAAGGCTTTGTCGGCTGCTGGGGTCCAGGTGAAGGGTTGCTTGGTGCTGGTTAGAGCAGTGAGAGGGGCAGCAACGGTACTGTAGTTCCGGATAAACTTTCTATAGAAGTTAGCAAACCCCAGAAACTGTTGCAGCTTCTTTCTGTTCTCCGGAACTGGCCATGAAGTGACTGCTGATACTTTGGCAGGATCCATTTGGATACTTCCCTCTGCCACTATGTACCCCAGGAAGGCCACTGTCTTGACGTGAAACTCACATTTCTCTGCCTTGGCGTAGAGGGAATTCTCCAGAAGACGATGAAGGACTTGCTGGACATGGCGGGTGTGTTCAGACAGGTTTCTGGAGTAGATTAAGATGTCATCCAGGTAAACGAAGACAAACTTGTTTAACATGTCCCGCAGTACATCATTCACTAGAGCCTGGAACACAGCAGGAGCATTGGTGAGGCCAAAAGGCATAACCAGATACTCGTAGTGGCCTGTTGGTGTATTGAATGCGGTTTTCCATTCATCTCCCTCCCGGATCCGCACTAGGTGGTAAGCGTTTCTGAGATCCAACTTGGTAAAAACAGTGGCTCCCTGGAGCAACTCAAAAGCAGAGGTGAGCAGAGGCAGAGGGTAACGGTTTTTCACTGTGATGTCGTTGAGTCCCCTGTAGTCGATGCAGGGGCGAAGAGATCCGTCCTTCTTCCCCACAAAGAAGAAGCCAGCACCAGCAGGAGATGAAGATGAACGGATTAATCCTGCGGACAGAGAGCCATTGATGTAGTCCTCCATGGACTTTCTTTCAGGAGCAGACAACGAATAAAGACGACCCTTTGGAGGGGCTGTTCCAGGGAGGAGGTCGATGGCACAGTCGTACGGTCGGTGAGGGGGCAGAGATGTGGCTCTTGCTTTGTTAAACACCTCTCTGAGACCATGGTAGCATTCTGGGACATTGGAGAGGTCAGGAGCGGAGTTAGTAGGTACTGGCCGAGGGGGTAGTGCGGCAGCAAGCAGGCAGGTTCGGTGGCAGTCCTCTCCCCACTCCCTGATCACCCCGGTCACCCAGTCGAGCTGAGGGTTGTGCCGGCGGAGCCATGGGTAACCCAGGATGAGGGGTTGGCCTGGAGAGGGGAGCAGGTGAAACTGGATAGTTTCTTGATGGTTTCCGGACAGACCCATCGAGACCGGGGCCGTGACATGAGTGACCGATCCGAGTAAGTGTCCGTCCAGTGCCCGGGCAGGAATAGGAGGTGTCAAACGGAGGTTCTCCAGTCCCAGTTGGCGTGCCAGCTTGATGTCCATTATGTTGGCTTCGGCGCCAGAATCCACCAGAGCAGCCAGGGTGTGAGTTGAGTCAGAGAGGCGGAGGTGAACTTGCAGCAGGGGTTTGCGGTCGGAGGACTGGATGGTCATTGAACTCAACCGGACTCCCCCTATGCCCGGTGAGCTTCGGCCCTTTAAAGGGCAGGTTACCACACGATGTCCATCACCTCCACAATAGAGGCAGAGGTTTGAGGTGAAGCGGCGCTGGCGCTCTGCAGGAGTGAGAGAGGCTCGCCCAATCTCCATAGGCTCAGACTGATCAAGCTGACCTGGGTGAGTGGCAGTAGATGACAGGAGCCCAGTCGGATCTCTCCGAATGCCGGTAGTAGGTGGACCTTGGCGCCCCCTCTCACGACGACGAGTCTGTATCCTTCTGTCGATCCTGACAGTCAGTGCGATGGCTTCATCAAGAGTGGAAGGCAGTTCATGGGAGACCAACTCGTCCTTGATATAGTCAGCCAAACTATGGAAGAACGCGTCCACCAACGATGGTGTGTTCCAAGAACTTCGTCTAGCCAGGGTTCGGAAGTCGATGGAATGGTCTGCGACTGTACGTCTGCCTTGTCGAATACTGAACAGTTCACGAGACGCCTCTGCGGTTGGTGAATCCAGGTCAAACACCTTCAGCATCTCCTCAGCAAACAGGTCGAAGGTTGCACATGCGGGGGTTTGACGTTCGAACTCTGCTGTTCCCCAGAGTCGAGCTCGGCCCGTCAGGTGAGTGATGGCATACCCAACTTTAGCCCCCTCCGTGGCGAAGGTCCTTGGCTGCAAGGAGAACTGAAGTCGGCAGCTAGTCAGGAATGGCCGGACCTGGGTTGAATCGCCGTTGAACCGCTCGGGGTTTCCAATCTTGGGTTCCGGAGCAGCGGCTGCAATGACCGGGGCAGGTAACTCGGGGGCAGGGCTGGTGGGCAGACTGGCTGGGGTAAGGTTGGTGAGGAGTTGAATGATCATGGCGAGTTGTTGTTGCTGCTGCTGGAACTGCTGCTCATGCTCATCGGTTTCCATGTCGGGGAAAGTGTGCGCTGAGTCCATAATGGTCAGATCGTACTGTCACGGTTCAGACAGACGACCAGAGGACCACAATTGCGTCACACCAGAAAGTTTATTAAAACTTAAGGGAAAAGGGAAGTAGGGAGTGAATGAAGGCTCCAGGGGTAACAGGGATCCCGTCCAATGTGCTGGGTCTGTGCCCCCCCCAGTGGCAGCGATGCGTCCTATGAAGCCGGTGGTGGGTGGTCCAGAAGTCCTGGGGGGGGGAGACACAGACACAACAGGGCGGAATGAAACAAGGCAGCAGTACAGTTCAAGGGAAATCCAAAATACGTAGTAGCAAGGCAGAAGGCTGGTCAGAGTTACCGGGATTGAAGAGTAGTCAGGAGTCGTTATGGCAGAAGCAGGTCTGGATCTCCTGGGGCAGAAGAGTATCCAAAAATCAGGCAGGTCCGGGGTCACAAAACCAGGGTGAGCCAGAAGCGCGAGCAAACAGGTTCCGGGTGTGAGCTTTGCAGACGATCTGACACCGGAGAGCTGAAAGACAGGGCCTTAAATACTGGGAGAGGTAGTGGGTAATGCAGCGCAGCTGGCAGAGTAATTAGAGCAGAGCAGAGCAGGGACAGGTGGAGCTAGTTAGGCTGAGTAGAGAGAGTGGTGAGCAGAGTGGAAGAAAATAAAGGTGGTAACCCGGTGGAGTGAGAGGCTCATGACAGATATGCAACCATTTCCACTCTCACTCAATTAACACTGCACCTTTCCAAATACAAAAATGCACACCACATGGTTGACTGCGGAGGAAATGGGCCGAGCGTGCAAACGCACCCACTTCCCACACCTGCCACAAGGGGGAAAGGACGCCAGGGAGAACACAGGACCAACCCCAACAATTGCTCGCCAAAAAAGCCATGTTCTAATTAGTTGTATTTGAAGATGTATTATTCTGCTTGTTATCTTTTCTTGTTATATCGTTTTATCCTTTTTTAAATACTATACTTACTATAAATGTTATTTAATATTCCAATCCCTATCATTGCTAGTATTGGGTGTTCCATTATTCAACTCCTCTATTACAACTTTTAGAATAGCCATGGAGTAGTCTTTGTGTCTCTGAACATTTGGTTGTCAATATATAGTTTATCGACCACAAGTGCCACACGTTTCCCTTTTAATCTATTTTCCTTGAAGATTGGATACAGAACTTTGCGCCTTTCTGCAATCTCCCTCGGGAACTGATCATTCATGCCTATTTTTGTGCCAGCAAGTCTTTTTCCTAGGCTTTTAACCATAGCTTTATGCAAATTTGGCAACGATAGGGCGATCATATTTCTGTCTTCTTTGTCCGAAACGGTGTACACGTTCGAGTTGGATTTTATCGACAGCCTCGAGTGGTATTTGAAGCGCTGTATGCAGGAAATCCTTCATAATATTCTCAGTTATTTCTCCCTCCTTTTCCTGAATACCCGTAAGTACTAGATTTTCTCTCATCGATCTAGTTTGGATGTCTAGTAAGGCTTCTCTCAGAAGGTTGTTCTCCTTTTTAAGTTCCCTAACGTCCGTTTCCATCTTAGTTACTGTCATTTAAAATTTTTTGGTTTCTGTTTCCATTATCGATACTTTTTCGTCACTCATTTCAAGACTCGCTTTCAACTCTTTTACGTCCTTACTGACCAATTCTAGTATGCCCAATTTGTCATTTATCGACTTCAACAGGTCGCTTTCCACACTTACCAGACCCAGTGATGAAAAGCATATATCATGTGTATCAGTCGACGAGTCGCGTTTTCTCTTGGGGATTGGTTCTCCTCGTTTATCTTCCGCCATGTTTGGGTGTTGCGTGTTGTCGTAATATTTGTCGATATATTTCTCTAGCCTTATGATTTGTTTTGTGTTATTATCCAGATTGAATTTTATTTACTGCGAATATATGAAATGCTAATATTTAGTCTAAATTACTGATTTCAAATATTATGTTTTTATCTTGAGGTGGTTTGTACCGCTTTCTATTCAATACGCCATCTTGTCTAAGTGCGCGCGCCTGCAAGTATTCACAAGTAACTTCTTGTCAGACATCTTGGCTCATTCAGTTGCTGATGTGACACGTTTGCTAAAAAGTTACAAATGTGAGGCGTGGCACATAAGTTAGCAGGCACCAGGCTAACTAGCTAGCCAACTCCAGTCATGCTAACGTTTGCTGGTATACCAAACTTTAGGTGGCTGGTTGTAATGTTGTAGCTTGCTGTTTAGTAGCCATATCTACGACTAAAAAGAGAAGAGGTTTTACAATCGAGATACAATAGATCTCCGATTGTAAAACCTCTTCAATTTTTTGTCATAGATATGGCTACCTGTAGTTGTTTAGCTAACTTAGCTAGCTACCTACCTAAGTTAGCAAACAGAAAAATAATTTGATTTCCCGCCACTGTAACACAATACACAATATGGGTTTCAGTAGATAAAATAAAGTTAGCTAGATAGCTCGGTGGCTTGCAGGAAAAATTACTTACTTAGCTAGCCACCATATTTGTCATCTTCCCTCTTGGTGCTGGCATCAGTTGTAGCTGAGCTTCTAGCTAAATCTAACTGTTTGTTTCGAATCCTCTTCGCTATATTCCAGTTGAAACATGTATGGTTGAATGTCACCATATAGCTAATAGAACATCAAAAAATGCTCCATTGTCGAATTTGTGTTGATGAGAGGAATCACTTGAAGCCATTGTGGTCTGGTTAATTCTTTCAGTTTTGCCCAAAGGATTGTGTTAGTCTCCGCCTCCTTTTCAAAAAAGCTATCCTTGGGGGAGGGACGGGGCCAGAGCACGAAGCACTGACCCATACGAGTTGTAGTCCCCCATCAATACACCGGAAGCCATCATAGGGTGTATCATTCAGCGTGCGAAACCCAGACCTGCCTTCCTCCTGGGCAATTATGTGTGACGCACATCTCAATGACCTAGAAATGCCTGAATGATGAAAACAAGCCCACATTACCTCCGGGTGAAATCCCCCTTTAAATCGGCTTGAAAATCTATGGCAAGACTTGAAAATGGCTGTCTAGCAATGATCAACAACCAACTTGACAGAGCTTGAAGAATTTTAAAAATAATAATGTGCAAATATTGTACAATCCAGGTGTGCAATCCAAAGTGACAAAGTGACAAAGTGAAAATATATTTTTAGAAATTGTAGCAAATTTATTGAAAATGAAATACAGAAATATGTAATTTACATAAGTATTCACACCCCTGAGTCAATACATGTTAGAATCACCTTTGGCAGTGATTACAGCTGTGAGTCTGTCTGGGTAAGTTTCTAAGAGCTTTGGACACCTGGATAGTACAATATTTGCCCATTATTCTTTTTGAAATTCTTTAAGCTCTGTCAAATTGTTTGTTGATCATTGCTAGACAACCATTTTCAAGGATTGCCATAGATTTTCAAGCAGATTTAAGTCAAACTGTAAACAGGCCACTCAGCAACATTCACTGTCTTCTTGGTAAGCAAATCCAGTGTATATTTGGCCTTGTGTTTTAGGTTATTGTCCTGCTGAAACGTGAATTCATCTCCCAGTGTCTGGTGGAAAGCCAACTGAACCAGGTTTTCCTCTCAGAATTTGCCTGTGCTAAACTCCATTCCATTAATTTTTTTATCCTGAAAACCCCCAGTCCTTGACGATTACAAGCATACCCTTAACATGATGCAGCCACCACTATGCTTTAAAAATACGGAGGTACTCAGTAATGTGTTGTATTGGATTTGCCCCAAACATAACACTTTGTATTCAGGACAAAAATATAATTGCTTTGCCACATTTGTTCAGTACTACTTTAGTGCCTTATTGCAAACAGGATATATGTTTTGGAATATTTTTTATTCTGTACATACTTCCTTCTTTTCACTCTGTCAATTAGGTTAGTATTGTGGAGTAACTACAATGTTGTTGATCCATCCTCAGTGTTCTCCCATAACAGCCATTAAAATCTGTAACTGTTTTAAAGTCACCATTGGCCTCATGGTGAAATCCCTGTGAGGTTTCCTTCCTCTCCGGCAACTGAGTTAGGAAGGACCCCTGTATCTTTGTAGTGACTTTGTAGTGACTGGGTGTATTGATACACCATCCAAAGTGTAATTATTAACTTAACCTTACAGATAATTGTATGTGTGGGGTACAGAGATGAGGGGTCATTCAAAAATCGTGTTAAACACTATATTGCACACAGAGTCCATGCAATTTATGTGACTTGTTAAGCACATTTTTACTCCTGAACTTGTTTAGGCTTGTCATAACAAATGGGTTGAATACTTATTGACTCAAGACATTTCAGCTTTCAAATGTTTTATTAATTTATAAAAATGTTGAAAAACATAATTCCACTTTGACATTATGGGGTATTGTGTGTAGGCCAGTTACAACAAATCTCAATTTAATCCATTTTAAATTCAGGCTGTAACACAACACAAATTGGAAAAGTCAAGGGGTGTGAATACTTTCTGAAGGCACTGTTTGTAAAAGAGATATTTCTGTATTTCCTTTTCAATAAATTAGCAAAAATGTCTAAAAACATGTTTTCACTTTGTTGTTATGGGATATTGTGTGTAGATGGGTAAACAATTATAATATTGAATCCATTTTGAATTCAGGCTGTAACAGAACAAAATTGGGAACAAGTCAAGGAGTATGAATACTTTCTGAAGACATTGTTGATTTTTCTGGACTAGGCCCAAATCCCCGCCACTCAAAGAAGGAGGAGACAGTGCTATAGAGGCCGACGCGTGGACACCCTGATGAGACTACGGCGGTGAGTGAATAAATCGCATCTACCCTCTGTTCTATTGGTGAATGTGCAATCGATGGAGAATAAACTGGACAAGCACCGTTCGAGACTATCCCATCAACAGGACATTAAGAACTGTAATATACTATGCTTCTCAGAGTCATGGCTGAAGAAGGACATGGATAATATACATCTAGCTGGTTTTTCTATGCATCAGCAGGACAGAACGGCAGAGTCCGGTAAGATCGGTGGATGGTGTAAGTCTCTTTGATAACAACAGCTGGTGCGCGATCTCTAATATTAAGGAAGTCCCAAGAAAATGCTCATCCAGAAGCGGCGCTCCTAGTGGCTGGGGATTTTAATGAAATCCATTTTACCTCATTTCTACCAGCATGTCACCTGTGCAACTAGAGGAAAAAAACTCTAGATCACCTTTACTCCACACACTGAGATGCATACAAAGCTCTCCCTCTCTCTCCATTTGGCAAATCTGACCATAACTCTATCCTCCTGATTCCTGCTTACAAACAAAAACTCAAACAGGAAATACCAGTGACAAGCTCAATACGGAAGTGGTCCGACTGTTTCGCTAGCACAGACTGGAATATGTTCCGGGATTCATCACGATGGCATTGAGGAGTTTACCATATCAGTCACCGGCTTCATTAATAAGTGCATCGACGACGTCGTCCCCACAGTGACAGTACGTACATCTCCCAACTAGAAGCCATGGATTACAGGCAACATCTGCACTGAGCTAAAGGCTAGAGCTGCCACTTTCAAGGAGCAGGACACTAATCCGGACACTTCTAAAATATCCTGCTACGCCCCCCGGAGAACCATCAAACAGGCAAAGTGTCAATACAGGACTAAGATCGAATCCCACTTCACCGGCTCTGTCGCTCGTCGGACGTGTCAGGGCTTGCAAACTATCACGTATTACATAGGGAAACCCAGCCGAGAGCTTCTCAATGACGCAAGCCTACCAGAAGAGCTAAATGCCTTCTACGATCACTTCGAGGCAAGCAACACTGAACCATGCGTGAGAGCACCAGCTGTTTCGGGCGAATGTATGATCACACTCTCCGTAGCCGATGTGAGTAAGACCATTAAACAGGTTAACATTCACAAAGCCGCAGGGCCAGACAGATTACCAGGATGCAATGATCATGCAATGACCAGCTGGCAAGTCTCTTCATTGACATGTTCAACCTCTCCCTGACCCAGTCTGTAATTCCTACATGTTTCATGCAAACCACCATAATTCCTGTGCCCAAGAATGGCAAGGTAACCTGTCTAAATGACTACCGCCCCGTAGCACTCCCATCTGTAGCCATGAAGTGCTTTGAAAGGCTGGTCATGGTGCACATCAACACCATCATCCCAAAACCCTGGACCCACTCCAATTCGCATACCACCCCAATAGATCCACAGACAAATCAATCTCTATTGCACTCCACCCTCAACACGGGGGCCCATCAGGGCTGCGTGCTCAGTTCCCTCCTGTACTCCCTGTTCACCCACGACTGCGTGGCTGCGCACAATTCCAACACCATCACTAAGTATAAAAACTACAGTCAGATTTGATAGCTATGCAGGAATCCCTTGCTGAATTAAAACTTGTGCTTAATATGGGCAAAATGAAATACATGTTGTTTTTAAACTCTCGTAAGAATGTTTTAGATGAACTACATGTTCGCTCATTAGATGGTTCTCCAATCGAACATGTTCCCGCATATATATACTTAGGCATTTGGATTGATATGGATTTTACGTTTAAACAACATATACAGTTGAAGTCGGAAGTTTACATACACCTTAGCCAAGGACATTTAAACTCAGTTTTTCCACAATTCCTGACATTTAATCCTAGTAAAAATTCCCTGTCTTAGGTCAGTTAGGATCACCACTTTATTTTAAGAATGTGAAATGTCAGAATAATACTAGAGAGAATGATTTATTTCAGCTTGTATTTCTTTCATCACATTCCCAGTGGGTCAGAAGTTTAAATACACTCAATTAGTATTTGGTAGCATTGCCTTTAAATTGTTTAACTTGGGTTAAACGTTTCGGGTAGCCTTCCACAAGCTTCCCACAATAAGTTGGGTGAATTTTGGCCCATTCCTCCTGACAGAGCTGGTGTAACTGAGTCAGGTTTGTAGACCTCCTTGCTCGCAAACGCTTTTTCAGTTCTGTCCACAACTTTTCTATAGGATTGAGGTCAAGGCCAATACCTTGACTTTGTTGTCCTTAAGCCATTTTGCCACAACTTTGGAAGTATGCTTGGGGTCATTGTCCATTTGGAAGACCCATTTGCGACCAAGCTTTATAATAATAATAATATGCCATTTAGCAGACGCTTTTATCCAAAGCGACTTACAGTCATGCGTGCATACATTTTTGTGTATGGGTGGTCCCGGGGATCGAACCCACTACCTTGGCGTTACAAGCGCCGTGCTCTACCAGCTGAGCTACTGATGTCTTGAGATGTTGCTTCAATATATCCACATCATTTTCCTTCCTCATGATGCCATCTTTTTGTGAAATGCACCAGTCCCTCCTGCAGCAAAGCACCCCCACAGCATGATGCTGCCACCCCGTGCTTCACGGTTGGGATGGTGTTCTTCGGCTTTCAAGCTATCCCCTTTTTCCTCCAAACATAACGATGGTCATTATGGCCATACAGTTATATTTTTGTTTCATCAGACCAGAGGACATTTCTCAAAAAAGTACGCTCTTTGTCCCCATGTGCAGTTGCAAACTGTAGTCTGGCTTTTTTATGGCGGTTTTGGAGCAGTGGCTTCTTCCTTGCTGAGCGGCCTTTCAGGTTATGTCGATATAGGACTCGTTTTACTGTGGATATAGATACTTTTGTACCTGTTTCCTCCAGCATCTTCACAAGGTCCTTTGCTGTTGTTCTGGGATTGATTTGCACTTTTCGCACCAAAGTAAGTTAATCTCTAGGAGACAGAACGCGTCTCCTTCCTGAGCGTTATGACGGCTGCGTGGTCCCATGGTGTTTATTATTGCATACTATTGTTTGTACAGATGAACGTGGTATCTTCAGGCATTTGGAAATTGCTCGCAAGGATGAACCAGACTTGTGGAGGTCTACAAATGTTTTTCTGAGGTCTTGGCTGATTTCTTTTGATTTTCCCATGTCAAGCAAAGATCACTGAGTTTGAAGGTAGGCCTTGAAATACATCCACAGGTACACCTCCAATTGACTCAAATGATGTCAATTAGCCTATCAGAAGCTTCTAAAGCAGTGGGCTCCCTGCCTGTGCCATTAAACCCCTACAATTCATCCAGATTGCCACAGCCCGACTGGTGTTCAACCTTCCCAAGTTCTCTCACGTCACCCCGTTCCTCCGCACACTCCACTGGCTTCCAGTTGAAGCTCGCATCTGCTACAAGACCATGGTGCATGCCTACGGAGCTGTGAGGAGAACGGCACCTCCGTACCTTCAGGCTCTGATCAGTCCCTACACCCAAACGAGGGCATTGCGTTCATCCACCTCTGGCCTGCTGGCCCCCCTACATATGCGGAAGCACAGTTCCCGCTCAGCCCAGTCAAAACTGTTCGCTGCTCTGGCACCCCAATGGTGGAACAAGCTCCCTCACGACGCCAGGACAGCGGAGTCACTCACCACCTTCCGGAGACACTTGAAACCCCACCTCTTTAAGGAATAGGATAAAGTAATCCTTCTACCCCCCCTTACCCCACCCCAAAGAAAGAAGAAAAAAATTATATACATATTGTAAAGTGGTTATCCCACTGGCTATAAGGTGAATGCACCAATTTGTAAGTCGCTCTGGATAAGAGCTTCTGCTAAATGACGTAAATGTAAATGTAAAGCCATGACATCATTTTCTGGAATTTTCCAAGCTGTTTAAAGGCACAGTCAACTTAGTGTATGTAAACTTCTGATCCACTGGAATTGTGATACAGTGAATCATAAGTTAAATAATCTGTCTGTAAACAATTGTTGGAAAAATTAGATGTAGATGTCCTAACCGACTTGCCAAAACTATAGTTTTAATGACTCCAACCTAAGTGTATGTGAACTTCAACTGTAGAAGTTGAATCTTGCTTCTCATGGTCTGAGAGTCTTTAGGTGCCTTTTGGCAAACTCCAAGCGGGCTGTCGTGTGCCTTTTACTGAGTGGCTTCCGTCTGGTCACTCTACCATAAAGGCCTGATTGGTGGAGTGCTGCAGAGATGGTTGTCCTTCTGGAAGGTTCTCCCATCTCCACAGAGGAACTCTAGAGCTCTGTCAGAGTGACCATCGGGTTCTTGGTCATCTCCTTGACCAAGACTCTTCTCCCCCGATTGCCGGGGGGGCCAGCTCTAGAAAGAGTCTTGGTGGTTCCAGACTTCTTCCATTTAAGAATGATGGAGGCCACTGTGTTCTTGGGGACCTTCAATGCTGCAGACATTTTTTGGTACCCTTCCCCAGATCTGTGCCTCGACACAATCCTGTCTCTGAGCTCTACGGACAATTCCTTCGACCTCATAGCTTGGTTTTTGCTCTGACATGCCCTGTCAACTGTGGGACCTTATATAGACAGGTGTGTGCCTTTCCAAATCATGTCCAATCAATTGAATTTACCACAGGTGGACTCCAATCAAGTTGTAGAAACATCTCAAAGATGATCAATGGAAACAGGATGCACCTGAGCTCAATTTTGAGTCTCATAGCAAAAGGTCTGAATACTTATTGTAAGTATGTTTTTAATATCTTTTAAATATATATATAAATGTGCAAAAATGTCTAAAAACCTGTTTTCATTTTGTCATTATAGGGTACATGAAAAAATTTTTTTGGGGGAATTTAATCATTTTTAGGATAAGGCTGTAACGTAACAAAATGTGGAAAAGGTCAAGGGGTCTGAATACTTTCCCTAGGCACTGTACACTGCTGCTACTCTGTTTATTATATATCCTGATTGCGTAGTTACTTTTACCCCTACCTACATGTATTACCTCAACTACATTGTACCCCTTCACATTAACTCGTACTGATACTCCTTGTATGTAGCCTCGTTATTGTTATTTTATCGTGCTACTATTTCTTTTTTTATTCAGCAAATATTTGTATTACTTTTTAACTCTGCATTGTTGGGAATGGGCTCGTAAGTAACCATTTCATGGTAAAGTCTACACCTGTTGTATTCCGCACATGTGACCAATAAAATTTGATTTGATTGTCTATTTTTTGTTGAATTCTGGGTTGAATTGAAAAACAATAGCTGCTGATGACTTTGCAAATGCTATATAGGCCTATATGAGTGATAAACTATGGTCATATTTAATTTGCTCTGTTTAGCCTACCCTTTGGAATGACTTCGATAGCAACAGTGAATTTATTTCATTTTTAAGTGGAGATCTCTCAACAATCATTCTCAAGATAGCACATTGGTAATAGTCAGTAACAAATATCATAGCTAAGCAGGGCTAGGTTAAAATCCTGGATGGGAGACCAAAGGGTAGCGGTAGAAAGATGAATTCTCCAGTAGGAGGTGCTGCCCAGCCTATTGTTTTTTTCTGATAGTGGATATAATGTTGAAGATCTGATGTTGTTTCAAAGGTACAAATTCAACATATTTTATACAAGGTTTGTCTATGTTTAAATTTGGTTACCATGATGACATAATCCTGTGGTTGAAATTTCACCCTCAGAACAACAGTTTACGTTGATGCCTTTTAAAAATCCAATGTATTTTCCACGTAGATTCCACGTCACAATACGTTGACAAATTACATTGAAACGTTGATTCAACCGGTTTGTACCTAGTGGGAAATGAGTGCCAAATACTGTAAATGTCATCATTAGGTAGGTCTATAACTTCTCTTAATTATCATATTATTACAGAAAACAAATGGATAAACAAAATATGTGGGGAAAGTAACCATTTGAAATAGTGCCCTTTATTCACCTGATCTTTAGGCATCTTATTTGCTGATAAATAAATACAAATTCTCCATGATATTGGATAATCTTAATAAACAGCTATTTGTTGCCTTTATCATACTGTATCTAACATGTCATACTTTGTTCAGGCAGAACAGTACCATAGCTGATGTGAAAACCTTGTTTCATGTGGGATCTTTCCAGTCTCTGTATGCAGTTCATCATGAGTAATGTTAGCCCCCATGTTCCTCTACTAACTTCCCTACCCTGTGGTGTTATGATAATATGATTCCACTTCTCCGTTCATTTCTCTTCTTCTGTGGTGTTATTTTAGGAGCAATCATCACACCGCTCCCTTAGACAGTTCAAATGCAGTTTGGTCTGTCTGAGTGGGCAAATTATCACATTAACTTCTCACATAATGGAATAAATATTGATTATAATTGCATTGCAGGAATGGTGTGTCATACAGGTCCTATGCAAAAAGGTTATATCCAAAGCATAACTGTGCATAATTAGGCTACAGTGCCTACTCTGTGTGCAAGCATATGCTTTTATTGAATCGGTTTTCAATTATATTAAAAAAACACGCATACACATCACATACAGTGTATGATATAAAACGGAAGTGACAGGTTCATCCAAATATAGCATTCTCCCTAGAGAACGCAGACAGGCAGGTTCACTTTGTGATGCTCACGCAATCGCTAGAAGTGCGTGAGTAAAGATTCCAGATTTAGTGTTGATGGATCCCTAAAACTATAGCACTGACTCCTGAGCTGCCACAAACGCATCATACTTCTAGTCAAGAATCTGTGCTCCAGCCTGAGTGTTTGTGGTGTCAGGGGGTTGGCAAAGGACTTAATTAAAAAATACTGTCTTTTTCCTTCTCATAATGGACCAATGAAGGACATCAAATCAAATCAAATTGTATTTGTCAAGTACACAGTTTACAGCAGGAATAAAAGGTGCAGTGAAATGCTTACATGCTAGCTCTAGCAAGTAATTAGAAGAAGGTAGTATGCTAGAAATAAAACTGAAATGTACATAGCAGGATATATAGTATAAATTATTTATGTTATTTATGTTTATTTTTTATTTTTTTATTGTTACATACACCGTATGACTGTGTTTAAAAATATAAAGTGGATAGTGTCTTGGTCGCACAGTATAATATAGTATACAATAGAACAGCAGCGTTGACTGTGTGTGTGTGTGTGTGTGTGTGTGTGTGTGTTTGTGTGTGTGTGTGTGTGTGTGTGTGTGTGTGTGTGTCTGTGTCTGTGTCTGTGTGTGTGATGGGTGATTTGAAGGAGTCAGGCGCAGGAGGCTAAATCACAGAATAACAGGATTTATTTCGAAATACAGAGTTACGCAGTAAAGCGTCAAAACAGTCCAGTGCGCAAAACAGGCGCACTGGAACCAAACAAGGCACATGGGGAAAAATAACCTGGCGATACAAAATACAAGGAGCTCAAACGAGCTTCACTATCCTCACAATAAACAATCACACACAAAGACAAGGGGGCAGAGGGAACATTTTTAAAGGTACTGATGAGGGGATATGAACCAGGTGTGTGTAATAAACAAGACAAAACAAATGGAATGATGAGATGAGGAGCGGCAGTGGCTAGAAGGCCGGTGACGACAAACGCCGAAGCCTGCCCGAACAAGGAGAGGAGGCAGCCTCGGAGGAAGTCGTGACAGTGTGTGTGTACAGTGCATTTGGAAAGTATTCAGACCTCTTGACTTTTTCCACATTTTGTTACATTACAGCCTTATTCCAAAATAGATTAAATTGTTTGTTTTTAATGGCGAAGCAAAAACTAGTTTCTAGACATTTTTGCACATTTATATAAAAAAAGAAAACGTAAGTATTCAGACCCTTTACTCAGTACTTTGTTGAAGCACCTTTGGCAGTAATTTCAGCCTCGAGTCTTCTTGGGTATGATGCTACAAGCTTGGCACACCTGTATTTGGGGAGTTTCTCCCATTTTTTTTTGCAGATCCTTTCAAGCTCTGTCAGGTTGGATGGGGAGTATCGCTGCACAGCTATTTTCAGGTCTCTCCAGAGATGTTCGATCGGGTTCAAGTCCAGGCTCTGGCTGGGCCACTCAAGGACATTCAGAGACTTGTCCAGAAGCCACTCCTGCGTTGTCTTGGCTGTGTGCTTAGGGTAGTTGTCCTGTTAAAAGGTGAACTTTCACCCCAGTCTGAGGTCCTGAGCGCTCTGGAGCAGGTTTTCATCAAAGATCTCTCTGTACTTTGCTCCGTTCATCTTTCCCTCGATCCTGACCAGTCTCCCAGTCCCTGCCACTGAAAAACATCCCCACTGCATGATGCTGCCACCACCATGCTTCACCGTAGGGATGGTGCCAGGTTTCCTCCCGACGTGACGCTTGGCATTCAGGCCAAAGAGTTCAATCTTGGTTTCATCAGACCAGAGAATCTTGTTTCTCATGGTCTGAGAGTCTTTAAGTGCCTTTTGGCAAACTCCAAGCGGGCTGTCATGTGCCTTTTACTGAGGTGTGGCTTCCGTCTGGCCACTCTACAATAAAGGCCTGATTGGTGGAGTGCTGCAGAGATGGTTGTCCTTCTGGAAGATTCTCCCATCTCCACAGAGGGACTCTGGAGCTCTGTCAGAGTGATCATCGGGTTCTTAGTCACCTTCCTGACCAAGGCCCTTCTCCCCCGATTGCTCAGTTTGGCCGGGCAACCATCTCTCGGAAGATTCTTGGTGGTTCCAAACTTCTTCCATTTAAGAATGATGGAGGCCACTGTGTTCTAGGGGACCTTCAATGCTGCAGAAATGTTTTGGTACCCTTCCTCAGATCTGTGCCTGAACACAATCCTGTCTCGGAGCTCTACGGACAATTCCTTCGACCTCATGGCTTGATTTTTGCTCTAACATGCACTGTCAACTGTGGGACCTTATATAGACAGGTGTGTGCCTTTCCAAATCATGTCCAATCAATTGAATTTACCACAGGTGGACTCCAATCAAGTTGTAGAAACATCTCAAGGATGATCAATGGAAACAGGATGCAACTGAGCTCAATTTCGACTCTCATAGCAAAGGGTCTGAATACTTACAGTGAGGGAAAAAAGTATTTGATCCCCTGCTGATTTTGTAAGTTTGCCCACTGACAAAGACATGATCAGTCTACAATTTTAATGGTAGGTTTATTTGAACAGTGAGAGACAGAATAACAACAAATCAATCTAGAAAAACGCATGAAAATGTTTTTATAAATTGATTTGCATTTTAGTGAGGGAAATAAGTATTTGACCCCTCTGCAAAACATGACTTAGTACTTGGTGGCAAAACCCTTGTTGGCAATCATAGAGGTCAGACGTTTCTTGTAGTTGGCCACCAGGTTTGCATACATCTCAGGAGAGATTTTGTTCCACTCCTCTTTGCAGATCTTCTCCAAGTCATTAAGGTATCGAGGCTGATGTTTGGCAACTCGAACCTTCAGCTCCCTCCACAGACTGGCTAGGCCACTCTAGGACCTTAATGTGCTCTTCTTGAGCCACTCCTTTGTTGCCTTGACAGTGTGTTTTGGGTCATTGTCATGCTGGAATACCCATCCACAACCCATTTTCAATGCCCTGGCTGAGAGAAGGAGGTTCTCACCCAAGATTTGACGGTACATTGCCCCGTCCATCGTCCCTTTGATGCGGTGAAGTTGTCTTGGCCCCTTAGCAGAAAAACACCTCCAAAGCATAATGTTTCCACCTCCATGTTTGACGGTGGGGATGGTGTTCTTGGGGTCATAGGCAGCATTCCTCCTCCTCCAAACACGGTGAGTTGAGTTGATGCCAAAGAGCTCGATTTTGGTCTCATCTGACCACAACACTTTCACCCAGTTCTCCTCTGAATCATTCAGCTGTTCATTGGCAAACTTCAGACGGCCCTGTATAAGTGCTTTCTTGAGCAGGGGGACCTTGCGGGCGCTGCAGGATTTCAGTCCTTCACGGCGTAGTGTGTTACCAATTGTTTTCTTGGTGACTATGGTCCCAGCTGCCTTGAGATCATTGACAAGATCCTCCTGTGTAGTTCTGGGCTGATTCCTCACCGTTCTCATGATCATTGCAGCTCCACGAGGTGAGATCTTGCATGGAGCCCCAGGCCGAGGGAGATTGACAGTTATTTTGACAGTTATTCCATTTGCGAATAATCGCACCAACTGTTGTCACCTTCTCACCAAGCTGCTTGGCGATGGTCTTGTAGCCCATTCCAGCCTTGTGTAGGTCTACAATTTTGTCCCTGACATCCTTGGAGAGCTCTTTGGTCTTGGCCATGGTGGAGAGTTTGGAATCTGATTGATTGATTGCTTCTGTGGACAGGTCTCTTTTATACAGGTAACAAGCTGAGATTAGGAGCACTCCCTTTAAGAGTGTGCTCCTAATCTCAGCTCGTTACCTGTATAAAAGACACCTGGGAGCCAGAAATCTTTCTGATTGAGAGCGGGTCAAATACTTATTTCCCTCATTAAAATGCAAATCAATTTATAACATTTTTGACATGCATTTTTTCTGGATTTTTTTGTTGTTATTCTGTTTCTCACTGTTCAAATAAACCTACCATTAAAATTATAGACTGATCATTTCTTTGTCAGTGGGCAAACGTACAAAATCAGCAGGGGATCAAATACCTTTTTCCCTCACTGTACGTAAATAAGGTATATCTGTTTTTTAATTTCTAATAACCTGTTTTCACTTTGTTATTATGGGGTATTATTTGTAGATTGATGAGGAAGAAAAATTATTGTATCCATTTTAGAATAAGGCTGTAACGTAGCAAAATTTGGAAAAAGTCAAGCGGTCTGAATACTTTCTGAATGCACTGTATGTGTGTGTGCTTGTGTGTGTGTTTATGTGTGCTTCAAATAAAAAATCTAATAAAATTTTATTTGTCACATACACATGTTTAGCAGATGTTTTTGTGGGTGTTGCGAAATACTTGTGCTTCTAGCTCCGACAGTGCGGTAATATCTAACAAGTAATATGTAATAATTTCACAACATAACCCAATACAATCTAAGTAAGGAATGGAATTAAGAATATATACACATATGGACGAGCAATGACAGAGCGGCATGGACTAAGATACAGTAGAATATTATAGAATACAGTATACAGTGGGGAAAAAAAGTATTTAGTCAGCCACCAATTGTGCAAGTTCTCCCACTTAAAAAGATGAGAGAGGCCTGTAATTTTCATCATAGGTACACGTCAACTATGACAGACAAAATGAGATTTTTTTTCTCCAGAAAATCACATTGTAGGATTTTTTATGAATTTATTTGCAAATTATGGTGCAAAATAAGTATTTGGTCAATAACAAAAGTTTCTCAATACTTTGTTATATACCCTTTGTTGGCAATCACACAGGTCAAACGTTTTCTGTAAGTCTTCACAAGGTTTTCACACACTGTTGCTGGTATTTTGGCCCATTCCTCCATGCAGATCTCCTCTAGAGCAGTGATGTTTTGGGGCTGTCGCTGGGCAACACGGACTTTCAACTCCCTCCAAATATTTTCTATGAGGTTGAGATCTGGAGACTGGCTAGGCCACTCCAGGACCTTGAAATGCTTCTTACGAAGCCACTCCTTCGTTGCCCGGGCGTTGTGTTTGGGATCATTGTCATGCTGAAAGACCCAGCCACGTTTCATCTTCAATTCCCTTGCTGATGGAAGGAGGTTTTCACTCAAAATCTCACGATACATGGCCCCATTCATTCTTTCCTTTACACGGATCAGTCGACATGGTCCCTTTGCAGAAAAACAGCCCCAAAGCATGATGTTTCCACCCCCATGCTTCACAGTAGGTATGGTGTTCTTTGGATGCAACTCAGCATTCTTTGTCCTCCAAACATGACGAGTTGAGTTTTTACCAAAAAGTTATATTTTGTTTTCATCTGACCATATGACATTCTCCCAATCCTCTTCTGGATCATCCAAATGCACTCTAGCAAACTTCAGACGGGCCTGGACATGTACTGGCTTAAGCAGGGGGACACGTCTGGCACTGCAGGATTTGAGTCCCTGGCGGCGTAGTGTGTTACTGATGGTAGGCTTTGTTACTTTGGTCCCAGCTCTCTGCAGGTCATTCACTAGGTCCCCCCGTGTGGTTCTGGGATTTTTGCTCACCATTCTTGTGATCATTTTGACCCCACGGGGTGAGATCTTGCGTGGAGCCCCAGATCGAGGGAGATTATCAGTGGTCTTGTATGTCTTCCATTTCCTAATAATTGCTCCCACAGATGATTTCTTCAAACCAAGCTGCTTACCTATTGCAGATTCAGTCTTCCCAGCCTGGTGCAGGTCTACAATTTTGTTTCTGGTGTCCTTTGACAGCTCTTTGGTCTTGGCCATAGTGGAGTTTGGAGTGTGACTGTTTGAGGTTGTGGACAGGTGTCTTTTATACTGATAACACGTTCAAACAGGTGCCATTAATAAAGGTAACGAGTGGAGGACAGAGGAGCCTCTTAAAGAAGAAGTTACAGGTCTGTGAGAGCCAGAAATCTTGCTTGTTTGTAGGTGACCAAATACTTATTTTCCACCATAATTTGCAAATAAATGCATTAAAAATCCTACAATGTGATTTTCTGGATTTTTTTTCCTCAATTTGTCTGTCATAGTTGACGTGTACCTATGATGCAAATTACAGGCCTCGCTCATATTTTTAAGTGGGAGAACTTGCACAATTGGTGGCTGACTAAATACTTTTTTCCCCCACTGTATACATATGAGATGAGTAATGCAACATATGTAAACATTATTAAAGTGACTAGTTTTCCATTTCTTAAAGTGGCCAGTGATTTATAGTCTATGTCTATAGGCAGCAGCCTCTAATGTGCTAGTGATGGCTATTCAACAGTCTGATGGCCTTGAGCTAGAAGCTGTTTTTCAGTCTCTCGGTCCCAGCTTTGATGCACGTGTACTGACCTCGCCTTCTGGATGATAGTGGGGTGAACAGGCAGTGGCTCAGGTGGTTGATGTTCTTGATGATCTTTTTGGCCTTCCTGTGACATCGGGTGCTGTAGGTGTCCTGGAGGGCAGGTAGTTTGCCCCCGGTAATGCGTTGGGCAGACCGCACCACCCTCTGGAGAGCCCTGCGGTTGCGGGTGGTGCAGTTGCCGTACCATGCAGTGATACAGACTGACAGGATGCTCTAAATTGTGCATCTGTAAAAGTTTGTGAGGGTTTTAGGTTGAAGAGGCTCTGTTGCGCCTTCTTCACCACACTGTCTGCGTGGGTGGACCATTTCAGTTTGTCAGTGATGTGTACGCCAAGGAACTTGAATCTTTCCACCTTCTCCACTGCGGTCCCGTCTATGTGGATAGGGGATGGCACCCTCAGCTGTTTCCTGAAGTCCACGATCATCTCCTTTGTTTTGTTGACGTTGAGTGAGAAGTTATTTTCCTGGCACCACACTCCCAGAGCCCTCACCTACTCCCTGTAGGCTGTCTCGTCATTGTTGGTAATCAAGCCTACTACTGTTGTGTCGTCTGCAAACTTGAGTTGGAGGCGTGCTTGGCTACGCAGTCATGGGTGAACAGGGAGTACAGGAGTGGACTGAGCATGCACCCTTGTGGGGCCCCAGTGTTGAGGATCAGCGAGTTGGAGGTGTTGTTTCCTACCTTCACCATCTGGGGGCGGCCCGTCAGGAAGTCCAGGACCCAGTTGCACAGGGCGGGGTTCAGACCCAGGGCCTCAAGCTTAATGATGAACTTGGAGGGTTCTATGGTGTTGAATGCTGAGCTATAGTCAATGAACAGCATTCTTACATAGGTATTCCTCTTGTCCAGATAGGATAGGGTAGT
The DNA here is from genome assembly GCF_964263955.1 of Coregonus lavaretus. Lineage (NCBI taxonomy): Eukaryota > Metazoa > Chordata > Actinopteri > Salmoniformes > Salmonidae > Coregonus > Coregonus lavaretus. The sequence continues at coordinate 12,578,222 of NC_140002.1, forward strand.
GTGCAGTGTGATGGCGATTGCATCGTCTGTGGATCTATTAGGGCGGTCAGCAAATTGAAGTGGGTCTAGGGTGACAGGTAAGGTAGAGTGTGTGTGTGTGTGTGTGTGTGTGTGTGTGTGTGTGTGTGTGTGTGTGTGTGTGTGTGTGTGTGTGTGTGTGTGTGTGTGTGTGTGTGTGTGCTTGTGTGTAAGGGTTGGAAGTGTGGAGAGTCAGTGCAAATAGTCTCTAAGGTGCAGATAGTCTCTGAGGTGCAGATAGTCTCTAAGGTGCAGGTCTGAGCAGGTCGACAGCTAGGGTTACCCGTTCAGCAGTCTGATTGCCTGGTGGTAGAAGCTGTCTCGGAGCCTGTTGTTCCGAGACCTGACTCTCCAATACCATTTGCCAGATAGTAGCAGAGTGAACAGTCCATGGGTGGCGGCAGGTAGCTTAGTGGTTAAGAGTGTTGGTCGCTGGTTCTAATCCCTGAGCCAACTAGGTGAAAAATCTGGCGATGTGCCCTTGAGCAAGGCACTTTACATTTACATTTACGTTTACGTCATTTAGCAGATGCTCTTATCCAGAGCGACTTACAAATTGGTGCATTCACCTTATAGCCAGTTTTTTTGGGGGGTGGGTGGGGTGGGGTAAGGGGGGGGGGGGGGTAGAAGGATTACTTTATCCTATCCCAGGTGTTCCTTAAAGAGGTGGGGTTTCAAATGTCTCCGGAAGGTGGTGAGTGACTCCGCTGTCCTGGCGTCGTGAGGGAGCTTGTTCCACCATTGGGGTGCCAGAGCAGCGAACAGTTTTGACTGGGCTGAGCGGGAACTGTGCTTCCGCAGAGAAAGGGGAGCCAGCAGGCCAGAGGTGGATGAATGCAATGCCCTCGTTTGGGTGTAGGGACTGATCAGAGCCTGAAGGTACGGAGGTGCCGTTCCCCTCACAGCTCCGTAGCTGTGAGGGGCAGATGCGAGCTTCAACTGGAAGCCAGTGTAGTGTGCGGAGGAGCGGGGTGACGTGAGAGAACTTGGGAAGGTTGAATACCAGACGGGCTGCGGCATTCTGGATGAGTTGTAGGGGTTTAATGGCACAGGCAGGGAGCCCAGCCAACAGCGAGTTGCAGTAATCCAGACGGGAGATGACAAGTGCCTGGATTAGGACCTGTGCCGCTTCCTGTGTAAGGCAGGGTCGTACTCTCCGAATGTTGTAGAGCATGAACCTACAGGATCGGGTCACCGCCTTGATGTTAGCGGAGAACGACAGGGTGTTGTCCAGGGTCACGCCAAGGCTCTTCGCACTCTGGGAGGAGGACACAACGGAGTTGTCAACCGTGATGGCGAGATCATGGAACGGGCAGTCCTTCCCCGGGAGGAAGAGCAGCTCCGTCTTGCCAAGGTTCAGCTTGAGGTGGTGATCCGTCATCCATACTGATATGTCTGCCAGACATGCAGAGATGCGATTCGCCACCTGGTTATCAGAAGGGGGAAAGGAGAAGATTAGTTGTGTGTCGTCTGCGTAGCAATGATAGGAGAGGCCATGTGAGGATATGACAGAGCCAAGTGACTTGGTGTATAATAATTGCTCCTGTATATAATAATTGCTCCTGTAAGTCGCTCTGGATAAGAGTGTCTGCTAAATTTCTTTGGGGGTAGATCAGCTTAATATTGCTGATAGATTGTAACTTCCATCAATGTAATTGTCTGCATCACTTCCAATCCCCCATGTTTTATATATATATATATATATATATATATATATATATATATATATATATAGACATATATACATACATATATATATATATATATATATATATATATATATATATATATATATATATATATACATGCACATACACATACTGTACATACACATATACACACATACACACACATACATACATACATACATACATACATACATACACATACATATCCTTTAAAAATATATATATATTCCCCTTTATTACTTTCCAACCCCGCCACCCTTTCCCCACTTGGAGCAAACTAGTGAACAACAACGCCTAGGCCTCTACTTCCAGCCCATACCCACTATCTACATTTTATGGACACAGTCAATTTTACAGTAATTACATTTTGTTTGTTCTTTCTCCTGAACTTCTTCTACTCTCAACCTCTACGATCATTTTCATGATGTCCATCCGGTTTACTTCTATATGCCATATCTTTCTAACTGTGCTCCTTCACAAAAGCTCCCAACCTACAACCCATACACTTATTATGGACACAGTGTGTCTACATTATTAGTTATCTTGTTATTGTTTGTTGTTAGTTGTTATTAGTCCCATCCTTCAACTCCATTCAACACCTCCCATCTATCTCTTAACACCATCCATATTGGATTTCTATTTGCCATATATATTTCAGCTGTACTGTGATGTCTTACAAACGTTCTGAACCTTTCTATTCTCATTGTTTCTACAGATTGTGAATTGAAAATAAAAAATTTTGCTAATAGTATTATTATGTTATTGATCGATTGACTATGACTTTTCAGATCAGTAGTAATGCTATCTGCAGGGTTAGCTCCAGGTAAATATTGCAATCCTTTAGCCATTCCTGGACCTGTGTCCAAAAACAAGCTACAAATGGACAGTACCAAAACAAATGATCTAATGATTCTGTCTCTTCGCAGCAAAATCTGCAGAGCTGGGAAGATTGTATCCCCCATATAAATAACATACTATTGGTAGCAATAATCTTATATAATCATTTAAATTGAAAGATTCTAAGTTGTGAATCCGGTGTCGTTTTGCGTATCAGTTCATAAACACTATGTACGTCAAAAATCTCTTCCTAACTATTTTGCAATCTATATGGGACGGCTGTCAATCATTTGGTCCTTAAATGAAACTGATATACCTTTTTATTTATCACAGTTTTCCTTAACCAATTATGTTCTTTAATGCAAGGCTGACAGACAAGTTCCTTACTTTCTTCTCCTTCCACTTTCCTCTTCCATTTTTGCGGTAAGGCTGCAATTATTTGGTTGTAATTTTGGGTAGAGCAGACATTTCCATATGTTTTTGTAAGCTGCATGTGCGACATATCTTCACCAGTCCTACCGATGATATCATTTACAAAGATTATACCTTTTTTAAACATTTTGTCAACAAAAAAAAAATTTCAACGATCTTTCGGGCCTTCCTCAGACACCGCATGATATTGCTATTGCTTGCTAGCCATTTAATAGTTACAGTCCTATTGCATTAGATAGGAAAATGGCTTGTGGCAGGAAAAACATAGTATAAACAAACAGTGTTGAGCTTTCACTTCAGGAGGAGTTTCTTCACTCTGCAGGTATCCATGGCAACATACTCACAAGAGTAACCCAATCCCTCATTGTTGCCTGCAATTTCAACAGAGCCTACATCAGATGCCTGGGCAAAATGTTAACATTTGAGATTACAAATTGGTTGGATTGGATGGTGTTTGAATCTCTCTCTCGAAATGTCAATGTATGTAACAATCAGCACATCCACATTGAACCCACTGTTAATTTTCTGAGTACACCTCTAGTTTCTCTTCATTTGGGTGTGAGCGAATCATATCAGTGATATGATATCACCCAATGCAACATGGGTTGTATATGTATCAATCGTCTCAGAGTAGGAGTGCTGTTCTAGCATTAGGTCCCCCCTGTCCATATAATTGTATCAATTGTGATCTAAAAGGCAAAACTGTTCCTAAGTCAGCACACCTACTCTGAGACACTTGATACATATAGACGGGTTGGTTGTTTAGCAACAAAACCGACACGTGCGCAACTATGGGGCAAAACAGACGGGGTTGGCTTAGACTGGTGACATGTAAACTGTATTTGAAAACATACACTACCATTCAAAAGTTTGGGGTCACTTAGATGCTGACCTTCTAGGCAGAGTTGCAAAGAAAACGCCATATCTCAGACTGGCCAATAAAAAGAAAAGATTAGGATGGGCAGTCTGAGCCTGAACCCAAAATTACAACCAAATAATTGAAGAAAGTGGAAGGGGGATATGGCTTTTTCTTTGCAACTCTGCCTAGAAGGTCAGCATCCCGGAGTCGCCTCTTCACTGTTGACGTTGAGACTGGTGTTTTGCGGGTACTATTTAATGAAGCTGCCAGTTGAGGACCTGTGAGGCGTCTGTTTCTCAAACTAGACACTCTAATGTATTTGCCCTCTTGCTCAGTTGTGCACCGGGGTCTCCCACTCCTCTTTCTATTCTGGTTAGAGCCAGTTTGCGATGTTCTGTGAAGGGAGTAGTACACAGCGTTGTACGAGATCTTCAGTTTCTTGGCAATTTCTCGCATGGAATAGCCTTCATTTCTCAGAACAAGAATAGACTGACGAGTTTCAGAAGAAAGTTATTTGTTTCTGGCCATTTCGAGCCTGTAATCGAACCCACAATTGCTGATGCTCCAGATACTCAACTAGTCTCAAGAAGGCCAGTTTTATTGCTTCTTTAATCATCACAAGCAAACACAACGTGCCATTGGAACACAGGACTGATGGTGGCTGATAATGGGCCTCTGTATGCCTATGTAGATATTCCATAAAAAATCTGCTGTTTCCAGCTACAATAGCCATTTACAACATTAACCATGTCTACACTGTATTTCTGATCAATTTGATGTTATTTTAATGGACAAAAAAATTGAAAGGACATTTCTAAGTGACCCCACATTTTTGAATGGCAGTGTAAATACATTTGCACAATGAGCACTTGTTGTTGGTTAGCTAGCTAGTGAATTATAGCTATATTAGCATAGACATGACATCCTTGCTTAATTTGTAAATCAGGAGATGGGCTATAGAGGGTTATATCGTTCCGCTAATACGGTACTAGTAAAGGCCGAGTGCACTACTTTTGTGAAAAAATATATTATTATGAACAAAAATAAAATATTACATTTTTCAGGGGGTGCTGCAGCATCCTTAGCACCCCTACCTCCCGCAGCATTGCTCGAGACTTTGGCAGAATATTTTTTAATACCGCACAAATGATCAAAATGACAGGCTACTTTGACACTGACAAACTGAGATCAGTAAAAACGACCTTGTCTTGAATCCATCAATAGCTTAGGCCTAGGAGTGTGGAGACATATTGTAGGCGACAATATGAGGAGGAAATTATAGTCCTAAAAATGCTTTCCAGTTTCACTGTCTCACCAAATGATGTGCCAAAAGCCTATCTCTCTCTTTTTACTTTCTAAAACAATATTTGGAAGTTGATCAAATATTCTGGTAGCCTACAACAGACAGATAAGAGTCTTCACTTTTCAGCAGGAGCCATTTGCTTTCCAACCTGTCCCAGTGGGCATAAGAAATGATAAAGAAGTATTTTACTGGTTGAAATCTGGTCGGGGTGTCTGATAACCAGATCACAACCAGATTAAGATGTCTTTTTCATTATGTCTTTTTGACATCATGAAAAATACATCTTATTTTGGTTGATATCTGGTTTTTGGTTGAAAGCTGATTGAACTACTGATCTATCTAAATGCTACTCAATTAATAGACACCAATCTATATAAACATGTGCATAGTGTTTGTGGGCCATGCACCCATTGCATATAAGAGTAATGTTATTTTTTTCAGCGGGGCATGTTTCAGCTTAGCACACTTCGCAAACAACAGCTGGCAGGGCACACCAAAGCGGCTTAGGGTCTCGTGGCATACTGTACCCAGTCAACATGCTGGGCTCGGGCCTATTCTGTTTGAGACTCTGGGGACTCGGCATGGACTCGTCCTCGGGGGGGCATCATGCTTATTCGGGCCAATTAACTTTTTCAGGAGTATGGCCATTTGAAGTTTTTATTCGGCAGGTGATGAAATGCCAATTTAAAAAAAACTAAGAATTTTGATATTTCACCTCCAAGTCATTGAATTTCCTAGGTCATTAAAAGCTCAAATCTGTGACTGTCTCTGCGGTTCTATAGCTATCAGACACCCCTAATTTAGAGAATATTTGATGCTATGAATGCATTTGCTTTTACAATAGGCTATGGCAGTGTTTTTCATAGTTGCAGTCCACCCAATTGAAAAGTGCACATTCACTTCCATAATATTTGTTCTAGGCTACCAGCATGAACGATGAACATGAACAATAATACAGGATACTCTTTCAAAAATCCACTACCATTAAAATGCAGTAAAACTGCAGTACAATGAAATAATGTTTGTTTAATTAATAATATCTGGTGTTTGCTGTGTGTGTTGGCTTCTAAAGATAATATTTTGTTGATGTTAATTGCACTGTTTATTGTGTTGCACATTTTTCCTGTTCCACCGAATGCAATTTTGATGTTCTATTATGACTAACTACATTTGTTTTCAGAATGTAACAAATAACACGTGTCTATGTCCTTTACTTCAATATCCTACTACCATCCACCAGGATTGACAAAAACCTATTTTTCTCCAATTTATTTAGATCAATAATTAGTAAAACATTATTGCACCTGAATTTGAAACTGAGAACATAACAATTATATTTTCCCTTAAATCTTTTAAGCAATGAATATAATGCGTGCAATGATTGTATTTTAATTTCAGTAGCTAAATTAGAAGGTAGGCATATCAATTCCAGCTTAAACTTGGATTGGAATCTGTGCCTCAAGCAGAAATAGATCTCTGCGTGCAGGCACTGCTTGCTCAAGCATTGATGAGCGTCAACATTCCATACTCTGCGTGCAGGCACTGCATGCTCGATCGCAATGCTCTAGCTTCAACATTCCATAAGGCACGTTGGGGAGAAAGTGCCCAGTAGGCTACACAATAACACCCCTTGTAAACAATCAGTGGTGTAAAGTACTTAAGTAAAAATACTTTAAAGTACTTCTTAAGTCCTTTTTTGGGGTATCTGTACTTTACTTTACTATTTATATTTTTGGCAACTCTTACTTTTACTTCACTACATTCCCAAAGAAAATAATGTACTTTTTACTCCATACATTTTTCCTGAAGTACTTGTTACATTTTGAATGTTTAGCAGGACAGGAAAATGGTCCAATTCATGCACTTATCAAGAGAACACATGGTCAGTGTGCCCCTGGATATCCATAAATGTTAAAAACAAGGAAATGGTGCTATCTGCTTTGCTTAATATAAGGAATTTGAAATGATTTATACTTTTACTTTTGATACTTAACTATATTTTAGCAATTACATTTACTTTTAATACTTAAGTATATTTAAAACCAAAGACATTTAGACTTTTACTTGAGTCATTTTCTATTAAGGTATCTTTACTTTTACTCTAGTATGACAATTGGGTACTTTTTCCACCACTGTAAACAATGACAGTTTCTCGAAACGTAAACCAAAAACGTAGAAAAGATTTGACAGCTAAGTGGTAATCCCTGTTCTCCTGCATTGAAAATGGCGCCGGAGGGGATGGCTGCCGTTTTACGGGCTCCTAACCAATTGTGCTATTCATGGTGTTTTTTCGCATTGTTTGTAACTTATTTTGTACATAATGTTGATGCTACCATCTCTTATGACGGAAAATAGCTTCTGGATATCAGAACAGCGATTACTCACCTCGAACTGGATGAAGATTTTTTCTTTAATGAGTCTGACGCGGAGGATATAATGTTGCTCCCAGACAAGGCCCAAATCCCTGTAATTCGCATGATGAAAATAAGCAAATACAGGTGGCAGAGATCAGGGTGCCTTGTGAGAATTTGTCGGCGAGTGGGTAACCCGCCTCTACCATCCGTTCTATTGGCCAACGTGCAATCACTGGAGAATAAACTGAATGAGCTCCGTTCGAGACTATCCTACCAATGGGACATTAAAAACTGTAATATCTTATGTTTTATCGAGTCGTGGCTGAATGACGATATGGATAATATACAGTTGGCTGGGTTTTCTGTGCATCGGCAGGACAGAACAGCTACGTCCGGTAAGATGAGGGGTGGGGGTGTGTGTCTATTTGTCAATAACAGCTGGTGCGCGATGTCTAATTTTAAGGTAGTCTCGAGGTATTGCTCGCCTGAGGTAAAGTACCTCATGATAAGCTGTAGACCACACTATTTACCAAGAGAGTTTATATCTATATTCTTCGTAGCCGTCTATTTACCACCACAAACCGATGCTGGCACTAAGACCTCAATCAATGAGTTGTACAAGGCCATAAGCAAACAAGAAAATGCTCATCCAGAAGCGGCGCTCCTAGTGGCCGGGGACTTTAATGCAGGCAAATTTAAATTAGTTTTACCAAATTTCTACCAGTATGTCACATGTGCAAAAAAACAAACTCTAGACCACCTTTACTCCACACACAGGACACGTACAAAGCTCTTCCTCGCCCTCCATTTGGAAAATCTGACCATAATTATATCCTACTGATTCCTGCTTAAAAGCAAAAACTAAAGCAGGAAGTACCAGTGACTTGCTCAATACGGAAGTGGTCATATGACGTGGATGCTACGCTACAGGACTGTTTCGCTAGCACAGAGTGGAATATGTTCCGGGATTCATCCAATGGCATTGAGGTGTATACCACCTCTGTCACCAGCTTCATCAATAAGTGTATCGACGACGTCGTCCCCACAGTGACCGTAGGTACATATCCCAACCAGAAGCCATGGATTACAGGCAACATCCACACCGAGCTAAAGGCTAGAGCTGCCGCTTTCAAGGAGTGGGACACTAATCCGGACGCTTATAAGAAATCCAGCTATGCCCTCAGATGAACCATCAAACAGGCAAAGCGTCAATACAGGACTAAGATTTAATCCTACTACACCGGCTCTGACGCTCGTCGGATGTGGCAGGGCTTGCAAACTATTACGGACTACAAAGGGAAACCCAGCCGCGAGCTGCCCTGTGACGCGAGCCTACCAGACGGGCTAAATGCATTTTATGCTTGCTTCGAGGCAAGCAACACTGAAACATGCATGAGAGCACCAGCTGTTCCGGACGACCGTGTGTTCACGCTCTCCGTAGCCGATGTGAGCAAGACCTTTAAACAGGTCAACATTCACAAGGCCGCGGGCCTGACGGATTACCAGGATGTGTACTCAGATAATGCGCGGACCAACTGGCAAGTGTCTTCACTGACATTTTCAACCTCTCCCTGACCGAGCCTGTAATACCTACATGTTTCAAGCAAACCACCGTAGTCACTGTGCCCAAGAAAGAAAATGTAACCTGCCTAAATGACTACCGCCCCGTAGCACTCACGTCGGTAGCCATGAAGTGCTTTGAAGGCTGGTCATGGCTCACATCAACACCATCATCCCGGAAACCCTAGACCCACTCCAATTCGCACACCACCCCAACAGATCCACAGATGACACAATCTCAATCGCACTCCACACTGCCCTTTCCCACCTGGACAAAAGGAACACCTATGTGAGAATGCTATTCATTGACTACAGCTCGGCATTCAACACCATAGTGCCCACAAAGCTCATCACTAAGCTAAGGACCCTGGGACTAAACACCTCCCTCTGCAACTGGATCCTGGACTTCCTGACGGGCCGCCCCCAGGTGGTAAGGGTAGGCAACACATCTGCCACGCTGATCCTCAACATGGGGGCCCCTCAGGGATGCGTGCTTAGTCCCCTTCTGTACTCCCTGTTCACCCACGACTGTGTGGCCAAGCACGACTCCAACACCATCATTAAGTTTGCAGACGACACAACGGTGGTAGGCCTGATCACCGACAACGATGAGACAGCCTATAGGGAGGAGGTCAGAGACCTGTCAGTGTGTTGCCAGGACAACAACCTCTCCCTTAACGTGAGCAAGACAAAGGAGATGATCGTGGACTACGGGAAAATAATGGCCAAACACGCCCCCAATCACATCGATGGGGCTGTAGTGGAGCGGGTCGAGAGTTTCAAGTTCCTTGGTGTCCACATCACTAACAAACTATTATGGTCCAAACACACCAAGAATGTCGTGAAGAGGGCACGACAACAACTTGTCCCCCTCAAGAGACTGAAAAGATTTGGCATGGGTCCCCAGATCCTCAAAAAGTTATACAGCTTCACCATCGAGAGCATCCTGACCGGTTGCATCACCGCCTGGTATGGCAACTGCTCGGCATCCGACCATAAGACGCTACAGAGGGTAGTGCGTACAGCCCAGTACATCACTGAGGCCAAGCTTCTTGCCATCCAGGACCTACAGTACCAGTCAAAAGTTTGGACACACCTACTCATTCCAGGGTTTTTCTTTATTTTAACTATTTTCTACATTTTAGAATAATAGTGAAGACATCAAAACTATGAAATAACACATATGGAATCATGTAGTAACCAAAAAAGTGTTAAACAAATCAAAATATATGTTATATTTGAGATTCTTCAAATAGCCACCCTTTGCCTTGATGACAGCTTTGCACACTCTTGACATTGAATGTGTCAGAGGAAGGCCCCAAAAAATTGTCAACGACTCCAGTCACCCAAGTTATAGACTGTTCTCTCTGCTACCGCACGGCAAGCAGTACCAGAGCGCCAAGTCTAGGTCCAAAAGGCTCCTTAACAGCTTCTACCCCCAAGCCATCAGACTGCTGAACTATTAATCAAATGGCCACCCAGACTAGCTGTGTGTGTGTGTGTGTGTGTGTGTGTGTGTGAGAGAGAGAGAGAGAGAGAGAGAGAGAGAGAGAGAGAGAGAGAGAGAGAGAGAGAGAGAGAGAGAGAGGTGTATGATGAATACGCATATAGGAAATATTGATTGTGTGTGTGAGAGAGATATTTTAAGAAAGCCTAATTCTTGAAACATGTACCCCCCAATATGAATGTTACGTTTTTTTTTTATTCATCAGGGATCCTTGCCTATCCCCCCTCCACACTAATTCTAACGTTACACCTGTCAACTACCTTTTTCAATTCTTGATTCTATTTATTGCAGGAATCTTCTAGAAGGATGGCAGGATGGAGGACTAAGAAATGTAAATAGCCTATGTTTTGCTGTCTATCTCTCTGTCTCTCTCCATATAACTGCCTGACTGCCAGATTGCTCAGGGGCAACATAGTCAATCAAATCAAATCAAGCTTTATTTATACAGCACATTTCAGACATGGAATGCAACACAATGTCCTTCACAGGAAAAAACAAATAAAAACAATGAAATATTTACTTCACAACAAACATAAGAGGATAAAAAACAAAAGAATGACACAAACCGAATGACTAAAAAGCAAAACTAAAAATATGTGTTTTAAGATCTCTTTTAAAGATGTCCACAGTTTCAGCCCTCCTCAGGTTCTCTGCCAGACTATTCCAGAGACTGTGGGCATAGTAACTAAAGGCTGCCTCTCCATGCCTTTTGGTCCTAGGCTTTGGGATAGTTAAAAGGCCAGTGCCAGAGGACCTGAGGGACCTACAGGGTACATCATTTAAAAGCATGTCTGACATGTATTGGGGTGCACAATCGTGGATTGATTTAAAAACCAACAGAATAATTAATTAATTAATTAATTCTAAAACTCACAAGCAGCCAGTGCAGAGACCTTAAAACCAGTCTTGGTCAGTACCCGTGCTGCAGCATTCTGTATATTTTGCAGATTACAAATGGCTTTCTTGGGTAGACCAGACAGGAGAGCATGTAATAAAAGAATGGATGAGTCTCTCTGTATCAGCCTGAGAGGGAAACGTCCGTACTTGCTAGGCTGTCTAACTTAGTGAAGACCTTAGGTAATGGTTATTTATGATTAGTCTCTGTCTTCACAGTTACTGAAACATGTCAATGACCTGATGCATGGCCTCTACAGCAGTGCTTGGCCACCCACTCAGTTACCAGTGACCTATTCTGCCACATCCCAGGGAAAGGAGAGAGCAGCACCACCACTCCTTAAATCCATAGTCAAGTTGTGTGCAACATTTAATTTTTTCTGTTTGATACTCTGATGTTCAATGTGTATAGATTCCTACTAGCCAGCTTTGTAAGAGCTAGGTTTGTACTAGCTATGCTGAGGATCATTAATGTTTTTTTCTCTGCATCAGATCTCACTGAGACTGGATTTCCCAAGAGACATGCTATTCAGCTGCCCATGATTGCCTGATCTTACACTCTTAGAAAAAAAGTGCTATCTAGAACCTAAAAGGGTTCATCGGCTGTCCCCATAGGAGAACCATTTGAAGGACCCTCTTTGGTTCCATATAGAACCCTTTTGGTTCCAGGTTGAATTATTTTGGGTTCCATGTAGAACTCTTTCCACAGAGGGTTCTACATGGAACAAAAAAGGGTTATCCTATGGGGACAACCGAAGAACCCCTTTGGAACCCTTTTTCTAAGAGTGTAGTGTAAGTAGATCCAATTGAAATAGCACTGCTTCTAATAATATATGGTTGTAAAGCAAATAAAATCCTATTTTAACTCGCCTTTTTTTCAGGTGCAAAACCCTTGTGTCCTGATTCAGCAGACACCTCCCTTGGTGAGATATACAGTGCATTCGGAAAGTATTCAGACCCATTCCCTTTTTCCACATTTTGTTACGTTACAGCCTTAGTCCAAAATTGATCAAATAAAATATGTTCCTCATCAATCTACACACAATACCCCATAATGACAAAGCGAAAACAGGTTTTTAGAAAATTTTGAAAATTGATCAAATTAAATATGTTCCTCATCAATCTACACACAATACCCCATAATGACAAAGCGAAAACAGGTTTTTAGAAAATTTTGCAAATGTATCAAAAATAACAAACAGAAATACCTTATTTACATAAGTATTCAGACCCTTTGCTATGAGACTCGAAATTGAGCTCCGGTGCATCCTGTTTCCATTGATCATCCTTGAGATGTTTCTACAACTAGATTGGAGTCCACCTGTGGTAAATTCAATTGATTGGACAAGATTTGGAAAGGCACACACCTGTCTATATGAGGTCCCACAGTTGACAGTGCATGTCAGAGCAAAAACCAAGCCATGAGGTCGAAGGAATTGTCCGTAGAGCTCCGAGACAGGATTGTGTCGAGGCACGGTACCAAAACATTTCTGCAGCATTGAAGGTCCCCAAGAACACAGTGGCCTCCATCATTCTTAAATGGAAGAAGTTTGGAACCAGCAAAACTCTTCCTAGAGCTGGCCGCCCGGGCCAAACTGAGCAATCGGGTGAGAAGGGCCTTGGTCAGGGAGGTGACCAAGAACCCGACGGTCACTCTGACAGAGCTCCAGAGTTCCTCTGTGGAGATGGGAGAACCTTCCAGAAGGACAACCTTCTCTGCAGCACTCCACCAATCAGGCATTTATGGTAGAGTGGCCAGACGGAAGCCACTCCTCATTAAAAGGCACATGACAGCCCGCTTGGAGTTTGCTAAAATGCACCTAAAGGACTCACAGACCATGAGAAACAAGATTCTCTGGTCTGATGAAATCAATATTGAACTCTTTGGCCAGAATGCCAAGTGTCACGTCTGTAGGAAACCTGGCACCATCACTACGGTGAAGCATGGTGGTGGCAGCATCAGGGGCAGGGAAAAAGTGAATGGGTCTGAATACTTTCCGAATGCACTGTAAAGTTTCTCCCATTTCTCTCTATCTCATTCTCCCGGTCGCTCACCCAAACTCACACGCGTGCACAGTTGCAGAGAAGAAGAAGATATTTGCAAATTACACCCATTTCTAACAATGTTTGTTGCAGGAATGATATGACAGACATCATAAAATATAATATTATATTTGTCTCTTTAATGTCTCTTTACACATACATTTTTTGCATTTACCTTTCTTGGGGGAACCGCTGTCCGGGACAATGTCCTCAGGATTATGGAGCTGTGTGTTCATAAAAAGTTGTTTGAACATTACATGTATTAGGATTAAGCTAAACTTTACCATTTAAAGACGAGTTAAAAATGTTCAGTATCCAACTACTGTCTAAATTTGATATCCTCTTAAAATGTTTCAGATTGATGGCCAGTGAATTAATGACCCACTTCAATATGAAGGGACAGAGGAGCAAACATGGTCTTTGCTACCAATATGCCTTGAAAAAGTATTCATCCCTCTTGGCGTTTTTCCTATATTGTTGCATTACAACCTGTAATTTAAATAGATTTTTATTTGGATTTCATGTAATGGACATACACAAAATAGTCCAAATTCGTGAAGTGAAATGAAAAAAATAACTTGTTTCAAAAAATTCAAAAAAATTAATAACGGAAAAGTGGTGCGTGCACATGTATTCACCCCCTTTGCTATGAAGCCCCTAAATAACATCTGGTGCAACCAATTACCTTCAGAAGTCACATAATTAGTTAAATAAAGTCCACCTGTGTGCAATCCAAGTGTCACATGATCTGTCACATGATCTCAGTATAGAGTGATGGAAAAAAGTATTTGATCCCCTGCTGATTTTGTACGTTTGCCCACTGACAAAGAAAGATCAGTCTATAATTTTAATGGAAGGTTTATTTGAACAGTGAGAGACAGAATAACAACAAAATAATCCAGAAAAACGCATGTCAAAAATGTTATAAATTGATTTGCATTTTAATGAGGGAAATAAGTATTTGACCCCCTCTCAATCAGAAAGATTTCTGGCTCCCAGGTGTCTTTTATACAGGTAACGAGCTGAGATTAGGAGCACACTGTTAAAGGGAGTATTTGAGTTAAAGCTTGGTCGCGAATGGGTCTTCCAAATGAACAATGACCCCAAGCATACTTCCAAAGTTGTGCAAAATGGCTTAAGGACAACAAAGTCAAGGTATTGGAGTGGCCATCACAAAGCCCTGACCTCAATCCTATAGAAAATGTGTGGGCAGAACTGAAAAAGCGTGTGCGAGCAAGGAGGTCTCCAAACATGACTCAGTTACACCAGCTCTGTCAGGAGGAATGGGCCAGAATTCACCCAACTTATTGTGGGAAGCTTGTGGAAGGCTACCCGAAATGTTTGACCCAAGTTAAACAATTTAAAGGCAATGCTACCAAATACTAATTGAGTGTATGTAAACTACTGACCCACTGGGAATGTGATGAAAGAAATAAAAGCTAAAATAAATAATTCTCTCTATGATTATTCTGACATTTCACATTCTTAAAATAAAGTGGTGATCCTAACTGACCTAATACAGGGAATTTTTACTAGGATTAAATGTCAAGAATTGTGAAAAACTGAGTTTAAATGTATTTGGCCAAGGTGTATGTAAACTTCCGACTTCAACTGTATATGAGCAAGTTGCTCTTTTTTTGAAGACATCTAAGCTATAACTGCCACAAAATTCTTCAACTAGTAACATAGAACTACTTTTAACCAGCTGAGTCCACAACGTTTTTTCAGGAATGTCCTTTTCTAGTTTTCTTTTAAAATCTTAAATTGATAAAGTTGTAATGCGCTGATTCTCTTCACTGCAGATCTGACCCATCACACCACTGTTATTAATCATTAATAAAATAAAACAATCTGCCTTTATATACTCTGCGTCTTTCTTTGTATGTAATGTCTCTGAGTGAATTATGAAACAATTACTGTATGCAAATGTTCAAAAAATGGTGATATAGATTTGTTTTTGCAATTGCTTGATTTATTTTAAATGTAAGAATATGTTGTAGATTTAAACTTTATTTGGTGACTATGGAAACAAGTAGAAATGTAATTAACAATGTTTTCAATATACAATTTTATTTTATTTAAATTTTTACAGTAGGTAATAAGCTGTAGTCAGGTGGTCATTACCAGGTTATGATGAGGACTTAACTATGTAATATCTGATATGTGTGTAAAATACAGCATATTATGTATACATCACATGTGACTCGTAATAAGATAAGCAATTAGCCTACTAAAATGAATTATCTGACTCCATAAGATAAATAGCAATATGCAAGAGACGATAGTTGAGTTACAGTAATAGGCAATGAAGAAATGTCTGAGAATGGAATTCTAAATACAAGTGTATTTAATGACTTTGTAAAATGAATAATAACATTATACAAGGCATATGCTTAAGTTACAAAGCATGAGAGAGAGAGAGAGAGAGAGAGAGAGAGAGAGAGAGAGAGAGAGAGAGAGAGAGAGAGAGAGAGAGAGAGAGAGAGAGAGAGAGAGAGAGAGAGAGAGAGAGAGAGAGAGAGAGAGAGAGAGAGCGCAACAAAGAAACCATGGCTTGCGCCATGCCCATAGCCCATGGGAGAGGGAGGGAAAGAGTGTAGGTATCTCACCACAGCAATTCAGGAACAAATAAGAGAAAGAACAATGAATCTAAGACCCGTTTATAAGCATCTGAGATGTTTGGATTCAAAATCTGAGTTGTTGACCAATAGCATTACTGTAAAGTTAACCTCCAATCAGATATTAGACCTACAGGATGGAACTTCTGCTTCTCAGAGGTGAGAGAGTGGGGGTTGGATTGAAAGGTTACACCTTCAGATGTTATAAATGGAATGAAATGCCTTTGTTCTCTATCTTATCCTGTATCCAGTCCATGGAGGAAGGTTGCATCATCAATTCTCATTTCCTAGGCTTCTATGCCTCTGGCCTAGTACATTTACATTTACATCATTTAGCAGACGCTCTTATCCAGAGTGACTTACAAATTGGTGCATTCAACTTATGATAGCCAGTGGGACAACCACTTTTTTTTTTAATGGGGGGTGGGGGAAGAAGGATTACTTTTATACTATTCCAGGTATTCCTTAAAGAGGTAGGATTTCAAGTGTCTCCGGAAGATGGTCAGTGACTCCGCTGTCCTGGCGTCGTGGGGGAGCTTGTTCCACCATTGGGGTGCCAGATGCCAGGTTCAGCTTGATGTGGTGATCCGACATCCACACTGATATGTCTGCCAGACATGCAGAGATGCGATTTGCCACCTGGTTATCAGAAGGGGGAAAGGAGAAAATGAATTGTGTGTCATCTGCGTAGCAATGATAGGAGAGACCATGTGAGGATATGACAGAGCCAAGTGACTTGGTGTATAGAGAGAATAGGAGAGGGCCTAGAACTGAGCCCTGGGGGACACCAGTGGTGAGAGCACGTGGTGTGGAGACAGATTCTCGCCACGCCACCTGGTAGGAGCGACCTGTCAGGTACGACGCAATCCAAGAGTGAGCAGCGCCGGAGATGCCCAACTCGGAGAGGGTGGAGCGGAGGATCTGATGGTTCACAGTATCAAAGGCAGCGGATAGGTCTAGAAGGATAAGAGCAGAGGAGAGAGAGTTAGCTTTAGCAGTGTGGAGAGCCTCCATGACCAGAGAAGAGCAGTCTCAGTTGAATGACCAGTCTTGAAACCTGACTGGTTTGGATCAAGAAGGTCATTCTGAGAGAGATAGCAGGAGGGTTGGCTAGAGACGGCACGCTCAAGAGTTTTGGAGAGAAAAGAAAGAAGGGATACTGGTCTGTAGTTGTTGACATCGGAGGGATCGAGTGTAGGTTTTTTGAGGAGGGGTGCAACTCTCACTCTCTTGAAGACGGAAGGGACATGGCCAGCGGTCAAGGATGAGTTGATGAGCAAGGTGAGGTAAGGGAAAAGGTCTCCAGAAATGGTCTGGAGAAGAGAGGAGGGGATAGGGTCAAGCGGGCAGGTTGTTGGGCGGCCGGCCGTCACAAGTCGCAATATTTCATCTGGAGAGAGAGGGGAGAAAGAAGTCAAAGCACAGGGTAGGGCAGTGTGAGCAGGACCAGCGGTGTCATTTGACTTAATAAATGAGGATCGGATGTCGTCAAGCTTCTTTTCAAAATGGTTGACGAAGTCATCCACAGAGAGGGAGGAGGGAGGGGGAGGAGAAGGAGGATTCAGCAGGAAGGAGAAGGTGGCAAAGAGCTTCCTAGGGTTAGAGGCAGAGGGTTGACATTTAGAGTGGTAGAAAGTGGCTTTAGCAGCGGAAACAGAGGAAGAGAATGTAAAGAGGAGGGAGTGAAAAGATGACAGGCCCGCAGGGAGTCTAGTTTTCCTCCATTTCCGCTCGGCTGCCCGGAGCCCTCTTCTGTGAGCTCGCAATGAGTCGTCAAGCTACGGAGCAGGAGGGGAGGACCGAGCCGGCTGGGAGGATAGGGGACATAGAGAGTCAAAATATGCAGAAAGGGAGGAGAGGAGGGTTGAGGAGGCAGAATCAGGAGATCGGAGGGAGAAGGATTTAGCAGAGGGAAGAGATGATAGGATGGAAGAGGAGAGAGTAGCGGGAGAGAGAGAGAGCGAAGGTTGCGACGGCACATTACCATCTGAGTAGGGGCAGAGTGAGTAGTGTTGGAGGAGAGCGAGAGAGAAAAGGATACAAAGTAGTGGCATCTCTTTGTTCACGCTTAGAATAATGCCTTGTAATGCTTGTTAATGTTAACTTAAGCTTTATGCCTTGTATGTGAATCCATTCATTTTACAAAGTAATTAAATAAACTTGTATTTAGAATTCCATTCTCAGACATTTCTTGATTGCCTATTACTGTAACTCAACTATAGTGTTCTTGCATATTGCTACATCATCTTCATGGAGTCAGATAAACATTTTAATAGGCAAATTGCTTAGTCTTATTACTAGTCGCATGTGAGGTATTTATAATATCATATATACTATATAACACATCTCAAATACACTGAACAAAAATATAAACGCAACATGTAAAGTGTTGGTCCCATGTTTCATGAGCTGAAATAAAAGATACCAGAAATTTTCCAATAGCACAAATAGCTTATTTCTCTCAAAGTTTGTGCACAAAATTGTTTACATCCGTATTAGTGAGCATACATCCGTATTAGTGAGCATTTCTCCTTTGCCAAGATAATCCATATCAAGAAGCTGATTAAACAGCATGATCATTACACAGGTGCACCTTATGCTGGGGACAATAAAAGGCCACACTAAAATGTGCAGTTTTGTCAAACAACACAATGCCACAGATGTCTCAAGTTTTGAGGGCGCGTGCAATTGGCATGCTGACTACAGGAATGTCCACCAGCGCTGTTGCCAGAGAATGTAATGTTTTGTTTTTTTTTTGGGGGGGGGGGGGGGGTGGATCAGCTTAATATTGCAGATAGATTGTATCTTCTATCAATGTAATTGTCTGCATCACTTCCAATCCCCCATGTTTTTTATATATATACTCCCCTTTATTACTTTTCAACCCCGCCATCCTTTCCCTACTTGGAGTAAATTAGTGAACAACAATGCCCAGGCCTCTACTTATAAAAAAATATATATATATATAATTTTTTTGCTCCTGAACTTCTTCTACTCTCAACCTCTCCGATCATTTTCATGATGTCCATCCGGTTTGCTTCTATATGCCATATCTTTCTAACTGTGCTCTTTCCCAAAAGCTCCCAACATACAACCTACAGTGGGGGAAAAAAGTATTTAGTCAGCCACCAATTGTGCAAGTTCTCCCACTTAAAAAGATGAGAGAGGCCTGTAATTTTCATCATAGGTACACGTCAACTATGACAGACAAAATGAGGGAAAAAAAATCCAGAAAATCACATTGCAGGATTTTTAATGAATTTGTTTGCAAATTCATTGCAAATAAGTCTTTGGTCAATAACAAAAGTTTCTCAATACTTTGTTATATACCCTTTGTTGGCAATGACACAGGTCAAATGTTTTCTGTAAGTCTTCACAAGGTTTTCACACACTGTTGCTGGTATTTTGGCCCATTCCTCCATGCAGATCTCCTCTAGAGCAGTGATGTTTTGGGGCTGTCGCTGGGCAACACGGACTTTCAACTCCCTCCAAAGATTTTCTATGGGGTTGAGATCTGGAGACTGGCTAGGCCACTCCAGGACCTTGAAATGCTTCTTACGAAGCCACTCCTTCGTTGCCCGGGCGGTGTGTTTGGGATCATTGTCATGCTGAAAGACCCAGCCACGTTTCATCTTCAATGCCCTTGCTGATGGAAGGTTTCACTCAAAATCTCACGATACATGGCCCCATTCATTCTTTCCTTTACACGGATCAGTCGTCCTGGTCCCTTTGCAGAAAAACAGCCCCAAAGCATGATGTTTCCACCCCCATGCTTCACAGTAGGTATGGTGTTCTTTGGATGCAACTCAGCATTCTTTGTCCTCCAAACACGATGAGTTGAGTTTTTACCAAAAAGTTCTATTTTGGTTTAATCTGACCATATGACATTCTCCCAATCCTCTTCTGGATCATCCAAATGCACTCTAGCAAACTTCAGACGGGCCTGGACATGTACTGGCTTAAGCAGGGGGACACGTCTGGCACTGCAGGATTTGAGTCCCTGGCGGCGTAGTGTGTTACTGATGGTAGGCTTTGTTACTTTGGTCCCAGCTCTCTGCAGGTTGTAGTGTCGAGTCAATGTTGCTAATTATGCTGTTAAACAAAGGAGTCCGCTTATACTGAACTTTGATCATAAGTTTTATTCATATCACAAGATTTCAGCATAAGTTTACAGATGTCATGATCACCCGGAGAGCAGTGTTTTCCAAATTACAATGTCCGCTCTAATGTTCTTTGTTCAAACCCAGTACTTATAATATTCCCCAAAATATGGGTGGCTCCCTCTACTGTCCAATCCCCTGTCTACAACACACACTCCCTCTGTTCTATGGGGCGTCACTCTAAAACAACTCCCTCTGAAACTGAATATACATCCTCTCAGGTTCCACTTGAAAACATTAGCAAAGTCATAATTCTTAATACACTACATATTTCCCCCCTTCGAGACTAACTCAAAGTCTCGAAAACAAAAATAATAGGATTATGACAAGTAACAATCTCTCTTATTGAGTATCTTTAACAATAAACCCAAAACCACTTCTCTGGAGTGTGAATACATTACTATGAAATATGAACAAATCTTTATGAAGTGTGAGAGCGAAAAACCTGTCTGGCAGCCTTCTTTCCAAATATCCATCCATCAATCAAGACAGTAAAATTCTCTCACGGCCCCTCTGCCCCAGGCAACCACCTAAGTACTCCAGATCAATTCATAAATCTTTATCAATGCATTTGAAACTATGATGCCATTAAATACACATGAAAGCCCCAGCAAACAAAATACTATCCAAAATGTCCACACTAAGGCTGGTCGACCCATCGAACCCTACTGTGGATTATCTCTATCCCTGCCTAGACTCCATGTCCCTAAGCTTCCACGAAATAAACAAAAACATCTAAGATCCCCACATGTATCCAATAACATCAAATATCATTCTACAAAAATTAATACAGAAAGAATATGACACAAATGATGTATTACACATGCAAATATGTCTATATTTCATTGCAGACACTGGAATGTAGTCCACTACACTTCATTTCCTCAGCAGTCTCGACTTCCAATGCATCGTTGATGATGGAATCGGAACATTTCCACACCTTCCTTGTTCCATCTCCTCCTTTCCCTTCATATTCTCCTTTCATATTGTCCTTTCATATTGTCCTTGTTTGAGTATTTCAATCTCTACATATTCCCCCAAATGCTTCTGGAAGAAAAGAAAAGACCAAACAGTATCTTTTGCAAAACAACACATTCAAATTAAAACATCAATATCAACTAAGAATATAAAAAATGATATAAAATGATATATGAATGAATCACATTATTCTATTTCCCCCCCTTTGATTCATAACAAAATACTAAAATCACACTAATATTGAAAAACATTTGAAAAATAATCAAATAATCCAAAAGGATATTTATCCATCAATACTCCATCCAGTCCCACTTGTCCCTCTTCATCCAGATCAGGAACAGTCAACAACGGCATCTGAGTGTTGTCTCCAGGCATCACAACTCCAACCCATCTCAATATCATAGCTTTCGCAAAGGTCAGTAACAAGGTACAAAAGCAAAACATCACACACAGTGCTATCAAAGCTGCTACTAAAATCTGAACCATCACTGCTCCCACTGGGCCTAACTGATCTTGCAACCAAGTCGTCGCTGACCATCCAGCACCTTCAGATCTACCAAATGCATCCCTTATATTCTTCAATGCATCTATAACACTAGTGATATTATCTGAACTATCTGGAATCAAAGTATAACAATCATCCCCCGTCAAATTCATAGCCAAACATAAGCCACCTTGTTTTGCTAGAATATAGTCAAGAGCCATATCATGTTTTAACAGCGTTAGTCTGTGTCTTCTTTGAGTATTCGACAGAAGGTTAAACCCTCTTATCGTTTCATTTGCAAAACCCTTCAAATTATAGGTAATATTATCTATGTTATCTTCCCAGACTATGAAATTCCTCTAAAATTGGTGCTGGAGCTATCTGCTCCCTTGTAATCAAATGCGATATATTTATGGCTTTAATAACTATCAATTTTGAAAGAGTTAAATTGCTTCTCACTGTTGTTATAATAGGCTGAAGTGTTGATGTCCTTGTTGTTACTTCATCCATTCTCCCTAAGACTTTGAACTCCTGACTTGTATTTCCATCTATCACTACTAGTGTCACTACATTCACTCTCAGTCCTAACTCTAATCCCTCACTTTCAAACTGTTGATTATAAAAATACACTTATAATCACCTTGATCTTCCTGCTGGGAATTGTAAATATAGATACCGCAATCACCCTCAATTTTCATTCTTCTCTCATCATTCAGCAACGCATACTTTCTTAATGCAACTGCTCCTAACAGATTTAAACTCCTACCATATCCATCTTCCCACTGAACTCTAAATATTTCCTTCACCACTGTTCTCTCTCTCTTACTACTAACTAACATTGAAACTTAGCTTACTGTCCTAGAGTTCCTTCAACCCTAGTTTTCCTAACTTTTTTTATCTAATCTTTTCTCCTAACTTTTAAAAAAACATTTTCACTGATTTATTCACAAAATCCCTTTACCACCAATTTTTAGAATATGTGATCGGGTAATCCCCACCTGCTTCTGACTTCTTTACACACAGACTTGGCAAACGATTGAACATCTTTTAGCCTAGTTTGAAATCTCTTGGTGTAGGAATGTAACCAAGAATAACAGTCACCCCTTTTACCTTTATTTACCAGACAGACTGTCTAATAGGCAGTCTAATAGATTGTCCTCCTTTCTATGATATTATCTTTTCAAGCAAATATGATTCCCAAAAACCCTACTCTTTTAAAATCTTCTACCAGACAGCCGTCTAGTGTACATCTTATTGTACAGTTCAATTTACACAATGCATCTCTTCCCAACAATGCAATAGGTATATGTTCTGATACCAGTATGTGTATTTTAATTTCTCTTTGATTTTTATAGCAGAGCTCAATTGGTTCCTTAAGAGTAATCAGCTGTTTTACTCCCTCAAATCCCTATCCTAATTAGTTAATTTTACATAGTGAGATGTTTAACCTCTTCAGGCTGAACACAGATAAAAGCTTTTCCACTATCACTTCTCCTAGTCCTTTTATTTTCACTTCAATTGTTGGATATATTTTTCTCCCTAATCGGTGCTATCAGCTGACACCCCCCTTCGGATCTTCTAGGCACTCTAGAATCCTTGCTCCTTTAAGGGTTCACCTGTCCTCCAGATGATCTTCACTTGCTCCTTTATCTTCCTCAGAAATTCCCTCTGTTGTTTCCTCCTGGCGCATTGCACTCACAGGCAAAGTGACCAACCTGTCCACAATTATAACACGCTTCTGAAAGTTGCTGGAAGTGTAGCTGAAACCTTCCTCCTCCTTCTAAGCCTTCTCGTCCCTTTCCTCTCCAATTCTGTATCTGTCCAGAAACTGGCTGTGGATATGGAACAACTGAAACCGCTATTGGTGGCTGATACAATTGCGGTTGGAACTGGTCCTGTTGAAGCTGTGGCAGTGATTGTTGATTTGGTGCACCCTGATTCTGCATAACCAAAGCTTGTTTCTTCTCCTTCTTATTCTCCCCCAGCTGTATTTGATTGAGTTTTCTGAGAGTTTCTTGGTCCTGTTCTTTCTGGTTGTGTTCCTTTTTTCTGTACAAATCCACTTGATGGGCTATATGATCTGTATAGACACCTTTTGTCATGCTTCCAAGTCCAACCACCTCTGCCAGTTTGCTCCTTACTGGTGAGGGCAGTCCCATCTGCAATTTAGCTCTCAAAATTGACTGCTCAATTTGACACACATCTGGATCATTTCCAGTAATATTTCTCCACACTTGATGGACTCTTGACACATAGGCTCTCGGATTTTCTTGTTGTCCTAGTGGGTCAATCAGAATGTTATCAAGATGCACATTTGTTGGAAATGTATCTTTCAATGCTCTCCACAGACGATTCCTACTTGCAGCCAACAATTCAGGGTCGTTCACTGCAGTCCCCACATATCTATTCAGTCCCGCTCTCTGAAAAATTTCTTCCATACCTGGAATCCCCAGGAGATTAGCCAAAAGTATCTTAATGTCTCCTATAGCAGACTGTGTTCCCACCGTAATTTCTTCCAATTTTGAAATCCATGGATAGGCTCCATCTTGAAGAGTAGGCAGCTTCTCAAGTATATCTGACATATCGGTACTTTGCAAAGGCTTATATTCTAAGTTTTGACCTCGAATGATCACCGGCATTATTTTCTTACTAGTGCCCTCTTTCCTTGGCCTCAATGTATATTTTTTCTCAAATTCTTGGGATTCTTTTCTCAGCAGTTTCTTCTTCTGTATCTTCAGCTTCTTGAGTTGTTCCTCCAGTTCTTTTACTTCTCCTAAATCATTCGCTTTATCCAGGCATGATACGCATCAGTCTATATCTCTTTCTATTTCTTCTGTGCTAGTCATTGCTGGATAAAATCCTCTTGAATATGAAGCACCTTTACTCTCCCACTCTTTATCGCTGTCTTCATCTTTACTTTTATCAGAACTCGAATCTCTTGTATTCTTCTTCTTCAAACATCCATCACCCCTTCTTTCCGCTCTTGCCAACCTCCGTCTGATCACAGGGTCATATCCACCCATGATCTCTTCTGAATCACTCTGATCATCATCATCATCATCATCTTCATCAAGTTCCATTCTCCTGAATCTCATTCTACCCTTAGTTTCCAGACATCTCTGTTTTTTCTTACTTCTGGAGTTTGGATTCATTTTTATGGTTGTTTCTGCTTGTCCTCTCTCTATTATTCGTTCATCTTCATCTCTGATGCAATAATCACCCTCCTGAACGATCACTGGAAGCTGAGGATAGACGTCCTTAAGCTCTACTTCTTTCTCATAAGGTGGGGGTCTTTTTGCTGAATCCGTATGTGAGAAAGGTGTACTGACTTCTGCCATTAGTTTTTCTGTCGCCTTTCCTTGTTTCACCATTTTCTCTATACCTTTGTTTATTTTATCGCTGGCATCTTTTATCAGTTTTTGTCCTTCATTCTCAAACAGCTTAAGAACACCCAGCTCTCTTTGTCTCTTTTCTTTACGTTGTTCCCTTTTTATCCCTTTCTTTTGAGCTGCTTTATGAATTGACAGAAGCACTTTCATTATGTTGATTACATCAGGGTTAAGAGTCCCTTCCACTGGCCATGGTTGTTCAATGTCAGGCCAACGTTTGTTCCATTTGCCGGATAACCTAGCAATACCATTAACTAAAGGATTACTATTTTGTACTATATCAACAGGTGTAATTACCTTCATAGCAATCCAAAAAGGAAAGTAGACAACTTCAGAGCAATCCAAAAAGAAAACACCTATAATCCAGCAACACTACAGTACTCATAAACCAATTATTTAATAAGCACCCAATTATCTTAATTTTACAGAATAATGTCAGTACTCGATTCCCAACACAACTCTAATCAAACCCACTCATGCATAGAAACTCAAAAATTCACTTTTTATTTTCATCAATTGATCAGTCTTTTGCCAAGTCCTTGTCAAATTGTCATAACATCAAATATCCTGTATGGGAAGGCTTTTGTAAACAGAACAGCACTAGCCTGATATTTGACGAGATCCTGTCGCAGCAGCCTCTTGTCGCGTCACACCCTGTCACATGATGTACATGTCAGCACTTCCTCTCTTTCTCTCTCTCTCTCCTCTCGTTCCTCTTATCGTCTCTCATATGACAAAAGAACAAAGAAACAGACAAGAATTTAGTAGTTTATGCAATCACTGAGTTATTTCAACCATTCAATATTCCTCCAGTCACATTCGCGCTAAGAAATAACTCAGGAATCGTACAAATAGCTCAATAACATTTTTATTTTATTTATTTATTTAATTATTTTTATTTTTAATCCGTCAACATCTCTCTCTCATTTATCAATTCAATAGGTCTCAAGAAAACAGTTTTATCGTCAAACAGCCGATGTAACAACCAGAATACACCATTAGACTCTAAATCTCTATGTCTTTTGTTCCTTCGTTCGTCTGAGCCTCCCCACAGCACAGTGTAGCAGAGGAGTGACCTATTTACCCCTACATCACTCTAGTGTCGTAAAATCACACGCATGCGCAGTACATTCATCACTACGATTTCACAGTGGAAGGAGTTCTCTCTCAGCTCTCTTCACTCCAGACAACAGAACGTTAGCATTCTGCTATACCTCCTCTCCTTTACCCTTATAGACAAACAATAACACTTAACAGAGCTCACAAAACACAGGCCACCAAACCCACGCTAACTAAACACACCTTTTGGAGGCTTGTCCCATTCCAATGGACCCCCAAGGAAAAAATATCGAACATAACCCGCATCAAAATTGGCATGTAGCAAGAATTAGCATTTAGCATTAGCATGTAGCATGAAGCATAATTAGCAGGGCACGTTTTGCATTCCTCCCTCCGCCGTGCTGTAAAATTCTTAATGAGTGCTAAATTTGTGCTACCACGAGATCCCTGTGGAATTGAAACGAGTGGTTACATCAATCAAACAATTCGTCAACTATCAGCTGAGCGGTAACATACAATATCAATATACCACGGCCTCCAGTCCCCAGGACTCACCTAACTACACCTAACGCGTTATTAGGATTTTTGGCCCATCCTAGAGATCACCTCCATGAGGGTTTCCGTTGATTCACGACGGTTCTAAGTTACATACATATGCCTAGGCCTTATTCCTCTCAATCGATTGTTCTTGAACTCTTATTCAAGCAAAATATCTCTATAGACACTCTATAGACACTCCCCCCTTTTGCGCTGTTTACCAGTGCAAAGAAATTTAGAATGGTTAGGCCAGACCCCTAGTCCACAGCAATAAAAGCAACAGAAGCACACACCGGTCCCCAACGGTACATCTCCCCAGCGCACACACCCAAAAGCAGACGAAGGAAACACACACAAGACCGTGAGAAATCTCACCTTAAGCCGGCGTCTTGAGCGAGAGTCACGTCGTTGCTCATGAATATAACACTGAAGAGACGCAGACCCGCCTCATCACTCGTCGCCAAATTTGTAGTGTCGAGTCAATGTTGCTAATTATGCTGTAACAAAGGAGTCCGCTTATACTGAGCTTTGATCATACGTTTTATTCATATCACAAGATTTCAGCATAAGATTACAGATGTCATGATCACCCGGAGAGCAGTGTTTTCCAAATTACAATGTCCGCTCTAATGTTCTTTGTTCAAACCCAGTACTTATAATATTCCCCAAAATATGGGTGGCTCCCTCTACTGTCCAATCCCCTGTCTACAACACACACTCCCTGTCTGTTCTATGGGGTGTCACCCTAAAACAACTCCCTCTGAAACTGAATAAACATCCTCTCAGGTTCCACTTGAAAACATTAGCAAAGTCATAATTCTTAATACACTACAAGGTCATTCACTAGGTCCCCCCGTGTGGTTCTGGGATTTTTGCTCACCGTTCTTGTGATCATTTTGACCCCAAGGGGTGAGATCTTGCATGGAGCCCCAGATCGAGGGAGATTATCAGTGGTCTTGTATGTCTTCCATTTCCTAATAATTGCTCCCACAGTTGATTTCTTCAAACCAAGCTGCTTACCTATTGCAGATTCAGTCTTCCCAGCCTGGTGCAGGTCTACAATTTTGTTTCTGGTGTCCTTTGACAGCTCTTTGGTTTTGGCCATAGTGGAGTTTGGAGTGTGACTGTTTGAGGTTGTGGACAGGTGTCTTTTATACTGATAACAAGTTCAAACAGGTGCCATTAATACAGGTAACGAGTGGAGGACAGAGGAGCCTCTTAAAGAAGAAGTTACGGGTCTGTGAGAGCCAGAAATCTTGCTTGTTTGTAGGTGACCAAATACTTATTTTCCACCATAATTTGCAAATAAATTCATTAAAAATCCTACAATGTGATTTTCTGGAGAAAAAAATTCTCAATTTGTCTGTCATAGTTGACGTGTACCTATGATGAAAATTACAGGCCTCTCTCATCTTTTTAAGTGGGAGAACTTGCACAATTGGTGGCTGACTAAATACTTTTTTCCCCCACTGTATATATATAAAAAATTATGTTTGCACTCACTAACTGTAAGTCGCTCTGGATAAGAGCGTCTGCTAAATGATGTAAATATAATATAATATGGCCTAATTTATTTATTTCAATTGACTGATTCCTTATATGAACTGTAACTCAGTAAAATTGTTGAAATTGTCACGTTGCGTTTATATTTTTGTTCAGTATAGTTCTGTGAGAGATACAGGCGCGCATCTCACACAGCCACGGCCACAAATTGGTCTCAAACATCGGTTACAATGTTGTGCTAACCATAATCCCGGGCCAGCCCAACCCAGGCCTACGTTTTTTTTGGGGGGGCGGGAGAATTAATGAAGAGGTAAATCGAATTAACTTTGATCGCTTTTATTATCATGTTGACATTGATAAATCATAACAATGTACACCTTCCAGCCACATCATTTTCGTGAAGTTGTCAGCCAACCCGTCTATGGCCCTTGATTCATTGTGATCTAAAAGGCAAAACTGATCCTAAGTCAGCACTCCTACTCTTAGACTCTTGATACATACGGCCCCATGTCTTTGACAGTAATATGTGGTATTTGGTATTTTATTAGGATCCCCATTCGCTTTTGCGAAAGCAGCAGCTACTCATCCTGGGGTCCACACAAAACATGAAACATGACATAATACAGAACATTAATAGAAAAGAATAGCTCAAAGACAGAACTACATACATGTAAAAACGGCACACATAGCCTACATGTCAATACTTACACACAAAATATCTAGATCAAATAGGGGAGAGGCATTGTGCCGTTAGGTGCTTTTTTATCTAGGGGGGGGGGGTTAACCAGGTTTGCTGTTCATTTGAGCAATGAGATGGAAGGGAGTTCCATGCAATAATGGCTCTATATAATACTATACACTTTCTTGAATTTGTTCTGGATTTGGGGACTGTGAAAAGAACCCTGGTGGCATGTCTGGTGGGGTAAGTGTGTGTGTCAGAGCTGTGTGTAAGTTGACTATGCAAACAATTTTGGATTTTCAACACATTCATGTTTCTTATAAAAAGAAGTGATGCAGTCAGTCTCTCCTCAACTCTTAGCCAAGAGAGACTGGCATGCATATTATTTATATTAGCCCTCTTATTACAATGAAGAGCAAGACGTGCCGCCGCTCTGTTCTGGGCCAGCTGCAGCTTAACTAGGTCTTTCTTTGCAGTACTTGACCACATGACTGGACAATAATAAAGGTATGACAAAACTAGAGCCTGCAGGACTTGCTTTTTGGAGTGTGGTGTCAAAAAAGCAGAGCATCTCTTTACTATGGACATACCTCTCCCCATCTTTACAACCATTTAATCTATATGTTTTGACCATGACAGTTTATAATCTAAGGTGACACCAAGTAATTTAGTCTCCTCAACTTGTTCAACAGCCACACCATTCATTACCAGATTCAGCTGAGGTCTAGAGTTTAGGGAATTATTTGTACCAAATACAATGCTCATGAAAAGAGGAAATTGTAGCGGTGTTGAAGTACTAAAATGTGATAGTTTCAAGTCCTCAGACAATCCGTTATCTGTACACTGCTACAGTATTGCAAACACGGTGGCCAAAATGGATGTATGGCCACCTAGTGGTATTAAAATGCATATACTGTATTTAAATGTGCAAGAGAAGGTCCTTCTCGGCAGCGGCATATTTGTTCAAATTAAGTTATATTTCATTATAATTAACAGGGAGAGAACTACACAGAACAATAATAGAAATTTGGTCCCAATATATTTTTGATAAGTACATTGCAATAATTTTGTGATTGGCGAGGACCCCCAAGACCGTGCCGCCAATTGGTTATTAGGAGTGTTATTGCCTATGACCACCGATCAACGACCGCAATTTTCTATTAATTTCCAGATGGTTGTACCTGTTGTCGACACCCAGCAGGTGATCTAATGCACGGCCAGCGTTCTGTTCTATTAGGGAAGGTTTCACATACGCATTTAGATTGTGTTTTTAAAATTCACTTAATTTTGGACTTTCACGTTAAGTGCAAACTAAATAGGGCCCTTAGGGAAGGTTTCGCATATGTACACATTTACATTGTGTTTTTCAAATTTACTTACTTCTACTGTGGAACTTAAGCCTACATTAAGGAAAGAATAACCGCTTCAATCAAATACCTTCCCTTGACCCAACGACAACTCTTATTGCCAAGTAACTCTCTTATTGCCAAGTAACTCTCTTATTGCCAAGAAACTAAACATGCAATCTGCAGTTTCAACAGAATAGTTGAGTCTGGTCCTCATCCCCTTAATAACAGTAACTGGTTGAGTAAGTACTGTGACTTCCCCAAATTCTGCTATAATAATGGTGAGTTGAAGATGAGATTTGGACTTGATCCCTGGTCATACAGTTTCCAGCATCCTCCACATCAAGTTACAAATCTGATCTTCTTTTAATGTGGGAATTGTCTGATCTGATATGGGGGTTTAAGGGCGTTGTGAACCCCTGAATTGGTACCTTGTGACTATCTTGATATCTTACTGTTGCCTGTTCACCATGGAGAGAAAACCTGCTATGTTGCTGCTTTCCCTGGCCTTAATTTCTATAGACAGCATCGCCCTCAACTCCCTAGAAGACATTCGCAACATTGAGTTTGGCATCAGCTTCCACTTTATGATCTCATGCTGTTCCACTTAATCGCTACCCATTTCCTCCTTCAACAGAATAACGTGATGTCACCCCCTTTCGTGCCTTCCAGGGAAACTAAGGTTTCCACTGCTGCTTATGTAACTGATGTCATGCTGCTGGGTTAGGGACCGATTCAGACTTCCTTACCTTGTGCGCTCTGAATACATTTCATTCAACTGCTAAAAACCCACCCAGTAAATTTTCTCATGGAGTTTTTTTTATTTTACCTTTATTTAACTAGGCAAGTCAGTTAAAAACAAAATCTTATTTACAATGACGGCCTACACCGGCCAAACCCAGACGACGCTGGGCCAATTGTGCGCCACCCTATGGGACTCCCAATCACGGCCGGTTGTGTTACAGCCTGGAATCGAACCAGGGGGTCTGTAGTGACGCCTCAAGCACTGAGATGCAGTGCCTTAGACCGCTGCGCCACTCGGGAGCCCAAACCCTATTGAGTTTTCATTCAATAGGGTTTTCAGTACATTTATCTTAAGCCATCCCTTTAAATACGGTGTACCTTTTAGTTAGAATTTTGTTGACAGACTCACTAAAATGTATCGAGAGAACGGTTGGAAACATTGAAAGTCTGGATAGCTTATAATTAAGATATTTGAGAGTGCCCATCCCTGCAATATAAAAGGCAGTACAATTCAAATTATCCATAATGGCAAAGCATTTCATAAACTTTACTGTGGGAAAGTTGATATGCTTCACTTTGCTGCCATATGACTGGGTCACATTTGTCTCGAGCGATTATAAGGTAAACAGATCTAAAAAAAAAGTGTAATTTATATTTACAATTCCCTTATCCAAACGGATTACTCATTTACCTAGCTCTTATCAATAGCTCTTATCAAGTTGTAAATTACATTGCATGGAGAATGGTGTTATTTCTATCAGGAAAAATATTAAGTAGATGCTTTTTCTACTTGGAACCGGTAGGTTCGCTAGACCTTATTCATTGTTTTCTCACACATAAATGTGGTGGAATTATAAGGGAATTAAGTCACGATCAGAATACAGCATATGTGTATACACACCTCCGCCACACCTTCATTTATTTGATCTCCACCCCAAACGAATAGCAGGTGAATAGCATGCTATTCTCATGCTTCAGTTCAAGGTCAGAATACGCAGAGACAAATGTGCATAATAGGGGAATTACGTTCCATTTATGCATACTTAACTCGGGTCAGAATTCCCCCGTAGCGAGTACACTCCCTCCTGATTCGGCTCACAACTAGGGTGGCACTAAGGACCTCTGCTTTGCTAGCACAAGTGACCGCCCTCTCGAAGCCTGTTACCAGTCATTGCCACCTAAAATGTTACAATTTGTACGTTTCACACATCCCCATTTGCTACACTTAGTCTAATCACAGAGACCTACTAAGCAGTAGGAAACCTCAACACA
Organism: Coregonus lavaretus; assembly: GCF_964263955.1. Lineage (NCBI taxonomy): Eukaryota > Metazoa > Chordata > Actinopteri > Salmoniformes > Salmonidae > Coregonus > Coregonus lavaretus. The sequence goes on from NC_140002.1 coordinate 12,610,486, forward strand.
CAGACATCCTCCTTAAGTCACTCAGAGCCATTACCTAATGCAGTATAGGGCCCGATTCAGATTAATCTGCTAAAAACCCCTCCCACTTGCTGGCCAACAGATTTTCTCATGGAGATTTCATTCAATAGGGTTTTCAGTACATTTATCTAAATCCATCCCTTTAAATTTGGTGTACCTTTTTTAATTTGAATTTTCTCTACAGACTCACTAGAACATATGTAGAGAACCGTTCTGAATATTAGGGATCAATGAAAGAAAGCCATGTAAATACACGCATATTCGTATCCTTTTCAGCACCAATTGGTAGATTTAAAAAAAATACTCAGATCTTGTATACTATTTAGGGTTAGGAAAGTATTTATGAATAATAATAAAAAACAGGTTTGGAGAGCCTTTACACACAAAATATATTTGTGAATCAAAAATACAGTGGTTTGATTCATCCTGAAAGTTGCCATATTCAATTGTTCAATGCATGAAATATTGGAAGGTGAGAAAAGTGTACAATAGGGGTTGAACAGTATTTCTTCACAAATCATGGAACTGTCATGACAACGGTCCAGTTGTCGTGAACAATGCTCCAGGCTCCAGTTTTAAACTGCTATGTATGGTCTGCATTCCATTATGATTCAAATAGGCTACATGTCCCAAATTATTGCACAACTTGAGACATGTAGCCTATTTCGGTGGCCTAATATCATCCACTATTGCTAGCAATCCTTAGGAACAACACAGGAAAGGACGGTAAACTAACGCTGTAAAAGAATGATGCAAATGTAAGGAAACTAACACTAAAGTGACAGTGTATGTGGGTATAAATGAAGGTGGCTACCGATAGCGGCTAATATTTAACATGATACAAATTGTAAAAACTACTGTGAAAAGTCTGGACATATAATTAAAACATTCTTGAAATCATAAATCAACTCGGTAGGTTTGGCGCTATACTGTCATTTGCACATGGCTACAGAAGCCTATAGCTTGGGTTTCCAAATTTCATCACTGCAAGTTATAAGGCCAGCATTTCATAAACTTCACTGTGGAAAAGGTGATATGTTGATATGCTTTAGTTTCCTGCCATATGCCTGATTTCACATTTGTCTTCAGCGATCAGAAGGTAACATACACTGAACAAAAATATATAGGCAACATGTAAAGTGTTGGTTCCATGTTTCTTCAGCTGAAATAAAAGATCCCAGAAATGTTCCATACAAACAAAACGCTAATTTCTCTAAAACGTGCACAAATTTGTTTACATCGCTGTTCACCTTTGCCAAGATAACCCATCCACCTGACAGGTGTGGCATATCAAGAAGCTGACTAAACAGTATCATCATTACACAGGTGCACCTTGTGCTGGGAACAATAAAAAGCCACTCTAAAATGTACAGTTTTGTCACACAACACAATGCCACAAATGTCTCAAGTTTTGAGGAGCATGCAATTGGCAAGCTGACTGCAGGAATGTCCACCAGAGCTGTTGCCAGTGAATTGAATGTTAATTTCTCTACCATAAGCCAATGTTGTTTTAGAGAATTTAGCAGTACGTCTAATCAGCCTCACAACCGCAGACCACGTGTATGGCGTCGTGTGGGCGAATGGTTTGCTGACGGCGACGTTGTGAACATAGTGCCCCATGGTGGCGGTGGGGTTATGGTATGGGAAGGCATAAGCTACAGACAACAAACACAATTGCATTTTATCAATGGCAATTTGAATGCATAGAGATACCGTGATGAGATCCTGAGGCCCATTGTCGTGCTATTCATCCGCCGCCATCACCTCATGTTTCAGGATGATAATGCACGGCCCCATGTCACAAGGATCTGTAAACAACTCCTGGAAGCTGAAAATCTCCCAGTTCTTCCATGGCCTGCATACTCACCATTGAGCATGTTTGGGATGCTCTGGATCGATGTGCACGACAGCGTGTTCCATTTTCCGCCAATATCCAGCAACTTCACACAGCCATTGAAGAGGAGTGGGACAACATTCCACAGGCCACAATCAACAGCCTGATCAACTCCATGCGAAGGAGATCAGTCGCGCTGCATGAGCCAAATGGTGGTCACACCAGATACTGACTGGTTTTCTGATGGACGCCCTTCCTTTTTTAAAAAGATATCTATGACCAATATCTGTATTCCAGTCATGTGAGATTACTGCTTAATTAATGTACAGTGCATTCAGAAATTATTCAGACCCCTTGACTTTTTTCACATTTTGTTACATTACAGCCTTATTCTAAAATTGATATTTTTCCCCTCATCAATCTACAGACAATACCCCATAACGACAAAGCGAAAACAGGTTTTTAGAAATGTTTGCAAATGTATTAAAAATAAAAAACAGAAATACCTTATTTACGTAAGTATTAAGACCCATTGCTATGAGACTTGAAATTGAGCTCAGGTGCATCCTGTTTCCATTGATCATCCTTGAGTTGTTTCTACAACTTGATTGGAGTCCACCTGTGGTAAATTGAATTGATTGGACATGATTTGGAAAGGCACACACCTGTCTCTATAAGGTCCCACAGTTGACAGTGCATGTCAGAGTAAAAACCAAGCCATGAGGACGAAGGAATTGTCCGTAGAGCTCCGAGACAGGATTGTGTCGTGACACAGATCTGAGGAAGGGTACAAAAAATGTCTGCAGCATTGAAGGTCCCCAAGAACACAGTGGCCCCCATCATTCTTAAATGGAAGAAGTTTGGAACCACAAATACTCTTCCTAGAGCTGGCCGTCCGGCCAAACTGATCAATCGGGGGAGAAGGGCCTTGGTCAGGGAGGTGACCAAGAACCCGATGGTTACTCTGACAGAGATCCAGAGTTCCTCTGTGGAGATGGGACAATCATCACAACAGCACTCCACCAATCAGGCCTTTGTGGTAGAGTGGCCAGACGGAAGCCACTCCTCAGTAAAAGGCACATGACAGCCCGCTTGGAATTTGCCAAAAGGCACCTACAGGACTCTCAGACCATGAGAAACAAGATTCTCTGGTCTGATGAAACCAGATTGAACTCTTTGGCCTGAATGCCAAGCGTCACATCTGGAGGAAACCTGGCACCATCCCTACGGTGAAGCATGGTGGTGGCAGCATCATGCTGTGGGGATGTTTTCAGTGGTAGGGACTGAGAGACTGGTCAGGATCAAGGGAAAGATGAACGGAGCAAAGTACAGAGAGATCCTTGATGAAAACCTGCTTCAGAGCGCTCAGGACCTCAGACTGGGGTGAAGGTTCACCTTCCAACAGGACAAAATCCCTAAGCACACAGCCAAGACAATGCAGGAGTGGCTTTGGGACAAGTCTCTGAATGTCCTTGAGTGGCCCAGCCAGAGCCCGGACTTGAACCCGATCGAACATCTCTGGAGAGACCTGAAAATAGCTGTGCAGTGACGCTCCCCATTCTTCTCTGCAGATCCTCTCAAGCTCTGTCAGGTTGAATGGGGAGCGTCACTGCACAGCTATTTTCAGGTCTCTCCAGAGATGTTCGATCGGGTTCAAGTCCGGGCTCTGGCTGGGCCACTCAAGGACATTCAGAGACTTGTCCCAAAGCCACTCCTGCGTTGTCTTGGCCCCAAATACAGGTGTGCCAAGCTTGTAGCGTCATAGCCAAGAAGACTTGAGGCTGTAATCACTGCCAAAGGTGCTTCAACAAAGTACTGAGTAAAGGGTCTGAAAACTTATGTAAATGTGATATCAGTTTTTTATTTTTAATACATTTAGCAAACATTTCTAAAAACCTGTTTTTGCTTTGTAATGATGGGTATTGTGTGTAGATTGATGAGGAGGGAAAACGATTTAATCCATTTTAGAATAAGACTGTAACGTAACAAAATGTAGAAAAAGTCAAGGGGTCTGAATACTTCCCTAATGTACTGTAGAGAGGAAGAGAAAGTAGAGAGGAGGGAGTGGAAGGATGATAGGTCCTCCGGAAGTTTCGTTTTCCTCAATTTTCGCTCAGCTGCCCACAGCCCTGTTCTGAGTTCTGAGTGAGTCACATAGCCACGGGGTGGGAGGGGAGGGCTGAGCCGGCCTGGAGGAAAGGAGACAGTGAGAGTAAAAGGATGCGGAAAGGGAAGAGGCAGAATCAGGAGACAGGAGGGAGAAGGATGTATCAGAGGGGAGAGATGATAGGATAGAAGAGAGTAGTGGGAGAGAGAGAGCGAAGATTGCGACTGCACATTACTATCTTTGTAGGGACTGAGTTGGTAGAGTTGGAGGAGAGAGGGAGAGAAAAGGAAATTAAGTAGTGGTCAGAGACATGTAGGGGGGTTGCAGTGAGAGTAGTAGGCGAACAGGATCTAGAAAAGATCAGGTCAAACGCATTGCCTGCCTTGTGAGTGGGAGGGGACTGGGAAAGGGTGAGGTCAAAAGAAGAAGGGAGTGGAAAGGAAGAGGTGGAAAGAAACATATTGAAGGCAGGAGTTGGGAGGTTGACATCACCTAGGATGATGAATTGTGAACCATCGTCGGATAATTCGCTTATCAAGGTGTCACACTGGGTGAAAAGGGTCAATATCAGAGGATTTCTTTATCTTTATCTATATATTTTTGGATATCTGGCATTTTATTACATATTAGGAGTAGACATGCTCCAGATACGCATGTCCTTCATTTCATATACGGAGCTAGGATATTATCCGTAATGGGACAGTTTCTACATGCATCCAATCTGGACCTCAGAAATCTCCCTGCTACTTTATGAGTCAGGGAGATATCTGGGCTGAGATATTTTCAAGACTCACCTGATGCGCTTTCACCCACATACATATTCGTTGAATGTGTCAACATGCTGACATATCTATGAAATGTATCATATCTGTAGTCATTACCTGATCATACAGATATCCTGACATGATATGTAATATTCATCCTCGTATGTCTGATCGAAAATGTGCTTAATCTGACTCATGAAATGTCCAGCGGCCAAATTGTACCTGTTCAGGCGCTTAAAATCATTGTGCTTCTTTACATGACGGTGACATCTGAGCATACAGTACATTTGCACCATATTCAGTAGTAGGCTATACAAGGCACAGAAAGACTAACAATGTAATTTCCAAAGTACATCTCTGCTATTTCTATTTTTTGAATGCAGCATAGCAAATCCAGAGCTCCAATCACAACACATGTTCTACAAAGCTGCAAATGAAGGCCAATCTTTGCTAAACATTTATTTTATTTATTTAACAGAAAATAGAAGTTGCACAGCCTCAATACCCCTGCCTGCCCTGTTTGTTATGGACAATGGATGCAATGGCTGCAGATTGGGTCATCAGCGGCAATCCCTCGCAGTCCAGACCCAACGTGGTGGTAGTGTTGGTCTGTGATCCACTCCAAACTGTCAATGCATAAATCATTAATCAAAATTGTGTCAATATTGAAAGAAAATATTTCAAATAACCATACCACAAGGTAGCTACTCTACCTGCTTCATTCATGACAAGAAAACTAACTGGAACAAGCTAGCTAGTTACCCACATTTCTAGTTAGCTTGCTAGCTAAGTTAGTGAGCTAGCTAGCTTATATTAACCAGTAATACAAAATATGCCTAAACATTTTAAAACATTAGCTGTCACCTTGAGGCTTGATAAGGGGTAAAAAGGGAAGGCAATTTCATTATTTGTTAGCTAGCTAGGCTACCAGTTAGCTTTTACCCTCCTATCAAGCCTAGCTAGCTAATGTTAGCTAGCTAGCTAACCCTGCTGGCTGTTGGCCAAATTAGTTAACATTCTGATTGTAAGATAAATAAAACATCTCAAATTAGCTACTCACTTTAGCGTTACCTTCTTTGAGGTATTTTCTGAACAGCCTCTCACTTCAATTGTCAGTTCAACCACACACCATTTACACACTCATTTGTGGCGCCCAAATTCAAAAATGACAGTAGAAAATACATGATTCTTGTTGCTAGGCTACCAGTTACAGTACTTTTAGCTTGTGGTTTGCACCCCCAGACACACCTGGCTAACTTGATGGGTCATGTGAAAGAGAGGCTATAACCACCCCACAGCCAGGTCTAGCTAAGTGGATGGGTCTCTACAGAAAGTGTAAACGGTACAGTGAAATGGTTACTTGCATATTTGTATTGTAGGAATATCAAAAATAGAAAGTGTCAATATAAAAAAAAAACAAGACCAAAAATGTCAATGCCAGTAGAGAAAGAAAAACATAATATACAGTATGTACAAGAACATACCGTAAATTATGTCAATAAATCAGGGATTTCCTCATTCCCTGATTCATTTTCAAAGTCAGAGAGAGTCAGCGTGGCACTATCGTCCTCCAGAAAGTAGTCCATCACAACTTTTTCCCATTGATCTTTGTCTATAGCGCCTGCTAAATTCAGGGCAGCAATGTTGTTGAGAGCAGTAGCAACACTTTTGCAGTTGTCCATGATATCGTTCAAAAAAGCTATGGTAGTAAGAATTATCTACACATACTGAGCAGCTCATCTCTCAGCCCATTCATTATCTCTGCCAATCCTGGCTAGCAGGAAGGTTCCTGTCTTTTTCCGTGGCTAAACCAACTAGGCTCGTAATTTAACAATTTTATTTATATTTACAGCTGGCATACACATTTGTTATTAAGGCACATGAAAGTTCACATGTTCCAGAAGGCATGTCTGCCAAAAAACGCATTTCGATAAAAATAAAAAAAATACGTTCAAATGCCTCTCCTGTGAGGTAGTGACGTGCGACATATGCCTAGCTTTTTGAAATGGGTCACATTTGTCAAATTATTGAGCATGTCCTCAAAACTCAAATAAGTGTCAGAAAAGTTCCTTATTTAGCATTTCAAAATGCATATCAAGATCCTGATATCGACCTCAGTCAAGAGCATATGCATTGTATGTGCTGAGAAAGAATACTATGTATGCCTACTGTCAGTATTTGTCATCATATAGAGAAAGAAATATGTCCACATAGGCCTCTCAGGATACCTAATGGGTCAAAATCCGGCCATACCATGTATGATATGCGGAGGGAATACAAAAAGGATTTATGCATAAAATACAAATATGGATTTCATACAGTTTTTTTAAAAATGATTGAGCATGTGCTGAAAACTCGTCAGAAATCGTCCTTATTTTCAGCATATCAAAAAGCATATCAAGATCTGGATATGGACCTCAGCCAAGAGAAGCATAACTTGAATGTGCTGAGAAAACACAGATAACTGATGTACTGTATACAGTCAGTATTTGTCAACATGAAGAGAGAAAATAGGATGTCACATATCTCTGGATATTGAATGAGTCCATATCCAGCCATAGGAAATCTCCATGTGTAATATTCAGACTAATCCCAATATCATATATGTCTAAAAGACACATCTGGATTCAGAATCTGTCAGGATATGGTGCATATCCACAAAACGAAAAATAAACATTGGAAATGGTCTGCCTTCTCTAGAATATCAAAAATGTCTAATGAAAATATATCCCCTGATATGGACCCTTCTCGCCCAGTGTCAAGCTCATTGAGGAAATCTCAGAGGGCACCTGGTGGGCGATAGATGACAACAATGTTAAATGCTCACAAGACCGGAAATTCACTTTTTTTCAGCTGAAAGACGATGCCCATAGCTTACCCATCATGTTGCACAAAGATTTAATTCAATAAGTCATAGTTTTAGTCAAAGTATAATATATTTGGGGTTAAAGTGAGAAATCTTTATAATTTTAATTTTCACAGCCAATCCTATGATATGACGTGCTAATACTTTTCAGTCTATCTTTCTTTTCAGGTCTGGGTTTTATTTGAATGTTACCACCCACCAGCATGGCATTGTTTATTAACCAGAAACACCTGCAAAGTTCTTACTCTTCGTGAGTCGCGACTGAGCTGAGCAAAACAGATTTTCGCAGTAGCCTACATCTATGCTTTTGCACCTCCACTCTTTTACCAGGTAATAATCATAATCCATTGGATAATTTGTCAAGTTTCACTTATTTCTGAGCTTGTCTATATAAAAAATATATACTGTATATATGACAATTTTACAATTGCGTGTGATATGATTGCATTTTGGAACCCCTCTCCCCGCGTCGCCCAAAGATGAATGGTTTTGATCACTCTCCACTGCTTTGATTGGTGCAGCTAGAAATCACAAGTGTTTATCCTATAATGAAAAGGCACCCGTGAAATAAAATTCCATGAACTTGTTTATCTATTTTGTGCTGTTGTTACATTTGTATTGGTGTTTCGTTTCGGGTCAAATGCACTCAGGGTGTTGTTACACATCATTTGCGGCGTGCATCATGAGCAAAGTCATTGTAGCCTATCATTTCACTTCCCCTAGCTGTGAGAACCATGGCATGAGCACGGGCTGACTTGGCATTGCTGGAGCGCTGAATAACCTGCCAGCAGCCTACCAAAGGTTGCAATGTGTCCATTTCAATGTAGAAAAACACGTCTCTAGTTCAAACCGTTCAATAGTTAGGTTATCCATATTATCGGAGCTTCATCTTATTCTTTATACTTCTATGGCAGATTCTCCGCAGCAATTTATGGAAAATGCCAACATTTTTGGAGATAAAAGATGGCAAAGTCAAAGATACTGTTTTCCCCTGTCCATCTGTGGCAAAGTGTTTCTTAAATATTTATGACAAATCCAAATCCAGAACCAGCCATAGCCTAGCCAGCTGGCTAATCTTTTGAATACGGTGTAGCAACAACAAATAACATTAGCTAGCTAAATAAGGTTAGCATGCTAGCTAGCTACTCTGACAGCTGTCAGTGCCCTACTTGTTGTTATTTCTCCACTCCATGTGGAAATCATGAATATCTATTAACAGCCTGCATCATTCTTCGGAGGTGGAACCTAAATTAGAATTTCCACTATAGGACAGGAATTACATTGAAATAGGGGCATTATTGCCCTCTGGTGGGGGCCTTTAAGCTTGAGTGGACAAGTGAAAGTGACAGCATGGAATTCAAATGAGAAAATGGACATGTGAGAGAGAGGGAAAAGATAACATCTCAATTTAGAGAAATAGTAGGATAATTCACACTCTCAAGTTAGGAGGATTAAAACCAGTGCCGTTTCTAGGCATTAGCGGCCGCTTAGGGCCCCAACCCCCTTTTTTTTAGGAAGTCAGTCTGGGTTACTGTTAGGTTAGGATAGTAGAAATACACAACGTGCAATTTCAAAATGTGGTATTGCATCAGCAGTTTTCCTTTTCTTATGTCAGTCACTGACAGTCACTCAATTAGCCCATGTCAGCTAACATTTGATAGACTGCTAGGTAAATTAGTCAAGCCAGTTATCTAAACCTTATAGTAATCATGGCCGAATTACTGACCGGGCACGTGCCGTGCGTACCTTTTACCAGGTGAGTTGACTGAGAATACATTTTCATTTACAGCAACAACCTGGGTAAAGTTATAAAACATAGTAAAAATACATAGTTAACATATATAAGCAAGCAAAAAAACGCACAAAATAAATAAATAACATAAGATCAACGATATTCTTCCTTAAAAAGGTCCTCACACAGCTCTCTGAACTGCCTCTGAGGCACCAATTTATAAAATGTCAGCGAACTCTGTAGACCAGTAGTCACCAACCTTTTCTGAGTCAAGATTACTTTCACAGTCAAAAAGCAAGCTGAGGGCGTGTGGTTTCAACATGGCTACGTAAAGAGGTGTTCCGAGGCCTCTCCAGTAAGTGTTGATACTTCTATGTTTTAACCTTTTATCTATCAAAACAAGAACACACTTTGCACATGTCGTATTGCGTCGATGCTGGTAATTATTGCTGTCAAACAAAGAGTCCGCTTAGGCTGTACTTTGATTATAAGTTTTATTTATATCACAAGATGTCAGCATAAGTTTACAGACCCTGCAGGGCTGGAGAACAGTTTCCAAAGATAATCTGTCTGTTCTAACCTCTTCTTCGCTTTTACCCAGTATATATAATCTTCCCAAGATATGGGTGGCTCCCTCTACTGTCCAATCCCCTGTCTACAACACACTTCCTGTCGGTTGTATGTGGCGTCACACTAAAACATTCCCTCTGACACTAAATAAACATCTAAAAAACATTAACAAAGACATAATCCTAATACACTACATTCCCCCCTTCGAGACGAACTAAAAGTCTCGAAAACAAACAGAATAGGATTATGACAAGTAACAATTTATCTTATTGAGTATCTTTAACATTAAACCAAAAACATTTTCCTCTAGAGTGTAAATACCTTTCTATGAAATATGAATAAATGTTTATGAAGTGTGAATACATTACTATGAAATATGAACAAATCTTTATGGAGTGTGAGAGCGAAACAGTTTCTGGCAGCCTTCGTTCCAAATATCCATCCATCAATCAAGACAGTAAAATTCTCTCACGGTCCCTCTGCCCCAGGCAACCACCTAGGTACTCCCGATGAATTCATAAATCTTTATCAATGCATTTGAAACTATGATGCAATTAAATACACATGAAAGCCCCAGCAAACAAAATACTATCCAAAATGTCCACTCTAAGGCTGGTCAACCCATCAGACCCTACAGTGGATCTCTATCCCTGCCTAGACTCCCTGTCCCTAAGCATTCACGAAATAAACAAAAACATCTAAGATCCCCACATGTATCAAATAATCATCAAATATCATTCTACAAAAATTAATACCTAAGAATATGACACACATTATGTATTACACATGCAAATATGTCTATATTTCATTGCAGACACTGGAATGTAGTCCACTACACTTCATCTCCTCCGTAGTCTCGACTTCCAATGCATCGTTGATGATGGAATCGGAACCTTTCCACCCCTTCCTTTTTTTTTTTTTTTTATCAATAAACAAAAATATGAATATTTAAAAAAAATCAATTAAAAAAATTGTATTCCAAAAAAAATATTTCAAATTAAAATAAAAAATCAATTAAAAAAATTATGAATATTTAAAAAAAAAAAAATATTTCCATATCCTATTCTACCAATTAGTGGCTATCTTACCACAACCCATCCGGAAAGTAAAGGCAAGTAGTCAACTTCACAGCAATCCCAAAAACAAAGCCTTCTAATCCTACAACACTACAATCCCCATAAACCCCCTTGCTTTACAAGCACCCAATTATCTTAATTTTACAGAATAATGTCAGTCCTCGATTCCCAACACAACCCCTAATCAACCCAAGTGATGCACAGAGACTCCAAAATGCAAATTTTATTCAAATTGATCAGTCTGTTCCCAAGCCTCTGCGAAATTGTCATAACATCAAATATCCTGTAGGGGAAGATTTTGTAAACAGAACAGTACCAAAACCTTTGACTCGATCCTCTGTCGCGTCACCCCCTGTCACGTGACGTACACGTCAGCACCTCCTCTCTTTCTCCTCTGAATCACTCCTCTCGTCCTATCGCCTCTCATATGACAAGGGTACAAAAAGGACAGATAATCATTTAAAGTTTATACACTCACTGAGTTATTACTAGCATTCAATATTCCTCCACTCACAATCGCTCTAAGAATTAACTCAGGAATAAATAGCTCAATAACATTTTTATTTTATTTTAATCCGTCATTTTATTTTATTTATTTTAATCCGTCAACATATATCTAATTTATAAATTCAATAGATCTCAACGAATAGTTTCATTTTCAAACAACAGCCGACGTAACAACCAGAACATTCCATTCGTGTTCAAATCTATACGTTCGTCTGTGTCTGTTTCTCCCCGCAGCACCCCAGTGTAACAGAAGTATGACCAAATTACCCAAAATCCCCCGTGTTGTAGTTTTAGTAAAATCCAACGTGTTGTAGTCTAGTGCCGTAAAATCAAACGTGTCATAATCTAGTGCCGTAAACTCCCACGTGTCGTAACCTAGTGTAGTAAAATCAAACGCATGCGCAATACATTCAACGATACGATTTCACCATGGAAGGGAAATTATCAGTTCTCTCCCCAACCCAAACACACAGTTAACAGTCCTGCTGTAACTCCGTTTTCTCCTCATAGTCAAACATTTAACAGAGCTCACAACGCATAGAACCTGAATTCTACACACACAAACATAATTTAAGAGGCTTTATTCCATCGCAATGGCCCTCTAAGGTCACACGTTAGTATGTAGCATGGAGCATATTAGCATTAGCATTTAGCATTAGCATGTATCTAACATGTGGCTTGCAACACGTAACAATGTAACCTGCATTGCCCTTTTCTTTGTCTTATTCTCTACCGTTTATGATGCCGTGAGTTCAATGGATATCTACAGAGAGGTTCCCCCAAGCAGATATCCCGTCGGATAGAAGATGAGCAGTAACCACAATCAAATAAATTCCACCAACCCGAGTTCCCAGAACCCACCTAATACACATCTAACGCGCAAAATGATTTTCGGCCCATCCTGGATGGCCCCCCTGGGGTCTTTACAAGATTGCAATGCCCTAATATATACGTATATCTGCCTTTAATATCTGCCTTGTATATCTGCCTTTTTATATCTGCCTTTTACTACCATCGATTGCTCTAAAATTTTAGAATAATTATGACAGACCCTTAGTCGACCGCAATAAGACCACATCAGCACACAAGTAATTTTCCACGGTACATCTTTCCAATGCCCACTCATAAGCCAGCGAACCAACGCCCAAAGTTTGTGAGGAATCTCACCTTATAGCGGGAGTCACCTCGTGGCTCATGAATGGAACACAAGGACGATGCAGACCGATCCCAGACGAGCCCCCATTTGTCGTATTGCGTCGATGCTGGTAATTATTGCTGTCAAACAAAGAGTCCGCTTAGGCTGTACTTTGATTATAAGTTTTATTTATATCACAAGATGTCAGCATAAGTTTACAGACCCTGCAGGGCTGGAGAACAGTTTCCAAAGATAATCTGTCTGTTCTAACCTCTTCTTCGCTTTTACCCAGTATATATAATCTTCCCAAGATATGGGTGGCTCCCTCTACTGTCCAATCCCCTGTCTACAACACACTTCCTGTCGGTTGTATGTGGCGTCACACTAAAACATTCCCTCTGACACTAAATAAACATCCTTTCAGTTCCACTTAAAAAACATTAACAAAGACATAATCCTAATACACTACACACACCTACTGGCTCTAGCAACATTTGGGTGGCATTCTTGGATATGTCTGGAACCGGGAAAACGAGACGAAACGGTAAACAAGAAGACACGACAAAGACTGGCAACAAGATGGCGGATGCTAACGTTATGGAGATGCTAGTCACCATCCACGCAGAAATGGCTACACTACGCTCTGATTTCATGACCGAACTTTGTTCCTCTGTGTCAAGTCTACGAGCTGAAATTATGACAGAAGTCCAGTCAACTATGGCGACATTACAAACAACTATCGCAACACAAACTCAAAAAATAAAGGATATGGAAACTTCGTTGACCGACATCAATTAGCGGCTTACCGAATTGGACACCAAAAACGATGAGCTTACCTCCGAGAACGTGAAGCTAAAGGTTAGTCTAGATGAACAGGAAAACCGTTCCCGGAGAAAGAACCAATGGTGGAAAAAGTACCCAATTCTCATACTTGAGTAAAAGTAAGGATGCCTTAATAGAAATTGACTCAAGTAAAAGTGGAAGTCACCCAGTAAAATCCTACTTGAGTAAAAGTCTAAAAGTATTTTGTTTTAAATATACTTAAGTATCAAAAGTAAATGTAATTGCTAAAATATACTTACAGTGCCTTGCAAAAGTATTCATCCCCCTTGATGTTTTTCCTATTTTGTTGCATTACAACCTGTAATTTAAATGGATTTTTATTTGGGTTTCATGTAATGGTCATACACAAAATAGTCCAAATTAGTGAAGTGAAATGAGAAAAATATTTTTTTCAAAACATTCTAAAAAATAAATAACGGAAAAGTGGTGTGTGCCTATGTATTCACCCCCTTTGATATGAAGCCCCTAAATAAGATCTGGTGCAACCAATTACCTTCAGAAGTCACATAATTAGTGAAATAAAGTCCACCTGTGTGCAATCTAAGTGTCACATGATCTGTCACATGATCTCAGTATATATACACCTGTTCTGAAAGGCCCCAGAGTCTGCAACACCACTAAGCAAGGGGCACCACCAAGCAAGCGGTACCATGAAGACCAAGGAGCTCTCCAAACAGCTCAGGGACAAAGTTGTGGAGAAGTACAGATCAGGGTTGGGTTATAAAAGAATATCTGAAACTTTGAACATCCCACGGAGCACCATTAAATACATTATTAAAAAATGGAAAGTATATGGACCCACAACTGTCAAGGTGTCAGTGTAATGCGGTAGGCGAAGTCAGGCGCAGGACACAGAGCTAATCAAAAAGCGTACTTTACTCGTAGGTAAATTAATGAAGAAAAAAAAAACTCCACGCAGGGAGGGAAACAAACCCGCACACTAACGACAACCAAAACATGAACAAACACGCACAACACACAGTGTGAGACAGAGGGTTAAATAGGGAAGACATAACTACCTGATGGGAAACAGGTGTGACCAATAAAGACAAAACAAGTCGAACATAGAAACATGGATCGGTAGTAGCTAGTACTCCGGTGACGACGAACGCCGAAACCTGCCCGAGCAAGGAGGAGGGGCAGCCTCGGCTGAATCCGTGACAGTATCCCCCCCCACCCCTTGACGCGCGGCTCCAGCCGTGCGCCGACCCCGGCCTCGGGACGGCCAGGAGGACGCGGAGCAGGGCGAGTCGGATGACTACGGTTGGAAATCCCTCAACATGGAGGGATTTAGGATGTTCCTCCTAGGGACGCAGCACCGTTCCTCCGGACCGTACCCCTCCCACTCCATGAGACACTGCAGGCCCCCCACCCGACGCCTCGAATCCAAGATGGACCGGACCAAGTACGTCGGTGCCCCCTCGATGTCCCGTGGGGGCAGAGGAACCTCCCGTACCTCAGACTCCTGGAGTGGACCAGCTACTACCGCCTGAGGAGAGACACATGGAACGAGTGGTTAATACGGTAATTAAGAGGAATCTGTAACCTATAACAAACCTCGTTCAATCTCCTCAGGACTTTAAATGGCCCCACAAACCGCCGACCCAGCTTCCGGCAGGGCAGGCGAAGGTTAAGGTTTCGGGTCGAGAGCCAGACCCGGTCTCGACCCGAAACCACTCACTGCGGTGGCGATCGGCGCTCGCCTTTTGTCGCCTGACGGCCCGCTGCAGGTGTACATGATCAGCGTTCCAGGTCTCTTCCGAGCGCCGAAACCACTCATCCACCGCAGGAGCCTCGATCTGGCTCTGATGCCAAGGTGCCAGGACCGGCTGATAACCTAACACACACTGGAAAGGAGTAAGGTTAGTAGAAGAGTGGCGGAGTGAGTTTTGGGCCATCTCTGCCCAGGGGATAAAACCCGACCACTCCCCCTGCCGGTCCTGGCAATAGGACTGCAGAAACCTACCCACATCCTGGTTAACTCTCTCCACCTGCTCATTACTCTCGGGGTGAAAACCTGAGGTAAGGCTGATCAAGACCCCCAGACGTTCCATGAACGCCCTCCAGACTCGAGGTGAACTGGGGACCCCAATCCGACACAATATCCTCAGGTACCCCGTAGTGCCGGAAGATGTGTGTAAATAGGGCCTCAGCAGTTTGTAGGGCTGTAGGGAGACCTGGCATAGGAATGAGACGGAAGGACTTGGAAAACCGATCCACAACGACCAGGATCGTGGTGTTCCCTTGTGAGGGGGGAAGGTCCGTAACAAAATCCACCGATAGGTGGGACCACGGCCTTTGTGGAACGGGTAGGGGTTGTAATTTCCCTCTGGGCAGGTGTCTAGGTGCCTTACACTGGGCGCACACCGAGCAGGAGGAAACATAAACCCTCACGTCCTTGGCTAAAGTGGGCCACCAGTACTTCCCACTAAGACAGTGCACTGTCCGACCGATGCCAGGATGACCAGAGGAGGGTGACGTGTGAGCCCAATAGATCAATCGATCATGAACCTCGAGCGGCATGTACATCCGACCCTCTGGACACTTGGGGGGAGTGGGCTCGGTACGTAACGCCCGCTCGAGGTCCTCGTCAACCTCCCACACCACCGGTGCCACCAGACACGACGCCGGAAATATGGGAGTGGGCTCAATGGACCTCTCCTCTGTGTCATACAGTCGGGACAGGGCGTCTGCCTTAGCGTTCTGGGAACCTGGTCTGTAAGTGAGAGTAAACACAAAAGTAGTGAAGAACATGGCCCACCTTGCCTGGCGAGGGTTCAACCTCCTCGCCGCCCGGATGTACTCCAGATTGCGATGGTCAGTCAAAATGAGAAAAGGGTGTTTAGCCCCCTCAAGCCAATGCCTCCACACTTTCAGAGCTTTAACCACAGCTAACAGCTCCCGGTCCCCCACATCATAGTTGCGCTCCACCGGACTGAACTTCTTAGAAAATAAAGCACAGGGGCGGAGTTTTGGTGGCGTACCTGAGCACTGAGACAGTACAGCTCCAATCCCAGCCTCGGACGCGTCCACCTCAACCTGGAATGCCAAGGAAGGATCTGGATGAGCCAGCACCGGAGCCGAAGTAAACAGGTCCTTCAGATGACCAAAAGCCCTGTCCGCCTCAGCTGACCACTGTAGATGCACCGGTCCTCCCTTTAGCAAGGAGGTAATGGGAGCCACTACCTGACCAAAGACCCGGATAAACCTCCGGTAGTAGTTGGCAAACCCCAAGAATCGCTGCACCTCCTTCACCGTGGTTGGAGTCGGCCAATTACGCACGGCCGAAATGTGGTCAATCTCCATCTCCACACCTGACGTGGACAGGCGGTGTCCTAGGAAGGAGATGGACTCTTGGAAGAACAGACATTTCTCCGCCTTCACATACAGGTCATGCTCCAACAGTCGACCAAGCACCTGACGCACCAGGGACACATGCTCGGCCCGTGTAGCGGAGTATATGAGAATGTCATCAATATACACCACTACACCCTGTCCGTGCAGGTCCCTGAAAATCTCATCAACAAAAGATTGGAAGACTGATGGAGCATTCATCAAACCGTATGGCATGACGAGGTACTCATAGTGCCCAGAGGTGGTACTAAATGCTGTCTTCCACTCATCTCCCTCCCGGATACGCACCAGGTTGTACGCGCTCCTGAGATCCAATTTCGTGAAGAAGCGCGCCCCGTGCAATGACTCCGTCATACTCGCAATCAGAGGTAGTGGATAGCTGTATTTTACAGTGATCTGATTAAGACCACGGTAGTCAATGCACGGGCGTAAGCCACCATCCTTCTTCTTCACAAAAAAGAAACTCGATGACACAGGGGAAGTGGTAGGCCGAATTTATCCTTGCCTCAGAGATTCGGTCGTCTCTTCCTGTGACAGAGGATACACGTGACTCCGGGGAAGCGCAGCGCCTACCTGGAGGTTTATTGCACAATCCCCCTGTCGATGGGGTGGTAATTGAGTCGCCTTCTTTTTACAGAAGGCGAGCGCCAAATCGGCATATTCAGGCGGAATGTGCATGGTGGGAACCTGGTTTGGACTTTCCACCGTAGTTGCCACTACAGAAACACCTACACACCTCCCCAAGCACTGACTTGACCATCCCTTGAAAGCCCTCTGTTGCCATGAAATAGTGGGGTCATGAGAGGTTAACCAGGGAAGCCCCAACACCACTGGAAACGCAGGAGAATCAATCAAATATAAACTAATTGTTTCCTCATGCCCCTCCTGCGTCTTCATCCAGAGTGGCGCTGTGACCTCCCTAATCAGACCTGACCCTAAAGGGCGACTATCTAGGGCATGTATAGGGAAGGGCACATCAACTGGCACAATAGGAATCCCTAACCTACGGGTAAACTGACGATCAATAAAGTTCCCAGCTGCGCCTGAATCTACTAGCGCCTTATGCTGGGAATGAGAAGAAAACTCGGGAAATACAACATCTATACACATATGCGCAACAGGGAGCTCTGGGTGTGTTGGGTGCCTACTCACCTGAAACGGTCCACCAGTGCTCTGCCTACTGCCTCGACTCCTTGAAGGCCCTCCCCAGCACCGACCAGCAGTGTGTCCCCTGCGGCCACAGTTGGTGCAGGGGACGGCCCCTCTACCGGTCTCCCTTATAGCAGCACCTCCGAGCTCCATAGGGGTAGGATCGGAGGTGCTGGGGGATGGAATGGATGGCCCCTGATCCGGACGTCCGCGGGTGGCCAACAGGTTATCCAGTCAGATTGACATGTCCACCAGTTGGTCCAGGTTTAGGTTGGTGTCCCTGCAGGCCAGTTCCCGACGAACGTCCTCCCTTAAGCTGCAACGGTAGTGGTTGATGAGGGCCCTCTCATTCCATCCTGCGCTGGCAGCCAGTGTCCGAAAGTCCAGTGCAAACTCCTGCGCGCTCCTCTTCCCCTGTCTGAGGTGGAATAGACACTCACAAGCTCTGCATAGCTTACAGTTGTGGCGTCTATTCCCCCCCACTCGGCGTTGGCCCACTCAAGCGCTTTACCGGACAGACAGGAGATGAGGGCGGACACGCTCTCGTATCCCGAGGGAGCCGGGTTAATGGTTGCCAGGTAGAGCTCTACCTGGAGCAGAAAACCCTGACACCCGGCAGCTGTACCGTCATATGCCCTCGGGAGCGAGAGCCGAATCCCACTGGACCCAGATGGTGAAGAGGTGGACAGCAGTGTTGGTGGTGGTGTAATTGGAGGAGGTATAGGGATACCTCCTCTCTCCCATCGTTCCATGGTATTAACCACTCGTTCCATAGCGGTGCCGAGAGCCTGGATCATGGCCGCTTGTTGTTGGACGCGTTCCTCCATCGATCCGGCTGGCATTGCTGTACCTGCTGACTCCATGTTATGGTGCGTGTTTCTGTCAAGGTGTCAGTGTAATGCGGTAGGCGAAGTCAGGCGCAGGACAAAGAGCTAATCAAAAAGCGTTCTTTACTCGTAGATAAATGAATGAAAAAAAAAAATCCACGCAGGGAGGGGAACAAACCCGCACACTAACGACAACCAAAACATGAACAAACACACAGTGTGAGACAGAGGGTTAAATAGGGAAGTCTACCTGATGGGAAACAGGTGTGACCAATAAAGACAAAACAAGTCGAACATAGAAATATGGATCGGTAGTAGCTAGTACTCCGGTGACGACGAACGCCGAAGCCTGCCCGAGCAAGGAGGAGGGGCAGCCTCGGCTGAATCCGTGACAACAACAAACCTGCCAAGAGAGGGCCGCCCACCAAAACTCACGGACCAGGCAAGGAGGGCATTAATCAGAGAGGCAACAAAGAGACCAAAGAAAACCCTGAAAGAGCTGCAAAGCTCCATAGCGGAGATTGGAGTATCTGTTCATAGAACCACTTTAAGCCGTACACTCCACAGAGCTGGGCTTTACGGAAGAGTGGCCAGAAAAAAGCCATTGCTTAAAGAAAAAAATAAGCAAACACGTTTGGTGTTCGCCAAAAGGCATGTGGGAGACTCCCCAAACATATGGAAGAAGGTACTCCGGTCAGATGAGACTAAAATTGAGCTTTTTGGCCATCAAGGAAAACGCTATGTCTGGCGCAACCCAACACCTCTCATCACCCCGAGAACACCATCCCCACAGTGAAGCATGGTGGTGGCAGCATCATGCTGTGGGGATGTTTTTTATCGGCAGGGACTGGGAAACTGGTCAGAATTGAAGGAATGATGGATGGCGCTAAATACAGGGAAATTCTTGAGGGAAACCTATTTCAGTCTTCCAGAGAATTGAGACTGGGACGGAGGTTCACCTTCCAGCAGGACAATGACCCTAAGCATACTGCTAAAGCAACACTCGAGTGGTGTAAGGGGAAACATTTAAATGTCTTGGAATGGCCTAGTCAAAGCCCAGACCTCAATCCAATTGAGAATCTGTGGTATGACTTAAAGATTGCTGTACACCAGCGGAACCCATCCAACTTAAAGGAGCTGGAGCAGTTTTGCCTTGAAGAATGGGCAAAAATCCCAGTGGCTAGATGTGCCAAGCTTATAGAGACACACCCAAGAGACTTGCAGCTGTAATTGCTGCAAAAGGTGGCTCTACAAAGTATTGACTTTGGGGGGGCGGGGGGTGAATACTTTCGCAAGCCACTGTTGTAAGGCAACAAAATAGGAAAAATGCCAAGGGGGGTGAATACTTTCGCAAGCCACTGTAAGTATCAAAAGTTAAAGTTAAAGTATAAATCATTTAAAATGTCTTATATTAAGCAAACCAGACGGCACCA
The DNA here is from genome assembly GCF_964263955.1 of Coregonus lavaretus. Taxonomy (NCBI): domain Eukaryota; kingdom Metazoa; phylum Chordata; class Actinopteri; order Salmoniformes; family Salmonidae; genus Coregonus; species Coregonus lavaretus. The sequence continues at coordinate 12,630,701 of NC_140002.1, forward strand.
TTTTTTGTTTTTATTTATTTACGGATAGCAAGGGGCACGCTCCAACACTCAGACATCATTTACAAACTAAGCATGTGTTTAGTGAGTCTGCTAGATCAAAGACAGTAGGGATGACCAGGGATGTTCTCTTGATAAGTGTGTGAATTAGGCAATTTTCCTGTCCTGCTAAGCATTCAACATTTTACGAGTACTTTTGTGTGTCAGGGAAAATTTATGGAGTAAAAAGTACATCATTTTCTTTATGAATGTAGTGAAGATATAATATAAATAGTAAAGTAAAGTACAGATACCAAAAAAATGTTCCAGTGGTTTAAGTATTTTAAACCACTGGAACATACGTGTGGTCGGAATCCCAGAAGGAACGGAAGGGCGCAATCCTACCGAGTTCATGGCCTCTTTCCTGCAAGACCTCCTTGGCGGAGAGACGTTTGACAGGCCCCCAGTCATCGACAGGGCGCATCGCACTCTTGCGGCAAAACCACAGCCCGGTCGCCCTCCCAGAGCAATGCTGGTCTGCATACATTACTTCCAGACCAAAAAGAAAAGTATTCGGACCTCTCGCGAAAGAGGACAGCTGAACTACAATGGCAAGCGGATCCATATCTTCCCAGATTACTCGGCAGACCTGACAAGACGCAGAGCTGCATACAAAGATATGAAAGCCCACCTTCACAAGGCAGGAGTCAGATTTGGCCTGATCCACCGGCTGAATTGAGGATTACTTTCCAGGGGGCTAGCCACACATTTGACAACCCCCAGTTTCGCTCACCTTCAACCGGGACAATATCCACTCAACAGCAGCACAGAACATAAATCCGTGAAGGCTGCTAGTTATGTTATTAGGGTGCACACATGGTCAGTTTATGGACGTGAACGTGAGTAACTTGTATTTGCCCTATTTGGGCAGTCCATGCACCGCATATAGATGGCTGACTACGTCGGGATGGAACCGTCTTCCCTGCCATGGTATACAAAGTCATCGTTAATAAGATTTATGGTGTAATGTAACTAAGCTTTTCATTTATAGAACTGAGGTTCTTTTTCATTTTTTCATGAATGAATAAGCCAAAGCCCAATGACGTTCCTGTTAATTTGCTCCTTTAGTTGGGCCTGAAGGTAGGCAAAGGGGCGTAATTACTAGGCTATAATAAACCTTTTTCGTATTATTTTTTATTTGTATTTATATATTTTTTATTTTTTTTAGGGGGTATATCAGCTTTAATATTGCAGATAGATTGTAGCTTCCATCAATGTAATTGTCTGCATCACTTCCAATCCCCCATATATTTTTTAGCAAATATACAGTACCAGTCAAAAGTTTGGACACACCCACTCATTCAAGGGATTTTCTTTATTTCTACAATTTTCTACATTGTGGAATAATAGTGAAAACATCAAAACTACGAAATAACACATATGGAATCATGTAGTAACCAAAAAGGTGTTAAACAAATCCAAATATATTTTATATTTGAGATTCTTCAAATAGCCACCCTTTGCCTTGATGACAGCTTTGCACACTCTTGGCATTCTCTCAATCAGCTTCACCTGGCATGCTTTTCCAACAGTCTTGAAGGAGTTCCCACATATACTTAGCACTTGTATAATATGAAATAAAGTAACAAATAATTAAAGAGCAGCAGTAAAAATAATATGTACATGTAGATAGAGTTATTAAAGTGACTATGCATAGATAATAAACAGAGAGTAGCAGCAGCGTAAAAGAGGGGTGGGGGGGCAATGCAAATAGTCTGGGTAGCCATTTGATTAGATGTTCAGGAGTCTTATGGCTTGGGGGTAGAAGCTGTTTAGAAGCCTCTTGGACCCAGGCTTGGCGCTCTGGTACTGCTTGCCGTGCGGTAGCAGAGAGAACAGTCTATGACTAGGGTGGCTGGAGTCTTTGACAATTTTTAGGGCCTTCCTCTGACACTGCCTGGTATAGAGGTCCTGGATGGCAGGAAACTTGGCCCAAGTGATGTACTGGGCCGTATGCACTACCCTCCTAAGGAACCTGAAGCTCTCAACCTGCTCCACTACAGCCCTGTTGATGAGAATGGGGGCATGCTCGGTCCTCTTCTTTTTCCTGTAGTCCACAATCATCTCCTTTGTCTTGATCATGTTGAGGGAGAGGTTGTTGTCCTGGCACCACACGGCCAATTCTCTGACCTCCTCCCTATAGGCTGTCTCGTCGTTGTCGGTGATCAGGCCTACCACTGTTGTGTCATTGGCAAACCTAATGATGGTGTTGGAGTAGTGCCTGGCCATGCAGTCCACGCACCCCTGAGGGGCCCCCGTGTTGAGGATCAGCGTGGCGGATGTGTTGTTACCTACCCTTACCACCTGGGGCGGCCCGTCAGGAAGTCCAGGATCCAGTTGCAGAGGGAGATGTTTAGTCCCAGGGTCCTTAGCTTAGTGATGAGCTTTGAGGGCCCCTAAACTTCTGCAAACAACATAAATCAAATCAACATAAAAAACTGCCTCTTGATTGTCATTAGTACTCATTCCTGTGGTTGATGCATGACGCTACAGTATGGCATGTTTCCACTTCCTTTGAGCAGTGTTTGTGTGTTGTCAACCTAGATCCTGTGACGAGCTCTAGTTCCAACAGATATCTAAAAACCTTTGACAACTTCAGACGCTGCTTTCTAAGTTTAGAGTTTGTGCAATAAACTACTTGAGGGAACTGCTACTTGTTGGAAACGTCTGTCCTCTAACTAACCACATGTTGTTGTTTTACAGTGTTCTGTTATTTCCTTCAAATACTTTGAGTTCTGACCAGTCTTGAGATAGAGGTTTCTTTGATCTGTCTGTGAAACTGCGAATGTGCAGACCACAGAGGAGCAGGTGGTATGGCCTCAACCAATCAAGAGCAAAATAATTAGGTCTCTCTGAGTGGTTCTTACTCTAGCACACTTTCTGTACCAGCTGATAACTTTAAAGTAACTACATTTAGTACCAACTCATTCTGAGAGTTTTGTGATCATCATATTTTAGCTTTATTAGTTGTTGATAATGTAATTTAGAGTGATAGATAAATAAAAAAGTACATAATGTTGGGGGGGGAAATGGTCTCTTGTATCATGGAAAGAGTTGTGGTTTTGGCACTTGTTAGTTCTGCAGTGGGTGTTTTCCTCCATTGGACAGGAAGACATGACGGGGAATGTGAGTGTTTGTGTGCATGTGCAATCAGTTATTGTGTCTGAAAGACATACAGACATACAGAGTCTTTGGCTAGAGTTTGTTGGCCTGCCTATTCACAATGCTGTTGCCACAGGCTTTCTCTCTCCTGACCACCCTCACCCTCTCTACCACATTTACTGGTGAGTATTTCTGTCTTATTGTTGCATTTTGGTTGGTGTATCTATTAGTTGTACAGTTGTAAAATGATTCATTGTAAAAAAAAAAGTGTAAGCTACAGTAGTATTTCAGGGTGATTAGTCCATTCAGTGGTTTAGTTGTCTGAATCAACATACTGTAACAGTTGAAAACCAGTTATTGATTGACCAGTCAATGTAGATATGAATAGTACAGTGGGGGAAAAAGTATTTAGTCAGCCACCAATTGTGCAAGTTCTCCCACGTAAAAAGATGAGAGGCCTGTAATTTTCATCATAGGTACACGTCAACTATGACAGACAAATTGAGATTTTTTTTCTCCAGAAAATCACATTGTAGGATTTTTAATGAATTTATTTGCAAATTATGGTGGAAAATAAGTATTTGATCACCTACAAACAAGCAAGATTTCTGGCTCTCACAGACCTGTAACTTCTTCTTTAAGAGGCTCCTCTGTCCTCCACTCGTTACCTGTATTAATGGCACCTGTTTGAACTTGTTATCAGTATAAAAGACACCTGTCCACAACCTCAAACAGTCACACTCCACACTCCACTATGGCCAAGACCAAACAGCTGTCAAAGGACACCAGAAACAAAATTGTAGACCTGCACCAGGCTGGGAAGACTGAATCTGCAATAGGTAAGCAGCTTGGTTTGAAGAAATCAACTGTGGGAGCAATTATTAGGAAATGGAAGACATACAAGACCACTGATAATCTCCCTCGATCTGGGGCTCCACGCAAGATCTCACCCTGTGGGGTCAAAATGATCACAAGAACGGTGAGCAAAAATCCCAGAACCACACGGGGGGACCTAGTGAATGACCTGCAGAGAGCTGGGACCAAAGTAACAAAGCCTACCATCAGTAACACACTACGCCGCCAGGGACTCAAATCCTGCAGTGCCAGACGTGTCCCCCTTCTTAAGCCAGTACATGTCCAGGCCCGTCTGAAGTTTGCTAGAGTGCATTTGGATGATCCAGAAGAGGATTGGGGGAATGTCATATGGTCAGATGAAACCAAAATATAACTTTTTGGTAAAAAACTGTGAAGCATGGGGGTGGAAACATCATGCTTTGGGGCTGTTTTTCTGCAAAGGGACCAGGATGACTGATCCGTGTAAAGGAAAGAATGAATGGGGCCATGTATCGTGAGATTTTGAGTGAAAACCTCCTTCCATCAGCAAGGGCATTGAAGATTAAACGTGGCTGGGTCTTTCAGCATGACAATGATCCCAAACACACCGCCCGGGCAACGAAGGAGTGGCTTCGTAAGAAGCATTTCAAGGTCCTGGAGTGGCCTAGCCAGTCTCCAGATCTCAACCCCATAGAAAATCTTTGGAGGGAGTTGAAAGTCCGTGTTGCCCAGCGACAGCCCCAAAACATCACTGCTCTAGAGGAGATCTGCATGGAGGAATGGGCCAAAATACCAGCAACAGTGTGTGAAAACCTTGTGAAGACTTACAGAAAACGTTTGACCTGTGTCATTGCCAACAAAGGGTATATAACAAAGTATTGAGAAACTTTTGTTATTGACCAAATACTTATTTTCCACCATAATTTGCAAATAAATTCATAAAAAATCCTACAATGTGATTTTCTGGAGAAAAGAAATCTCATAGTTGACGTGTACCTATGATGAAAATTACAGGCCTCTCTCATCTTTTTAAGTGGGAGAACTTGCACAATTGGTGGCTGGCTAAATACTTTTTTTCCCCACTGTATATGGTAACAGCTATTTGGGTTTGCTTTGGTGCAGTAGTGGTCAGTGCCATTTAAGATTAGGGAGGACAATTTTTTACCTCTACACACAGCCTACATCGTTGTCACCATATTAGCTAACGTCTAAGTCAACATAGCTTAAAGAACTAACGCGTTAGTAAACCCGCTACAATCATGCAGTACAGTGTACAGCAAGCAGTTTAGCAGATACACCGGCGGCCCTGTGGCAATAAATTAATAACACCAAACTAGTTAGCTGCATTCGCTAGCTAAGTAAGTGAAAGTGAAAAAAAATAAAATATATGTAGTCAGCTCTCGCTCTTGCTTCTCCTTAATTTCTGAAGAAATGAATTTGTTCAAAACTGTTCAACTATTGTTTTTCTCTCTCTTTGAGTCAACTACTCATCACATTTTATGCACTGCAGTGCTAGCTAGATGTAGCTTATGCTTTCAGTACTAGATTCATTCTCTGATCCTTTGTTTGGGTGGACAACATGTCAGTTCATGCTGCAAGAGCTCTGATTGGTTGGAGGATGTCCTCTGGAAGTCATCATAATTACTGTGTTAGTCTATTGAAGGGGGTGAGAACCATGAGCCTCCTATGTTTTGTATTGAAGTCAATGTACCCAGAGGAGTATGGAAACTAGCTGTCCTCCGTCTACACCATGGTGCTATCCCAGAGACTGCTGTTGAGGCTGTAGACTACTGTAGACCTTCATTGCAAAACAGTGTGTTTTAATCAATTATTTAGTGATATGCATATAGTTAATATTATTGTATCTAAAAAAGGATAGCTTTTTTAATGTTTCACTATTTTTATTTTTATGACATTTCCTGAGGTTTTCCCCTTCCTCCTATGAGGAGCCTCCACTGCTTTGGTTGCATTAATCTGGCGCATCAACTTTCAACCACTTCCTATAGCTATTTTCAGTATTGGAAGTACGTAAATAGTATGGCCTAATATGGCATGATCTTAATATGGGATGAACTTGAGTTGTTATTACCATTATTTGTATTTTTGTTCATTTCCTTTAATCTCACGTAGTATCATGAGTGTACAGTATCCTGAACATGAGTGAGCACATAACCTGTGTCCTATTTTAACTTTGGATTTTTTTTTAAATTCCTGTTTGGTTCCGCAGGTGCTGTGGAGATTGTTAGAGCAGCCAAAGGCAGTCCTTCCCACCTCCCTTGTCCCTCACCATTTGGATTTGACGGCAAAGTTGTTTTTAAATGGACCAAATTTGGAAGTCCTGGCATTATTTGCGAATATAATGTGAATAAAGAAATCAGTTCAGTCATATCCTGTAAGTCTCAATTCAAGGTAATCGAACAACCTCCTAAACTGTATGTTACAGAGCCAAAGAGCACTGACTCAGGTCAATATACCTGCTCAATATCAAGAGTCATACCACCACCAACCATTGAGAATTCCTCCGTAGTCAATCTTCAAGTTACAGGTAATTTATCTTGTAGAAGATATCACTTTATAAACACGTGTTTACTGGTCTTTGTGTCTCTAAATCAAGGCATACAATAGGATATTAGAATGGCATTTACAGTCTTTTCACTGTTGTTAGAGTTCCAGTGCTATTCTCTTCTGCAGTGCCTCCAGGTCTAGTCCTAGAGAGGCAGAACAGCAATGATCCTGGCTGCATCCAGCTTCTCTGTACTTTGGAGGGCCTTGACCCACAGGACATCAACTTCACCTGGACCCAACAAGGTCAGGGTTCACCGGAGACACTGTTGACCAATCACAGCCTCTCTAAACTGAGCAGCATTCTGACCCAGTGCCAATCAGTGTTGAGAGAGGGCGACACAATCACCTGCAACGTCAGACTCTTAGCCAATAACACTGACCTGAGCATGAGCATCAGACTTCCCTACAGTGAACCAGGTGGGTGACATTCAGACATAATCAATGTACTGTTAAGTAGTGACAAGGTTGACAAGATGTCCCATTGCTTTTTGTGTGCAGTGCAGTACCCCAATGACTATTCTGTGCAGTGCAGTCTACTTTTAATACTAATTAACTTCTGCTAAAGACTCAGAGAGGATCGCTTAGTATCTGCTTTTGTTATTTCTCTCCCTCCAATTCATTGGTTGACTGTCAAGTGTAACCTGAGAAGATTCTTGAGACACAAGGTCATAGAAAAGCTGTGATAAACAGATACTGAACAGTGGGGTTGGCTGCATCAGGTTGCTATTTTGCCCCAAGCTTCACAACCACATATGGCAGGCTGGACACTTTGATTGATGACACTATCTATATGGTAAATCTCTGACCCTTGATGGTCTTGTTGTTACAGAGACCTACCATTGGAACAACCTTCTGACCATCATCTGTGTCAGCACATCCATCGGGGTTGTGGCCATCGCAGCTGTCACCATAAGTATTTACAAATGTAAGTCTTATAGTCTATAGTGATTTTTTTGGTCAGTGCTTTCTTAAGCTTACACAATTTATACATATGTTTCCATTTACAAAAAAGGCCATGTAAATTCTGTGGTCAATTACTTTGTTCACAGGCTTGAACATTTGAGGTAACTCTCAAGTCACTCCAGTCTTGTTGTCACGATCGTTGGTTAGAGAGGACCAAGGCGCAGCGTGTTGAGCGAACATACTTTAATAGTAAAGTGCAAACACGAATACAAAACAATAAACGATACGTAACGTCCTCAGACAATGACTGACAAGGAACAAAAACCCACAAACACAAGGTGAAAACAGACATTATAAATATGGCTCCCAATCAGAGACAACGAGCCAAACAGCTGACACTCGTTACCTCTGATTGGGAGTCACTCATCCAAACAAAGAAATACAACCACATAGAACAACCCAACCAAACAGAACACAACGAAACGAACACACCCTGGCTCAACATACAAAGTCCCGGAGCCAGAGCGTGACACTTGTAACCAGTTCACTTACAAATTGACTTTAGCAAATGTGGTTTGTTGTTTGGATTCACTGGAATCTGGAACAAAGAAAGCAGAAGTAGACCAGTACTTACAGACTAAATCTTTGCCACAGCTTCACCTTACATTTCAAAGGGATATTTACTCTCATCGGAGCAAAATGCAGCCCCCTTATAGTCAAAGAGGAAATGACTACCTTATCACCACCCCTGCTTTTGACGCCTTTGCCTGCTATCTTGTGTTGACATCCTGCCTTGTAGGCCACCGATTAATAGACTAAACCACGAATCACATCAGCTTCCATTTTAGGACTCAGTGTGTTATTACATGATATTATAATTTGATGCTATTGTTGTCTGTTTTTTACCACCACACAATGATAAGTCCATTTGAATTTTGCACAGCTTAGTTTACTGACATTGACTATCCTTTTGAGCATGGTGCAGTTATTAATTAATTAAGTTGTCAGAGAGGAAAGAAACCACTCAAGGATTTCACCATGAGGCCAATGGTGATTTTAAAACAGTTACAGAGATTAATGGCTGTGATAGGAGAAAACTGAGGATGGATCAACAACATTGTAGTTACTCCACAATATTAACATAAATTAGTGAAAAGAAGGAAGCCTGTACAGAATACAAATGTTCCAAAATATGCATCCTGTTTGCAATAAGGCACTAAAGTAATACTGCAAAAAAAAAATTGGAAAGAAATTAACTTTTTGTCCTGAATACAAAGCGTTATGTTTTGGGCAAATCCAACACAACACATCACTGAGTGGCACTCTTCATATTTTCAAGCATGGTGGTGGCTGCATTATGTTTTGGGTATGCTTGTCATCGGCAAGGACTAGGGAGTCTTTTTGGATTAAAAAAGAAAAGGAATAGAGCTAAGCACAGGCAAAGTCCTAGAGGAAAACCTGGTTCAATGTGCTTTCCAACAGACACTGGGAGACAAATTCACCTTTCAGCAGGACAATAACCTAAAACACAAGACCAAATCTACACTGGAGTTGCTTACCAAGAAGACAGTGAATGTTCCTGAGTGGCTGAGTTACAGTTTTGACTTCAGTCTACATGAACATCAGTGGAGGCTGCTCTTGGGAGGACGGCTCATAATAATGGCTGGAACAGAGCAAATGGAATGGCACCAAATCATGTGTTTGATGTATTGATACCATTCCACCAATTCCGCTCCAGCCATTACCACAAGCCCCTCCTCCCCAATTAAGGTGCCACCAACCTCCTGTGTTGAACATCTATGGCAAGACTTGAAAATGGTTGTCTAGCAATGATCAACAACCAATTTGACAGAGCTTGAAGAATTTTGAAAAGAAAAATGCTCTTTGTTTATTTTTAGTCATTTAGCAGACACTCTTATCCAGAGCGACTTACAGGAGCAATTAGGGTTAAGTGCCTTGCTCAAGGGCACATCGACAGATTTTTCACCTAGTCGGCTCAGAACCAGCGACCTTTCGGTTACTGGCACAACGCTCTTAACCACTAAGCTACCTGACGCCCTGTTTGATATTGGACCTTTAACCTTTAACATGACACAATTTTATTTTCCATTCACCACATATCAAAATGATGAATCACTTCTAGACCTTAGATTAGCGCAGTGGTCTAAGGCACTGCATCGCAGTGCTAGCTGTTCCACTAGAGATCCTGGTTTGAATCCAGGCTTTGCTGTAGCCGGCCGCAACCGGGAGACCAATGGGGCGGCGCACAATTGGCCCAGCGTCGTCCAGGGTAGGGGAGGGAATGGCCGGCAGGGAGGTAGCTCAGTTGGTAGAGCATGGCGTTTGCAACGCCAGGGTTGTGGGTTCGATTCCCACAGGGGGGCAGTATAAAAAAATAAAATAAAATAAAGAATAATGTATGCACTAACTGTAAGTCGCTCTGGATAAGAGCGTCTGCTAAATAATGTAAATGTAATTAGCGCAGTGAAGCTGCTGTATGTCACACCTGCAACATTTGTTGATCTAAGAGTGTTTTAATTAGCCTTTCCTGCCCCCAGGCCACCAGTTGCACAATCCTTCTCTAGAAAAAGAAATGGGTGGCCCTGAGCTCAGCACAGCTCAGCTCAGATCTCAATATGACCTTACACCAAAAGTTTCAGAACACCTACTCATTCAAAGGTTTTTCTTTATTTTTACTATTTTCTACATTGTAGAATAATAGTGAAGACATCAAAACTATGAAATAACACATATGGAATCATGTAGTAACCAAAAAAGTGTTTACTTATGGTGGTACGAAATTGTCACCTCTGTTCAAAAACTGTAATTTAATTTGATACATCTGTGCTATTTTGCACCACAACATTTTTGCCTGTAATGCCAAACACCTCAATAAGTATTTTGGAACTTAGTAGTAGGCAACTATTCAGCATAAGAGTCAACACGAAATGTGATTAGTTGATTGGCCTTCTCCCCATGCAGGTCGGCAGAGGACCAATGATAAAGGCGATTCCGTCTCATACAACAACAAGGTGTACGAGAACTTCAATTTCAGCACACAAACCCAACAGAGACAGACAACCACTGCATCCATCCAGGAACAATGCATTTATGAGAACTAGACCATCTTAATCTCACTCTGACAGCCTCATTCCTCTTTTTAGGCAAGTTCACAGATGTTTGTAGCCTTTAGACCATTTTCAAATGTGGGAGTACTGTTGTATGATGCTTTACTATCCCAGATCAAGGTATTGGTGAACCATTGGACCAGTGTGTCTTGAATACTAGAGGTATTGGTGAATCCATCAACCATTGTACCAGTGTGTCTAGAATACTAGCTGAGTTGAACACATCAAAGCTACAGGAATAGTTATTTAGTTTAACCTATTAAATTCTGACCCCCTCTGGTGGCATTTTCTAAACGACCCATAACTCTGTATACTACCCTCATAATGTAAATTTAGGTTTCAAAACTAGAAGTCCTACAAACGCTTAGTACTGTTAGAAAGGTAAGAACTGTGCGATCCAGATAAAGGCCACAGAAACGATGTGACTACTACAAAGCCTGAGATACAGCAGAAATGTGCAGTTTTTGTTTTGTGTTTTTGATTTTTTCAGTGGGGTGGGGGTCCCCCCAATTGTCCCCATGTTGGGGAATAAGAGATTTGAAAGTCTAAGTTTGAGATAAAATATGTCACCAATTACTATTCCAAAATAAATATCAGATATTTTACCTAATGGTGGCGCTCTAAAGATGCGCAAATTGGAACAGAGCCATTGTAAAGGTGCAGGGCTTGCGCAATGTGCCAAACCTTCATTTTTCGCCTTACAGGAATGGTATACATATGAGGAGAAAGCTGATGTCTCTACCTATCCATTGATGTAAAAATATCCTGTCTGATTCCCAATTCATCCAACAGATAGCAGTAGGAGATCACATGACGTCTCTTGGCACCTTGAAACCAGTTGCGTCTGGTTTGGCTTGTGAGTCACTGTGCCAAAATGGCTGAACTGATTTTCAAGCCTGACATCTTAAAATGACCTAAGCAAGTTATGGGGGGAGATTCTTATGACATTGCCAGAAGTATGATTTGAGCTTGATTTCCAAAAAGACAAGGCCTGTAGCTTTCAAATGACATGTCACCTTCTATTTTCTGAAGATTTGTTTTTTTTGGGGGGGGCTACCCCCCAAACTCACCGGGCCCTATATAGGGCCCCCCAAAAAACGCTCAGAGTTTAACAGGTTAAAATATATCTGACAATCACCCAAAAACTCTTTCCAAACATTCACTCTAGGCATAAATTGGGTGGTTGCCATTGATATCATTAAATTGTATATAACGTTTTCCTCTTGCTGTCCTTTTGAATGTGATATAAAACCTTACTGTGCATGTGTGAATCACTCTGGATAAGAGTGTTTGGGCCAATGATTACTGGTAAATGAATGTAATGTCCTCAACACCTCGTTAGGGCTTATTTTGTATGAGATTTGCATGATAAGAATTTTTTAATTTGGAGATAAAGTCAAACCTAATATATAAATCCTGTGGACATTCATTGCTAAATTAAAATGTAGGAAACTGGTTTAATGTACTGGTTATCTGCATTGCACATGCAGATTCATGACTTTTCTTGACTTGTTCAGTTATTACAAATACACGTTGGTTGTTCCAGAAAAGGTTGAACAACTCTGAGTTCCTGTTTTAGAGCCAACGTTGCTGTCAATTCTGTGGTCTGCTTTCACATGACTGGAAACAAGTATGGTGCAGCCTCTCACATTCACCACTCAGCAATGTTGTGGCCACTTCTGCAGGCCCCTCAGCAGTTTTCGCCAACATTGACTGCAGTATGCTTTTTGATGTGGAGTTTTTTTCTTTTCTTCAGAGTGAACAATGCGTAAATTCTCTTTTTGCTCACCAAATCCACTGAGAATGTATATAAAAGGTCAGATAAGGATTTAAGAGTGGGAGGAGTGGTGGTGATGCATGTGGGTATTTTTCACATTTTGTTTTGCTTGACAACTTTAACATAACAAAAAAGTGGCGGAAAAATCTTGACTAACCTTTAACCTGACACTAAAAAGTCTATAGACTGTCTTTCTTGGCCTAGTCCTAATCTGAAAAGTATTTTTTAGCACCCTAGCTCACTATTGCTATATTACCTGCCTTGATTCTAAATATATGTTGTTTGTATTGTATGTTTTTTTGCCTAAGTAGAGCTTTAAGATAACTCTGTAATAAAAAGCGTTATACAATGTTATTATTATTATTATTATGTAAGTGTGTAAAAATAAATCTAGTTTACATAAGCTGTGAACTCTGTTTCAATTCAACCTATGACCTGAGTATCTGCATGCTGTTGTAAACTGTTTCACTGTTTTATTATAGTATGTGAAAGGTATTTCTCAAGCTAATATGGATGTTTGTGTATTTTAGAATACAACTAAAACGTATTCTGGTGAATCCAGAATGAATGCTACGCTCACTATTGTTGAGTGAAAAATTGTGAACATAGGAAATTCTGGACTCCCGAGTGGCGCAGTGGTCTAAGGCTGTGCCACTAGAGATCCTGGTTCAAATCCAGGCTCTGTCGTAGCCGGCCGTGTCCGGGAGACCCATGGGGTGGCGCACAATTGGCCCAGCGTCATCCAGGGTAGGGGAGGGAATGGCCGGCAGGGATGTAGAGCATGGCGTTTGCAACGCCAGGGTTGTGGGTTCGATTCCCACAGGGGGCCAGTATGAAAAAAAATAATAATAATACATATCACTAACTGTAAGTTACTCTGGATAAGAGCGTCTGCTAAATGACTAAAATGTAAAATGTAACAAATCAAACCATTATCTGCAGTTAAACCCAAAGGTGAAAAAATCACATGAGATGAACTGGGCAGTTGGGTCTATAAATGTACATGTCACTGTTGTGTGGTAGAGGGTAGCTAGCGCTAACCTGAGCACTAGACTCACACACATTGAACCTGCTCTGTGAGGAAATTGACACAGTTCACACAGCAACACAGAGGGTGTAAGTACAGTGCATATATTGAGGATTTGGATGCAAGTGTCTTTAACTAATAGATATGGTGAGTATTCTAACATATTATTTTTTTCCATCTTGTTAAAAATGTTATTTTATAAGAACTGCATTACGGCACAAGGAGTCAAAGATGAGAGAACTGAATGCTTCTTGAATGGGGGAGAATTGGTATTCAACTTCTGTTAAATCTACGCCCTGAGAGACGTGCATATGCTTTAGGTTCACAAGACTCCTGTCATGGATCCCCCCCGGTACTGCTGCTCATTCCGTTCACCAGTTCCGGAGGTCTACGTCACCGGCTTTCTGGGTGTCACTGACATGGATCATTACACACTTCTGTGTCAGAATGCTTGCAACAAAAACTGCGATCGAACCGCAATATTCAACATACCTTAATGTCTAGAATTCAATATAAAATGTATTTGTTATTTTGGAAACTTCACAAAATACATTTCTGTCTTTCCATGCATGTTTTCAGTGTATGTGTGACGAGGTGTGAATGAAGGAGTCAGGCGCAGGAGGTAAAATACCGAAGTCCAGAGTTTAATCCATTTACATAAATCAAACGCCCCAAGAGTCAAACGAAACTATTACAAGGGAAAACATCCACCTTGGCATAAACACAGTGAATAGTAGCTCAACCGCGCTACACGCTCTCACAACAAACAATCACTCACAAAGAAAAAGGGGAACAGAGGGAACACTAATACACATACTAATTAGGGGAACGAGCACCAGGTGTGTGTGATTGACAAGACATGACAAGTGGAGTGATGAGAATGGGATCGGCAGTAGCTAGTACTCCGGTGACGACGAACGCCGAAGCCTGCCCGAACCAGGGTGGGGCAGCCTCTGCGGAAGTCATGACAGTTTGATACAAGCCAAACTTTACGTGCTGAACCTCCTGTAATCACAGGATGCGTAGGGTGAAAAACCACTGAAATGTACTGTTGAAGATAACTATCTTATCTTTGTGTCGTTTTTGGACCAGATGTCGGCGCTCTACTCTTCTGTTCTGCATTTGGCAATACTTCTGAGTCTCCACTCAGGTAATGTGTTCATACTTTATACATGATACATTTAGAGACGGCACTTACTATGAAAACTGTGGACACTTAAGGTACAGTTTTGTTCTAAGGGGAGAGGGGTAGGAGATGGGGTATCATAGGTAAAATTATAATTTACGATGCTTAAGACAGAATCAGTGCCTTCACAACTGAAATATGAAAAGTATGGAACTGAAATGAAAAGTGATTGCTGAGAGACTTGCTGTTTAGTTTTACACTTGTGGTAAATACAGTAGACAGACCCTACATTTATTGACTTAATACATTTGTCCCAGCCTGTATGGAGCTGAGAATTGAAGTGGCTTAAAATGGTTTTATAATTGTCAGGTGTGTTATGACCTAAACCACTTCATCACCTGTTTTTTCAGATTGATCAACATTGATCTCTTTTTCTACAGGTTTACAGACCCTAACTACACTGTCAAAACATCCAACAGCAGTCATAGTACACAAAGGAAATTCAGTGACGATCCACTGCACCCACAATTTACCCAATAACATTGAAATATTTGCAGTAACTATAAAAGGAACAGAGGTGCTGTGCTTTTATCAGTTTAACAGAGAAGAGTAGCTGGTGCCGAAGAATTGTAAAGAAAGTGTACGAATGATTTGGAATAATGAGACTGAAGAGGTCTCCTTTTTACTGATGAAGCTAAAGATAAATGATGCTGGACTTTACTCCTGTGAAGTGAAATGAGTTGTACCTCCACCCACAACCGTTCTATCACAATATAGATGTCACGGTTTCGGCCGAGGCTGCTCCTCCTCCTGGTTCGGGCAGGCTTCGGCGGTCGTCGTCCCCGGAGTACTAGCTGCCACCGATCTATGTTTCATGTTCGTTTGGTTTTGTCTTGATGTTGTACACCTGTGTCTTGTTAGTCCTCGTTAGTGTCCTATTTAGTTCTCGTTGTGTGTGTTTGTCTTTGTGTGTGATTGATCTTCTGTTTCGTGTTGGAGCTACGTACTTCCCTCCAGTGTTTTGGAGAGGTTTTTCGCACATGTTAGTGCGCCGTTTGATTGACGCCTGTGTGCGCCGTTATTTCGCCTTCGGGCTTATTGTGCTTATTTTCTACGTGTATATTGCACTAAAGTCTTTTGGACTGAGCTTCTGCGTCCTGCGCTTGATTCATGCACCACACCCACCTTCAGCACCCCTTGACAGAATCACACACCAAAATGGAATCAGCAGGATCTGCAGTTACGCCTGAGTCGCTCGAGGAGCATGTTCGCGGCCAAGATGACCAGATACGACAACTGGGGACCGCTCTACAGGACGTCATCAACACCCTGCACCGATGGGAGGCCAGCGGGGTACCCACACCTCCACCTACCCTGCCAACCCCATCGGCCGGTCCACCAGTCCCAGGTCCGGAACCCAGGAGGATTCGGCTCTCGCTCCCGAGGGCGTATGACGGAACAGCTGCCGGGTGTCAGGGGTTCCTCCTGCAGGTGGAGCTCTACCTGGCCACTGTACACCCGGTGCCCTCGGGACACGAGAGCGTTTCCGCCCTCATCTCCTGTCTCACGGGCAAGGCGTTGGAGTGGGCTAACGCCGAGTGGAGGAAGATGGACGCCAACACCATCTCCTACGCCGAGGGGAGCGTCTAGTCCACCTGAGACAGGGGAGGAGGAGCGCACAGGCGTTTGCTCTAGAGTTCCGGACTCTAGCGGCGGACGCAGGGTGGAATGAACGGGCCCTCATCGACCATTTTCGATGTAGCCTACGGGAGGACGTTCAACGTGAGTTGGCCTGCAGGGATACCCATCTCACCTTCGACCAGTTGGTCGATATGTCCATCCGTCTGGACACCCTGCTGGCCACCCGTGGACGTCCCGAGGGGGGTCCGTCCATTCCGCCCTCCGGCACCTCCGAGCCGAGCCCTATGGAGCTTGGGGGTGCCGGCGCTAGAGAAAGGAGGAGGAGGAGCCCGAGGGGGCCTGTCTCCTGCACCAAGTGCGGTCGTGGAGGGCACACTGCGGCCAGGTGCTGGGGAGGGTTCTCCGGGGGAGAAGACCACAGGCCACGCACCGGGGGGGCCTCCCAGGTGAGTAGACGTCCCACTTACCCAGAGCTTTCTGTTGCGCACTTTTGTATACCTGTGTGTTTTCCACAGGTTGCACCTCATTCCCAGCATAAGGCGCTAGTAGATTCAGGCGCAGCTGGGAATTTTGTTGATCGGAAGTTTTGTTTAGATTTAGGGATCCCTCTCCTACCTGTTGACAAACCTTTTCCCGTTCATGCCTTAGATAGCCGCCCGTTGGGGTCGGGGTTGATTAGGGAGATCACAGCACCACTTAGGATGTGTGCGCAGGGGGGTCATGAAGAGACTATACAGCTGTATCTGATCGACTCTCCTGCGTACCCAGTGGTGCTGGGAATTCCCTGGTTAAGCACCCATAACCCTGCTATTTCGTGGCAACAGAGGGCTCTCGATGGGTGGTCTGCTCAGTGCGAGGGGCGATGTCTGGGTGTTTCCGTGGGGGCGACTTCGGTGGAAAGTCCAAACCAAGTGCCCGCACTGCACATTCCTCCTGAATATGGGGATTTAGCTCTCGTGTTTAGTAAAACTAGGGCGACGCAGTTGCCTCCTCATAGACAGGGGGATTGTGCGATTGATCTCCAGGCAGGAGCAGCGCTCCCACGGAGCCACGTGTATCCTTTGTCTCAAGAGGAGAGAAAAGCTATGGAGACTTACATAGCCGAATCTTTGAGACAGGGATACATTCGGCCCTCCACTTCTCCCGCCTCCTCAAGCTTCTTTTTTGTGAAGAAGAAAGATGGAGGGTTGCGCCCGTGCATTGATTACCGTGGTCTCAATCAGATTACTGTGAAATACAGTTATCCACTCCCTCTGATTGCGACCATGACAGAGTCATTGCATGGAGCGCGGTTTTTCACAAAATTGGATCTCAGGAGCGCGTATAACTTGGTGCGCATTAGGGAGGGCGACGAATGGAAGACAGCGTTTAGTACCACGTCAGGTCATTTCGAATATCTCGTCATGCCATATGGGTTGATGAATGCTCCATCAGTCTTCCAATCCGTCGTAGATGACATTTTCCGGGATATGCAGGGACAAGGGGTGGTCGTGTACATTGATGACATTCTGGTGTACTCGTCTACCCGAGCCGAGCATATAACCCTGGTGCGTCGTGTATTGAGGAGGCTGTTGGAGCACGACCTATATGTCAAGGCAGAGAAATGTCTGTTTTTCCAGGAGTCGGTCTCCTTTTTGGGTTATCGGTTGTCCGCGTCAGGGGTGAGAATGGAGGTGGATCGTGTGTCCGCTGTGCGTAATTGGCAAACTCCAACCACTGTAAAAGAGGTGCAGCAGTTCTTGGGCTTTGTGAATTACTACCGGAGGTTTATCCGGGGTTTTGGACAGGTGGCAGCTCCCATCACGTCCCTTCTGAAAGGGGGTCCGGTGCGCCTGCAGTGGTCAGCTGATGCGGACAGGGCCTTTAGGAGACTGAAGGACCTGTTTACGTCGGCTCCGGTGCTGGCGCATCCGGATCCCGCATTACCCTTTCAGGTTGAGGTAGACGCGTCTGAGGTCGTATTGCCAGGGCCGGCCGGAGGAGTGGGCACGGTACATTCCCTGGGCCGAGATGGCCCAGAACTCTCTCCGCCACTCCTCTACCAACCTAACCCCCTTCCAATGTGTGTTAGGTTACCAGCCGGTTCTGGCACCTTGGCAGCAGAGCCAGATCGAGGCCCCTGCGGTGGATGATTGGATGAGGCGCTCGGAAGAGACGTGGAACGCTGCCCACGTCCACCTGCAGCGGGCCGTCCTTCGTCACAAGGCGAGCGCCGATCTCCACCGCAGTGAGGGGCCGGTGTACGCACCCGGAGATCGAGTTTGGCTCTCTACCAGAAACCTACCCCTCCGCCTGCCCTGCCGGAAGCTGGGTCGGCGGTTTGTGGGGCCCTTTAAAGTCCTGAGAAGATTGAACGAGGTGTGTTATAGGTTACATCTACCTGTTGAGTATAAGAATATTAACCCCTCGTTTCATGTGTCTCTTCTCAGGCCGGTGGTAGCTGGTCCACTCCAGGACAATGAGATCGGGGAGACTCCTCCGCCCCCACTGGACAATCGAGGGGGCTCCGGCGTACACCGTTCGGTCCATCTTGGACTCAAGACGCCGGATGGGGGGTCTCCAGTATCTCGTGGAGTGGGAGGGGTACGGCCCGGAGGAGCGGTGCTGGGTGCCGCGGAGGGACATCCTAGACCCATCTCTCCTGTCGGAGTTCCACCGGGACCATCCCGCGCGCCCTGCTCCGCGTCCTCCTGGTCGTCCCCGAGGCCGGGGTCGGCGCACGGCTGGAGCCGCGCGTCAAGGGGGGGGTACTGTCACGGTTTCAACCGTTCTATCACAATATAGATGTCACGTTTCGGCCGAGGCTGCTCCTCCTCCTGGTTCGGGCAGGCTTCGGCGGTCGTCGTCCCCGGAGTACTAGCTGCCACCGATCTATGTTTCATGTTCGTTTGGTTTTGTCTTGATGTTGTACACCTGTGTCTTGTTAGTCCTCGTTAGTGTCCTATTTAGTTCTCGTTGTGTGTGTTTGTCTTTGTGTGTGATTGATCTTCTGTTTCGTTTTGGAGCTACGTACTTCCCTCCAGTGTTTTGGAGAGGTTTTTCGCACATGTTAGTGCGCCGTTTGATTGACGCCTGTGTGCGCCGTTATTTCGCCTTCGGGCTTATTGTGCTTATTTTCTACGTGTATATTGCACTAAAGTCTTTTGGACTGAGCTTCTGCGTCCTGCGCTTGATTCATGCACCACACCCACCTTCAGCACCCCTTGACAATAGAATACATCTTTATTATTACAGGTTAGTGTACTTTGATCGTATAATATATTGTACCATTTGCAGTATGTGAAACCAAAGCCTTTCTGTGAGCGAGCCACTGTAATCAGAGTTTAACATTAACTGTTACAGTGCCTATCATGCTTATGTGTTACAAAGTGGGATAAAAATATATATTAATGACAAATAAAACACTAATATGCCTTGATTAGTGTCAATGTACCCTGGGTCAATGTTATGTATGTTAGAAACACCTATGGCAGCAATTACAGCTGTGAGTCTTATTAGGTATGTCTATAAGAGCTTTGCACACCTGGATTGTGCAGCATTTTCCACTTATTATTTTCAAAATTATTCAAGCTCTGTCAGGTCTTACTATAGATTGTCAAGCAGATTTGTTTTTGTAGTATTACTTTAGTGCCTTTTTGCATTCAGGATGACTGTTTTGTATTCTGTATATTTGTATTCTTCTTTTCACTGTCATTTAGGTCATTATTGTTGATCCATCCTCAATTTTCTCCCATCACAGCCATTGAACGCTGTAGCTGTTTTAAAATCACCAATGGCCTCATGGTGAATCCCTGAGCAGTTTCCTTCCTATCCTGTAGCTCAGTCCAGAAGGACCACTGTATATTTGATGTGTCTGGGTGGTTTAATAAATCCACAGCATAATTATTAACTTGACCATGCTTAAAGAGATATTCAATGTCTGATTTGTTAGTGTTACCCATCACTGTGTAGTTGAATCTGTGCTTCAAATTCAATACTTGACTGAGGGACCTTACAGATGTATGTATGGAGGACAGAGGAAGGGTTAGTCATTTAAAAATCATGTCAGCCCCTATTACTTCATGCAGAGTGAGTCCATATAACTTATTGTGATTTATTCAACCAAATTTTACTCCTGAAATAAATGTAGGTGTAAGGACAGACGCTTGGAGACAGGAAGCAAATACAGGGTGAGGATTTAATAATAAATAGACATGAAATAAAGCAAGAACAGTGTCTGGACAAGAAAAACAAAACACCATCAATGCAGACACGGGGATCAAACTGAGGAACAGACAGATATAGAGGAGGTAATTAAGCAGTGATGAAGTCCTGGTGAGTCCAATGAAGCGCTGATGCGTGTAACGATGGTGACAGGTGTGAGTAATGATGGGCAGCCTGGCGCCATCGAGCGCCAGGGAGGGGGAGCGGGAGCAGGCGTGATATTAGGCTTGCCTAAGCGAAGGGGGTGAATACTTATGCAACAACTATATTTTAGTTATTTAATTTGTATTAATTTGTTTAAAATATATATATATATATATAATTAAACTGCCTTTTCACTTTGTCATTATGGAGCATTTTGTGTAGATCAATGACAAAAAAACACAATTAAATCTATTTCAATCCCACTTTGTAATGCAACAAAATGTGAAAAATCCACTTATGATACCCACTGTATGTCAATGCTACAAAGGAGAAACCTAATGTTGACACCTATTTAATGTTCACCACCTCTATACTATCTAGCCCCTCCTGCCGTATCTGTGTCTGATGTAAAGGAGTCCAGTGGTGGACTTCCCATGTTGCTGTGCTCCTCTCAGGGTTTTTATCCAGAGACCATAGAGCAGGTGTGGTTTAGAGATGGTCAGCTCCTCAACACCACACTTTCAGACACGCAGAAGGAGGTCAACCCAGATGGTTCCTTCACCCTCCACTCCTACCTGCCTCTGTCCTCAGGACCCAGCCAGACTGGCCTCTACCTCTGCTTGGTCAACCACTCTGCTCTCAGCCAGCCTATCACTGTCAATCACACAGTCATGTCCAATGGTGAGAGCTAAGTGTTAATAAGTCAGTATTACTATAGTTAACAATGTAATATGTATTTTTTTAGTAACACCTTACTTGTCTTTCTTGAATCAACACAATAGCACTGATTTTGCTGAATGTTGCTTTATTGTGGAAAGATTTGACTTGAAATGATTGTGATATATCATTGTTTTAAAAGTAATCTGTCCCAATGAACTCCAGTTATCAAAACTAACTCCAATGAAAGTATCACTCTGTTGAGGGTTAAGAGAACACCAGTAGAGTCAATTTAACCCTAAAAATGTTAACACTGTGATTTCAATTATTCTTGAATTATTGTGTACTTAGTTCTCTTCGTGGGACATAAGACATAAACAGTTATTGTATTCTATAATGGTAAATCTCTGACCGTTACTGGTCTTGTTGTTTCAGAGACCTACCATGGGAACAACCTTCTCACCATCATCTGCGTCAGCACATCCATCGGGGTTGTGGCCATCGCAGCTGTCACCATAAGTATTTACAAATGTACGTTTTAGGAGATGATTGTGGACTACAGGAAAAAAAAGAGGACTGAGCACGCCCCCATTCTCATCGACGGGGCTGTAGTGGAACAGGTTGAGAGCTTCAAGTTCCTTGGTGTCCACATCACCAACAAACTATCATGGTCCAAACAGACCAAGACAGTCGTGAAGAGGGCACGACAAAGCCTATTCCCCCTCAGGAGACTGAAAAGATTTGGCATGGGTCCTCAGATCCTCAAAAAATTATACAGCTGCACCATCGAGAGCATCCTGACTGGTTGCATCACCGCCTGGTATGGCAACTGCTTGGCCTCCGACCGCAAGGCACTACAGAGGGTAGTGCGTACGGCCCAGTACATCACTGAGGCCAAGCTTCCTGCCATCCAGGACCTCTATACCAGGCGGTGTCAGAGAAAGGCCCTCAAAATTGTCAAAGACTCCAGCCACCCTAGTCATAGACTGTTCTCTCTGCTACCGCACGGCAAGCGGTAGCGGAGTGCCAAGTCTAGGTCCAAAAGACTTCTCAACAGCTTCTACCCCCAAGCCATAAGACTCCTGACCAGCTAATCATGGCTACCCGGACTATTTGCACTGCCCCCCCCCCCCCATCATTTTACGCTGCTGCTACTCTGTTAATTATTTATGCATAGTCACTTTAACTCTACCCACATGTACACATTACTTCAACTACCTCAACTAGCCGGTGCCCCCGCACACTGACTCTGCACCGGTACCCCCCTGTATACAGTGGGGAAATATTTTTTGGGATTTGGAGTCACACTCAAAATTAAAGTGGAAAACCACACTACAGCTGATCCAACTTTGATGTAATGTCCTTAGAACAAGTCAAAATGAGGCTCAGTAGTGTGTGTGGCCTCCACGTGCCTGTATGACCTCCCTACAACGCCTGGGCATGCTCCTGATGAGGTGGCGGATGGTCTCCTGAGGGATCTCCTCCCAGACCTGGACTAAAGCATCCGCCAACTCCTGGACAGTCTGTGGTGCAACGTGGCGTTGGTGGATGGAGCGAGACATGATGTCCCAGATGTGCTCAATTGGATTCAGGTCTGGGGAACGGGCGGTCCATAGCATCAATGCCTTCCTCTTGCAGGAACTGCTGACACACTCCAGCCACATGAGGTTTAGCATTGTCTTGCATTAGGAGGAACCCAGGGCCAACCGCACCAGCATATGTTCTCACAAGGGGTCTGAGGATCTCATCTCGGTACCTAATGGCAGTCAGGCTACCTCTGGCGAGCACATGGAGGGCTGTGCGGCCCCCCAAAGAAATGCCACCCTACATCCATGACTGACCCACCGCCAAACCGGTCATGCTGGAGGATGTTGCAGGCAGCAGAACGTTCTCCACGGCGTCTCCAGACTCTGTCACGTCTGTCACATGTGCTCAGTGTGAACCTGCTTTCATCTGTGAAGAGCACAGGGCGCCAGTGGCGAATTTGCCAATCTTGGTGTTCTCTGGCAAATGCCAAACGTCCTGCACGGTGTTGGGATGTAAGCACAACCCCCACCTGTGGACGTCGGGCCCTCATACCACCCTCATGGAGTCTGTTTCTGACCGTTTGAGCAGACACATGCACATTTGTGGCCTGCTGGAGGTCATTTTGCAGGGCTCTGGCAGTGCTCCTCCTTGGGGCGTAGAAATATTTGACTAAAAAATAGTCAACTAAAAAATATCTCTCAAGAGACAGTTTAGTTGAGTTAATTTCCAATCCAAAACATCCCTATTAACATTGTCTACATGACAAATCATTATGTTTCATCACACATTCTTAATACCCAATGCCTGATAGATTTTTCTTTGAGGGGTCCCTGTATTCCAAAGGCTATCTGTTTAAACACCCCCTATTTTCACATTCTCCCTTGAATTCTCCCAAACTATATAACCCAATTGTTTTACTTTAACATTCCTATATTTTTGCTCATAATCTATTTGACATTACTCTGGTGTTTCCCTTTTCATTGTTCCTATTCTAACAATTGCTTACACTTCTCTCCTCATCCTGGTTGATCATATTTTGAATTTCCTAAATATTACAAAAGTTATGATTGAATCCTAGCACACAGTCCTAGTAACTGTAAAGATGTTGAACTACTGTTAACTATTTAAAACGGAGATGTGGTGCATATTAGACTATTTTCTTTTATTTAATTTTAATGCAATATATTGTACTCATCTATACCAATCATTGTTTAACGGCTCCTTCAATTCCCTTTCTTCTGTATTTGGTATGGCTCTAACATGTACAGGGTTCAGTGCACTTTCCCAAGGAATAACTACTCCAATAACACTTCCCCCTGGAAATCTAACACTAAATACTACATCAAATTGTTTATCTAAGTCTTGGACTGTTCTCCTTATGTCTATGATTCACCTGTCTCTTTCTTTCATTATCTTAAGGTCACACTACCCCATGTGACTTCCCCATACTCTTTGTGCTGGTTCGTCACACACCAATAATATTTTAACCCTTGTATTTTAATAGTGATCCCTTCCTGCATTTTAGTTATGGTTCCTGCCTGTGCAAGAATATACATTCTAATCCTGTCTATATCCCTTCTATGTCTTGTTCTTCTGCTCTCTACTATTATCAGTACCCCATTCCCCTTATTCTCAGGGAACTAGTCAAGTACAGAGAAATCAATGATGAGGATTTATGGTGCGTCTTGGAGGTCTTGAAAGTCTCGGCGGTCTGGAAGGTCCTGGGAGGTCCTGAAAGTATCGGTGGTCTCTTAGTTATCAGTTCCCTCACTCTGGTACAATGGTTTAGATGATACCTGATCGCGCTCCCCTCTATCCGTACCGCTGTTGGTGTAACCTGGACGACGATGTATGATCACTTTAGCTGTTAACCTTCTTCCATCACTAGGGTCTCCGGATCAGCCAGAGTCCCTCTCATTCTATCGACATCGGTCTGCGAAGAGTGTCCTTCAATCAGCCTACCCATAGGGAAGCTCAGAGTTACTGCTGCAAAGACACACACAAAAGACAACAATGCTACCCAATGGCTGAGGTTGGAACACTCCTATAGTGGGAAACATGGATCTAAGTATCTGTCTCCACCACTTTTACCATCATTAAGATAGCCAACAACACCTGGTACAGGCCCCTCCACATAGGGTCTATTCAGCTCTTTCTTCTGTAGTCTTTTGCCATCACATAGTCTCCAGGGTGCAGAGAATGCTCAGACTCTCCTACTTCACCCATGAAAATAAAATCTTAAGAGCATTGTTAGGTTAAGTGAGACACAGTATGCTACTCATGACCTCTCATCCGTCAAGAGAAGCCTTGAGATTATGAAGCACACCTGCTTCCAGCTTGTTGTAGTCCACTTATCTCATAGACAGACCTCCTCTACACCATGCCTCCTATCACAAAAAAAAAAGATTTAACCTAACCCATAATTACTACTGCTCATATCATTTTACATTTTTTTTTACATTTTAGTCATTTAGCAGACGCTCTTATCCAGAGCGACTTACAGTTAGTGAATACATTTTTTTTTTTTATACTGGCCCCCCGTGGGAATCGAACCCACAACCCTGGCGTTGCAAACGCCATGCTCTATCAACTGAGCTACATCCCTGCCGGCCATTCCCTCCCCTACCCTGGACGACGCTGGGCCAATTGTGCGCCGCCCATGAGTCTCCCGGTCGCGGCCGGCTGCGACAGAGCCTGGATTCGAACCAGGATCTCTAGTGACACAGTTAGCACTGCGATGCAGTGCCTTAGACCACTGCGCCACTCAGGAATATCCTTAATACACCTTGCATATTTCCCCACAAAACCATTATAAAACATTAAAACCTCTGTAAGCCCAACTGCCCCCCTTGGAAACATGCATCACATCGTGATTCATGTGTTCAAAAAACAAAACAACAACAATATTGCCTATCAAACCAAAAATAATAACTAACCTTAAAATGACAACCCTTGAGCATATCTTTACTTAACTGTATCCCATAACACTATTCAAGGAATACCTCTCCTTCAGGACTAACTCTCTCACTTCATCCTTGTCCTGTTTGGACTAATTTATATATAGGATTTTTTCCAAATTATAAACTTCTTCACAATTATCCTTATTATATCTAACCCCCTAATTCAGCATGCCTCTAGAATTTACAGTGCGGGTGATCAGGTCACACTATAAAGCCAGGACAGATTTCAGAGGTCATTGAAATCATTCAATGAATTGTTTCATCCAATAGTATACTACTCTTAACAACCATCAAGACATTTAATAAATGTTGTATCCCGAGTGTACAGTAAGTCCTTAGTACAGCTCTTTTCAAAATAAATCACACATATTTACTTATCCCTCAGTAAATAAAAACTCAAATTACATGTGTATGCCCCTTTAAGATATTTCACTTCCATCCCGTCAAAAAAACCAAAATAGAAATACAAATCATATACAGCTAACATTTCATACTAAGTAGTTTGTTTGCGGTTATTCGAACACCATATAGTAAAACAATAAACAAACAAAAAATGGCCAGGCCTTATTTATAGTCTCAGAAAATATTTCAAAGAGAAAAAAGAATCACTCCCCCCTTTTTTCCTGGAAGAAAAAGTACACATTTAGTTAGTTTTCATTTTGATACCTCTTAATCAGTCCACACAATCTAAATTCGAAATTCTCACTCTCTTGCCACATCTCCTGATCCCTCCTTTCAGACAACCCTCAAGAACATCACTTGTGACTGCTCCCTTCTCCGGTGAATTCCACAATTCAGCGCACATAAAACGAAATAAAATCCCATAAGACTTAAACCCCTAGGCTTTTCCTTAGCCGCACTGCTACCACTCCATCACCCACAACATGCTTCGTTACCTCGAAAACTCAAATATGCTATCCCTTGCCTCGTTTGTTGTACTTTCCCACATGCCTGTGGCCCTAGCAGAGCAAAGGAAACAACTACTTAAGGTCTCAGAGCGAGTGACGTCACCAATTGAAATGCCACTAGCGTGCACCGCTAACTAGCTAGCCATTTCACACCGGTTACACTCACCCCCCTTTTGACCTCCTCCTTTTCCGCAGCAACCAGTGATCCGGGTCAACAGCATCAATGTAACAGTTTTTGCTTCCGTCCCTCTCCTCGCCCCTACCTGGGCTTGAACCAGGGACCCTCTGCACACATCGACAACAGTTACCCTCGAAGCACCGTTACCCGTCGCTCCACAAAAGCCGCGCCCCTTCTACCAAAATAGTTTACTAATGTGATGATGGTTTCCCCATTACCTTCTGTGGACATACCCCTTCCTTAACTGTTATTAGTCCCTCTGATCTGCATTTAATCTGGACCCCCATTCTACACAGTGTATCTCTTTCTACTAAATTAACTGGAATTTGTTCTGACACTAATATATGTACATGTAACATTTTCCTGCTTTTTATTCTACTGGAACTGTCATATATAATAGCTGCGTTTGTCATGAAAATTATATTGTCTGTGCATCTTTGCCTGACATGAGGTTGGTGAGAGGCATCATTTGGATTTACACATGAGTAAGTTGCTCCAGTATCTATCATCATTGGGGTGCCTCTATTCTTCACCTGAACCTTTAGCATAGGTTCTTCATCAGCCTGCATAGCTAGCTAGCTGACCCTCCCCTTTAGGATTCTCTGGGCACCCCTAATATCCATTATTTTTCGGTTTTTTTTATTGTCCTTCTGTGTCTTAAATTTGCTTTTTCCAGATAATAATAATATGCCATTTAGCAGACACTTTTATCCAAAGCGACTTACAGTCATGCGTGCATACATTTTTGTATATGGGTGGTCCCGGGGATCGAACCCACTACCCTGGCGTTACAAGCGCCGTGCTCTACCAACTGAGCTACAGAGGACCACAGATGAGCGTAGAGTGCCTTTTTCTGATAATGTTATAATTGTAGCCTATTGCATTACCTTAGTTTAAAATATAAGTTTGTTTATTCAACAAATCTAGAACCCACTATAAATTGGTGCTATTCCCTCAGCATAATAGCCAAAGCTCCTTGCATCCCCTGGTTCAGGTAACGAAAATAAATTATCGTTCTAGAATTCACCAACTATTCGCATACATCACTGGTGTCACGCAAACTATAGAATAAAGTAATAACAATTAGAATTTGTCAAATAAAGGTTTTCCATCCAACTATTCAAACTTGCTTCAAATATCTTTTTCAGCTCGATACAGTCAAGCAAGTACGACTCTCTTTTACCCGAGAACTAGATCATGGCATTAGTAAAGTCTATTCACAACCCAACAATAACTAATAATATATTTATATTCATAATATTAAAAGACCTTACTTTCATTCCAGTCTACCTAAACAATTCAAATTATGGCCATAACTCTATCGCAATTGCCAGTCCGCTATTCAAATGTATGTAACTGTCCTTCCTGATTAAACTATAGTCACTCCTCCTTCTTTCCCGTTGAATAAGTGAGTCCTTCAGTCTGAAAAGACTCAGGCTGCTAAATCGTCCAGTCTTATCCTGACTGTTCCTTCAATCTAAACAACCCACAACCATAGCTGAACTATACTTAGAAAACCTAGACTCTAATCAGCGATGCAGAATCTATGCTTTATTGAAATGACAAGTTAATCCTCCTTTATTCCAATGATAATGGTCAGTAGTTTTAGTATCTGGCACATACCACACTTTATCAAAAAATAGCTTTGAAGGACACAGATCTCACACGCTCAACGTAAACAACTTAACAGTCAACGAGTCAAACCCCACATTCATTGATTCGGAACCAGATCTAACGACCTAACCAAATGAATTATATTTTCCCCTAATATACTAAAATTCCTTGACTATATCACCTCTGCTTCTGAAATAATAGATAGTTTATTATAATGCTTAATTCTACCACATGCCCTATGTACTCTCTCCCATTTCCACGTACGTCTACGTGTTTGGGCAAGTCAACACCTATAATTTTATCCAATCCCTTGTATTAAATTACACTCACATAAAATTCATTCTATTCCAATATATTCATATCTACCAAACCATTCATGTTTCTAATCATTCTTTATTGCCACAAATCAGTTAATCACAATCTAGTCTCAACGGAACGAACAACAAATTACCCAAATCCTTCCCCTCAGTCATAGAATCCTCCCAGAATCGTATAGGCTGGTCACTATTCACTGATCTTACAAAATTCTATGACAGGCATTGTTGTACGAAACTCCAAGATATCATTTAAAAGAAAAGCTTATTATTCCAACGTATATACAGTGAGGGAAAAAAGTATTTGATCCCCTGCTGATTTTGTACGTTTGCCCACTGACAAAGACATGATCAGTCTATAATTTTAATGGTAGGTTTATTTGAACAGTGAGAGACAGAATAACAACAACAAAATCCAGAAAAACGCATGTCAAAAATGTTATAAATTGATTTGCATTTTAATGAGGAAAATAAGTATTTGACCCCTCTGCAAAACATGACTTAGTACTTGGTGGCAAAACCCTTGTTGGCAATCACAGAGGTCAGACGTTTCTTGTAGTTGGCCACCAGGTTTGCACACATCTCAGGAGGGATTTTGTCCCACTCCTCTTTGCAGATCTTCTCCAAGTCATTAAGGTTTCGAGGCTGATGTTTGGCAACTCGAACCTTCAGCTCCCTCCACAGATCTTCTATGGGATTAAGGTCTGGAGACTGGCTAGGCCACTCCAGGACCTTAATGTGCTTCTTCTTGAGCCACTCCTTTGTTGCCTTGGCTGTGTGTTTTGGGTCATTGACATGCTGGAATATCCATCCACAACCCATTTTCAATGCCCTGGCTGAGGGAAGGAGGTTCTCACCCAATATTTGACGGTACATGGCCCTGTCCATCGTCCCTTTGATGCGGTGAAGTTGTCCTGTCCCCTTAGCAGAAAAACACCCCCAAAGCATAATGTTTCCACCTCCATGTTTGACGGTGGGGATGGTGTTCTTGGGGTCATAGGCAGCATTCCTCCTCCTCCAAACACGGCGAGTTGAGTTGATGCCAAAGAGCTCCATTTTGGTCTCACCTGACCACAACATTTTCACCCAGTTCTCCTCTGAATCATTCAGATGTTCATTGGCAAACTTCAGACGGGCCTGTATATGTGCTTTCTTGAGCAGGGGGACCTTGCGGGCGTTGCAGGATTTCAGTCCTTCACGGCGTAGTGTGTTACCAATTGTTTTCTTGGTTACTATGGTCCCAGCTGCCTTGAGATCATTGAAAAGATCCTCCCGTGTAGTTCTGGGCTGATTCCTCACCGTTCTCATGATCATTGCAACTCCACGAGGTGAGATCTTGCATGGAGCCCCAGGCCAAGGAAGATTGACAGTGCTTTTGTGTTTCTTCCATTTGCGAATAATCGCACCAACTGTTGTCACTTTCTCACCAAGCTGCTTGGCGATGGTCTTGTAGCCCATTCCAGCCTTGTGTAGGTCTACAATCTTGTCCCTGACATCCTTGGAGAGCTCTTTGGTCTTGGCCATGGTGGAGAGTTTGGAATCTGATTGATTGATTGCTTCTGTGGACAGGTGTCTTTTATACAGGTGACAAGCTGAGATTAGGAGCACTCCCTTTAAGAGTGTGCTCCTAATCTCAGCTCGTTATCTGTATAAAAGACACCTGGGAGCCAGAAATCTTTCTGATTGAGAGAGGGTCAAATACTTATTTCCCTCATTAAAATGCAAATCAATTTATAACATTTCTGACATGCGTTTTTCTGGATTTTTTTGTTGTTATTCTGTCTCTCACTGTTCAAATAAACCTACCATTAAAATTATAGACTGATCATGTCTTTGTCAGTGGGCAAACATACAAAATCAGCAGGGGATCAAATACTTTTTTCCCTCACTTTATATAATTATCATACACACCTCTATATCTCATCATTCAAACTTCAGAGTGCGACTCATTTACACCATTTATACCACTCTCATTCCATATTTATACAATGTTGTTCTCAAATGCGCTTAATTACTATTTGTATAACCTACAGGAATATTTTATTCTATCAAAGGGCCCACATTTGGAATGTTAACCCTATCCCAGTTATTATTTTACTGTAGTCAATTCATCATAATACTACATCACCTCTAAAGTTTCTAAATATAATGTCAGAAACATACCCTAAAAGATTGATCAAAATACAATGCATAGATGTCATATGATCACACCGGTACACGTGACCTGTTCCTCCAACAGGATTTATTCTACCCCTCCTGGTAACGGGAATTTTCTACACTCAGTTGGTCAATGAATATCCACACACCATTTATTGTTCTCTTTCCTAATGTGAGATTAGGCACGCCCTTTCTCCATCAGACAGAAGCTTCAAACGACCTCAAATATATTTCCTTTCCTTACAGAAAGGCTATTACTTGCAGAATTTCTTATTATTCTCACTCACACAGATGAGCAGCCACTTGTGCCCAAATGGATCAGACAATTTAATGACTCACAGTAGCCCAAGCAAACCACTCATCCACATGATCAAACCTACTCTATTTAACACTTTCTCTATATTTTGAAGCCTTAGTGACTGTTTAACCCGTTCACCTACTCAGGATGACCTAACTTTTTTACCTGATCGACCCTGCCTAACTTTGGCATCACCACAACACAGGATAATGCCCCACCTACCCGAGCAGACCTCTAACAATGAATTCCTCATTAGAGCGGTAACCATAGGTCCCAAATTTAGCTAGCCACCTGCCCGTTCAGCCCTCTGGAGCGCTAATTTTAGCTCTCCAAAGCGGTATCCACAGGATTTCTATTTATTTAGCCCCCTAGGTGATACACTTCCTCGACACACCTGTACTTTTACTACGCTTTCCTAAGCGACCTGTAAATTCTTCCCTTCTTCTCTGATTCAATTCCTCGACACAGAAAATAAGCAGTATTGCACAGGATTTCTGCCTACCTAAGCAGCCTATAAACGATACACTTCCTCGACACGTTTATAGCGGTATTCGTAGGACTTAACATGTTATTGTCTGATCGCTCAACCAGATGGACAACCGCCTGTGCCGAAATGACCCAGACAAAGCGATCAGCTGGATGAATCAAATGAATCAAATGAATCAAATGAATCAAATGAATCAAATGAATCAAATGAATCAAATCAATTGAACAGACGGTTCAGACGAACAACAGAGTGATATCGACATGTATTCTTAAATTCAAAAGCTCCCAGTCTCTAATTTTCTGGTTCTTAAATTTGGAGAGACCTACTTGGTATTTCTGCAGCTGATGCCATGCCCCAGATCGAACCACACAAACGTTATACTATATAAGTAAGAACTTGGCTTACCTATTAAAAGCAGCCGCTTTTGTTTGTATGGTCCGTCCAAGCCGTTTCATAACTGCAGATGTACACCGTCTCTGGCCCCTGTTTTCAACTCCTGGCAAGCTTGCCAAATATGTCGTAGAAATATTTGACTAAAAAATAGTCAACTCAAAAATATCTCTCAAGAGACTGGAGCTTGTGAATCCAGAAATTATACTTTATTATTGCGTAACAAAGCCGAGCCACTCCATGGAACGGCTGTCTCTCTTTGGCTTAGAGATCTCTTATATACACACACAAATGCACAGTCATGTTTCCATAGCATACAAAGCTACTCCCCTTAAGATAAATGATTAACATATTTTAGTGCCACTCTACCCTTATCTTTCAACGTCCAGATGTCACATGTTGTTTACTCCAAAAGACCATGGGCGCTTTTCCATATGGCCTCTTCCTCTTATCCATTAAAGCATGTTTACACATTGTATTGACTATATTCCTTATTTAGACATGCATCTGGATTTATAAAATGTCAATCATGTTTCCTATATTTTATTTTTGACATTTTTCCCAACATTTTCCTTAATGATACATAAAATATTACCATACTTGCACAAAGGCGGAGGTAGCGTTCCTGCTGCTGGGTTGTTGCCCTCCTACAGCCTCCTCCACGTCTCCTGATGTACTGGCCTGTCTCCTGGTAGCGCCTCCATGCTCTGGACACTACGCTGACAGACACAGCAAACCTTCTTGCCACAGCAAACCTTCTTGCCACAGCTCGCATTGATGTGCCATCCTGGATGAGCTGCACTACCTGAGCACTTTGTGTGGGTTGTAGACTCCGTCTCATGCTACCACTAGAGTGAAAGCACCGGCAGCATTCAAAAGTGACCAAAACATCAGCCAGGAAGCATAGGAACTGAGAAGTGGTCTGTGGTCACCACCTGCAGAACCACTCCTTTATTGGGGGTGTCTTGCTAATTGCCTATAATTTCCACCTGTTGTCTATTCCATTTGCACAACAGCATGTGCAATTTATTGTCAATCAGTGTTGCTTCCTAAGTGGGACAGTTTGATTTCACAGAAGTGTGATTGACTTGGAGTTACATTGTGTTGTTTAAGTGTTCCCTTTATTTTTTTGAGCAGTGTATTTCCCTTTATTACTTTCCAACCCCACCATCCCCTCCCTAGTTGGAGTAAACTAGTGAACAACAACGCTTAGGCCTCTACTTCATGCTTATACATACTATATACATTTTATGGACACAGTCACTAATTATATTTTGTTTGTTTTTACTCCTGAACTTCCTCTGATCATTTTCATGATGTTCATCTGGTATGCTTCTATATGCCATATCTTTCTAACTGTGCTCTTTCACAAAAGCTCACAATATATAACCTACAGTTGAAGTCGGAAGTTTACATACACCTTAGCCAAATACATTTAAACTCAGTTTTTCAAAATTCCTGACATTTAATCCTAGTAAAAATTCCCTGTCTTAGGTCAGTTAGGATCACAACTTTATTTTAAGAATGTGAAATGTCAGAATAATAGTAGAGAGAATGATTTATTTCAGCTTTTATGTATTTCATCACATTCCCAGTGGGTCAGAAGTTTACATACACTCAATTAGTACTTGGTAGCATTGCCTTTAAATTGTTTAACTTGGGTCAAACATTTCAGGTAGCCTTCCACAAGCTTCCCACAATAAGTTGGGTGAATTTTGGCCCATTCCTTCTGACAGAGACAGTGTAACTGAGTCAGGTTTGTAGGCCTCCTTGCTCGCACACGCTTTTTCAGTTCTGCCCACACATTTTCTACAGGATTGAGGTCAGGGCTTTGTGATGGCCACTCCAATACCTTGACTTTGTTGTCCTTAAGCCATTTTGCCACAACTTTGGAAGTGTGCTTGGGGTCATTGCCAATTGGAAGACCCATTTGCGACCAAGCTTTAACTTCCTGACTGATGGCTTGAGATGTTGCTTCAATATATCCACATACATTTCCTTCCTCATGATGCCATCTATATTGTGAAGTGCACCAGTCCCTCCTTCAGCAAAGCACCCCCACAGCATGATGCTGCCAATCCCGTGCTTCACTGTTGGGATGGTGTTCTTCAGCTTGCAAGACCCCCCTTTTTCCTCCAAACATAACGATGGTCATTATGGGCAAACAGTTATATTTTTATTTAATCAGACCAGAGGACATTTCTCTAAAAAGTATGATCGTGGTCCCCATGTGCAGTTGCAAACCGTTGTCTGGCTTTTTATGGCGGTTTTGGAATAGTGGCTTTCAGGTTATGTCGATATAGGACTCGTTTTACTGTGGATATAGATAATTTTGTCCTTTGCTGTTGTTCTGGGATTGATTTGCACTTTTCGCACCAAAGTACGTTCATCTCTAGGAGACAGAACACGTCTCCTTCCTGAGCGTTATGACGGCTGCGTGGTCCCATGGTGTTTATACTTGCGTACTATTGTTTGTACCGATGAACGTGGTACCTTCAGGCATTTGGATATTGCTCCAAAGGATGAACCAGACTTGTGGAGGTCTACAATTTCTTTTTCTGAGGTCTTGGCTGATTTCTTTTGATTTTCCCATGATGTCAAGCAAAGAGGCACTGAGTTTAAAGGTAGGCCTTGAAATACATCCACAGGTACACCTCCAATTGACTCAAATTATGTCAATTAGCCTATCAGAAGCTTCTAAAGCCATGACATCATTTTCTGGAATTTTCCAAGCTGTTTAAAGGCACAGTGAACTTAGTGTATGTAAACTTCTGACCCACTGGAATTGTGATACAGTGAATTATAAGTGAAATAATCTGTCTGTAAACAATTGTTGGAAAATTTACTTGTGTCATGCACAAAGTATATGTCCTAACCGACTTGCCAAAACTATAGTTTGTTAACAAGAAAATTGTGGAGTGGTTGAAAAACTAGTTTTAATGACTCCAACCTAAGTGAATGTAAACTTCCGACTTCAACTGTATATACAGTGGGGGAAAAAAGTATTTAGTCAGCCACCAATTGTGCAAGTTCTCCCACTTAAAAAGATGAGAGAGACCTGTAATTTTCATCATAGGTACACGTCAACTATGACAGACAAATTGAGAAAAAAAATCCAGAAAATCACATTGTAGGATTTTTAATTAATTTATTTGCAAATTATGGTGGAAAATAAGTATTTGGTCACCTACAAACAAGCAAGATTTCTGTCTCTCACAGACCTGTAACTTCTTCTTTAAGAGGCTCCTCTGTCCTCCACTTGTTACCTGTATTAATGGCACCTGTTTGAACTTGTTATCAGTATAAAAGACACCTGTCCACAACCTCAAACAGTCACACTCCAAACTCCACTATGGCCAAGATCAAAGAGCTGTCAAAGGACACCAGAAACAAAATTGTAGACCTGCACCAGGCTGGGAAGACTGAATCTGCAATAGGTAAGCAGCTTGGTTTGAAGAAATCAACTGTGGGAGCAATTATTAGGAAATGGAAGACATACAAGACCACTGATAAACTCCCTCGATCTGGGGCTCCACGCAAGATCTCACCCCGTGGGGTCAAAATGATCACAAGAACGGTGAGCAAAAATCCCAGAACCACACGGGGGGACCTAGTGAATGACCTGCAGAGAGCTGGGACCAAAGTAACAAAGCCTACCATCAGTAACACACTACGCCGCCAGGGACTCAAATCCTGCAGTACAAGATGTGTCCCCCTGCTTAAGCCAGTACATGTCCAGGCCCGTCTGAAGTTTGCTAGAGTGCATTTGGATGATCCAGAAGAGGATTGGGAGAATGTCATATGGTCAGATGAAACCAAAATAGAACTTTTTGGTAAAAACTCAACTCATCGTGTTTGGAGGACAAAGAATGCTGAGTTGCATCCAAAGAACACCATACCTACTGTGAAGCATGGGGGTGGAAACATCATGCTTTGGGGATGTTTTTCTGCAAAGGGACCAGGACGACTGATCCGTGTAAAGGAAAGAATGAATGGGGCCATGTATCGTGAGATTTTGAGTGAAAACCTCCTTCCATCAGCAAGGGCATTGAAGATGAAACGTGGCTGGGTCTTTCAGCATGACAATGATCCCAAACACACCGCCCGGGCACCGAAGGAGTGGCTTCGTAAGAACCATTTCAAGGTCCTGGAGTGGCCTAGCCAGTCTCCAGATCTCAACCCCATAGAAAATCTTTGGAGGGAGTTGAAAGTCCGTGTTGCCCAGCGACAGCCCCAAAACATCACTGCTCTAGAGGAGATCTGCATGGAGGAATGGGCCAAAATACCAGCAACAGTGTGTGAAAACCTTGTGAAGACTTACAGAAAACGTTTGACCTGTGTCATTGCCAACAAAGGGTATATAACAAAGTATTGAGGAACTTTTGTTATTGACCAAATACTTATTTTCCACCATAATTAGCAAATAAATGCATTAAAAATCCTACAATGTGATTTTCTGGAAGAAAATTCTCATTTTGTCTGTCATAGTTGATGTGTACCTATGATGAAAATTACAGGCCTCTCTCATCTTTTTAAGTGGGAGAACTTGCACAATTGGTGGCTGACTAAATACTTTTTTCCCCCACTGTACTTATTATGGACACAGCATGTCTTACACTAGTTATCTTGTTGTTATTAGTTGTTGTTATTAGTCCCGTCCTTCAGATCCATTCAACACCTCCCATCTATCTCTTAACACCATTCATATTGGATTTCTATTTGTCATATATTTTTTAACTGTACTGTGATGTTTTACAAAAGTTCTGAACCTTTCTATTCTCATTGTTTCTACAGTTTGTGAATTGAAAATAAACATCTTTGCTAAAAGTATTATTATATTATTGATCGATTGACTATGACTTTTCAGATCACCCAGTAGTGCTATCTGCAGGGTCAGCTCCATGCAAATATTGCAATCCTTCAGCCATTCCTGGACCTGTGTCCAGAAACAAACTACAAATGGACAGTACCAAAACAAATGATCTAATGATTCTGTCTCTTCACAGCCAAATCTGCAGAGCTGGGAAGATTGTATCCCCCATACAAATAACATTCTATTGGTAGCAAGAATTTTATATAATAATTTAAATTGAAAAAGGTTAAGTTTTGAATCCGGCGTCGTTTTGCGTATCAGTTCATAAACACTATGCCATGGAATCGGTAGGTCAAAAATCTCTTCCCAACTATTTTGCAATCTATATGGGACAGCTGTCAATCTTTTGGTCCTTAAATTAAACTGGTAAACTTTTTTATTTATCACAATTTTCTTTAACCAATTAAGTTATTTAATGCAAGGCCGACATACAAGTTCCTTACTTTTTCCTCCTTCCACTTTCCTCTTCCATTTTTGAAGTAATGCTGCAATTATTTGGGTGTAATTTGGGGTAGAGCAGACACTCCACCATTCCTACCGATAATATCATTTATGAAGATTATACCTTTTTTAAACATTTTCTCAAAAAAGAACGTTTTTTTATCAATTAGTTTATTGGAGTTTAACCACAATATTTGTTGCAATATTTGTTCTGTCATTTCTGGAGAATTAAATTGAAATTGCAACCAACTTTCTATGGCTTGTTTTAGAAATAGTGATATTTGGGAGATTATTATAAAATGGAATATTTTTTTCTCATATAATTTTAAAAACTGTTCGCTAGGCGTAGGCAAGACCATAAGCAAATAGGTAAACTGGGATAGTACTAAAGAGTTAATCAGTGTGATTTTTCCACAAATTGACAGGTATTTACCTTTCCATGGTAGCAAGATCTTATCTATTTTTGCTAACTTTCTATTAAAATGTTTTGGAGTGAGATCATTTATTTCATTTGGGATATGTATTCCGAGTATATCCACATCACCATCATACCATTTTATTGGTAAACTACATGGTAATGTAAAAATTGTATTTTTTAGTGATCCAATACGTAATATAGTACATTTATCATAATTTGGTTGAAATCGAGAGAGGTTAGAAAATGTATCTAGATCCTGTATGAGGCTGTGGAGGGATTCAAGTTGTGGATTTAAAAGAAAACATGAATCATCAGCGTACAATGACACCTTTGTTTTTAAGCCCTGGATTTCTAATCCCTTGATATTATTGTTGGATCTGATTTTAATAGGTAACATCTCGATGGCAATAATAAATAGATATACCGATAGTGGACAACCTTGTTTCACTCCTCTTGACATTTTAAAACCTTCTGAGAAATGGCCATTATTTACTATTTTATATTTAGGGTTACTAAACATGATTTTAACCCAATTTATAAGAGATTGTCCAAAATTGAAATGCTCCAGGCATTTATATATAAACCCCAGTCGTACTTTATCAAATGCCTTTTCGAAGTCTGCTATGAATAGTAGGCCTGGCTTCCCAGATTTTTCATAGTGTTCTATTGTTTCCAGTACTTGCCTTATATTATCTCCAATGTATCGCCCATGTAAAAAACCTGTCTGATTAGAATGAATAATGTCCGACAATACCTTTTTAATTCTATGCGCTATACATTTTGCTAGAATTTGTGCATCACAACACTGAAGTGTAAGGGGCTGCCAATTTTTTAAATGGACTGGATCTTTATATTTTCCACTTGTATCCTGTTTCAGTAATAATGAAATCAGGCCTTCTTCTTGAGTGTCTGATAATCTACCATTTACATAGGAGTGGTTAAAACATGCTAATAACGGTCCTCTGAGTATATCAAAAAAGGTTTGGTATACCTCGACTGGTATGCCATCCAACCCTGGAGTTTTCCCGGACTTAAAGTCTTTAATTGCATCCAGAAGTTCCTCCTCTGTAATTTCACCTTCACATGAGTCTTTCTGTATGGCTGTTAATTTTACATTATCAATAGAAAAAAAATCTCTACAATTTGCTTCAGTTAGAGGAGATGGAGGCGACTGAAACGAAAACATATGCTTAAAGTACTTTGTTTCCTCCTTCAAAATATCATTTGGTGAATCATGGGTGACTCCGTCATTTGTAACCAGTTTCAATAAATTCTTTTTGGTAGCATTCCTATGTTGAAGATTACATTTACATTTTAGTCATTTAGCAGACGCTCTTATCCAGAGCGACTTACAGTTAGTGAGTGCATACATTATTATTATTTATTTTTTTCATACTGGCCCCCCGTGGGAAGCGAATCCACAACCCTGGCGTTGCAAACGCCATGCTCTACCAACTGAGCTACATCCCTGCCGGCCATTCCCTCCCCTACCCTGGACGACGCTGGGCCAATTGTGCGCCGCCCCATGGGTCTCCCGGTCGCGGCCGGCTACGACAGAGCCTGGATTCGAACCAGGACCACTGCGCCACTCGGGAGGCTAAAAAGCAATTTGGTGCATTTTTCCCCATATTCCATCCAGTTTGCTTTATTTATATAATATATTACACTTGATCTTTCTTGAATAAGTTTCTCCATTTCTTTTTGTTTTTCCTCTAATTTATTCTGAGCCTCTATGTTACAGTTTTTATTGCTATCTATCTGTTCTGTTAGACCTTCTATTTCCTTTGTTAGTGTGGACTCTTTTGACCTAAATTGCTTTTGTTTTCGAGATGAGTACTGAATTGCATGGCCTCTAAAGGCACATTTAAAGGTATCCCATAAAATAAGGGGATTTGCTGTAGGAAAAAATCAGTTATAAATTCCTCTGTCCTAGTTAAAAACAAGTTATCATCCAATAGGCTTTGATTACATTTCCAATATCCTCGCCCACGTGAAAATTCAGTAAGAGTCATGTACAGTGGGGAGAACAAGTATTTGATACACTGCCGATTTTGCAAGTTTTCCTACTTACAAAGCATTTAGAGGTCTGTAATTTTTATCATAGGTACACTTCAACTGTGAGAGACGGAATCTAAAACAAATATTCAGAAAATCACATTGTATGATTTTTAAGTAATTAATTTGCATTTTATTGCATGACATAAGTATTTGATACATCAGAAAAGCAGAACTTTATATTTGGTACAGAAACCTTTGTTTGCAATTACAGAGATCATACGTTTCCTGTAGGTCTTGACCAGGTTTGCACACACTGCAGCAGGGATTTTGGCCCACTCCTCCATACAGACCTTCTCCAGATCCTTCAGGTTTCGGGGCTGTCGCTGGGCAATACGGACTTTCAGCTCCCTCCAAAGATTTTCTATTGGGTTCAGGTCTGGAGACTGGCTAGGCCACTCCAGGACCTTGAGATGCTTCTTATAGAGCCACTCCTTAGTTGCCCTGGCTGTGTGTTTTGGGTCGTTGTCATGCTGGAAGACCCAGCCACGACCCATCTTCAATGCTCTTACTGAGGGAAGGAGGTTGTTGGCCAAGATCTCGCGATACATGGCCCCATCCATCCTCCCCTCAATACGAAACGTATGACCTACAGGAAACGTATGATCTCTGTAATTGCAAACAAAGGTTTCTGTACTGTATGCCAGTTATATGATGGTCCGACCGCATTCTGTATTTTGTATGAGCTTTGCATGATATTAATTTTCTAATTTGGAGATGAATAAAGTCAAACCTAATATATAAATCCTGTGGACATTCATTGCTAAATAAAAATGTAAGAAACTGGTTTAATGTACTGGTTATCTGCGTTGCACATGCAGATTCATTACTTTTCTTGACTTGTTCAGTTATTACGAGTACACATTGGTTGTTCTAGAAAAGGTTGAACAACTATGAGTTTCTGTTTTAGTGCCAACACTGCTGTCAATGCTGTGGTCTGCTTTCACGTTACTGGAAACAAGTATGGTGCAGCCTCTCACATTCACCACTCAGCAATGTTGTGGCCTCTTCTGCAGGCCCCTCAGCAGTTTTCGCCATCATTGACTGCAGTATGCTTTTTGATGCGGAGTGTTTTTTCACAGTTTTCTGATGTTAGCCACAGTCTTCAGAGTGAACAATGCATACTTTCTAAAGTTCCCTCTTTGCTCACCAAAGCCAGAGAGAATGTACATACAAAGGTAAGATAATGATGTGAGAGTGGGAGGAGGGTGGTGATGCATGTGATGCATGTGGATATTTTTCACATTTTGTTTTGCTTGACAACTTTAACATACCAAAAAAGTGTGAGGGGAGGGGGTCTTAACTAACCTTTAAACCTGCCCCTTTTAACCTGACACTAAAAAGTCTGCAGACTGTCTTTCCTGGCCTAGTCCTAATCTGAAAAGTATTTTCAGCACCTAGCTCACTATTGCTATTTTACCTGCCTTGATTCTAAATGTATGTTGTTTGTATTATATGTTTTTTGCCTAAGTAGAGCTTTAAGATAACTCTGTATTGAAAAGCGTTATACAGAAATCTGGTTCACAGAAACTGTGACCTTTGTTTCAATCCAACCCATGACCATGGGCTGAGTATCTGCATGCTGTTGCAAACTGTTTCAATGTTTTGTTATAGTATGTGAAAGGTATTTCTAAAGGCAACTTAGACTGGTGAATCCAGAATAAATGCTACATTCACTGTTGTTGATTGAAAAATGGTGACAATAACTAATTCTGGATTCACCATTCTAACTATAACTAGGGTTACAAGTCAAACCATTATCAGTAGTTAAACCCAATGGTGAAATCACATGAGATGAACTGGGCAGTTGGGTCTGTAAATGTACATGATGTCACTCAAGGCGTGTTGTGTGTTAGAGGGCAGCTAGCACCCACCTTCGAGCTAACCTGAGATTTTGAGCACAGAAGCACTAGACTCACACACATTGAACCTGCTCTGTGAGGAAATGGACAACACAGCAGAGGCTCGGACGGCTTATAAATAGGGGACACACATCCCACAGGAGCTCCGCGATTTTGTTACATTTGTATACTTTTTTATTTTATCCCTCCGAGTCACACTGTGCTGCGTTTTGGCTGTCAGAAAAAGGGAAAATAATAAAATTGTTTTTTTATCGCTCTGTCCCACTGCATAGCATTGTGTGCTGTCTGTTGTGTTTGCAGTGCACTGCCACTAAACTGCTACCTCTTGTCTTCTCCTTCCCCTCCCCCATGTCTACCATTTGTCTTCTCGTTCACCTCCCCCATGTCTACCACTTGTTTCTCTGTTGCAAACTTCACTCACAACCCTGTCTCACTCACCCCTCCCGTGTGCATGTAACCATGTACCCTAAACTGACACTTGCACCAGAATAATCCCCTCCCCCCGTCAGCTCAGTCAAAAATCCTTGCTCCTGGGAGCTAGCTCTCGAAAACTCTAGGCAACATTCTGCCTTCTCCCTATAGTTTTCATTGGTTAGCTTCGCCCACAACTGGCTCATGTGAACTACAATCCCCACACTGCGTTTTAACGTTTAGAAATGTCAATAATCATTCATTTGCGATATGGCTATCTAAACATATGGCCCTTATCGGTGTTCGGAGCACGCTAGATAGCTAATTACAAAGGTGGTCGTCTCTGTCTTCTGTCTGTTTTCCGTATCTGCCTTAAGTCTGTTTTCCGTAAACAAGTGTGGTAACATGGAGATAAGGCCGTGTGGGAACACTAACCCTTATAAGGTGTGTATCAATTCAACCTTTTGTGTCTTGATTTTTTTTTATTGCTGATTTGAAAGATATGGTCCCTATGCTTCCAAAACTGTACTGCAAGCGACGCGTGTTAATGTTCAGACCAAGCGTTAGGGCTATTAACAAAACTGCCCTGTACAGAAGACAACTTCGTCCAAAAACTCTTATGTGCAATGTAATGGAACTGAGAGATGATCAAGGGCTATGTGGGC
The DNA here is from genome assembly GCF_964263955.1 of Coregonus lavaretus. Taxonomy (NCBI): domain Eukaryota; kingdom Metazoa; phylum Chordata; class Actinopteri; order Salmoniformes; family Salmonidae; genus Coregonus; species Coregonus lavaretus. The sequence goes on from NC_140002.1 coordinate 12,673,402, forward strand.
GCTAGCTAGCTAGCGTTAGCTATTTAGTAAGCATAGAGCATTAAGAAGAAAACGTCACCTAGACATCGTAGAATGTTGATGTAGCTAATCAGAAGAATACAACTGGACAATTTAGAATGTATGCGTTCTAAATGCATCTGCGAGACTTTTTGAGTCTCACGTTAGCTAACTAGCTAGTTAGCTTAGCTAAAGTTAGCTAGTGTCTGTTAACGTGTTTGAAGTTGCATTCTTCCTTGCTGATACATATTACTGGACATGAATAGCAACATGCATTGTACACTTGTCATGGTTTTATATGCATCTATGTGTTTGCTGGAGTTTTAGTTGATAATAATCTTCGCATGGCTAGTTTGATTGATAGCCTATTTCCTATTGCACATGTCATACAACTACACTCTTAGAAAAAAGGGTTCCAAAAGGGTTCTTGGGCTGTCCCCATAGGAGACCAGTTTTTGGTTCCAGGTAGAACCCTTCTTGGTTCCAGGTAGAACCCTTTTGGGTTCCATGTTGAACCCTCTGTGGAAGATGTTCTACATGGAACCCGAAAGTGTTCAACCTGGAACCAAACGGGTTCTACCTAGTACCAAAAAGGATTGTACAAAGGGTTTTCCTATAGGGACAGCCGAAGAACCCTTTAAAGCCAGTCAGTGGATTATTGACACGTTTTTCCAACACTTTTGATAAACAGGGCAAAATAGTCAAGTTTAAGGAGCTCCTTTATCACCTCAGACTCAGTGACTGCCTGCAGGGAGAAACTTTGTAGTGGGCAGGGGAAAAAGAGGGAGGAGCATCGGGGCTAGTCGCATTAGAAGGGGTGGGAGATGAGGAAATGTTGAATGGGCAATGAGGCATGGCTGATTCAAATAGGGTACCTGACTTAATGAAGTGGTGATTAAAGAGCTCAGCCATGTGCTCCTTGTCAGTAACAACCACATCATCAACATTAAGGGACATGGGCAGCTGTGTGGAGGAGGGTTTATTCTCCAGGCCTTTAACCATTTTCCAGAACTTCTTGGGGTTAGACCCACAGAGAAAGAACTGCTTCTTAAAGTAACTAACTTTGGCCTTCCGGATAGCCTCAGTGCACTTATTTCTCATTTGCCTGAACGAGAGCCAGTCAGCCTGAATATGCGTGTGCCAAGCCTTTCGCCAAATGGAATTCTTGAGGTGGAGTAGCTCTGCCAGATCACGGTCAAACCAGGGGCAGAACCTGTTTTTAATTCTCATTTTCTTTACGGGAGCGTGTTTGTTAACAATACCACTGAAAATATTACAAAAGAAGGTACAAGCGTCTTTGACAGCGTCTATACCAGTTTACAGAGGCCAGGTCATGAAGGAAGGCTTGCTCATTAAAGTTTTTTAGCAAGCGTCTATGACAAATTAGGACAGGTCGTTTCACTGAGCAGCCATTACGAAAACAGGCTGTAAAACAGTGATCACTAAGGTCATTACAGAAAACACCAGACTGATACCTATCAGGATTATTTGTGAGGATAACATCAAGGAGAGTAGCCTTTTCTGGGTGTTTGGAGTCATACGTTGTGGGATTGGTAATAATCTGAGAAAGATTTAGGGAGTCCCATTACTTTAGGACTTCGTCAGGTGGTTTAAGCATGTCCTAGTTTAGGTCACCTAGCAGGACTAATTCAGACTTCAGTTTAGGGCAGGTAGGGTGCAGGCTGGTGCTGATGGTGGACGATAACACCCAGCAACAGTCAACAAATAACTATTTGAAAGTGTAATGCTTAAAACCAGCAAATCAGATTGAGACTTGGTGGAGACAACCAAGCACTGAAGGTGTTCATTGGTAAAGATTGCCACTCCACCACCTTTAGAAGATCTGTCTTGCTGAAAAAGCATATTTACGTCATTTAGCAGACGCTCTTATCCAGAGCAACTTACAGTTAGTGAATGCATACATGTTCAATTGGCCCCCCGTGGGAAACGAACCCACATCCCTGCCGGCAAAACCCTCCCCTACCTTGGACCAATTGTGCACCACCCATGGATCTCCCGGTCGCGGCCAGCTGCAACAGAGCCTGGACTTGAACCAGGATTTCTAGTGGCACAGCTAGCACTGTGTTGCAGTGCCTTAGACCACTGCGCCACTTGGGAGTCGAGGATAACTCCCAGATATCATCAGCAGTAATACAATCAGGGCACGGCAGAGGACAGGGAGAGCTCTGAAGTGTTGATTTTTTATGACATTTGAATGTGCATCAGATGGCAACAAGATCATATTGTACAGCAATTTCACACGGTAACATGAAGACAAAGCCAGCGAGAGGTGGTTAGAATAGGATGGGAGGCCAAGAGTCAGTGTAACCAATAGAGAGTCAGAGTCTCGAGTGTGGGAACAAACATAGTCTGTCCCACAGTTGGGTAAACAAGCAAGTTCATAGTCAACAAAGCACGCAGGAGTCATGAGGCAAATAGCATAAAGCACAAGAAAAAAATTGAATGACTTGGGGCTAGTCATTGTAAGTTCAAAGAGTTACTCGCCCCAACAAGATAACTTGAGAGAGTAGCTCTCTATGAGTCCAGTAGGCTATAAAAGTATGAGATAAAATAAATAAATAGTAGGCCTATACTAGTTAATTAAAGCGTTTCTGAGTAAGCTCACATAATAAGCTTCACTGCAGGAATGATTGCAGGAATGTCCATCAGAGCTGTTGCCAGAGAATTTAATGATAATTTCTCTACCATAAGCCCCCTCCAACATCGTTTTAGAGAATTTGGCAGTAGGTCTAACCAGCCTCACAACCACAGATCACGTGTATGGCGTCGTGTGGGCAAGCGGTTTGCTAATGTCAGCGATGTGAACAGAGTGCTCTATGGCGGCAGTGTGGTTATGGTATGGTCAGGCATAAGCTACAGACAACGAACACAATTGTATTTTTTCAATGGCAATTTGAATGCACAAAGATACCGTGACGAGATCCTGAGGTCCATTGTCGTGCCATTCATCAGCTGCCATCACCCCATGTTTCAGCATGATAATGCATGGCCTCATGTCGCAAGGATCTGTACACAATTCCTGGAAGCTGAAATTGTCCTAGTTCTTCCATGGCATGAATACTCACCAGACATGTCACCCATTGAGTATGTTTAGGATGCTCTGGATCGATGTGCACGACAGCGTGTTCCAGTTCCCGCCAATAGCCAGCAACTTCGAACAGCCATTGAAGAGGAGTGGGACAACATTCCACAAGCCACAATCAACAGCCTGATTAACTCTATGCGAAGGAGATGTATTGCTCTGCATGAGGCAAATGGTGGTCACACCAGAGACTGACTGGTTTTCTGATCCACGCCCCTACCTTTAAAAAAAAAGGTATCTGTGACCAACAGATGCATATCTGTATTCCCAGTCATGTGAAATCCATAGATTAGGACGTAATGAATTTATTTCAATTTACTCATTTCCTTATATGAAATGTAACTTAGTAAAATCTTTAAAATTGTTGCATGTTGCGTTTATATTTCTGTTCAGTAATACTTTGGATTCACTGGAATCTGGAACAGAGAAAGCAGAAGTAAAACCTTAACCCAGAGACTGATATTTTGGCTACAGAATATCCTTACATTTCCAAGTTATATTTACTGTCATCGGAGCAAAATCTAGCCCCCTCATGAAGACAAAGAGGAAATGACTACCTTCCCACCACCCCTGCTTTTGATGACTCTGCCTGCTATCTTGTGTTGACATTCTGTCTTATAGGCTACACATTTATGGCACTAAACCACAAGTCACATCAGCTTCCATTTTAGGACTTAGTGTGTTATGTTACATTATGTTATTTGAATCACAACTGTTTTATCTCATCCAACAGGAGTCTTGAAGTTTTAGAACTGATTGGATATTCTAAACTGCCTTTTGAGTGTGATACTGTAAAATGGGGGCTCAATGCATCATGCATCATTTTTATTTCCACTAGATGTCAGCAGATGGACTCTGTGAGGTCTGCGCATAGACCTGTGCGTGTGTCTTCATTTCAAGACTTAATTGTATTTTCCATCACCAATTGACATTTTGAATCAGGACTTTTATACTTTATTTTAGCGCAGCAAATATGCTGTATGTCACACCGGCACCATTTTTGGCGCCGTATTAGATCTGTGTGTGTTTTAATTATCCTATATAAAAATGTAAAGGTGCAATATGCAGAAATCGCTCTGTCATTTCCTGGTTGCCAAAATTCTAATAGTTCGCCTAATTTCAGTTTATGTGACAAAACAAGCACTCAGAGTGTAGAGAACAATTGTACCATCTAAACCGCTGTGAAATATATTTTCAATAATCATATTAAATATTGTATTTTTAGCTGTTTGAACTTAAAACAGGGAGCATAGAAATAGCGCACATAGAACAGATCTACCGCTTCTTAGACTTGCTTTCAATGAGAATGACAGATCTATAACTCACATTTCAGTCCAGATACAAGGCAAGGTTGGGTTGTTTCCGGCACCTGGGCTGCCAGTTGTCCAACCCTGCTCTAGAAAACAATGGGTGGCCCTTGAGCTCAGCTCAGCTCAGACCTTAATATGACATAATAGTTTCCACAACCCTGTCATGCAACACAACAGAGGTGTGAAATCTAAAGCAGAGAGACACCAATGTTTTTCGAGGTAGTAAAGTGTCAATCAGCCCGCAAGCAAAATGTACTTTTAGTATGTGCTTTATTTAATATGTTGTATGATCGTCTACAAAACTCTTGGATACAAAATAACTTATTCACTCATGGTTGTACAAAATTGTCAGCTCTGTTCAAAAACTGTAATTTAATTTGATACTTTTCTGCACAGATCTGTGCTATTTTGCACCACAACAATGTTGCCTGTAGTGCCAAACACCTTAACAAGTCTTTTGACACTTAGCAGTAGGCAACTGTTCAGCATGAGCATCAACCCTAAATGTGACTAGTTGATTGGCCTTCTCCCCAAGCAGGTCTGCAGAGGATCAATGATAAAGGCGATTCCGTCTCATACAACAACAAGGTGTACGAGAACTTCAGTTTCAGCATACAAACCCAACAGAGACAGACGACCACTGCATCCATCCAGGAACAATGCATTTATGAGAACTAGACCATCTTAATCTCACTCTGACAGCCTCATTCCTCTTTTCATTTGAGTTCATAGATGTTTGTAGCCATTAGACCATTTTCAAATGTGGTAGTACTGTTGTATGATGCTTTACTATCCCAGATTAGGGTATTGGTGAATCCATCAACCATTGAACCAGTGTGTCTTGAATACTAGCTGAGTTGATCACATCCAAGCTACAGAAATAGTTATTTAGTGTATCTGACAATCACCCATAAACTGCTTCCATACATTCACTCTGGACATAAATTGGGTGGTTGCCACTGGTATCATTAAATTGTATATAACGTTTTCCTCTTGCTGTCCTTTTTAATGTGACATAAAACCTCAATGTGCATGTGTGAATCACTCTAGATAAGAATGTTTGGGCCAATGATTACCTTTAAATTAATGTAACGTCCTCAACACCTGCTTAGGATTTTTGTATGAGCTTTTCATTATATTAATTTTCTAATTTGGAGATGAATAAAGTCAAACGTAATATGTAAATCCTGTAAACATTTATTGCTAAATAAAAATTCACGAAACGGGTTTAATGTACTGTTAATCTGCGTTACGCATGTAGATTCATTACTTTTCAGTTATTTATAAGTACACAAGGGTTGTGCCAGAAAAGGTTGAACAACTCTGACTTCCTGTTTCAGTGTCAACATTGCTGTCAATGCTGTGGTCTACTTTTACGTAACTGAAAACAACTATGGTGCAGCCTCTCACATCCACCACTCAGTAATGTTCACAGTTTTGTTCACATTTTTATGACGTTAGCCACGGTCTTCAGAGTGAACAATGCAAAAGTTCTAAAGTTCTCTTTTTGCTCACCAAAGTCTTTTTCACAGTTTCATGACATTAGCCACAGTCTTCATCATTTCTAAAGCCCCTCTGTTCACCAAAGCCAGAGAGAAAGTATCTAAAAGGTAGGATGAGAGGGTGTGAAAGTTGGAGGAGAGGTGGTGATGTATTTTTCACATTTTGTTTTGCTGGATAACTTTAACATGCTATAAAAGTGAATAATTTGTAAAACCTAGCTGCCCATTATAACCTGACACATCTTTCTTGGTCTAGTCCTAATCTGAAAAGTATTTTTAGCACCTTGCTCACTATTGCTATTTTCCCTGCCTTGATTCTAAATTAATGTTTTTATTGTATGTTTCTTGCCAAAGTAGAGCTTTGAGGTAACTCTGTAATGTAAAGCGTTAAGCCATATTATTATTATTATTATTAAGTGTGTAGAAAAAAAATCTGATTCACATCCAGTGAGGGAAAAAAGTATTTGATCCCCTGCTGATTTTGTACGTTTGCCCACTGACAAAGACATGATCAGTCTATAATTTTAATGGTAGGTTTATTTGAACAGTGAGAGACAGAATAACAACAAAGAAATCCAGTCAAAAATGTTATAAATTGATTTGCATTTAAATGAGGGAAATAAGTATTTGACCCCTCTGCAAAACATGATTTAGTACTTGGTGGCAAAACCCTTGTTGGCAATCACAGAGGTCAGACGTTTCTTGTAGTTGGCCACCAGGTTTGCACACATCTAAGGAGGGATTTTGTCCCACACCTCTTTGCAGATCTTCTCCAAGTCATTAAGGTTTCGAGGCTGACATTTGGCAACTCGAACCTTCAGCTCCCTCCACAGATTTTCTATGGGATTAAGGTCTGGAGACTGGCTAGGCCACTCCAGGACCTTAATGTGCTTCTTCTTGAGCCACTCCTTTGTTGCCTTGGCTGTGTGTTTTGGGTCATTGTCATGCTGGAATACCCATCCACAACCCATTTTCAATGCCCTGGCTGAGGGAAGGAGGTTCTCACCCTAGATTTGATGGTACATGGCCCCGTCCATCGTCCCTTTGATGCGGTGAAGTTGTCCTGTCCCCTTAGCAGAAAAACACCCCCAAAGCATAATGTCTCCACCTCCATGTTTGACGGTGGTAATGGTGTTCTTGGGGTCATAGGCAGCATTCCTCCTCCTCCAAACACGGCTAGTTGAGTTGATGCCAAAGAGCTCGATTTTGGTCTCATCTGACCACAACACTTTCATCTAGTTCTCCTCTGAATCATTCAGATGTTCATTGGCAAACTTCAGACGGGCCTGTATATGTGCTTTCTTGAGCAGGGGGACCTTGCGGGCGCTGCAGGATTTCAGTCCTTCACGGCGTAATGTGTTACCAATTGTTTTCTTGGTGACTATGATCCCAGCTGCCTTGAGATCATTGACAAGATCCTCCCGTGTAGTTCTGGGCTGATTCCTCACCGTTCTCATGATCATTGCGACTCCATGATGTGAGATCTTGCATGGAGCCCCAGGTTGAGGGAGATTGACAGTTCTTTTGTGTTTCTTCCATTTGCGAATAATCGCACCAACTGTTGTCACCTTCTCACCAAGCTGCTTGGCGATGGTCTTGTAGCCCATTCCAGCCTTGTGTAGGTCTACAATCTTGTCCCTGACATCCTTGGAGAGCTCTTTGGTCTTGGCCATGGTGGAGAGTTTGGAATCTGATTGATTGATTGCTTCTGTGGACAGGTGTCTTTTACACAGGTAACAAACTGAGATTAGGAGCACTCCCTTTAAGAGTGTGCTCCTAATCTCAGCTCGTTACCTGTATAAAAGACACCTGGGAGCCAGAAATCTTTCTGATTGAGAGGGGGTCAAATACTTATTTCCCTCATTAAAATGCAAATCAATTTATTTTTTCGTTTTTCTGGATTTTTTTGTTGTTATTCTGTCTCTCACTGTTCAAATAAACCTACCATAAAAATTATGGACTGATCATTTCTTTGTCAGTGGGCAAACGTACAAAATCAGCAGGGGATCAAATACTTTTTTCCCTCACTGTAAATTGTGAACTCTCCGTTTCAATTCAACCTATGACCATGGGCTGAGTATCTGCATGCTGTTGCAAACTGTTTCAATGTTTTGTTATAGTATGTGAAAGATATTTCTAAAGATAATATGTATGTTTGTGTATTTTAGAATAAATCTGAAAATAGCTAATTCTGGATTCACCATGCTAACTAGGGTTACAAGTCAAACCATTATCAGTAGTTAAACCCAATGGTGAAAAAATCACATGAGATGAACTGGGTAGTTGGGTCTGTAAATGTACAGGATGTCACTCAAGGCGTGTTGTGTGTTAGAGGGCAGCTAGCACCCACCTTCGAGCTAACCTGAGATTTTGAGCACAGAAGCACTAGACTCACACACATTGAACCTGCTCTGTGAGGAAATTGACACCACAGAGATGCAATGAGGATTTAAGTCATAGTGGTGATGACACAGTTCACACAGCAACACAGAGGGTGTAAGTACAGTGCATATCTTGAGGATTTGGATGCAAGTGTCTTTAACTAATATATATGGTGAGTATTCAAACAGATTTGTTTATTCCATCTTGTTGGAAAATGTTATATTTTAATGTTAAAAATATTATTTTAACTGCATTACGGCAAAATGAGTCGAATATGAGAGTAAACTGAATGTTTCTTGAATGGGGGAGATTTTGTATTCAACTTCTGTTAAATCTACGCCCTGAGAGACGTGCATATGCTTTAGGTCCACAAGACTCCACACTTCTGTGTCAGAAAGCTTGCAACAAAAACTGCTATAGAACTGGAATATTCAACATACTTTAATGTCTAGCATTCAAAATAAAATGTGTTTGTTATTTATGTCTTTCCATGTATGTTTTCAGTGTATGATACAAGCCACACTTTACATGCTGTACCTCTTGTCATCACAGGATGTGTAGGGTGAAAAACCACTGAAATTTAGTGTTGAAAATAACTATCTTATCTTTGTGTCGTTGCTCTTTTTGGACCAGATGTCGGTACACTATTCTTCTGTTCTGCATTTGGCAATACTTCTGAGTCTCCACTCAGGTAATGTGTGTGTGTGTGTTGGGGTGGGGGGGGTTGCAGCATCAAGGGTCAAATTGTAATTTATGATTGCATAAGAAAGCATCAGTGCATTCACTTCTGAAATATAAAAATGATTGAACTGAAATGAAAAGTGATTGCTGAGAGACTTGCTGAGACAGGCCCTACATTTATTGACTTATTAATACATGTGTCCCAGCCAGTATGGAGCTGGGAAGTGAAGTGACTTAAAATGATTTTACAATTGTCAGCAGGTGTGTTATGACCTAAATCACTTCATCACCTGCTTTCTCAGATTGATCAACACTGATCTCTTTTTCTACAGGTTTACAGACCCTAACTACACTGTCAAAACATCCAACAGCAGTCATAGTACACAAAGGAAATTCAGTGACGATCCACTGCACCCACAATTTACCCTATGACATTGAAATATTTACAGTAACTATAAAAGGAACAGAGGTGCTGTGCTTTCATCAGTTTAACAGACAAGAGTGGCTGGTGCCGAAGAATTGTAAAGAAAGTGTACGAATGATTTGGAATAATGAGACTAAAGAGATCTCATTTTTACTGATGAAACTACAGATAAATGATGCTGGACTTTACTCCTGTGAAGTGAAAAGAGCTGCACCTCCACCTGAACAAGTTTTCTCAAAAAACATAACTATTTGTGTAACAGGTTAACGATCTCTGAAAATACTTGATAGAACTACAATCTACATGTAAAACCATTAAGACCCTGTGATCACAACATGATATGTGAATGCTACTTGACTCCAAATTGAAAATAATGTTTGTTTACCCTTTTATTTCTGCATCTGCATCTTTCTGTTTGTGTATCCAGCCCCTCCTGTAGTATCTGTGTCTGATGTAAAGGAGTCCAGTGGTGGACTTCCCATGTTGCTGTGCTCCTCTCAGGGTTTTTACCCAGAGACCATAGAGCAGGTGTGGTTTAAAGATGGTCAGCTCCTCAACACCACACTTTCAGACACGCAGAAGGAGGTCAACCCAGATGGTTCCTTCACCCTCCACTCCTACCTGCCTCTGTCCTCAGGACCCAGCCAGACTGGCCTCTACCTCTGCTTGGTCAACCACTCTGCTCTCAGCCAGCCTATCACTGTCAATCACACAGTCATGTCCAATGGTGAGAGCTATGTGTTAATAAGTCAGTATTACTAGTTGACAATGTAACATGTAGATTTCTATATCTATGTAATATGATTTTGGTGCTCTACACAACTTTACCATAATATCTTGTGATACAGTGAGCTCCAAAAGTATTGGGACATTTTTAGTCATTTAGCAGATGCCCTTATATCCAGAGTGACTTACAGTTAGTGAGTGCATACATTTTTCATACTGGACAGTGACATATTTTTTGTGGTTTGGATTTGAAATGAACTGTTTAGAAATTACAGCACTTTTTGTACATAGTACATAGTCCCAACAAAATATTGGGACAAATTCGCTTATATGTGTATTCAAGTAGTAAAAAGTTAAGTATTTGGTCCCATATTCGTAGCACGCAACGACTACATCAAATTTTTGACTCTACAAATTTGTTGGATACATTTGCAGTTTGTTTTGGTTATATTTCAAACGGTTCACCCGATATGGATGAAAATACCCTCAAATTAAAGCTGACAGTCTGCACTTTAACCTCATATTCACTGTATCATTTCAAATTCAAAGTGGTGGAGTACAGAGCCAAAACAACAACAAATGTGTCACTGTCCCAAAACTTTTGGAGCTCACCTCCATTCGATCACCATTCTAAGAGGATGGTGGATATATTTATATACTGATCTAACTTCTATTCTAATAATAATAATATAATATGCCATTTAGCAGACGCTTTTATCCAAAGCGACTTACAGTCATGTATGCATACATTTTTACATATGGGTGGTCCCGGGGATCGAACCCACCACCCTGGCGTTACAAGCACCATGCTCTACCAATTGAGCTACAGAGGACCACATTCTTTCTGGCAATAATTATGTTCTGGGATACTGTATGTCAATTACTTTTTTCTCATTATTTAATGGATATCACACACTTTTCCTAATGTTTTTTAGGTTTCCCAGTGAGTTGGCTATTGATTGTGGTCAGCATTGGAGCGGTCTTGATTGTAGTAATCCTTATCATCATATTCATCAAGTGTACATATTTCAGTGAGTAATTAGATTTTCTGTCTCGCATGCTTGATATCGTGATAGCATGATATGATATTTTAAAGATGCACTCTGGGATCTTAAGCTCAACAAATTCATAACATATTGCACGAATGAGGTTTGTAATATATCACACAAATTGCAAAATTCATATGACATCATACGAATGACAAAATCCGTAACATATGACACAAAATGTATGACGTAGCACAAAATTGGATGAAGTGGTACACAAAAAACGGGGACCCGTTTTGGCTGGTGAGCACCACTTTCAAAACTACTGGCTGAAATGATACATGAGTTTGAGAGTGCATCTTTAAGTATCAAGCACTAGATGTGTAATGCAATAGAAAACAGTCAAAAATGTATTAAAACTATTAGCGCACATTTCCAATTACAGTACAAATCATAAACATACAGTAATGTTTAGGAGTCAGGTTTTTTCTAGGGGAATTATTTGTGACATATTTCTCAATCAAACATACTGTATTACAGTGCATTTGGTCCATTTGATCAATGTCACATTGATTGTTCTCCAGAGAGAGTCACACACCTTTCTCCTCTTGGAACGTCCCAAGAACCTGGCCACACTGTCTCCTCTGTGACTGAGAACATGGTCTACTCAACACTGGGAGACCATCATCCAATTCCTCTCTCCACTGCTATACCAACACAGACAAGGGCATTAGACAGTACCACCCGATGTACCAAATCCTAGGATGGGATCCTAGCTACAGATGAATTGTGTAGGACTTTCTCAGAACCACCATGTTTGGGACACTTGACTGGGGAATAAAAAAAAATCGAATTTGCTTGTAGGCTGTCTGTTCTAATGATACGTATAAAAACAATTTGACACACTGCAGGCCGTTAGGCCATGGATTAATGTTGAATGGTTGTTCATACTGTAATGCCTCTGATTATGTTAATTTCAGCTAATCCAGTCATTGATACCAGTAATCTTCTCTCTATGTCAGGGTGGCAGCCCAGAACAAATCCACAACATTTAAAAAGTGAAGCTGTAATACATTTTAAGTTAAAAAAAGATATAGATATGTTTTTAAAAATGTATTGAAACATTTTTTTAAACATTTTATTTCTGTGAAATGTATTTTTGATGGAGACCTGTCTTAGAGAGCAACTAGTATAAACACAGCATGCTATCTTACATTTAGGACATGTAGCAACAAATAAATATATTGTTTTTTGTACAGATTTACTGTATTTTCTGGAGGCGGAACCATATAATAGTAGAATGAAAAGTACGTCGGAAGCGTTTTTGTGAAGCTCTCTCTTTCATGGACGTTAGCTGACAATCAAAATACTGGAGTAAGTGTATTAACTTTTACCTTTCTTTTGAATTGAATCTTTGATTTGTATTTCCATAAAGTCTCTTGTCAGTAGGTTATTGATTTTGGAGGTATATCTTATTAGTAATGAAGTTAAGATAACAAGCTAGTATGATGATTGAAGTGATGCTGAACCAGCCAGCTTGTCACAAAACAGCCGGAGGCGCAGTTAGCTAGCTAGATAAATAAGATTGTGGAACGCTTAATCTGCATTGTTGTTTTCGACTCCATTAACACGTTTGGCTGTTTTGTCAGCTACCTGCTTCTTATTTTATATAACGTTGAATTTTGCAATAGCTAGTTAGGAAGGCTAGAAAAGTTAATAACTAGCTAGCTAGCTATCAAGCCTGTACAGCGGAGAATCTTTACAGTAGGAATTGTGTTCTTTACTTGTAATAGCTAACTATATATCTCCTACCTAGGTACTTTTACAACTCGCTAATAAAGACATTGGATTGCTAGCTAACATCTGAGGGCCGAATGTACACAACTATCTACAGTTCTGCAACGGTCGATATGCAATGTACCCTGTACTTGCATGTACTATCATATGTTTATTTACTTCTCTGGGTTTGGTTTGACTGTATTTACAGTTGATGTTGGCCAATTTGTCAGCCATGATGACCCATGGGTTTAAGAGCAGTAAGCAAGACTTCATATTCGGACCATGGAAAGTGACTGCAGCAAAAACCCACATTATGAAATCTAAGGACATTGAACGGTAAACTATTCCAAGTATTTTGCTGATTTTGTGTCAGAAGAAACTTTTTCTTAAATGTTGTCTGTTTAGTATTCTTAAGGTTTAGTCTACATTGGGGAGCTTGTTTATCAACTTGGTCTTACTTTAAATAGTTGCACACCAACATTAATCATTCAAATATTATCAACTCCTAACTGTGCCACTAGAGATCCTGGTTCGAATCCAGGCTCTGTCGCAGCCGGCCGCGACCGGGAGACTCATGGGCGGAGGGAATGGCCGGCAGGGATGTAGCGTTGATAGAGCATGGTGTTTGCAATGCCAGGGTTGTGGGTTCGATTCCCACGGGGGGCCAGTATAAAAAAATATGTATTCACTAACTGTAAGTCGCTCTGGATAAGAGCGTCTGCTAAATGACTAAAATGTAAATGTAACTTACTTAGCTAGCTGCATTGAGGTTAGTTGTTCAGGTTTCAATCTTGACAGTTTTGTCTCAGGTTAGGGGAGGAGATGCACATGCCCTCGCTCCCAGAGATGCTGTTTGGGGACAACGTTCTACGCATTCAGCACACAGACGGCTATGGCATCGAGTTTAACGCCATCGATGCCCTCAAGAGGGTCAACAACATGCAGGACTCTGTGAAAGTGGCCTGTGCACAGGAATGGCAAGAGAGCAGGTACAACCACTATCATAATACCACTGTGATAAAACTATCCACCTTCATTGTCTATATGCTGGTGAAGTAGATTTTTAAAAAAAAACTATGGCATTTTAAATTGTTTGGATAAAAAGTGTTGAATAATCAGTCAATTACCAGACTATTATGGAGACTGAATCTGACTGTTGTCATGTGGTTGTATTCCCAGGGCCGATTCTGAACACTCCAAAGAGGCGGTGAAACACTACGACTGGACATATACCACAGACTACAGAGGCACTTTGTTAGGAGAGGACCTGCAGATGAGGGTGAAAGGCCTTTCAGTTCATACTGTGGATACAAAACAATATCCCAAACAAACACATGACAAAATAAGGGGCAAATCTTAACTTCAATTTAAGTCAAAATTTAGCTTAGTCTCACATTGATATTGATGCATGACTAAGTGTAAATTCGACGTAAGTGGAAGATAGGGTTCGCCCCCAAGTCATTGGCTGCGTTTCAGGCCGACTACATTGCAGACGCCTGCCAGATCTCACAATGCCTGGCTAGGTGATTAACATATCAACTAACCACACCATATGATATGTCAGTCTGACGTCTGACTGCACCGTCAATGATGTGGAACACAACCATCAGGTGATGCAATACAACAACTGCAATGTAGTCAGCCTGGAACATAATTGTTCTTTCGCATAGGCTTAATATTCAGAAACATGTTATCTCAAGCTGTCAATTGCCTTATTCATTAGGAACCAAATGGAGGCAAACAGGCCGAGGGACCTACCTACCTGAATGTGTCCAATAAGAAACGTGTTTTTCAGTTGCAAAACGTTTTCTTTTTTGCTACGGTGTGCACTAATGAATACACCCCTGCTATTCCATTAGGCGACAGAAACGTCGGAGCGCATCGACATGGAGAAGCTTAAGGCGCGAGAGCAGATCATGTTCTTCGATGACGTGCTGCTGTTTGAAGACGAGCTTCACGACCACGGCGTGTCCATGATCAGCGTCAAAATAGTGAGTGCCACTTTCAGACAGGAACTGACACTTTATGATGATGCACATTCGCCCCATATGATTTCTGTGGCCGTGTGACAAGCACCAAAGACATGCCCTTGCGGGGGCTGTAAGACCAGGAATAAAAAAGGCAATTTTTTTATTCCCCTATTGTACTTATGTTTAATGAATTTTCTTAAACGCTTGCATCTTTGAGAGGCAGATTCATTTGTTCTGAGGAGGTTTTGAAGAATGACACCCTCTTGTTAACCACTTGTGTATGATACAGAGAGTGATGCCTACCAGTTTCTTCCTGCTTCTGCGGTTCTTCCTGCGAGTGGATGGAGTTCTGATCCGGATAAATGACACACGGCTCTATCACGAGGCAAGTGTGACTGGGCTTTCCTGGGAAATGGCAATCGATTAACGGTAACCACCAGAATGGATGTGCATTGGAATCAAATTCTGTGGATAACTTTAGAAGGAAATGGACATCACTCACTTAACTTCAACTACAAAATGGCTATGCCTACTTATGAAATGAGTCATCGTTTACCCTGGTTTTCTTTACAGACTGGAAAGAATTACATGATCAGAGAGTTTAGCACTCGGGAAAGCAAAATTTCAGAATTGAAGGTGAGAATTTTCTTCTGTTTGCAAAGTACATGTATAGCAGAAGTCTGCTGGCAAGTCAGAGCAAGCTCACCATCGTGCAGTGACATCACTAAAATATTGTCCAAAACATTAATGCTACATGCATAGATGCCACTGTCCAGCTGATGCAATCATACCACTATTGTAAATGGAGAACAATTAATCAATGGCAATATCTAGAAAATCTGACTTTTGATAGACAACGACATTTAGTTTGTTTCCCTCTCTTTGTCTTCCAGAACGTCCCTGCTGCTCTGTATACTGACCCCAATGAGATCGCCCAGCACTTAACCCTGAAGCTGACTGAGTGCGAGAAGTTGGAGCTCCCTGAGACAGCCCCCCAGCCAGGGGACAAGGAGGCCCCCCAGTGATGGAGAGCAGGCTGGGCCCTGTGACTGGACATCAAATTCTCTCCTGTCTGGACTTAAGACGAGGGTCAGCCAACCAAGGCAGAGTTCACCCTCCTTCCTCTCCACAAAAAATATTTAGTTTTTGTTTTTTAAAACCGAAACACTGCACCTGCCTCCCTCCATACACAGAAAACAACAGTTCATGGAACTTCATTTTGGCATTGTCAAGTGGCCTCTTATTTTTAGTGTTATTTCACATTTCCTCTATGTAAATGTTTTGGTTGGAAAATTGTGATAATTGCGTATTTTCTATTAGAACACCACATAATGGGTGTGTTGAATTCCACGTAATGTAGTCTGATATTTGAATGTTGTACTATGTTAAATACACCCAGATTTGGTTTGGCTATCACAGAGATAGCTAGTATAGAGCTCCATTCCTCATGTTATCAAAAGGTTGAAAGAGCCAATGTGTAAATAAATTAACTTTTTGTATTTGTTTAATCTTTTACTGGACATTGGATCTTGATTAGAGGAGAGCTCACTGCTGAAGTCAAGGAGCCCCTCTAGTGCACTTTTAGTGCATCTCACTTTGTGAGGACATCTCGCTACCTTTCCCCTTTTTCAAACTAAGATTTTGATCTAGCTGTTGAAATAGAAAGGTCTCCTTACAGAACCTGCTCAGCTCTGCTTGTTTTATTGTATTTAAGATAAATGTCAACTAATAAAAGTATTCAGCCTTAACATGCCAACATTATTGTAGTGGTTGCGTATCATTTCTGTATTGAATACAATTTGGAAATTAGTTGAATTTGGAAATAATCCACGCTAGAGACATGAATCACCAGAGCGGAAATTGGAAAGTACTTGTTTCCCTTCAGACATTTTATGCTGCAGGACAGAACTCCATTCTCACATGTGTAGCTATCAAACCAAACTGATTTGGGAAAATAGTTTGTTGCTAATATATTTGTGTTGAATCAGGTAGGAACATAAGCAAAACAGGTAGCTATGTTTTAGCTACGTTTAACGATACGAGCAGCAACACTAACATTATATAACGTTAGCTACAGTTTGCAAGTTAGCTAGTTAACGTTAGCTAACTAGCTTGTTAGCCCATAAGCTATGTTATTAGCTAGCTAACATGTGTACCAATTATTTTTATCTAAAGCTAGCTACATAACACCACTTATTTGCTATCGAACGGGCTATTGCAACTGCATAACTTCAGCTTGCGAGTTAATTTGATAGCAATGCAAAATGAAAACAGAAACTGATCACATAGCTAGCTATCTTCTAATGCCACTGATGTAACGTTATCTCTATCAGCTAAAGATGCCCAGGAAGGGAAGAAGAGCAGCAGCCGGAGATGATGAAGCAGTCGCTCCCAAACAGAGGAAAACAGACTCCAATGGTGTCCCCTCTCCTTTCTGCTTCGACACCCCAGACACTGTCTTCCAGAGCCTAATTTCCCCTGTGGGGCAGGAGGAATTCTTCACAGATTACTGGGAGAAGAAGCCCCTCCACCTCCAGAGGTCTGACCCAGCCTTGGCCTCCTACTACCAGTCTCTGTTCCAGCTCTCCGACCTGAAGGGGCTGTGCTCCCAGGGCCTGACATATGCCAGAGACCTCAATGTGTGCCGCTGCGTCCAGGGCAACAAGACTGTGTTGAACAAGGAGGGCCGTGTCAACTACAGCCAGCTCAGGAAGGACTTCAACCAGAAGAAGGCCACCATCCAGTTCCACCAGCCTCAGAGATTTAAGGTGAGAGTGGTGGACAGGTGTTTATCCACAGTGTTTTGTACTCCTGAGTCGTGCATTCTGGTCCGTGGTAGTATGAAACAGGAGTCTAATAAAAAGCATGATCTGGCGCACACCCAGAGAACATTATTTAGTGTAGAGGTGCTGACTAACGGTGAATAAACTGTAAGCTATAAAAACAAATAGAGTCGCACACTCTGTATAAACTCCCAGTAATTTATTGGGTAAGAAACCACCAACGTTTCAGCATCACTGTGCCTTCTAACCCTGAATAACCAGGAGTGAAGAGGTCCTAGTTAGCGCAACACTGTGGCAGTGTAGTGACAGATATCCTTTAGCTCAGATTCAGATTTGCCTATTTAAATTCGAAAGCCTTGAACTAGGATATGTTGGTGAACACAACAGTAATTAAAAGCTCTTGCACAGATATATCTGAACATCTTGGTCCATATTTGTGCAGAGCTGAACCCAATAGTATTCTATTAGGAGATTCTAAGCTGCCTGCTCTCCTCTAACTAACTGTGTGTCTCCAGGACGAGCTGTGGCGGATTCAGGAGAAGCTGGAGTGTTTCTTTGGGGCTCTGGTGGGCTCCAACGTCTACATCACCCCACAGGAGTCCCAAGGGCTACCCCCACACTACGACGACGTGGAGGTACAACACTGAACTAGCCCCAACATGGTCCACATCAGTGTAGTGTTCAGTGGGAACCAAACAGGAGAAAACATGTCATAGCTACCCATGGCGGCAGGTAGCTTAGTGGTTTAGACCGTTGTGCCAGTAACCGAAAGGTCGCTGGTTCTAATCCCTGAGCCGACTAGGTGAAAAATCTGTCGATGTGCCCTTGAGCAAGGCACTTAACCCTAATTGCTCCTGTAAGTCGCTCTGGATAAGAGCGTCTGCTAAATGACAAAAAAAAAAAAAACTCTAATTGTAACTTTCCATTTGGAATTATTTTGCTACGATGTTCCCTACTGAACATAGCCCAGCCTGCAATGTTTGTAGTATAGTTTGAGGGTTAGACAATATTTAATCATGTTTACATACTGTTTTACCCACATCATATGTATATACTGTATTCTAGTCATCCTATATAACTACTGCTGTACACACCGTTCCTATTCATATACTGTCCATACTATCTACACACCATCATATACATATATACTGAACAAAAATATAAACGCAACATGTAAAGTTTTGGTTTCATGAGATGAAATAAAAGATCCCCGAAATGTTCCATACGCACAAAAAGCTTATTTCTCTCAAATGTTTTGCACAAATCTGTTTACATCCCAGTTAGTGAGCATTTCTCCTTTGCCAAGATAATCCATCCACTTGGCAGATGTAGCATATCAAGAAGCTGATTAAACAATATGGTCATTACACAGGTGCACCTTGTGCTGGGGACAATAAAAGGCCCATTTAAAATGTGCAGTTTTGTCACACAACACAATGCCACAGATGTCTCAGGTATTGAGGGAGCGTGCAATTGGCATGCTGACTGCAGGAATGTCCACCAGAGCTGTTGCCAGAGAATTGAATGTTCATTTCTCTACCATAAGCCGCCTCCAACGTCGTTTTAGAGGATTTGGCAGTACGTCCAACGAACCTCACAACCGCAGTCACGTGTATCCACACCAGCCCAGGACCTCCACATCCGGCTTCTTCACCTGCGGGATCGTCTGAGATGAGCCACCCGGACAACTGATGAAACTTTGGGTTTGCACAACCGAATAATTTTGGCATAAACTCTCACAAACCATCTCAGGGAAGCTCATCTGCGTGCTTGTCGTGCTCTGGATCAACGTGTACGACGGCGTGTTCGAGTTCCCGCCAATAGCCAGCAACTTCGCACAGCCATCGAAGAGGAGTGGGACAACATTCCACAGGCCACAATCAACAGCCTGATTTAACTCTATGCAAAGGAGATGTGTCGCTCTGCATGAGGCAAATGGTGGTCACACTAGGTATCTGTGACCAACAGATGCATATCTGTATTCCCAGTCATGTGAAATCCATAGATTAGGGCCTAAATAATTTATTTCAATTGACTGATTTCCTTATATGAACTGTAAATCCTTGAAATTGTTTCATGTTGCATTTATTTTTGTTCAGTGTATATATTTATATTCCGGACTCTGACATTGCTCATTATGCTATTTCTTAATTTGTTTCTTAGAATTTTGGGGATTTGTGTGTATTGTTCTGTAATGTTCGGTTTTACTGCACTGTTGGAGCTAGAAACATAAGCATTTTGCTGCACCTGCGATAACATCTGCTAAATATGAGTACGCGACCAATAACATTTTATTTTATTTGACATTGGTGGCTTGGCCTCTCCCCAGGTGTTTATCCTCCAGTTGGAGGGCGAGAAACATTGGCGTCTGTACAGCCCCACAGTGCCCCTGGCGAGAGAGTACTGCGTGGAGCTTGAGGAGCGCATCGGCAGCCCCACCCACGACATCATATTGAAGGTATGTTAGGTGCAGGGTGAAGTTGCCCCTAATCTGGGTTAGTTTTGCATTTAATGGGGGCAATTGCTACATACATTTTGGGACTTTTAAATTAAAGATATACAGTGGCTTCAGAAAGTATTCAGACCCCTTGACTTTTTCCACATTTTGTTATGTTACAGCCTTGTTCTAAAATGGATTAAATTAAATGTTTCCCTCATCCATCTACACACAATACCCCAGAATGACAAAGTGAAAACGGATTTAAAAAACAGAAATACCTTATTTACATAAGTATTCAGACCCTTTGCTTTGAGACTCGAAATTGAGCTCAGGTGCATCCTGTTTCCATTGATCATCCTTGAGATGTTTTTACAACTTGATTTGAGTCCACCTGTGGAAAATTCAATTGATTGGACATGATTTGGAAAGGCACACACCTGTCTATATAAGTTCCCACAGTTGACAGTGCATGTCAGAGCAAAAACCAAGCCATGAGGTCGAAGGAATGGTCCGTAGAGCTCCGAGACAGGATTGTGTCGAGGCACAGATCTGGGGAAGGGTACAAAAAAAATTCTGCAGCATTGAAGGTCCCCAAGAACACACTGGCCTCATTTTTAAATGGAAGACGTTTAGAACCACCTAGACTCTTTCTAGAGCTGGCCGCCCGGCCAAACTGAGCAATCGGGGGAGAAGGGCCTTGGTCAGGGAGGTGACCAAGAACCCGATGGTCACTCTGACAGAGCTCTAGAGTTCCTCTGTGGAGATGGGAGAACCTTCCAGAAGGACAACACTCTGCAGCACTCCACCAATCAGGTCTTTATGGTAGAGTGGCCAGGCAGAAGCCACTCCTCAGTAAAAGGCACATGACAGCCCGCTTGGAGTTTGCCGAAAGGCACCGAATGTACTCTCAGACCATGAGAAACAAGATTCTCTGGTCTGAAGAAACCAAGATTGAACTCTTTGGCCTGAATGCCAAGCATCACGTCTGGAGGAAACCTGGCACCATCCCTACGGTGAAGCATGGTGCGGCGGCATCATGCTGTGGGGATGTTTTTCAGCGGCAGGGACTGTGAGACTAGTCAGGATTGAGGGAAAGATGAACGGAGCAAAGTACAGAAAGATCCTTAATGAAAACCTGCTCCAGAGTGCACAGGACCTCAGGCTGGGGCGAAGGATCACCTTCCAACAGGACAAAAACCTTAAGCACACAGCCAAGACAACGCAGGAGTGGCTTCGGGACAAGTCTGAATGTCCTTGAGTGGTCCAACCAGAGCCTGGACTTGAACCCAATCGAACATCTCTGGAGAGACCTGAAAATAGCTGTGCAGAGACGCTCCCCATCCAACCTGACAGAGCTTGAGAGGATCTGCAGAGAAGAATGGGAGGAACTCCCCAAATACAGGTGTGCCAAGCTTGTAGCGTCATACCCAAGAAGACTTTAGGCTATAATCGCTGCCAAAGGTGCTTCAACAAAGTACTGAGTAAAGGGTCTGAATACTTATGTAAATGTGATATTTCCGTTTATTCATTTATTTTTTACCAGTATCGCAATATGTTTTCCATTGCAAAAATAAAGAAATGTGACTCTGGATGACAACATAATGATGTTTGTTTCCAATATTATTTTCCTAAAGAAGTTTAATCCGCTTTGTGTTTTGTTTCCTTGCCACGATACTAATGAGCATTGTGCTACTGATGTCCTCCCGGCCCAACTATAAATGCCTCATGAGCTTAGTTTAACTGTAATACACTATCAGAACCCAACATTTAAGCCTGTTTTACTTCATTGTTTGCAAGCAATGTAATTGTAAACAAACACCTCTGTAGCCTCAAAACATGGTTAAAACTATAATTTTAATACCATGGACGGTCAATCCTTGCATCCATAGCTTTGTCTATGAATTTGAGTGGTTACATTTCTCCTGCCCCATCCCTCAGCTTTTTTACCAAAACAGTGGGGGGGTGTCCCACATTGCTATTGTTTGAACTGCAGATTGCCACTTTAAGGTTAAGATTGAGGGAAAGGAAGCTGATCCTAGATCTGCACCTAGGAGAAACTTCACTCCAGAGCAGGTACTTTACTCACAGCACAGGGTTAGCGACATGGGTCCCAGGAACAAGGGTCAGGCACTACTGAGCTTTAGCAAGAGAACATGCATGAGAAGACACACTTGTCTGATAACAAGTACAAACCAACCGACACCATTAATTCAGCAAGTATTGGTTCCGAATCCCAAACCTTTTTGTGCTGTGACCAGTCTAGAGCTTTAGGGGTTTCCTTGTTACCTGTCGAGTAAACAAAACCAATGTCTCTCTAGGCAAGACCAGTCAAAAGCCACAACCCGAAAGTAATCCGCAGTAGTGCACTTATGAGTCTTGATCCACATTTGGGAAACACTTCATTGGAGTATTTTGCAACGTAGTGTGACTTGTGGCCTGAGCTATTTGAGGGTAAGTGAGGGGGGGGGTGTTTGTCCTTTCTTTCCATAGGCAGGTGATCTGCTCTACTTCCCCAGAGGAACCATCCATCAGGCAGACACCCCCGTGGGAGTGGATCATTCTACCCACCTGACCCTCAGTACCTATCAGAACACGTACGTGAGACTCACTGTGTCAGCGACCCTCTGGTTGGGAAAAGGAATAGGCACACTATTAAAAACCTGATCTTTTATTTATACAACTATTAATATCATGACGTTTCAGCCGTCAATGGCCTTCGTCAGAATTTGCCAAATCGTAGCCTGACATATCTTCCCCTGGGATTCGAACTGGCAATGCCTCTCTCACCTCAACGCTATCTCAGCCCCACCACTTCTTAAGTTACTTTAACTTTTTTCTTCTCCTTTTCTTTTCGGTCTCTCTTTCCCATTGTTCACCTCAGGTCGTGGGGAGACTACCTGGCCAACGTCTTTCCCAATTTCTTGTATGACTCCCTTAAGACCAGTGACATCACCAGGAGGGTAGGCATGCCCAGGAGAATATTGATGGTGAGATCCACTTCCGTACTCTGTTCCAACACTTAAACATTTCATCCTTCCTTCTGTCCTTCCTCGAGGGAAACACTCATCTGCCATGGTCGGATTGGTGAATGGGAGTGATAACTTACAGTTCAGTAATTACCTAAAGGAGGAATAAGGAATTTGAACTGAGTTGAATGTTTAAAATAAAGTTGGAAATTTTGTTGTCACTATTGTTGCATGTTCTGCTGAATTCTAGATAGAAGATATTGCAATTTCGTTTCATAATAGAAATTACAATGTAGGCCTATTGAAAATAATAGTGGCCTACCTGCATAGTTCAGTCTTATCTACCGCTATCTATTAAGTACTATAACTGCGTGTGTGTGTGAACCAGGGAGCAAACGCACCCCCAGACACAAGCAGGCAGTTGGCCTCATTACTGAGGAGCGTGGCAGATCAGATGGAGAGGGGCGAACACCAACTCCGTGCCGGGGACATGAAGAGGGACTTTGCCCTCCACAGACTACCACCATACACACCAGAGCAAGACGACATCTCATCACCAGGTGTGTGTCTTGCTGAATAATAGTTAAAAGTCGAACGTTTATTATAGACAGTGTGTGTTGCCCATAGAATGTACAACAATAAATGGACACAGCCATATTCTGAGATATGAATGGATTTGAATGAGAAATGGACAGTGGCGTTTTTCTACCTAGAAGTGACGTTTCTGTACAGGCCACAGCTACAGATATGGGTCTAAATAGTGATGTGCATTGATACTTTAGAATGCGCCTCTATTAAGTTCTTCTGACAGATCTGTCCGGGACGCTTGCTGAATCTGAGCTAAGCAGGGAGAGTAACATTTATAGTAAGGTCTGGAAAATAGTGTTGGGGCATTGAATATGGATAGGTACAGTATCTCTAGCCACTTTGTTCTGTATCGGGGTCTTTCTATAAATAATGGGGCCAATGTGTGACATAAAAAGAAAAATTATTTTCATGCAATTCCACATGTGTACTTAGAGGAATATATGCAAATTGGCCCATAACTCAACCTATACAACAACATAGGCCTAAGACTATACATCCTTTAAACAGGGTTCATACAGACATTGGCAAGTCAAATTCAAGGACTTTTTCAAGCACTTAATTGTAATTTACAAGGACCTCAATGTTATACAATTGTGCGGCCTGTAGCCTAGCGGTTAAGAGCATTGGGCCAGTAACCGACTGTGAAAAATCTGTCTGTGCCTTTGAGCAAGGGTACTTAACCCTAATTGCTCCTATAAGACACTCTGGATAAGAGCGTCTGCTAAATTACTAAGATGTAATAATTTAGATAAATGTACATATAGAGCTTAATATAGAGCCCCCATTCCAAAAAGTGTCAATGTTTTAGGCCTTGCCAATGCATTGATTTTCTAATTATTCTAAAATATGTGAATAATGTGGATTTGCCTGACTAAATAAATTGCCTATAATAATTACAAGGACTTTTCAAGCACCAAATTGAAAACATTTCTAGGTAGGCCTATTCCAGTACTTGAATTTCTGAGCTCCAAATTCAAGTTCAAGTGGGCTACATCAAACCCGTTATATTGTTTGAAATTGCAGGTGTAACATGGAAACCGAAATATATTTGTCTTGCTATTTCATTACCAGATTATCTTGTGAAGAAGCTCACTAGCTCACTAGTCCCCTGTAGCTCATGGCGCTTGCAACGCCAGGGTTGTGGGTTTGTTTCCCACGGGGGGCCAGTATGAAAATGTATGCACTCACTAACTGTAAGTCACTCTGGATAAGAGCGTCTGCTAAAATGTAAAATGTAGGCTATGTAATTTGTTGTCATTATATCCAGAATAATGTATAGGAATAGCATTGGGTGTTGCACAATAGTCTACACAGTCCAATCCGAGGCACAAAAACATGAAAACATGAACTCATTACCTTGATGCTTTCTCTGTTAAATCTAACAACACCCTGCTGTAAATCAAGCAGACTACAATAGATGATCAACATCAATTCACTAGGGATATTAGATCCAATGTGGATCGAGTCACAATTGTCTTCACCGGCGTAACGAATGAGACACCCAAATATTCTGGACATTCCTTGCGGACACCTTTTTATCAGCACTTGGGCTGTTGTAGCATCGCATGCGCTATCACAACAGCTGTTCCTCACTTGACTGTCATTCTGAAAATTCCTTCCTGTGTCAGATGATGATGTGTGAAATTATCATGGAGTAATTAAACAGCTCGACACCAAATGCGCATCCAACAGGTATTATATGTAATTATTGGAGAACCACATTAATGACAGTATCGATTTAGGTTTTAAGTATCAAGGTAAGATTACTCTTTCTGTTAGAAGCATTCTATTTTGCAATTGCATAATGTTTGGAGGATTTGTGTGCCCATGAAAACTGTTTTCACCACGTTACATAAGAAGACACAAAATGATATGTAGTTACACTGCATTTCTGAGATCCCTATACCAAAAACTGTCCGACAGCTAGAGCCAGGATTCTTACAGGGTTCAAGTTCAATGTCTAATTTAACTGATTAATGGTTAATGAGCTGTATAAGGCCATAAATCAACAGGAAAACGCTAATCCAGAGGCAGCGCTCCTAGTGGCCGGGGACTTTAATGCAGGGAAACTTAAATCCGTTCTACCTAATTTCTACCAGCATGTTAAATGTGCAATCAGAGGGAAAAAAACTCCAAAAGACCACCTTTACTCCACACACAGAGGCGCATACAAAGCTTATAAGAAATCCCGCTATGCCCTCTGACGAACCATCAAACAGGCAAAGAGTCAATACAGGACTAAGATTGAATCGTACTACACCGGCTCTGACGCTCGTCGGATGTGGCAGGGCTTGAAAACTATTACAGACTACAAAGGAAAGCACAGCCGCGAGCTGCCCAGTGACACAAGACTTCCAGACGAGCTAAACCACTTCTATGCTCGCTTCGAGGCAAGCAACACTGAAGCATGCATGAGAGCACCAGCTGTTCCGGATGACTATGTGATCACGCTCTCCGTATCCGATGTGAGTAAGACTTTTAAGCAGGTCAACATTCACAAGGCCGCAGGGCCAGACGGATTACCAGGACGTGTACTCCGAGCATGTGCTGACCAACTGGCAAGTGTCTTCACTGACATTTTCAACATGTCCCTGACTGAGTCTGTAATACCAACATGTTTCAAACAGACCACCATAGTCCCCGTGCCCAAGGACTCTAAGATAACCTGCCTAAATGACTACCGACCCGTAGCACTGACGTCTGTAGCCATGAAGTGCTTTGAAAGGCTGGTCATGGCTCACATCAACACCATTATCCCAGAAACCCTAGACTCACTCCAATTGGCATACCGCCCCAACAGATCCACAGATGATGCAATCTCTATTGCTCTCCACACTGCCCTTTCCCACCTGGACAAGAGGAACACCTACGTGAGAATGCTATTCATTGACTACAGCTCAGCATTCAACACATTGTGCCCTCAAAGCTCATCACTAAGCTCAGGATCCTGGGACTAAACACCTCCCTCTGCAACTGGATCCTGGACTTCCTGATGGGCCGCCCCCAGGTGGTAAGGGTAGGTAACAACACATCTGCCACACTGATCCTCAACACGGGGGCCCCTCAGGGGTGCGTGCTCAGTCCCCTCCTGTACTCCCTGTTCACCCATGACTGCATGGCCAGGCACTACTCCAACACCATCATTACGTTTGCCGACGACACAACAGTGGTAGGCCTGATCACCGACAACGATGAGACAGCTTACAGGGAGGAGGTCAGAGACCTGGCCGTGTGGTGCCAGGATAACAACCTCTCCCTCAACGTGACCAATACAAAGGAGATGATTGTGCACTACAGGGAAAAAAAGAGGACTGAGCACGCCCCCATTCTCATCGACGGGGCTGTAGTGGAACAGGTTGAAAGCTTCAAGTTCCTTGGTGTCCACTTCACCAACGAACTATCATGGTCCAAACACACCAAGACAGTCGTGAAGAGGGCACGACAAAGCCTATCCCCCCTCAGGAGACTGAAAATATTTGGCATGGGTCCTCAGATCCTCAAAAAATTATACAGCTGCACCATCGAGAGCATCCTGACTGGTTGCATCACCGCCTGGTATGGCAACTGTTGGCCTCCGACCGCAAGGCACTACAGAGGGTAGTGCGTACGGCCCAGTACATCACTGGGGCCAAGCTTCCTGCCATCCAGGACCTCTATACCAGGCGGTGTCAGAGGAAGGCCCTCAAAATTGTCAAAGACTCCAGCCACCCTAGTCATAGACTGTTCTCTCTGCTACCGCACGGCAGCGGTACCGGAGTGCCAAGTCTAGGTCCAAAAGACTTCTCAACAGCTTCTACCCCCAAGCCATAAGACTCCTGAACAGCTAATCATGGCTACCCGGACTTTGCACAGCCCGTCTATTTGTCACATGCGCCGAATACAACCGGTGTGGACCTTACCGTGAAATGCTTACTTACAAGCCCTTGACCAACAATGCCGTTCAAGAAAGAATTAAGAAAATATTTACCAAATAATCTAAAGTAAAGAATAATAAAAAGTAACACAATAAAATAACAATAACGAGGCTATATACAGTGGGGAGAACAAGTATTTGATACACTGCCGATTTTGCAGGTTTTCCTACTTACAAAGCATGTAGAGGTCTGTAATTTTTATCATAGGTAAAATCACATTGTATGATTTTTAAGTAATTAATGTGCATTTTATTGCATGACATAAGTATTTGATACATCAGAAAAGCAGAACTTAATATTTGGTACAGAAACCTTTGTTTGCAATTACAGAGATCATATGTTTCCTGTAGGTCTTGACCAGGTTTGCACACACTGCAGCAGGGATTTTGGCCCACTCCTCCATACAGACCTTCTCCAGATCCTTCAGGTTTCGGGGCTGTCGCTGGGCAATACAGACTTTCAGCTCCCTCCAAAGATTTTCTATTGGGTTCAGGTCTGGAGACTGGCTAGGCCACTCCAGGACCTTGAGATGCTTCTTACGTAGCCACTCCTTAGTTGCCCTGGCTGTGTGTTTCGGGTCGTTGTCATGCTGGAAGACCCAGCCATGACCCATCTTCAATGCTCTTACTGAGGGAAGGAGGTTGTTGGCCAAGATCTTGCGATATATGGCCCCATCCATCCTCCCCTCAATACGGTGCAGTTGTCCTGTCCCCTTTGCAGAAAAGCATCCCCAAAGAAAGATGTTTCCACCTCCATGCTTCATGGTTGGGATGGTGTTCTTGGGGTTGTACTCATCCTTCTTCTTCCTCCAAACACAGCGAGTGGAGTTTAGACCAAAAAGCTCTATTTTTGTCTCATCAGACCACATTACCTTCTCCCATTCCTCCTCTGGATCATCCAGATGGTCATTGGCAAACTTCAGACGGGCCTGGACATGCGCTGGCTTGAGCAGGGGGACCTTGCGTGCGCTGCAGGATTTTAATCCATGACGGCGTAGTGTGTTACTAATGGTTTTCTTTGAGACTGTGGTCCCAGCTCTCTTCAGGTCATTGACCAGGTCTTGCCGTGTAGTTCTGGGCTGATCCCTCACCTTCCTCATGATCATTGATGCCCCACGAGGTGAGATCTTGCATGGAGCCCCAGACCGAGTGTGATTGACCGTCATCTTGAACTTCTTCCATTTTCTAATAATTGCGCCAACAGTTGTTGCCTTCTCACCAAGCTGCTTGCCTATTGTCCTGTAGCCCATCCCAGCCTTGTGCAGGTCTACAATTTTATCCCTGATGTCCTTACACTGCTCTCTGGTCTTGGCCATTGTGGAGAGGTTGGAGTCTGTTTGATTGAGTGTGTGGACAGGTGTCTTTTATACAGGTAATGAGTTCAAACAGGTCTAGTTAATACAGGTAATGAGTGGAGAACAGGAGGGCTTCTTAAAGAAAAACTAACAGGTCTGTGAGAGCCGGAATTCTTACTGGTTGGTAGGTGGTCAAATACTTATGTCATGCAATAAAATGCAAATGAATTACTTAAAAATCATACAATGTGTTTTCATACAGACCTCTACATGCTTTGTAAGTAGGAAAACCTGCAAAATCGGCAGTGTATCAAATACTTGTTCTCCCCACTGTACTAGGTACCGGTACCGAGTCAATGTGCGGGGTTACAGGTTAGTCGAGGTAATTTGTATGTACAGTGAGGGAAAAAAGTATTTGATCCACTGCTGATTTTGTACGTTTGCCCACTGACAAAGAAATGATTAGTCTATAATTTTAATGGTAGGTTTATTTGAACACTGAGAGACAGAATAACAACAAAAAAATCCAGAAAAATGCATGTCAAAATGTTATAAATTGATTTGCATTTTAATGAGGGAAATAAGTATTTGACCCCCTCTCAATCAGAAAGATTTCTGGCTCCCAGGTGACTTTTATACAGGTAACGAGCTGAGATCAGGAGCACACTCTTAAAGGGAGTGCTCCTAATCTCAGCTTGTTACCTGTATAAAAGACACCTGTCCACAGAAGCAATCAATCAATCAGATTCCAAACTCTCCACCATTGCCAAGACCATAGAGCTATCCAAGGATGTCAGGGACAAGATTGTAGACCTACACAAGGCTGGAATGGGCTACAAGACCATCGCCAAGCAGCTTGGTGAGAAGGTGACAACAATTGGTGCGATAATTTGCAAATGGAAGAAACACAAAACAACTGTCAATCTCCCTCAGCCTGGGGCTCCATGCAAGATCTCACATCGTGGAGTCGCAATGATCATGAGAACGGTGAGGAATCAGCCCAGAACCACACGGGAGGATCTTGTCAATGATCTCAAGGCAGCTGGGACCATAGTCACCAACAAAACAATTGGTAACACACTACGCCATGAAGGACTGAAATCCTGCAGCGCCCGCAAGGTCCCCCTGCTCAAGAAAGCACATATACATGCCTGTCTGAAGTTTGCCAATGAACATCTGAATGATTCAGAGGAGAACTAGATGAAAGTGTTGTGGTCAGATGAGACCAAAATTGAGCTCTTTGGCATCAACTCAACTCGCCGTGTTTGGAGGAGGAGGAATGCTGCCTATGACCCCAAGAACACCATCCCCACCGTCAAACATGGAGGTGGAAACATTATGCTTTGGGGGTGTTTTTCTGCTAAGGGGACAGGACAACTTCACTGCATCAAAGGGACGATGGAGGGGGCCATGTACCGTCAAATCTTGGGTGAGAACCTCCTTCCCTCAGCCAGGGCATTGAAAATGGGTCGTGGATGGTTATTCCAGCATGACAATGACCCAAAACACACGGCCAAGGCAACAAAGGAGTGGCTCCAGAAGGAGCACATTAAGGTCCTGGAGTGGCCTAGCCAGTCTCCAGACCTTAATCCCATAGAAAATCTGTGGAGGGAGCTGAAGGTTCGAGTTGCCAAACGTCAGCCTCGAAACCTTAATGACTTGGAGAAGATCTGCAAAGAGGAGTGGAACAAAATCCCTCCTGAGATGTGTGCAAACCTGGTGGCCAACTACAAGAAACGTCTGACCTCTGTGATTGCCAACAAGGGTTTTGCCACCAAGTACTAAGTCATGTTTTGCAGAGTGGTCAAATACCTATTTCCCTCATTAAAATGCAAATCAATTTATAACATTTTTGACATGCGTTTTTCTGGAATTTTTGTTGTTATTCTGTCTCTCACTTTTCAAATAAACCTACCATTAAAAGTATAGACTGATCATGTCTTTGTCAGTGGGCAAACGTACAAAATCAGCAGGGGATCAAATATTTTTATCCCTCACTGTAGGTAGGGGTAAAGTGACTAATATACACCGGGTAGCAGCAGTGTAAAAACAAATGGATCTGAGGACCCATGCCAAATCTTTTCAGTCTCCTGAGAGGGAAAAGGTGTTGTCTTGCCCTCTTCACGGCTGTCTTGGTGTGTTTGGACCATGATAGTTTGTTGGCGATGTGGACACCAAGGAACTCTCAACCCGCTCCACTACAGCCCCGTCGATGTTAATGGGGGCCTGTTCGGCCCACCTTTTCCTGTAGTCCACGATCAGCTCCTTTGTCTTGCTCACATTGAAGGAGAGGTTGTTGTCCTGGCACCACACTGCCAGGTCTCTAACCTCCTCCCTATAGGCTGTCTCAACGTTGTCGGTAATCAGGCCTACCACTGTTGTATCGTCAGAAAACTTAATGATGGTGTTGGAGTCGTGTTTGGCCACGCGGTCGTAGGTGAACAGGGAGGACAGGAGGGGACTAAGCACGCACCCCTGAGGGGCCCCAGTGTTGAGGATCAGCATGGCAGACATGCTGTTGCCTACCCTTACCACCTGGGGGCGGCCCGTCAGGAAGTCCAGGATCCAGTTGCAGAGGGAGGTGTTTAGTCCCAGGGTCCTTAGCTTAGTGATGAGCTTTGTGGGCACTATGGTGTTGAACGCTGAGCTGTAGTCAATTAACAGCATTCTCACATGGGTGTTCCTTTTGTCCAGGTGGGAAAGGGCAGTGTGGAGTGCGATTGAGATTGCATCATCTGTGGATCTGTTGGGGCGGTATGCGAATTGGAGTGGGTCTAGTGTATCCGGGATG
Source organism: Coregonus lavaretus (assembly GCF_964263955.1). NCBI lineage: Eukaryota > Metazoa > Chordata > Actinopteri > Salmoniformes > Salmonidae > Coregonus > Coregonus lavaretus. Next base: position 12,705,038 of record NC_140002.1, read on the forward strand.
ATGCTGTTGATGTGAGCCATGACCAGCCTTTCAAAGCACTTCATGGCTACCGACGTGAGTGCTACGGGGCGGTAATAATTTAGGCAGGTTACCTTCGCTTCCTTGGGCACAGGGACTATAGTGGTCTGCTTGAAACATGTAGGTATTACAGACTCAGTCAGGGAGAGGTTGAAAATGTCAGTGAAGACACTTGCCAGTTGGTCCGTGCATGCTTTGAGTACACATTCTGGTAATCCGTCTGGCCCCGCGGCTTTGTGAATGTTGACCTGTTTAAAGGTCTTGCTCACAGCGGCTACCAAGAGCATTATCACACGGTCGTCTGGAACAGCTGGTGCTCTCATGCATGCCTCAGTGTTGCTTGCCTCGAAGCGAGCATAGGCTCGCGTCACTTGGTAGGTTCGCGTCACTTGGCAGCTCGCGGCTGGGTTTCCACTTGTACGTAATCGTTTTCAAGCCCTGCCACATCCGACGAGCGTCAGCCGGTGTAGTAGGATTCAATCTTAATCCTGTATGTCACATGAGTTTGGACAAATCTGTCAAGACACCAACCATGATAAAGGGTTAAACAGGTTTTTAAATCAACTCGTGAATTTTAAGGAATATACAGTGAGCACCATAATTCATTGGACAGTGACCATTTTATTTTTATTTTGGTTCTGTACTCTAGCACTTTGAGTTTGAAAGGATACAATGACAATGAGGGTGAAGTGCAGACTGTCAGCTTTAATTTGAGGGTATTTTCATACATATCGGTCCCCTCCATTTTCGGGCATCAAAAAACATTGGACAGTTTAACATAATGTAGAATAAAGTAATCATTGTTAATATTTGGTCGCATATCCTTTGCATGCAATGACTGCTTGAAGTCTGCGATCCATCGACATCACCAGACGCTGGGTATTTTCCCTGGTGATGCTCTGCCAGGCCTGTACTGCAGCCATCTTCAGTTCCTGCTTGTTTCGGGGACTTATTGCCTTCAGTCTCCTCTTCAGCATGTAAAATGCATGTTCAATTGGATTCAGATCCGGTGATTGACTCGGCCAGTCAAGGATTTTCCACTTTTTGGCCATCAAAAACCCCTTCGTTGCTCTAGCAGTAATTCTGTAGACTTCAGAATTCATTGTTCTACTTCTGTCTGCAGTCACATCATCGATGAAGACAAGTGAGCCTGTTCCACTGGTAGCCATACAGGCCCAAGCCATAACATCCCCTCCACCATGTTTCACAGTTGAGGTGATATGCTTTGGATCATGGGCATTTCTTTTTTTTCCTCCACACTTTCCTTTTTCCATCACTCTGGTACATGTTATTCTTTGTCTCATCTGTCCACAATAATTTTTTCCAGAACTCTTGGGGCTCTTTTAGGTGCTTTTTAGCAAACTGTAATCTCGCCTTTCTGTTCTTCAGGCTTATCAGTGGTTTGCATCTTGTAGTGTACCCTCTGTAGTCCTGCTGGTGTAGTCTTCTACGTATGGTAGACTTTGACACATCTACACCTGCATTCAGGAGAGTGTTTTTGATCTGTTGGCTGTTGTCAGGGGGGTTTTCTTCACCATAGAGAGTATTCTCCGGTCATCCACTACAGTGGTCTTCCTCGGTCTACTGGGTCTTTTGACATAATTGAGTTCACCGGTTGTATTTTTCTTGTTAATGATGAACCAAACTGTTGACTTGGGCATGGCCAGGGTTTTTGCAATGTTCCTGATTGATTGATTTTCATTTCTGAGCCTTATGACGGCCAGCTTCATTTGCATCGACACTGCTGTCTTCCTCATGTTGTCACACCCCAACAACAACCTCCAAAGGCAATAGCAAAGTCTAGAATCAATACTATTCATCAACAGCTCTCCTGCATTCACTAACGACACAAATGAATACACCTACCTAACGACACACACATCTGTGAAGCCAATTTAACAAATACTTGTAGTACCTTAAAATGCGGGGACCATGTAAGTTCTAATCCCCGAGCCGACTAGGTGAAAAATCTGTCGATGTGCCCTTGAGCAAGGCACTTAACCCTAATTGCTCCTGTAAGTCGCTCTGGATAAGAGCGTCAGCTAAATGACCAATTATTTTAATTATTTATGTACAAAAGGTGCTGTCATTTCTAAACGGTTCATCCGATATGTATGAAAATACCCTCAAATTAAAGCTGACAATTTGCACTTCAACCTCATTGTCATTGTATCCTTTCAAACTCAAAGTGCTAGAGTACAGAACCAAGATAACAAAAAAATGGTCACTGACCAATGAATTATGGCGCTCACTGTAGCTATGTTCCCCTCTTATGTCTTAAAGTAATGACATGAAACAAATTGGCAGATTATTATCAATGACTTATCAACAGCTGTAATAAGTTGTCCAGCGTAGGAAATAGTCACTGGTACCCTAGTTTATAGAAAGACCAATCACCATCTTGCTCAAAACAAGCCTTTTGGAGCCAACGGTTGCGCTGTAAATACTAAAGGAAGTAGACGCATTCCATGGTCAAAGCCTGCCTCTTGTAGATCTGAAAGATTTAATCAGTAATATGGTACCTGTCGTGGCCAGAGGCGAAGAAAGCAGCAGGCAATGTTGGAAAACTTTAGTACCTTCCTTCAGGAACCAAGAGTATTAAGTAACTAATATGGTACACCTTATAGCTATCCAATCCTTTCAGATCTACAAGAAGTTCCCAGGAGGAGTTCAATGTGAAATTGGGCATGAGTGTGTACATGTATTAGCGTAGGTCCTTTCTCTCTATATCTAATCTGTGTGTGTGTTCTTCTCAGCTGGAAAGATGCCTGCTTTAGAAGATACGGTGTGTCTGAGGTTTAAAGACCACATCCTGGTGTCTTTGGAGACTTGTCAAAGCCCATCAGTAAGTGCCTTCAGTTGTAACAATTTACATATTTTACCTAGCTGCTCTTGGACTAACGTGTGTGTGTGTTTAGGATGGGTCGGTATCGTTGGTGGTCGATGTGATGCACTCTCTGAGGAACAGAAGGGAGAAACACATGATGGGACAGAGTGGTGATGATGATGATGATGATGATGATAGTGGTGAAGAGGAGGAAGAGGAGGAAGATGCACCCTCTGAGGTAACCTGGCACATGTTGCATAGACAATGTATTCAGTTGACATCACAATATCATGTATGGATATTGGATTTGTGTCAAGGTACCTCTACCATTTGGATATTATAGTAGATTATACACTGTGCCAGTCAGCCAGGATTTTAAATGGTTTATGAATGAAGATGTTTATGTAACTGTAATTCATATTGACCCTCATCAAAGTATCGAATCAGAAGCTATATGTCTGTAGATGAGGCCCAATTCCTGATATTTTGTTTACACAGGCAAAATGCATTGTCATGTTTCAGACTGTCTGTAAGGTTAGGCTCTGTCTCAGTCGTCATATCTCTCCGCCTATTTCCTAGACCCCCGGCATGACCTTCCCCTTCGAAGACCTCCCGGCCATCAGGCAGCTGCAGGCGGGACAGCCCATCCCTGTGGTTCAGCTAAAAAGGGGCTTGGACAATGACAAAGTCCAGATGGCGCTGGTGCTCTGGTCGGAGGGCCTGCTGGAGGTGTGCTAATACCCCAACAGCGTACTCTGACACCAACAACCACTGCTTTCCATTAGGTCATACAAATCAATAAAGAGTCCTTTATTCTACAGTTTACTTCATCTCGTTTAAACGTGTGTGTGTGAGATTTTTGTTTTGTCTGTTTACAGATCTGAAACAACTGTAAATGTAATATTGTAACATACTTTATCGACTGGAAACACTTCAAATACATCAACATTGCTTGGGGAAAGCGGGGGAGTTGACACAGGGATGTGGTTGGCTCGATCCGAGTCTGCTCTGGGGGCTTAACACCCCTTAGAGCTGCCAATGCAAAGTGTCTGTAGGCAAACAGACTTTCTTGGTTCCACAGGTACACTGTAGTTGAAGAGATCGGTGAACTCGGGCTGGATGATGTGTGCTGTGAAGAGAGCAGCAGTTATCAGACCTGGTCCTGGCCTTTCTGCCACCCTAGGCATGACAAAAAACATTGCCCCCACCCCATTCCCCTAAAAATAGCAAAGTCCCAGTAAGCAAAATTAGGTTTAAAATATGTATTTTCCAGATGTTGAAGTTAGGTTCAATTTAGGTTCTGAATGAAATGTGAAAATACGTTTCTGGACGTTGAAAAATACCTATATTACGGACATTGAAATCAGGTTCATTTTCAGTTCTGAATGAAAGTTGAAAAGACATAATTTATAGACATTTATGTTTGGACCAAATCAAGGCCAGTCCAAAAACAAACGTGGAAATCTAGGCAGGTCCAGACAGTACCAAAAAAAGATCTATGCGTACTGGGGTGTAGACTACAGTGTCTGCCTGCAATGGAATTTTATGAATGCCCATCTATGTGTTAGGCATACTGTTTGTAAAACACCAAAAGCCGGCTGGTCTGGAGAGGACCTAAAAAAGACGCCAAAAAGACGTCGGCGTCGGTCCTTCCTTACTGGGGTTTAGCCTACATGTCTGCCTGCAATAGAATTTTATGAATGCCCATCCATGTGGTAGGCCTACTGTTTGTAAAACAGGCCGTTGCATTGGCTTTAGTCCTGATTCCTGTGACTAATCAATTTGGCTATTTATAAGCTCTGAAAATCAGCAGCTACCCAACGTTATAAGGAGTTATCCTGAGCCTATTTGCAATGAGAAGCAATGTGTTTACACAGCGAGAAATGCAGAAGTATTTTCTTTTTCGCTATGATCATAAAACAATTTATTGATACAAACTTGAAACCATCATGACTACTTAGCCCACGGGGTGAACCCTTACAAAAAAAAGATTGCTGTTTTGAAACTGCAGTAAAAGTGCAGTAACTGCAGTCAACAGTGGTATTTTGGACGCAGTAATTGCAGAATAACTGCAGTTGAACTGCATTAACTGCAGTTACACCGCAAAATTACTGCAGTAAAAAATATTATTTTGGACGCAGTATTTGCAGCATACTGCAATCTTTTTTCGTAAGGGAAACTCTTGGACCGCAGTTGTGAGTAGCCCGATTGTCCATTCCATATTGTCCATTTTACTTTGAGGATGTTTTGTTTGTTAATATGGCTTTATTTTTTGATTGGGTGCCATTTGGGTTAGGCTATTTGATCACCTGCATGATGTAAAAAAGTGTCCATCTTATTATTACATTGTCATACATTTTATCTCCAGCCTGTAGGCTACAGAAAAGGCAACATTCTCTTTCTACCATAGGCTATATCTGCTACATGATTTATGATATATTTTTTTTGGGACGGAACGTTGGTGGAGCGCCGCAGCGATGCGTCTCTCCAACAGCAGCCTGGAGAGGCGTGCTCGGAATTGACAAGCGAAATATGTTGCGCAATTGATCAAGTGGACACTGCTTATCACAGGGCGGCATCAGCGCTCAACTAAAAAGCTCATATGCCACTGGTTGAGAGAAATCGTCATTGTTTTTTGGCAGAATAATGTGAGGTTTTATGTGTTGTTGGAGGCTATGTTTCGACCAGAATCGATGCCTCTGTTTGACAACTCTTCGCTCCAAAAGATTGGCCGCTTCGTGGGCATATGCATGAACCTATTCAAGTAAGTAAATACATTTTGAAAATGTTTTTAAAAACTATGTATTATTAGATAACTACAGCAGGCCACTGTGTGTAGGCTAATGAGCTTTACAGAACTAAGTGAAATATCACCAGCTAACGTTAGTTAACTTTATATTAGCTTGTTATCTTGATGTTGGCCTATTTATCATTGTAAATTAAAAACTCATGCTCCAAATGCATTTGTACTGAACAAAAATCTAAATGCAAAGTGTTGGTCCCATGTTTCATTAGCTGAATTAAAAGGTCCCAGAAATGTTCCATATGCACAAAAAGCTTATTTCTCTAAAATGTTGTGCACAAATTTGTTTACATCCCTGTTGGTGAGCATTTTTCCTTTGTCAAGATAATCCATCCACCTGACAGGTGTGGCATATCAAGAAGCTGATTAAACAGCATGATCATTGCACAGGTGCACCTTGTGCTGGGGACAATAAAAGGCCACTCTAAAATGTGCAGTTTTGTCACACAACACAATGCCACAGATGTCTGAAGTTTGAGGGAGCTTGCAATTGGCATGCTGACTGCAGGAATGTCCACCAGAGCTGTTGCCAGAGAATTGAATGTTCATTTCTCTACCATAAATCGCCTCCAACATTGTTTTAGAGAATTTGGCAGTACGTCCAACAAGCCTCACAACCGCAGACCACGTGTAACCACGCCAGCTCAGGACCTCCACATCCGGCTTCTTCACCTGCGGGATCGTCTGAGACCAGCCACCCAGACAGCTGATGAAACTGAGGAGTATTTATGTCTGTAATAAAGCCCTTTTGTGGGGAAAAACTCATTCTGATTGGCTGGGCCTGGCTCCCAAGTGGGTGGGCCTATGCCCTCCCAGGCCCACCCATGACTGCGCCCCTGCCCAGTCATGTGAAATCCATAGATTACAGCCTCATTTATTTATTTCAATTGACTGATTTCCTTACATGAACTGTAACTCAGTAAAATCGTTGAAATTGTTGCATTTTATATTTATTGTTCAGTATAGATAACAGCAATGGAAGAGGGTGAAAGGATTTTCTGCTCCAGCTGTCAGAAAAGGGAGTAGGTGGACTAGTTAATATAGTGGAGGTTGTGGGATGACATTAAGAAAATATTCTCCTGTTTTAGTCCCTAGAGAGGAAAACTATGAAGACAGACAGATAAATGATAGTCAGGGCTGTCTAATTGTAATAAAGTGAAGCCTGTTTCTTTGTGATGTCTGTCCTCAGATATGGAGAGCTGCGAAAGCATGTCTGCAGATGAAGAGGTCCCAGTGAATGTCCCAAGAGACTGCTGGCACATCCTTGTATGCCATGGGGTTGTATGTGCACTTATGGTAGCACATGTTGTATTTAACAATACAGTTAAAAGTCACACACAATGTAGGCTACAAACTTATTACAACTGTAGCAGGCCAATCCTTCTGGAGGTATGCTGGGTGTGCAGGTTTCTGTTCCAGCCAAGCACTAACACACCTGATTCAACTTATCAAACCTAATGAGTTGATAATAATGTGTATTATTGCTGGGCTAGAAGTCTGCTCACCCAGTAGATCAGGGAGTGGAGCAAGGTTGGCCACCTCTGGTATGGACTTTTTTGTTCACCTGAAATAATGCTCAGTAAGATGTCTAACATTTACAAACAAGTTAGATTATTTGTACATTTTGAAATTATATTTTGATTAATTCAATGTTGATTCATTTAAGTGTTTAAACTTGTTTTAATTGTTAATTAAAAAGCATTATTCAAGATGAACTAGTGTCAATGTTCATTCATCACAGATCACAATTCTGCAATAAAAAGGTATGAATGGGATCAGTCTCTAATTTGTCTGTGTTTCTGTGTTGCTTTCTCAAATGATATGACCTTGTTGTCCAGTTGTGAGCTCTCCAATCAGTTTTATTTGGTTGTCACTCTGTCTCAGGATATCAGACATGTGAACCCATTTTGCAGCTTATGATAATGGCATGCATCACCAATGCAGCCAAGAGGCCTACAGTATGATGGCATAACTGGCCTAATGGGCATGTGCAATCAATGTGCCCCTTGTCATTGTACATCTGAAGCAGGGAATAGCTACTCACACATAATTTGCATATTGATGAGCTAGCTATATGTTCTGAATTTAAAATGATACCAGTAGATAATGTATATGAGGCTAACCATAAGCCAGATTTTCTACATTATTTTTCTGACATTAAATTGTTTAGTGCAAATGCAACCCTTGTATTCTAGGTATAGTACTGTACATGAAAATAAGGAGCTGGCAATTTGAAGACTAATTAAAAATGTCAAAAGGAAAATAATGGGGTGTGGGGAGCGAGAGAGTGTAATTCTACCTCGTTTATTTGCTGAGAATGATTTTAGAATACAGAGACTAAATCAGAAGGTCAATGGCATGGAGGAGGATTGCAGAGATGTTGATTGTGGGTAAAGAGAGATTTGCACAACAATGTTTGCATGTCAAGGCCACAATTTCCTTTACCCAAAGTACCCATTTATGTGCATGTAGGCCTATGACGTATTTCACAGGAAGTTAGCTATAATCATCAATGTCATGACACAAGTATAATGAAAGAGCGATAAACTATAATATATGAGAATCATAATGTTAAGATACCATAATCCAATTGGTAGCATATTACATGGAAAATTCATGATTAGTGTGTCATTTACAATGTTATAATGCGTGTTACTGATGATTTCTAGCCTTTGGTGGGCAAATTTCAGTTGAGGTTTAGGTTTAGGTTGCTCGATGTTCATAACCAGCTAGCAGCACAAGAAACACGTTGTGCAAATCTCTCTTCACCCACCATCAACACCAATTGACCTTATGATTTTGTCTCTGTATTCTAGCAAAGCAAAATCATATAGAATTGGAAAACCAGACACAGCGATGATTGGCTTTCCTCCATCTCTTTTGGTTATGTTTGCCCGGAACTAATAACAGGCAGAACTACGTTTATGAATGAAAGATTTTCAAGCAAAGATCTGCTCACCTTCCCACAATCCCCTGCGCATTGCTCCGCGTGCTCCCGTTGAAATTGAATGGGGGCGACACTTCGTCTGGCGAATTCGGAAGTGGTGGAAACCTACGTAATGAGCGGGCCAGCCCCGGCAGTTATTATTATTTTTTTAATTTTTTTATTTCACCATTATTTAACCAGGTAAGCCAGTTGAGAACAAGTTCTCATTTACAACTGCGTCCTGGCCAAGATAAAGCAAAGCAGTGCGATAAAAACAACAACACAGAGTTACATATGGGGTAAAAAAACATAAAGTCAAAAATACAACAGAAAATATATATACAGTGGTGCAAATGTAGCAAGTTATGGAGGTAAAGCAATAAATAGGCTATAGTGCAAAATAATTACAATAGTATTAACACTGGAATGCTAGATGTGCAAGAGATTATGTGCAAATAGAGATACTGGGGTGCAAAAGAGCAAAATAAATAACAATATAGGGATGAGGTAGTTGGGTGGGCTAATTTCAGATGGGCTGTGTACAGGTGCAGTGATCGGTAAGGTGCTCTGACAACTGATGCTTAAAGTTAGTGAGGGAGATAAGAGTCTCCAGCTTCAGAGATTTTTGCAATTCGTTCCAGTCATTGGCAGCAGAGAACTGGAAGGAATGGCGGCCAAAGGAGGTGTTGGCTTTGGGAATGACCAGTGAGATATACCTGCTGGAGCGCAGACTATGGGTGGGTGCTGCTATGGTGACCAATGAGCTAAGATAAGGCGGGGATTTGCCTAGCAGTGATTTATAGATGGCCTGGAGCCAGTGTGTTTGACGACGAACATGTAGTGAGGACCAGCCAACAAGAGCGTACAGGTCACAGTGGTGGGTAGTGTATGGGGCTTTGGAGACAAAACGGATGGCACTGTGATAGACTACATCCAGTTTGCTGAGTAGAGTGTTGGAGGCTATTTTGTAAATGACATCGCCGAAGTCAAGGATCGGTAGGATAGTCAGTTTTACGAGGGCATGTTTGGCAGCATGAGTGAAGGAGGCTTTGTTGCGAAATAGGAAGCCGATTCTAGATTTAACTTTGGATTGGAGATTCTTAATGTGAGTCTGGAAGGAGAGTTTACAGTCTAACCAGACACCTAGGTATTTGTAGTTGTCCACATACTCTAGGTCAGACCCGTCGAGAGTGGTGATTCTAGTTGGGTGGGCGGGTGCCAGCAGCGTTCGATTGAAAAGCATGCATTTAGTTTTACTAGTGTTTAAGAGCAGTTGGAGGCTACTGAAGGAGTGTTGTATGGCATTGAAGCTCGTTTGGAGGTTTGTTAACACAGTGTCCAATGAAGGGCCAGATGTATACAAAATGGTGTCGTCTGCGTAGAGGTGGATCTGAGAGTCACCAGCAGCAAGAGCGACGTCATTGATATACACAGAGAAAAGAGTCGGCCCAAGAATTGAACCCTGTGGCACCCCCATAGAGACTGCCATAGGTCCAGACAACAGGCCCTCCGATTTGACACACTGAACTCTATCTGAGAAGTAGTTGGTGAACCAGGCGAGGCAGTCATTTGAGTTATGCATGGGCTGTCCCATAACTATACAGAGGAAGGCTCTTTAGGGAACACGGGATGTTTAGCAGTATACACTTGAGTTAGAGTCTTATCACTGAGTCCATTTAAAAGGGCTGCTTCTGATTCTCTACCCTTCTTCAGAAGTGTGCACTCGTTCACTCCCCATTATGCATTGTCAACCTTGTAGTGTAATGGCTCGCTGCTATACAGCTGCAACGGCGCCATCTAATGGAGAAGTAGCAACCACACAGCTTGGCAGTGCGCCACACGGCGTGGGCTGTCTCATTGACCTTATTGGCCAGAATTTGCATTCATTTCGTAACAAGTGTTGTACAGAGGTTTTGTAACTCTCTTTACTATTGATTACAAAACAAATTGTCAATTTTTTCTACCGGTGCAGGCAAGACAGTGTGAAGGTAAGTCTAGTTTGGAAAATTAGTTTCAAAGGCACAAAATAGTTATTTGTAAACGGACTGTTGAGCCAATTGTTTACATGAGAAAAATGCAATTTGAAATGTTAAAACGGATACAATTGTAACTCAATTCCTTTACAATGTAAATTCTTATGAAACTACGTAATTGAACTCATACAGAGACATTAATTATGAAAAAGAAAGTAGGCTACTTTTAAAACACTTGAAAGCCCAGATAGGTAACCTATGCTGGACGCAGTGTTTCTCTTTAGTCCATTTAGTCCAGGGGTGTCAAACTCATTTTAGCTCAGGGGCCACATGGAGGAAAATCTATTCCCAAGTGGGCCGGACCGGAAAAATCATGGTATATATAACTTAAAAACAACAACTTCAGATTGTTTTCTTTGTTTTAATACGATCAACATACAACATAAAGCTGGAGCCTGAGGACAGTGTGTCCAAAATAGTACAAGCACAACATCACTATTAATCATAAAACACGTCAAGTTTATTTGAAAATTCTAAAGAAAAAGAACACACAAACACACAATGCCTCAGTGATTAACAGAACTGTTTCACAGATCACAGAACTATATCAGGGTGTCATTTCTCAGGCAGAAATGTAGATAAAAATAATGAAATCCTGTTCCCCAAACAAGTGCAAGAACCACAGAGTCAAGAATAGGTTAAATATACAAATAAAATCAATTAAAAACAATAGCACATCAACATAAAAACATATAAACATAAAGCTGGAGCCTGAGGACAGTGTCCAAAAGCACAACATCACTATTAATCATAAAACACCTCAAGTTATTTGAAAGTTCTGAGGACAAAGAACACACAAACACACAATGCCTCAGTGATTAACAGAACTGTTTCACAGATCACAGAACTATATCAGGGTGTCATTTCTCAGGCAGAAATGTAGATAAAAATAATGAAATCCTGTTCCCCAAACAAGTGCAAGAACCACAGAGTCAAGAATAGGTTAAATATACAAATAAAATAAAATCAATTAAAAACAATAGCACATCAACATAAAAACATATAAACATAAATCTGAAAGCGTTGCTCAAACTTCCGTAACAGTCCCGTTATTTTATCTTTGAACCGCTTCATGTCTGCCACATGTTGGGTCGCGCACACATTTTTCAGACAGGGGAAGTGAGCTGCATCACCACCGGCAAGTTGCGTCTCCCACAATGACAGCTTCAACTTGAAAGAACGTATGCTGTCATAATACTGCGTGACAACTTTGTTGCGCCCTTGCAGCTGTTTGTTCAAGTTATTCAGGTGCTCTGTAACATCCACCATAAATGCAAGGTCCGGCATCCATTCTGCGGAATGAAATTCTAACACTGGTTTGCCCTTTTCTTCCATGAACTGTTCAATTTCTTCTCGTAAATCAAAGAAACGCCTCAGCACAGCACCTCGGCTTAACCATCTTACCTCAGTGTGGTATGGCAGGCCATAGATGTGGTCTTTCTCTCTGAGAAGGCTGTCAAACTGACGGTGATTCAGGCTTCTGGATCGGATGAAATTAACAGTTTGGATGACCACCTTCATGACGTTATCCATCTTTAATGACTTGCAACACAAAGCCTCCTGGTGCAAAATACAGTGAAAAGTCAAAAAATCACGTCCTCCATTTGCAGATTGCACTTTCTCTCTGAACTTTGTCACAACGCCTGCTTTTTTCCCGATCATTGAGGGTGCACCATCTGTAGCCAGGCTGACAGCGCGGGACCAGTCCACTCCGACCCTGTCCAGCGTGCCGACGAGTGCGGTAAAAATATCAGCTGCTGTCGTTGTATCTGTCATCGGCACCAACTCCACTAACTCCTCGGTGACGGTCAATGTGTCATCAACTCCGCGGATGAAAAAATGGCCAGTTGTGCAACATCTGTAATGTCCGTGCTTTCATCAATTGCAACCGAAAACGCAATAAATGACTTTACTTTTTGCTTCAACTGGCTGTCCAAATCCACTGAAAGATCGGAAATCCTGTCTGCAACTGTGTTTCTTGTCAGGCTGATATTTGCAAAAGCCTGCCGCTTTTCAGGGCACACAATCTCCGCTGCCTTCATCATGCATGTTTTTACAAATTCACCCTCACTAAATGGTTTTGAAGCCACTGCGATTTCATTAGCAATGAGGTAGCTAGCTTTCACTGCAGCGTCACTGATGTCTCGGCTGTGAGTAAACACAGACTGCTGTTTCTTCAGACCCGCCAACAGTTCATTCACCTTCTCTCATCTCCTATGTCCTTGAAAGTTGTCATATTTGTCGGCATGAAGACTCACATAGTGGCGACGAAGGTTATATTCTTTCAGCACTGCAACATGCTCTGAACACACCAAACATACAGCTTTCCCATTCAATTCCGTGATTAAATAGGATGACCATTTTTCTTGGAACGCTCTGCACCCTGTGTCCACTTTTCTCTTTTTTGACAGAGACATATTGGGGCAATGAGGGTGCCAAAGCACATAATGTTAAAAGTAGAAGCCGTAATAAATATCGCGGGCAAAACAAAGTAGCTCATTGGCTGCACGTGCTTGACCTACTTGCTCTGCCCCGGTATAAACAGTTTGCTTGCTTAACACAATTGCTATTGCGCCATCCAGTGGACGCAATTGGAACAGCAGTTTATTTTATTGAAAAATTGCAGCGCATTTTTATACTTTACAAATATTTTTTTTATTATTATTATTATTATTATTTTTTTTAATCATCTCGCGGGGTCGGATTAAACCCGTTTGCGGGCCTGATCCGGCCCGCGGGCCGTACGTTTGACACCCCTGGTCTATAATTTTAATGGTAGGTTTATTTGAACAGTGAGAGACAGAATAACAACAAAAATTCCAGAAAAACGCATGTCAAAAATTTTATAAATTGATTTGCATTTTAATGAGGGAAATATGTATTTGACCCCCTCTCAATCAGAAAGATTTCTGGCTCCCAGGTGTCTTTTATACAGGTAATGAGCTGAGATTAGGAGCACACTCTTAAAGGGAGTGCTCCTAATCTCAGCTTGTTACCTGTATAAAAGACACCTGTCCACAGAAGCAATCAATCAATCAGATTCCAAACTCTCCACCATGGCCAAGACCAAAGAGCTCTCCAAGGATTACAGGGACAAGATTGTAGACCTACACAAGGCTGGAATGGGCTACAAGACCATCGCCAAGCAGCTTGGTGAGAAGGTGACAACAGTTGGTGAGATTATTCGCAAATGGAAGAAACACAAAAGAACTGTCAATCTCCCTCGGCCTGGGGCTCCATGCAAGATCTCACCTCGTGGAGTTGCAATGACCATGAGAACGGTGAGGAATCAGCCCAGAACTACACGGGAGGATCTTGTCAATGATCTCAAGGCAACTGGGACCATAGTCACCAAGAAAACAATTGGTAACACACTACGCCGTGAAGGACTGAAATCCTGCAGTGCCCGCAAGGTCCCCCTGCCCAAGAAAGCACATGCCCGTCTGAAGTTTGCCAATGAACATCTGAATGATTCAGAGAAGAACTGGGTGAAAGTGTTGTGGTCAGATGAGACCAAAATGGAACTCTTTGGTATCAACTCAACTCGCCGTGTTTGGAGGAGGAGGAATGCTGCCTATGACCCCAAGAACACCATCCCCACCGTCAAACATGGAGGTGGAAACATTATGCTTTGGGGGTGTTTTTCTGCTAAGGGGACAGGACAACTTCACTGCATCAAAGGGACGATGGACGGGGCCATGTACCGTCAAATCTTGGGTGAGAACCTCCTTCCCTCAGCCAGGGCATTGAAAATGGGTCGTGGATGGGTATTCCAGCATGACAATGACCCAAAACACACGGCCAAAGCAACAAAGGAGTGGCTCAAGAAGAAGCACATTAAGGTCCTGGAGTGGCCTAGCCAGTATCCAGACCTTAATCCCATAGAAAATCTGTGGAGGGAGCTGAAGGTTTGAGTGCCAAACGTCAGCCTCGAAACCTTAATGACTTGGAGAAGATCTGCAAAGAGGAGTGGGACAAAATCCCTCCTGAGATGTGTACAAACCTGGTGGCCAACTACAAGAAACGTCTGACCTCTGTGATTGCCAACAAGGGTTTTGCCACCAAGTACTAAGTCATGTTTTGCAGAGGGGTCAAATATAACATTTTTGACAAGCGTTTTTCTGGATTTTTTTGTTGTTATTCTGTCTCTCACTGTTCAAATAAACCTACCATTAAAATTATAGACTGATCATTTCTTTGTCAGTGGGCAAACGTACAAAATCAGCAGGGGATCAAATACTTTTTTCCCTCACTGTATATATATATATATATATATACACAGTACCATATATATATATATACAGTACCAATATATATATATATTTTTTTTAATCATCTCGCGGGCTGGATTAAACCCGTTTGCGGGCCTGATCCGGCCCGCGGGCCGTACGTTTGACACCCCTGATTTAGTCCATTACATCCCATCAAGATGTTGAAAGTAACAGAATTATAGGGCAACCAACTGCAGTAAATGTCCAGTTAGGCTACTATTCCCCCTCACTTGAAAAGTGACCCATGCTCAAACCTCAATGCAACCAGAGGCACACTTTAGGACTACTTCTGACAGCAATTAAAGGACTGAGAGGGAACCGCTGGAGCGGAGCTTGAACTAACAATCCTGCAGGGCAAGTGTACATCGCTCAGTGCTGTAAAGGTCCACTCCAGACGTCTTGGAAAAGGACTAATAATGCACAGACTGGTTATCATAACATCATGTATATTGCATTCAGAAATTATTCATACCTTTAACCTTTTTCCACATTTTGTTACTAAAATGGATGAAATTATTATTTTCCTCATCAATCTACACACAATACACTATAATGACAAGTCGAAAACAGGTTTTTAGACATTTCTGTAAATGTCAACAACAACAAAAAATATACCTTATTTACATAAGTATTCAGACCCTTTGCTATGAGTTCAGGTGCATCCTGTTTCCATTGATCATCCTTGAGCTGTTTCTACAACTTGATTTGAGTCCACCTGTGGTAAATTCAATTGATTGGACATGATTTGGAAAGGCACACACCTGTCTATATAAGGTCCCACAGTTGACAGTGCGTGTCAGAGCAAAAACCAAGCCATGAGGTCAAAGGAATTGTCTGTAGAGCGCAGAGACAGGATTGTGTTGAGGCACAGATCTGGGGAACGGTACCAAAAAATGGCTGCAGCATTGAAGGTCCGCAAGAACACAGAGGCCTTCATCATTCTTAAATGGAAGAAGTTTGGAACCACCAAGACTCTACCTACAGCTGGCCTCCCGGCCAAACTAAGCAATCAGGGGAGAAGGGCCTTGGTCAGGGAGGTGACCAAGAACCCAATGGTCACTCTGACAGAGCTCCAGAGTTTTTCTGTGGAGATGGGAGAACCTTCCAGAAGGACAACCATCTCTGCAGCACTCCACCTATCAGGCCTTTATGGTAGAGTGGCCAGACGGAAGCCACTCCTAAGGAAAAGGCCCGCTTGGAGTTTGCTAAAAGGCACCTAAAGGACTCTCAGACCATGAGAAACAAGATTCTCTGGTCTGATGAAACCAAGATTGAACTCTTTGGCCTGAATGCCAAGCGTCACGTCTGGAGGAAACCTGGCACCATCCCTACGGTGAAGCATGGTGGTCGCAGCATTATTCTTTGGGGATGTTTTTCAGTGGCAGGGACTGAGAGACTAGTCCAGATCGAGGGAACGATGAACGGAGCAAAGTACAGAGAGATCCTTGATGAAAACCTGCTCCAGAGCGCTCAGGACCTCAGACTGGGGCGAAGGTTCACCTTCCAACAGGACAACGACCCTAAGCATACAGCCAAGACAACGCAAGAGTGGCTTTGGGACAAGTCTCTGAATGTCCTTGAGTGGCCCAGCCAGAGCCCGGACTTGAACCCGATCTAACATCTCTGGAGAGACTTGAAAATAGCTGTGCAGCAACGCTCCCCATCAAACCTGACAGAGCTTGAGAGGATCTGCAGAGAAGAATGGCAGACCTCCCCAAATACAGGTGTGCCAAGCTTGTAGTGTCATACCCAAGAAGACTTGAGGCTGTAATAGCTGCCAAAGGTGCTTCAACAAAGTATAAATAAATATATATATATATATCACCTTTATTTAACCAGGTAGGCCAGGAAGTACTGAGTAAAGTAGGTCCCGTGTAGCTCAGTTGGTAGAGCATGGCGTTTGCAACGCCAGGGTTGTGGGTTTGATTCCCTCGGGGGGCCAGTATGAAAAAAAAAAAAATTATGCACTCACTAACTATAAGTCGCTCTGGATAAGAGTGTCTGCTAAATGACTAAAATGTAAATGTAAAGGGTCTGAATACTTTTTAATTTTTTACTTTTTAATAACTTTGCAAACATTTCTAAACCTGTTTTTGTTTTGTGATTATGGGGTATTGTTTGTAGATTGAGGGGGAAAAAAACGATTTAATATATTTTAGAATAAGGCTGTAACGTAACAAAATTTGGAAAAAGTCAAGGGGTCTGAATACTTTCCGAATGCACTGTCAAAATACCTTTGCCTCCTTGATTCGTTCATTCTTACAGGTAGGTAACCAAACAGGCATGGCTCATACCTGCATTCACTGATTCCGCAAGAGGCTCCGACTGCACTGCGGGACTTCAAGGAGATCTACCCTGTGTTTGTATTGGACCCCTATGACAACGTTGGTATCAACCAATGGAGGTTCCTCATCAGAGCCCTTAAAAACTTGTATTGCAGCCTGAGGAAACTCAATTCTAGGTAGGAATAAAAGGACAATTCTAAAGTCCAATGCGATTTCAGTTGCTTACTGGATATGTTCTGTTGGTGGGACTATGAAAGCAAAACAAACAATGTTTTTTTTGTTGGTAATGATCAATAAAGATGCATATATTATTGTGTTGGTTAGTTAATGTATGTGGTGGATAGAGAAATGAAATGTTTTGTCTCTTCTTGGCCATTTGTTGTGTGGAGAGCCCAGATGGATGCCTGGTATTCTATTGTTGTGTGTGCTTCTCAAAAATGGACAGTGAGTGAACTAAACAGTGTTTGTGGGGTCTCCACTCTCCAGAAATTGCTTAAACACAATAGGAATCAAATGAAATATGTTAATGTGGAACTTTTTCTATGGAGACAGACATTTTAGAAAGAAATGTATGATAACGCTGTCCTAAATAAAAAAATATGTATATCTGATTACATAAAATGAACACCATCGCTCAAGTTCTAAGACTATCTTGGATGCAGCACTAATGATCTGTGTCCCTGCTCCGTCATTCTTGTAGGATCATTGAAGAGAACAACGGGAAGGCTCCTCTGACCTACAATCGGCTGCAGACCCTTGTCAATAGTATCGGTCCTCCCAAAAGGCCTATCCCTGCTCCAACCAGTGAGGACATGAAGGGTAAGACCATGTGAATATATTTACTGTGTCCTGATTCTCTGCCTTTTATGACCTAAGTGTGCACTTGTTCACTGCCCTTCATGGATTTAAAAGGTGTAAGAAATATGGTGGAAACTTCCTCTAGCCCATGCTTAGGCCAACACCAATCCCAGCGCTTTTAACTTTGTGAGGAAGAGTGCACGAGGAAGAGTGCATGGGTTGAAAATGGCAGATTTGGGCACTGATAAGTGCCTAAATTGGAACGCAGTACCCTGGGTAACATGCTATAAATGACAGGTGCAGTACCTCGCTTTATTAGCTGGGTGATCTGCCATATGACAATGACTTCAAATGAAATCCCAAGTTAAAAACCTTAGGAAATGATGGCACTCCCCCATAACATTGTTAAGACAAAGACGTCACCTCATATCATAAAACTCATGTCATGTACAGTGTCAACGTTTATGATCACTGTTTGATTTACAGTTACAAGATGACATGGTGTCATACCTTGAGTTGTTCTGAACAGAATGAGCCTATGTTTGTCTATTGTGAAGAAAATTAGCTGTGGAACACACTTGAATGCACTCATGACTCCTTTCAATGCGCACCAAAATTACAATCTGTTTCTCTGAATTGCCTTGTGAAAGCCTAACACTGTAAGATCGTATTTTAGAACTTAGCTAGTCATGTTGGCATTAGAACAAGCTTTCAAATTATGCTCACCTGACCCAGATTGCGATTTATAATGGGCCGTTCTTGGATTGCGTAAACAACCATAATTGTGTGATGGCGGGGATGCAGGGTTGTGTTAACTACAAGTGTGCTTGCTCTAGTTCAACAGCACAGCTATGAGAGCTAAAAAAAAAAAAACGTATAGTTGAAGACTCAACTTTGTCATTGAAATTACTTAGGAACTGTGCACATTTTGAAGAGGTGTGTGTGTGTGTGTGTGTGTGTGTGTGTGGCCACTTGGAGACACCAGTTAGTCCTCTCACTATGGACTAAGAAAGAGTTAGTCCATTCCTACTTTGTGTGTTGTGAAATCTGTGAATGTAATGTTTTTAAAATTGTATGAACTGCCTTAATTTTGCTGGACCCCAGGAAGAGTAGCTGCTGCCTTGGCAGCAGCTAATGGGGATCCATAATAAAAACAAATACAAATACTTTATTTCTATAAATTCAAACCATTGCAAATAGGGGTGTGACGTTTTAAACGAATTTGGGATCGTTAACGTTTAGAAAAAATCCCTAACTATTTACACAACAATGCTGTAAATAGGAGATGTATTCATCTTTCAAATTATTTGCCAGATTGAGGCCAGTCCCCTGGACTGAAAAGCATGGTCATTGGAAATTCTCCATTGAAATTGCTTTTTAGTCCAGGAGTAGATTTAGTCTCTGACCGGAGCTCTATAGAAATAAAGTAGGAATGGACTCTCTTTCTCTTTAAGGTAGAAAATGCAAAGCGCCATCTGTTGTGGACATGCTGACAAAAGAAGAAGAAATGATACGAGTTAATGAGATTGTTTTAGAGAAAATAGTGTTCATCTACTCCTATTAGAGCTTTAGTGGAAGCTGCCATGTAACATTTTGTCTATCGGTTTACATGTCACTTTTCTACATTTTATGACTCTTTCAATGTATAGGAATTGGTGGGCTTTTTCAGGTATGTGCTGTAAATAAAAACTATTTGGCTAAACAATTCAAACAAGGCAGTAATTTCAAATATTAAGGAAATATATTGCAATGAAGTGGGTAAAATAAGCAATGCACATGCAGTAGATCAACACACTGAAGAAAACAACCATACATGCAGTAAAGAGATGGAACACAGACCGTGGGGGATAGAAGGACGCCGTCACTGGCGCCCATATATATATATATATATATATTAAGTTGATCTAACAAAGTGGATATTTGTCAAATCTGTCATGATTGTGTTCCAACAGGCCACAAGGTGGTTACTAAAATCCAATTTGAATATATTTGGCTGTTCTCGCTGCACAATATTTAAAAGTTGTCCTTTTCAGGTTTACAAAAATGTCTGCTAAATGCCAACTCCCGTTCGTATAAGCTGGTAGCATAGCTAGCATATAGAATTCGGTGGTGGTAGTCAGTCATTTTTAACTGTAATGCAGTTGATTGGTGACGATGACATTAACATGTATTGGGGTTAATATCTATGCAAGCATTATATTCTGATTTTTACCCCAACAGTGTGAAATACACAAACAATAGCCCAAATGTAGGCTAATTTTGATGGGCGGCAATGAGGAGATTCGGGATCTATCCCCCACAGACGGCGTGTGGGTGGCTTTTCCAATGTTTTGGTCAAAATCCATTGACCTCTTTACGACATTGCATGTATTTGTATAAAAAGTGTATTACTCTTGATCACATAAGAAGCATTAACTAGTTTAGACACCCATGGCTTCAATTACAAAATCATATCCAATAAAGACGGTCACTAGCCAGGAATACTGAACATCAATTGGTAGAGTAGTGCTCTTCTCAGGAAGTACATCAAACTAGTATTTCCACATTGTTACTGGGATCCAGTGAAATACACAATTTTCGTTGACCATAAGTCCAGGGGTAGGCCTAGCTCCTGTTCGCCACAGCTATATTATTCATACACAACATAACCTGGATGTTTTATCTATAGATGGATAATCAATCCATACAATACAGATTTACTATTGGAGGAATGGCATTTCCTCCAATATCCAACTAAAAGCCTTTCTAATTGCGCCAACACATTGTATATCAGTACCATATATTCTTCTGTACAGTATGTTAGATATTGTGCATCTTAAATTTCATGCCAACTTCAGAAGTCCATGTTTGCTGTCAGGGCTCTCTCCTCTACCCCCTTCTCTTCCTCATCCCACAAAGTCCCTCACTTCTTCCTGAGATACATTTCTGCCGCATCCCATTTTTTCCATTCTTGCGGTCGTAGTTCTGAGCACTCCCAAGCTATGGATGACTGTTTCTAAGCACTTTGTCTGAGGCCGCTGCCATGTGGTCTCACCGGTAGACCACTGAATTGAGCTTGTGAAATGTGCGGTTGCACCCTCAAGCACTTTAGTGAAGAAATTAATGGGACACCATTCACTTTACCAGAAACTTGTGCAAACTCACATTTCAAGACCATATACCGCAAGACTAGAATGGGTCAAGGCATTCCTCTTTCCACTCTTTTCTCCCTTCTCCAAAATGTCCATCTCATCCTCTCAAACAATGTTCCTCTCTAACATGGGTTCCTTGGTCATGATGCATTTGAAGCTGAGGGCGCTCAGATCCAGGCTCTTGAAGCCCCCGTCCAGGATGAGTTCGGCCATGGCGCGACCCACTACCGGCGAGTGCTGCAGCCTGCGCCTGCTGAAGCTTGTGGCGAAAAACATGTTGACCATCGGGTGCATGCCCACGATGCCGTTCTAGTCGTAGAAGCCGGCCCATGCGCTCGTCACCTGAAAGGAGTGAAGAGAGACGGGTGTTAAAATTTGAGGGATAGAAGTTATCGGCAAGGATATGGAGCTAATTCGAAAGCAGTACAAAGGACCAATGGGGAAGCAGAAACAGTAGCGATCTATTTATCAACTGTACTGACTTTCCATTAGAAAAGGGAATGTTTATTAGAGCATACGGAAGGTACCACCCTGTTTCTTCCATTTGGTGCCTACTGAACATAACCCAGTTTTCACAGAGGCAAGGAAGGTTGCAACCATTTAAGACCCATATTACTATGTAATTCTGTGGTTGCAATGGCACATCAATTTACCTTGAGGCACTCAAAGGCAGGGACACGGTGGGCCAAATGGGGCCAGATCTTCTCCTGGAAGAACTGGTGGTCCACCTCTAGGTTATTGGTCTCTGGCTCCTCTTCCTGAAGGGGTTGCAAATAATGAACACCACTTCCCAGACTCCTTTGGGGCGAGTTCAGTAGAGCAAAGACGGGAGAAAGGAGAAATCCCTCAACTGAGTTCTGTCTCAAAGCGTTTTCTCCCATTTTTGTGCTTACTGAATGCTGTTTATTTAACCATTATTCATTGAGGTTAGCCTAATTTAGAATCTAGGTAACATTTTTGAAAGCGCAACCTCGTCAGGTGAGTCAGGGCTCCAAAATTAACAGTTGGAGAGAGAAATAGGGCAATCCTCTTCCTCACCTCCTCTGGTGACATCCCAGCAATGTAGTTTCCTCCCAGCCCCACTCATCTTAAGAACACTCCAGAGGAGTCTACAAGGAAGGGAGTGTCCAGCCCTGGCCCATTTGGACAGTGGACCACATAGATGAACCTAAACGAAGACCCACAAGAAATACACAGATATCAGACAGTACCACAAACACATAATATACAGAGACCTAATACAGTTAGCTTTTTCCCCCCGGAGTAGCCTGTGAATATTATGATATCATCAGTGTTATGACCGATACCAATAAGGGGTGGAAGAAACTAAACTGCTGTCAGCAACATGATGTACATGGACAAATAGTCCCCTGTAGCTCAGTTGGTAGAGCATGGCGCTTGCAACGCCAGGGTTCTGGGTTCGTTTCCCACGGGGGGGCCGGTATGAAAATGTATGCACTCTAACTGTAAGTCGCTCTGGATAAGAGCGTCTGCTAAATGACTAAAATGTAAATGTAAAATGTAACAGTAAACATCCCCTACAAATGATGCAGCACACACAATCCCCCTCCCCTTGGACCAATTGAGATATCGCTTGTGACTAACAAATTTCAGTTATTGTGCATGACCACAGATTATCCATTAAATTGACCAGATACTCAAGTGGCTGCTCTAACAATGAAAATAAATGTGTTAAATGGAAGGCAGTTAGCCTGGGTACCAGTCTCTTTATCTAATCCACCCTCAGTTAATTACTATAATGCCGCCTTGGGCCAATTAGTGTAATTTTGTAAATGCCAGATCTCTA
Source organism: Coregonus lavaretus (assembly GCF_964263955.1). Classification (NCBI taxonomy): domain Eukaryota; kingdom Metazoa; phylum Chordata; class Actinopteri; order Salmoniformes; family Salmonidae; genus Coregonus; species Coregonus lavaretus. The sequence goes on from NC_140002.1 coordinate 12,727,937, forward strand.
TGGCAAGATGCATCATTCACCCAAGTTTAGCCAAAATTGGGCCAGTGCTGTCTAAGGTCGCGTGTGACTAACGGACAGACGGAGACTGATCCACAGTCCCCTCCCTGATTTCATCATAGGGGACAACAATCTGTATTTTACAGTAATTTGGACATGTTCAAGTAGTACCTCCCCATTTCGAAATGTTTCTCCCTACTGAATGCGACCCAGCTCATACAGTAGCTAGGACCTCTCAACCATTATGGTCCATTCCTAAGTGTCTGTCCCTGGTGTCTTGAGTAGGTCCAGATGCCCAACAGTCTGGAGTACCAGCCTGTGGAGTGTGCCATCGTGGTGAACGCTGCAGGGGCCTACTCCGGTAAGGTGGCAGAGATGATGGGCATTGGGTTTGGCCTGAGAGACACCCTTGCTGGCATCCCGCTACCCGTGGAGCCCAGGAAAACGTACGTTGAATAGAGCAGCATGAATGGATGTAGTAGGAACACAAATTCCCCCCCCCCCCCCCAACAATGTATTTACATTTTAGTCATTTAGCAGACGCTCTTATCCAGAGCGACTTACAGTTAGTGAGTGCATACATTCTCATACTGGCCCCCCGTGGGAAACGTGACCTTGTGTTTTGTTGCAAAATGTTTTGCCCTACTAACAGTTTTTTTTCCTTCTGTCAACCCTGCATTGATTAACTGAAGTGATGATCTTGGTGTTATAATCTTTTGATCTTGATTCAGGAATTAGTTGTTTCTAATCTGCACACTAAATTAGAGTTAGCCCTCAAACACAGGAGATCACAAGGTAAACACAGCAACTGAATTGGAGTCAATGTTTAGTGAAAACTGTCCTTGCACAAATCAGGAGTTATACTACATTAGCATACTTGATTCTCCTGAAATCCACCTTGTCTCCTTCTGCAGTAGTCATTGTGTTTGTGGTGTACCTAAAACCTGAAACATAGCATCGCCAAAATCAACATCACCGATATACAGCTCGGTTAGATTGGTTTAGCTTGGCTCAGTAGTGTGTACATGGCTTGTCTGTTCCACAATGCTGTGACATTGGCACAAGCACCAACCTGTGACTTCTCCAAAGCACTGGTAGACTCCCATGGAGATTGCCTTCTGTCTGAAAGCGTTCAACAGCGTCCAGGGGTCAAACCAGCCCTCGTTCTCCAGCCCTGGGGGCAAAAAGGGCAAAGGGAGGAGGTGACATTGTCAAAGTAGAGATCACTTGGGAGAAGAGAGCCAGTATATGCTTAACCCAGAAAGGAAGTCATTTAATTGGTTCTAGACAGCAAAATCATTCGGCGTGTCTGTGCAAGGTTGCAATTTATTGATGGATTGCTTTTTTCATGCGAGCAGTGTGTACGGACCCTCACAGGATTATATTGTTCCACTGATTACATCAACATTACTGGAAAAGTTATGCAAGACATACTCCCTAGTGTTCCAGAAGCTGAACCCCTTACACTTCTGGGAATTGGCCTATATGGATAGGGCTACATCCAAATGTTTTTTGTAGAAGAAATATGGAAATGCATAACCATGGTAGCAATTAAAAGGGAACAGTTTGGAGATTATGGGAAAATTATTAAACTAAAAAGGTGAGGACAACAGTTGACACAAAACTGAATCCAAACATTACACTTGATTTGATGTGCATTTTACATTTACTGTACTTTACGTGGCATTTGTTGATAACGAAATCTGAAAATACTCTGGCTACATTCAGTAACATAAGAATATTCCTGGTAAATGTGGGGTAGGTGCAACATAAGACAAAACAAATTACAAGGGTTTGAGTGAGAGGACTAACTGGTGTCTCTAAGTGGCCACACACCTCTCCGAAGTGTGCAAAGTTCCTAAGTCATTTCAATGCACTTATGACTCAAAGTAGAGTCTTCAACTATAAGGTGCTTTTTTTTGCTCTCCTAGCTATGCCGTTGAGGAACTAGAGCGAGCACAAATGTAGTTGTTTTGTTTGGAAAACAGCTCTGCATCCCCGCCTTTACACAATTACAGTAGTTTTCTTTTACGCAATCCAAAAATCAGCCCATTTTATAAATCACAATTTGGGTCAGGTGGGCATCATTTGAAAGCTTTTTCCATTGCCAACATTAGCTAAATTATAAAATACGATCTTAGTGTTAGGCTTTCACACGGCAATTCAGAGAAGCAGATTGCAATTTTGGTGCGCATAGAATGTAGTCATGAGTGCATTCCGATGCGTGGTCTGTAGCAATTTGTCTTCACAATACAACAAACAGGCTCATTCTGTTAAGGACAACCCAGGGTATAACGCCATGTCATCTTGTAACTGTACATCAAACATAGTGATCATAAACGTTGACACTGTATATTATGAGTTTTATGATATGGCAATGTGAAGTGCACATTTGGACTCATGGGTGTTTGGCTTACTTGTATGACATGAAAGCGGTACTTATTATAATCTTCAACGTCTCATCTTTCAAAATTCATAGAGTCCTCGTAATTTACAGCATTTCCCTCACTCAGACCAGAAACATTTGCATGGGGGCAACTTATTGTCGCACGCGGTGCTCAAGTTCAGAACGGCTGTCAGTCAAAACCCATACAGAGCTGTGAAGCAGAGACCCTGAGTTCTGACGTCGTGTATTGCATGTTACTGTACAGCCACTGCGTTACAATTTAAGCACTTATCAGTGTCCAAATCTGCCATTTTCAACCTGTATACAGGTACGAGTGTAAAAGGTTAATCAGTGAATTAATTGATAGAGATGTGTCTTGACTGCTGCACTGAAAGCATGCTTAACTGGCTAACAGTACTTTAATTTAGAGATACATTGATGAAGATAGGGCGTACAACACACTGTGGCCTTTTTATTGTCACCAGCACGAGGTGCACCTGTGTAATGATCATGCTGTTTAATCAGCTTCTTGATATGCCACACTTGTCAGGTGGATGGATTATATTGGTAAAGGAGAAATGCTCATTAACAGGGATGTAAACAAATTAGTGCACAAAATTTGAGAGAAATAAGCTTTTTGTGCGTATGGAACATTTATGAGATCTTTTATTTCAGCTCATGAAACATGGGACCAATACTTTACATGTTGCGTTTATATTTTTGTTCAGTATAATTGTAATTATTTATGTTCAATTCTTTGTCCTTCTGTGATGTTTATTTAACTGTATTACTATTTTTGATGTATTAGTCAACAGTATTCTACCGTTCCTCTTAATTCACTCTGAGCACAAAAGCCCTTAGCTGAATACTCTAATTACATTTTGATCAATTAATGTCAGTCTTTGAATCCTCCATTGTATAAACTATTTAATTTTCCTGTATGTGTGCTATGTGCACTGATTTCAAACAATTAGAGTATATTTGCTAAATATGTGTATGCGACCAATAATATAATTTTATTTTTATATTTGATTTGTCATTCTCATGTCTTCCTCCAATTCTTTGTCTTTAATTACTTCCTTGATTTACAATCAAAATAGCTAACATTACTTTTTCGATGTGAAAATAATATTACATTTATAGATTAAGCACTTTCACTTAATTGGGATAAACAAGATTTAACTCCTGTGGTGTTTAGGCTTAACACATTTACCCTTCTACAAGTTCGAATCTGGACAAGGGTGAGCGGTTTGACAAAAAGAGACAGGTTTTCATAAAAGGTTATGGATGATCATGATGATTTATGGGGTTAGAGCAGGGGTGTCAAACTCATTTTAGCTCAGGGGCCACATGGAGGAAAATGTATTCCCAAGTGGGCCGGACCGGTAAAATCATGGTATATATAACTTAAAAACAACAACTTCAGATTGTTTTCTTTGTTTTAATACTATCAACATAAAACATAAAGCTGGAGCCTGAGGACAGTGTGTCCAAAATAGTACAAGCACAACATCACTATTAATCATAAAAAAACCTCAAGTTTATTTGAAAATTCTAAAGAAAAAGAACACACAAACACACAATGCCTCAGTGATTCACAGAACTGTTTCACAGATCACAGAACTATATCAGGGTGTCATTTCTCAGGCAGAAATGTAGATACAAATAATGAAATCCTGTTCCCCAAACAAGTGCAAGAACCACAGAGTCAAGAATAGGTTAAATATACAAATAAAATAAAATCAATTAAAAACAATAGCACATCAACATAAAAACATATAAACATAAAGCTGGAGCCTGAGGATAGTGTGTGTCACGGTTTCGGCCGAGACTGCTCCTCCTCCTGGTTCGAGCAGGCTTCGGCGTTCGCCGTCCCCGGAGTACTAGCTGCCACCGTTGAATGTTTCGTGGTGTGATTGCTTTGGTCTGTCTTGTACACCTGTGTCTGTTTGTGTTCTGATTACGTGTCCTATAAGTTCCCTGTTTTGTATTGGTTAGATTGTGTGTTGTTGTCTGCCTGTCGTTCGGAGCTGCGTGTTTGCGCTCTGTTTGTTTTGTTTAGTGTTTACGCATGTTTGCGTAATTCCCTCGCCTCTGTTTTTGTTCGAGGTCGTGTATTGTACTTTTGCTCTTTGGACTAGTAAAGTCTGTTGGACGAAGCCTCTGTGTCCTGCGCCTGACTCCTCCACCACATCCACATCGGTTCTTCTGACAGAACAACACACCTACTATGGAGTCAGCAGGAGCAGTGGCGGCACCCAAGTCGCTGGAAGAACGGATCAGCTATCAGGACACCATGATCCGGCAACTTGGGGCCGCCATGGACGAGGTGTCCAACATTCTGCGCCGGTTGGTTACTGGAGAGGTGCCCACGCCTTCTTACACCATCCCATCACCAACGGCCAGTCCTCCTCTCTCAGCACCGGAACCCAGTGGCATTCGGCTCTCGCTCCCGAGGGCATATGACGGTTCTGCAGCCGGGTGTCAGGGGTTCCTCCTGCAGGTGGAACTCTACCTGGCTACTATACACCCAGCGCCCTCGGGATACGAGAGCGTCTCCGCCCTCATCTCCTGTCTATCCGGCAAGGCGTTGGAGTGGGCCAACGCCGAATGGAGGGGAATAGACGCCGCTACCATCACCTACGCGGAGTTCTCCCGCCGCTTCAGGGCTGTCTTCGATCACCCACCTGAAGGGAAGGCGGCGGGGGAGCGTCTGTTCCATCTCCGACAGGGGAAGAGGAGCGCACAGGAGTTCGCACTGGAGTTCCGGACGCTAGCGGCGGATGCGGGGTGGAATGAGAGGGCCCTCATCGACCATTACCGGTGTAGCCTACGAGAGGACGTTCGTCGTGAGCTGGCCTGCAGGGACACCAACCTATCCTTCGACCAGTTGGTGGACATCTCCATCCGTCTCGACACCCTGCTGGCTACCCGCGGACGTCCCGAGTGGGGGTCATCCATTCCACCCTCCAGCACCTCCGAGCCGATTCCCATGGAGCTCGGGGGTGCTGGCGCTAGAGAGAGGAGGAGAGAGAACCCGAGGGGGGCCACCCCCTGCACCAACTGTGGCCGTGGAGGACACACCGCGGCCAGGTGCTGGGGAGGGTCTCCTGGGAGAGGGGACAACAGGTCACGCACTGGGGAGTCATTTCAGGTGAGTAGGCGCCCCACTTACCCAGAGCTCTCTGTTGGTCACATGAGTATTCCTGTGAGATTTCCACAGGTGGCACCTCATTCCCAGCATAAGGCGCTAGTAGATTCAGGCGCAGCTGGGAATTTTATTGATCAGGTATTTTGTTATAGGTTAGGAATTCCCCTTCGGCCGGTAGAAGCCCCCTTTCCTGTCCACGCCTTAGACAGCCGGCCGTTGGGGTCGGGGCTGATCAGAGAAGTCACAGCACCACTTAAGATGACGACGCAGGGGGGTCATGAGGAGATCATTCAGTTTTATCTGATTGACTCTCCTGCGTACCCCGTGGTGCTGGGGCTTCCCTGGTTAAGCGCCCATGATCCTACCATTGCGTGGCAACAGAGGGCTCTTATGGAGTGGTCTGCCCAGTGTGTAGGGAGATGTCTAGGTGTTTCCTTAGGGGCGACCTCGGTAGAGAGTCCGAACCAAGTGCCCGCAATGCGCATTCCCCCCGAGTATGAGGACTTAGCACTTGTGTTCAGCAAAACGAGGGCAACACGGCTACCACCTCATAGACAGGGGGACTGTGCGATAAATCTCCAAACAGGAGCGGCTCTTCCACGGAGCCGTGTGTATCCCTTGTCTCAAGAGGAGACAGCGGCTATGGAGACTTACATAGCCGAGTCCTTGGCACAGGGATACATACGGTCCTCCACTTCCCCGGTTTCCTCGAGTTTCTTCTTTGTGAAGAAGAAGGACGGGGGTTTGCGCCCGTGTATTGATTACCGTAGTCTCAATCAGATCACGGTTAAGTATAGTTACCCTCTTCCACTGATTGCGACTATGACGGAATCATTACGCGGAGCGCAGTTCTTCACAAAGTTGGATCTCAGGAGCGCGTACAATCTGGTGCGCATTATGGAGGGGGATGAATGGAAAACAGCATTTAGCACCACCTCGGGTCATTACGAGTATCTCGTCATGCCATACGGGCTAATGAATGCTCCTTCAGTCTTCCAATCCTTTGTTGACAAGATTTTCCGGGACATGCATGGGCAGGGTGTGGTAGTGTACATCGACGACATCCTAGTGTACTCTTCTACACGAGCCGAGCATGTAGCCCTGGTGCGCCGAGTGTTGAGAAGACTGTTGGAGCATGACTTGTATGTCAAGGCAGAGAAATGCCTGTTCTTCCAGGAGTCCGTCTCCTTTTTGGGTTATCGGTTGTCCGCGTCTGGTGTGGAGATAGAGGTAGACCGTGTGTCGGCCGTGTGTAATTGGCAAACTCCAACCACTGTAAAAGAGGTGCAGCAGTACTTGGGTTTTGCTAATTACTACCGGAGGTTTATCCGGGGCTTTGGACAGGTTGCAGCTCCCATTACGTCCCTACTAAAGGGGGGTCCGGTTCGTTTGCAGTGGTCAGCTGAGGCGGACAGGGCATTTGTCAAACTGAAGAACCTGTTCACCTCAGCCCCGGTGCTGGCGCATCCGGATCCCTCTTTACCATTCCAAGTTGAGGTAGACGCGTCCGAGACCGGTATTGGGGCAGTCCTGTCACAACGGTCCGGCACGCCACCTAAGCTCCGCCCCTGTGCGTTCTACTCCAAGAAGCTCAGCTCGGCGGAGCGCAATTATGACGTTGGGGACAGGGAGCTGTTAGCTGTAGTCCAGGCCCTAAAGGTGTGGAGGCATTGGCTTGAGGGGGCTCAACACCCTTTCCTCATTCTGACTGATCACCGTAACCTGGAGTACATCCGGGCAGCTAGGAGATTGAACCCTCGTCAGGCTAGGTGGAACATGTTCCTGATCCGGTTTGTTTTTAAGATCACATACATCCCAGGGTCCCAGAACGGTAAGGCAGACGCCCTGTCCCGGCGGTATGACACAGAGGAGAGGTCCATTGAGCCTACTTCCATACTGCCGGAGTCATGTCTGGTGGCTCCGGTGGTATGGGAGGTCGATACGGAAATCGAGCGGGCACTGCGTACCGACCCTACTCCCCCCGAGTGTCCTGTGGGGCGGACGTACGTTCCGCTCGAGGTTCGTGATCGTCTTATTTATTGGGCTCATACATCACCCTCCTCTGGACATCCAGGTATTGGCCGGACAGTGCACTGCCTTAGCGTGAAATACTGGTGGCCAACGTTAGCTAAGGATGTGAGGGTTTATGTCTCCTCCTGTTTATGTCCGCGTCTTCCTGGCCGTCCCCGAGGCCGGGGTCGGCGCACGGCTGGAGCCGCGCGTCAAGGGGGGGGGGGGGGGTACTGTCACGGTTTCGGCCGAGACTGCTCCTCCTCCTGGTTCGGGCAGGCTTTGGCGTTCGCCGTCCCCGGAGTACTAGCTGCCACCGTTGAATGTTTCGTGGTGTGATTGCTTTGGTCTGTCTTGTACACCTGTGTCTGTTTGTGTTCTGATTACGTGTCCTATAAGTTCCCTGTTTTGTATTGGTTAGATTGTGTGTTGTTGTCTGCCTGTCGTTCGGAGCTGCGTGTTTGCGCTCTGTTTGTTTTGTTTAGTGTTTACGCATGTTTGCGTAATTCCCTCGCCTCTGTTTTTGTTCGAGGTCGTGTATTGTACTTTTGCTCTTTGGACTAGTAAAGTCTGTTGGACGAAGCCTCTGTGTCCTGCGCCTGACTCCTCCACCACATCCACATCGGTTCTTCTGACAGTGTGTCCAAAAGCACAACATCACTATTAATCATAAAACACCTCAAGCTATTTGAAATTCTGAGGACAAACAACACACAAACACACAATGCCTCAGTGATTCACAGAAGTATATCACAGATCACAGAACTATATCAGGGTGTCTCATGCAGCACTTTAAGTGGGGTTGCATAGTTTATTTGACTCCTGATACCTGGCATCTTTTAGCTTTCACCAGCGCATCAATATCAGGCGTCACATCCTGAGTGGCAGCCAACTTCAGGATGTGATTCAAGTGCTTGTGCGTGAGCCTTGAGCGCAGCTTTGTTTTATTTATGCTCATTACAGAGAACTTGCTCACAAAGATATGTGGTTCCAAACATGCACAACAGTTTTGCAGCGAGGGCTGTCAAGTTGGGGTAACCTGGCAAGAGATTCTGATAAAATGTGTCCAAGCCAGCTGCGGTAAATTTGCCCTTCAAATCCGAGTCACACTGCAAGTATATTATTTCAAGTTGGATGCTGACGGGCAGATCAGAGGGATTCACGGTTAATGGCGAACAAAAAACGTTGAAGTCTTTCTCCAGTTCACCAAAAATCTGAAAGCGTTGCTCAAACTCCCTTAACAGTCCCGTTATTTTATCTTTGAACCGCTTCATGTCTGCCACATGTTGGGTCGCGCACACATTTTTCAGACAGGAGAAGTGAGCTGCATCACCACCGGCGAGTTGCGTCTCCCACAATGACAGCTTCAACTTGAAAGAACGTATGCTGTCATAATACTGTGTGGCAACTTTGTTGCACCCTTGCAGCTGTTTGTTCAAGTTATTCAGGTGCTCTGTAACATCCACCATAAATGCAAGGTCCTGCATCCATTCTGCGGAATGAAATTCTAACACTGGTTTGCCCTTTTCTTCCATGAACTGTTCAATTTCTTCTCGTAAATCAAAGAAACGCCTCAGCACAGCACCTCGGCTTAACCATCTTACCTCAGTGTGGTATGGCAGGCCATAGATGTGGTCTTTCTCTCTGAGAAGGCTGTCAAACTGACGTTGATTCAGGCTTCTGGATCGGATGAAATTAACAGTTTGGATAATATAATAATAATAATATAATAATAATATAATATAATAATATAATAAAAATAATAACCACCTTCATGACGTTATCCATCTTTAATGACTTGCAACACAAAGCCTCCTGGTGCAAAATACAGTGAAAAGTCCAAAAATCACGTCCTCCATTTGCAGATTGCACTTTCTCTCTGAACTTTGTCACAACGCCTGCTTTTTTCCCGATCATTGAGGGCGCACCATCTGTAGCCAGGCTGACAGCGCGGGACCAGTCCACTCTGACCCTGTCCAGCGCGCTGACGAGTGCAGTGAAAATATCAGCTGCTGTCGTTGTATCTGTCATCGGCACCAACTCCACGAACTCCTCGGTGACGGTCAATGTGTCATCAACTCTGCGGATGAAAATGGCCAGTTGTGCAACATCTGTAATGTCCGTGCTTTCATCAATTGCAACCGAAAACGCAATAAATTACTTTACTTTTTGCTTCAACTGGCTGTCCAAATCCACTGAAAGATCGGAAATCCTGTCTGCAACTGTGTTTCTTGTCAGGCTGATATTAATAATAATAATAATAATAATAATAATAATATGCCATTTAGCAGACGCTTTTATCCAAAGCGACTTACAGTCATGCGTGCATACATTTTTGTGTATGGGTGGTCCCGGGGATCGAACCCACTACCTTGGCGTTACAAGCGCCGTGCTCTACCAGCTGAGCTACAGAGGAAGCCTGGTACTTTTCAGGGCACACAATCTCCGCTGCCTTCATCATGCATGTTTTTACAAATTCACCCTCACTAAATGGTTTTGAAGCCACTGCGATTTCATTAGCAATGAGGTAGCTAGCTTTCACTGCAGCGTCACTGATGTCTCGGCTGTGAGTAAACACAGACTGCTGTTTCTTCAGACCCGCCAACAGTTCATTCACCTTCTCTCTTTTCCGCTGTCCTTGAAAGTTGTCATATTTGTCGGCATGAAGACACACATAGTGGCGACGAAGGTTATATTCTTTCAGCACTGCAACATGCTGTGAACACACCAAACATACAGCTTTCCCATTCAATTCCGTGAATAAATAGAAGGATGACAATTTTTCTTGGAACACTCTGCACTCTGCGTCCACTTTTCTCTTTTTTGACAGAGACATATTGGGGCAATGAGGGTGCCAAAGCACATAATGTTAAAAGTAGAAGCCGTAATAAATATCGCGGGCAAAACAAAGTAGCTCATCCGGACTGGCTGCACTTGCTTGACCTATTTGCTCTGCCCCGGTATAAACAGTTTGCTTGCTTAACACAATTGATATTGCGCCATCCAGTGGACACAATTGGAACAGCAGTTTCTTTTATTGAAAAATTGCAGCTCATTTTTATACTTTACAAAATCATCTCGCGGGCCGGATTAAACCCGTTTGCGGGCCTGATCCGGCCCGCGGGCCGGACGTTTGACACCCCTGGGTTAGAGGAACGAGGATTGTCCGAAGAAGCCTGATGCTTTTCTACTCTCAGATTTTCACGGTAAGGAAAGGAAACGATTATAGGCTAAATACAGCAGCCGTGTTGGGATTCGATACAAGGTCGGCGTCGGCTAGTACACTACATGACCAAAAGTATGTGGACACCCTCTTTGCTGCTATAACAGCCTCCACTCTTCTGGTAAGGCTTTCCACTAGATGTTGGAACATTGCTGCAGGGACTTGCTTCCATTCAGCCGCAAGAGCTTTAGTGAGGTCGGGCACTGATGTTGGGCGATTATGCCTGGCTCGTAGCCGGCGTTCCAATCATCCCAAAGGTGTTCGATGGGGTTGAGGTCAAGGCTCTGTGCAGGCCAGTAAAGTTCTTCCACACCGATCTTGACAAACCATTTCTGTATGGACCTCGCTTTGTCCACGGGGGCATTGTCATGCTGAAACAGGAAAGGGCCTTCCCCAAACTGTTGCCACAAAGTTGGAAGCACAGAATCGTCTAGAATGTCATTGTATGCTGTAGCGTTAAAATTTCCCTTCACTGGAACTAAGGGGCCTAGCCCAAACCATGACAAACAGCCCCAAACCATTATTCCTCCTCCACCAAACTTTACAGTTGGCACTATGCATTCGGCCAGGTAGCGTTCTCCTGGCATCCGCCAAACCCAGATTCGTCTGTCGGACTGCCAGATGGTGAAGTGTGATTCATCATTCCAGAGAATGCGTTTCCACTGCTCCAGAGTCCAATGGCGGCGAGCTTTACACCACTCCAGCCGACGCTTGGCATTGCGCATGGTGATCTTAGGCTTGTGTGTGGCCGCTAGGCCATGGAAACCCATTTCATGAAGCTCCTGACGAACAGTTCTCGTGCTGACGTTGCTTCCAGAGGCAGTTTGGAACTCGGTAGTGAGTGTTGCAACCGAGGACAGACACTTTTTAAGCGCTACGTGCTTCAGCACTTGGCGGTCCCGTTCTGTGAGCTTGTGTGGCCTACCACTTCGCAGCTGAGCCTTTGTTGCTCCTAGACATTTCCACTTCACAATAACAGCACTTACAGTTGAACAGGGCAGCTCTATGAGGGCAGACATTTTACGAACTGACTTGTTGGAAAGGTGGCATCCTATGACGGTGCCACTTTGAAAGTCACTGAGCTCTTCAGTAAGGCCACACTACTGCCATTGTATGTCTATGGAGATTGCATGGCTTTGTGCTCTCTTACGTGATTTAACGAAGGGAAAGCTGTGGTGAAATACAGAATTGAAAGATGTGAGACAAGTCTGGTAAGCAGAGTCCATATTATCAATAAGTGTTGCGTCAAAAGACAGGTATTCATATTCAAGGCATTCACATTTTCAACTTATTTCAAAGATAAGTTATTATTATTATTATAAAACACCAGCAGGGGGTGAAAAAGTGTATGCATTGTGGAACCCATCATTAGCTTGTGTTTCCCTGGGGAACATATATACTGGTGCACCTTTGTGATAGCAGGTGGTGAAATGTTTGGTGAAAAAAGCATTTCACTGGAATTCCTTCATGAAAGAGGAGACTCTCATTCATACACATTCAGCTTCATTTAGGATTCTGGAGACTCAACCGGTAGGCACATGGACATTGTTGTGTAAAATTGTTGCCAGTTAGGTGTTTATTTGTGTTGAGAATTGAGACCAATTGTCTAATTTAGTATATATAGTATAATTTAGATAATATGACTACATTGAGATTATATTTTTAATTTGAAATGACCTTACTTGAAGTAATGTATATTTATTTTTGTGTTTTGCCTTTAAAGGTTATCAACCTAACTAACTGACTAACTAACTAACGAACTGGAATTAAATAAAAGAAGTCAGAAGAAAATTGAGTTGTCCCTTGCGTCCTTCAGTCCTTAAAGAGGCCTTTTTCAAGTTTGGGCAAAGAGCTGCAGTGTGAACCATACACAACTTGACAATAAGGGTGGCAGATGAACTGGTCACTCTTGTGGGCTTATAGATGAGGGGATACAGATAGCTGGAGTATAAAGTATTAAAAACGTCATGTCAGGGAGTGGTTCTTACTTTTAAATAAGTTTATGTTGTACTCACCCAATAGAAAACAAATGTAATCTTCATTATTAATAAAATCCAAGGTTGATTCAAGGATATCAATAAAACTACCAATGTCAGAATCGGGTGGCTGATAGATGCATCCAATTACCACTTTTTTTACCACCAAAAAATGTACAGGAGGGAATTTCTATGAAAAGAGATTCAACATCAATGTTATCAGATGTAATTGCGAGGTCCTCTCTTACAAAGAATTGAAAACGTTTATGAACAAAAATGGACACTCTTCCCAGTCTTGAGGTTCTACAGTGGTGAACAGCATTATAAGGAGATATGTCATAAAGCATGGTTGTCTGTTCAAGAGTATCCCAAAGTATTTTGCTCTGATGGTTAAAAACACAGTACCTCATATGGTCGACATCTCTCATTTGCCGTCATTACAGATTGATGGGCATGATTTCACAAGTGATAATTGGCCAAACAAATTAATCCGTCATCTCTAAACCAACAATTTATTCCCTATGCAATTCAGCAGAAATTCCATATCTCAAATGTATTCTAAGCCCATTATTAGGACATGTTGTATTAATTACTTGTCTTTTCCTGTACCACCTAGTGAAGGAATTACACTAAAGAATATTTAATGATATATATCCCTTGGGAGAATTCCTTAGGCATAGATTCAAACAACAGACCATTTGTGTTTACAGCAACACATTCTGGAGTGATATGTATGACTGGTTAGAAACAAAAATATATCCAATAACCCAGTTTACTAGAGATAATGTCACTTTCTGTATAACATTTGGAAGATAAGAACATAGAATTTCTATTGAATGTTTTACTTATTTTGGGTACATTTTATATTCATAAATGTAAATGCATAAAAACACAGCCTTCGCTTATTGTATTTCAGAAGAAAATATATATATTACTTCGATTCATTGAAATGTATATGGAAAAAACGTTGTCAAAAGACTCTTGAAATGTATTAATGAATTAGATTTATTAGAAGGCCAAATAGCTTAGGTTATGCCTCATTTGTAGCCCATATTTTATTTTCTTATGGTTTATTTGCTTTTGTATTTTGGTTTGTTTATTTAGCTGTTGTAACCCTTGTGTGCTCTGTTTCCCACTGACTATTTGAATGTATATTACGCCTTGTTGTATTTGTACATTGGCAATAAAAATAAATTTATACAAAAACATTATCAGAAGCACGTGATAAATGACTTCCGAATCTTCTTTTTTTTTGAACAACCACCTGAATGGTTTGGGAGGAGACAAAAAGGCTTCTCTGCACACAAGCTATGGAGTGTGGGACTTCATCTATAATAATTTGGCTGTTCTAAATTATTTTGACCAGCAGGTGCCACAAGTGAACACTGTGCTGATCAAAGCCTCGAGTAATGAATCTATTTTCGACACAATAGAGCCCGCCAGCTTGAAGTGCTAACATCCGGGTTAATTTAGCCATCCCTATTGGGAAAATGAATTGGGAATGAATATGGTTTTGGAATAAACCCTGAAAATAAGATCTGAGGTTAACACAGGTTTAGGACATGACCTTTATGAATGATGTGCTTGATGTGTTTTTTATTATGACATAAATGCTTAAATATTCACAAAAAGTGACGTTAGCTTATGAAGGTTATCTCATAGAACAAAACTTATAAAATCTCCTAAGCCTGTTTTTTTTACCACATAATTTATTTTCGGTGTTTATCCAAAAACCCTACAAGAACGCCATTAATTTTCTCCATAGGCTTTGTCTACCGAACCATGGTGGAGTTAATGCCTACAAAAAGACGCCATTACTATTTCTCTCTATTGACTTGGGACACAAAGGCAGAACAATTACCTCTTTCTCCAGTAGAGGGAACTAAAGGTGTCTCTCCAGATTCAATACATTGACCTACTTCTGTGTCTGTGAACTGTCTGAACGTTAGTCTTATTTTTTTGAGAATACTTTCACTTTGACATTCTGTCATACTCAGGTCAGGTTAATAGCTGATACAGCGAGACATGGAAATAATTTTCACTCTTTATTTCAGAGCCATACAAAGCTATTTATGGCTCTGGATTATTGTAAATATATAAAAGGTTTTTGTGTGTGCTCCTGATAAGTGTGATATGAATAGCCATTATTCCAGTGTGTTCATAGGTCCTATGTGTCCATATGCATAACACTGGGGATTTTTAAAAATCATTTCATCACTATTTTTCATCACTATTCCTCCCCCCAAAATGTTTTCATCATCTGTAAAATACCTGCTAAATGGACTTTTAAAAAGTGTTTTCTTTTGAGAATTGATTGACTGTTCTTTTAAATTGCGTCACTTCTTCAACGAAGGGGGAGGGTCTTTGAGTGTCATATGATATTTCCACTAGATATTACAGCCACAGCTGTAAACTATATCGTAAAATAGCTTTTTGGTCTTAATTTAAGGTTAGGAGTGTGGTTAAGGTTTCGGTTACGGTTAGGTTTAAAATCACATTTTAAGAAGATAAATTGTAGAAATAGGCGGGGTTTAGGACTTTGTGGCTGTTGTCACTAGTGACGACCCCTTACCTAACCGAACAAAAATAACAAACATTCGAGGTGAACGATAGAGAACGGTAAGTGGAACCGAATGTTTTCTCAATGCGTATTCGAAAGATATGTATTTCAATGGTCTGACTGCGTAGGTATATTTCTCGATGATTGTTGTCATGCACCATTCTTTTAGGTTACAATACATGCCCTAAATCATAGCTACAGTAAATGAGCATGTATGTACCCGTAGTACCGTACAAGTAGCATACAACCTGTTACTTCAAGCACATATCATCATTGCCGCAAATAATCATTTAATCATGTCAAGAATTATACAGCTTGGTTTCAAAGCAATGTAGTTTGATGCATTTTGTATTTTTTTATTAATTGTCTAATTTTTATTTTAGTTTGAATCATTCTGTTTTCAGGAAATGTTTTTCTCAATTCAAAAAATGGGCAGCGTCACAGCATGAAAACCGGTTCAGAATACAGAAACGTATAGAACCGTGCACGTTTTCTAACAATATAGGACATTCACTGCAATCACGTCACAGTCACATTGGCCACGTTCTAGAATGAATAACTAATTGTTACATCTTGTTCTATCATATAATGGCTTTTACCCCCAGTTGGGCTACAAACGTGTTGTCATGGCAGCTGTGCGCATGACCCCTACCCCCACCTTCTCCCATAGGCCAACCATGTACTCCGCTCTTCATTTATAATATAACCTACCGGTCCGGTAGTTGTTTGTAATGGAAGTCGTGCTCACAGGCTATAACATATTATCGTTGAGTTTTGTCACGTTTAACCTTAACATCCAAAACCTGTTTCTGTTGTGTCCTTATGATATGGCATATGTTCATGTTTTGAGGAGCCAATGTTTGAGGCGACAGTAAGCCTAGTGGTCACAGAATACAGTGTTCACATTGTCAACAAGCATGTTAAAGAATTTGCGTTAACTCCAGTTATTATTGAAGAGCATATCTCAAGTCTGGCTGACTTGTCAAGGCAAGCAGGCTGTGGTTTAGAACCCCAGAAATCACATTGCTATAGGCTATTTTATCAGACATACTACAAAATTCCAGCCAAGATCGCTTGGTAATGTAACTAGGAACTAACGTTGCATCTATAGTACCAAGGTCACTCTCTTAGCCCTTATAACGACCTAAAATACCCATGAGTCTATCAGGGCTAATCTTCCTGGATTCATACTCAAACGCAAAATTATCTCAGTGTTAATCTCAGTTTGCCCTCAGAAGCACCTGATCTGGGCTATTAGGAGACACTTCTTTGATCCCATGTGTATCGGCATATAAACCAGAGGGTCTCTGATATGGGAAACCTTCTCTGACTGGACTTCACACAGGTTCTTGACAGAACCCTGTCTGTATGGTGTCATCATGTTCAGGGCTGGAAACATAACCACTTGAGATAGGCCTACTGGTTTATTGGCCGTTTTACACTACTGAGCCAAGCTGAACTGCACTGGCCTGGTTACGTATCCACCATAGTGCTGGAAAGGGCAAAGTGAAAATAAAATACCTGAGTTAGGCTAGTTCTGTACGGTTCGAGTCAGCATGATAGTGTGAAAAGGGTAGGCTGTGAGTTCAGATGGGTCCAGGCCAGAGAATCAGTTTGCAGACAGACAGAGCTTAACCCAACCAGATAGTGAAACTGATAAGTCTGATCATTTAGGAAGCACTGTAAGAATCAGACACCTGTGTCCTTACGACAGGAATGACAGATCTAACTCCAGACCTGGAGAGCCACTGAGAATGTAGGCTTTTGTTCCAGCCCAGCAGAAAAACACCAGTCCCTGATTTCAACTAATTGTGGTTCAGAGTCAGACTGAAGACCATGATTAGTTGATTATTTGAAATTGAAACAGTGCTGCCCTTAATGAAAAAAATATTGCAGTCAGAGTGCATTATAACTGCAGTACACTGCAGTATGCAGCAAATACTGCGTCCAAAACAAGTATTTTTTTTACTGCAGTCATTTTGCAGTGTAACTGCAGTTATTCTGCAATTACTGCATCGAAAATACCACAGTCGACTGCAGTTACTGCACTTTTACTGCATTTTAAAACTGCAATCTTTTTTTGTAAGGGTGGGCTGGCACTAAAGCCTGTGCACACAGTAGCACGCCATGACCGTTGGAGTTGGAAAGCGTGTATGGGCTTTTCTTTTGCCCCAACAAATAGACTGTTGCGTAAACTTTATGCAGGCTAAGTGAACCACAAATGTTAGAGATCAATGATCTCTGTCAGACTAGTATTAAATCAAACAAGAGAGTCAAACAGGATACATTAAAGTACATTAGATTAGAGTGAATCGTTGTTGCTTCCATTGAAATAGGTCATTATATTTCTATGGTTACTTCATTGAGATGATGTCAAAATGTGGAAGGATAATGGGGTCACTCTTTTAGCTCATGTGACACGCGCTCTCTTTCTTTCTTTCTCCCCCCCCCCGCCCTCTCGCTCCCTCTCTCGCTCCCTAAGCAGCAGTGTACGAGGGCTGTGCTGCGTGAGCCCCTGGCACTGCCTCCTCGTCCACCAGGCCTGGCCTGAGCCAGAGAGGGAGAGAGACGGCACCTCCACACCACACTACAGCCCAGAGGTGTCTGTCTGTCTGTGGTCCACATCAACTTCACCCCTAGAAGAGACATATTTGTGAGTCGATATTTCGGAACAGTTTCCGCTAACCTCAAGTCAATGTTTTGGAGCGTGAACAAGATTTGACTTGTTAGCATGTAGGCTAGCAGCAGACAAGTCAGTTGAAAGGGCATGTAACTAAAGCCATGTGCTTTATCTGTAAAGACCTATAGTAGCCTCTATATGCTATACCAAGTGTTTCCAAGTCTGATTGGCATGGACATGTGCTGTGTGGTGTACCCAACAAGTCCTACTATAGTTTGTAACCATACCTCTGGGTGTAAGTCTCTGTCTCTGTCTCTGATCAGACAGTTGGGGCCATGGAGACCTCTGATGAAGAGGAGGGGCGCACCTTCGTCCAGGTGGTCAGTGAGAAGTATAACCCAGAGAATTTCCCATACTGTCGTGGGAATGGCATGGGTGTCGTGGTACTGTCTAGTCCACAGGGGTCGCCCATCAAAGGTCAGAGGTCAAGGTGTTATAGATCCGTAGCTTATGCTGCCTTCAAATGCTCCTCGGAAGGAGGAAATACAAGGTTCCGACTGGACAACCATCACTTCCGAGTGGGAATGTTGGAGATAATTTTACACGAGTTGTGACATTTTATCACTGACCTGTCACAGTTTCAATCAAAAGATGATAAAGCAAATACATTTTTGACATTGTCAAACTTATCAATGTGGATAATGTAGCTAGTTTGACCATATTGTCAACGTTAAACAAGCTAGCTAACAGTATCATTAGCAATGTTAGCTAGCTCATCTAGCTAGATAAAATCAAATTGGTTGAGGAATTATTCCGACTTCAAAAGCACTTGAACACAATAAAGTCGGACTTACGACATCATAACTGTGAAGTTTCCCAGTTCCGACAAGCATTTGAAGGCTGCATTAGCGCGCTGACTTTGATTGAGTAATAACTCAGGGATTAGGTTGCCTATGCATCTTTTCTCTCTAGCATTTGTATGTTACCTGCTAAACTAAGTTGGTGGGTGCAATATGATTTATAGTCTAATGAACATGTCTGAAAAAGTTGTTATTCCTCAAAGCAGAAGAGTCAAGGGCCACACTTTACAGCCTACTTGCTGTTTTACAAAGAAAACCCGGAATTAATAGGTAATAACTCCATGTAGGCCTACTCGCATGCGTTGTACAGGGAAATCACACAAGTTATCATCTTCTAGTTATCCAGGAATACTGCGAACTCCATGTAGGCTTACTTACAGTATATCCCTTATATAGGGTATCCATACATCATAAGTCATTCTCTCATGCCTTAGCTCCTGAAGGATACTGCCTATGTAGTGATGCCAAAATAAGTAGGTGATACCAGGTTGTTGTCCCTCATGTATTGTGAATGTGATTCTTATTGACTGTACAGTTTGTGATTCAATAAAGAACAATTATGTAATAGAAAGATTGGTGTCTCCCTCCAGATCGTCTGAACCTGCCCAGTGTGCTGGTCCTGGATGGCTGTGGCATCAGTAAAGCTGGGGACAAGGCTGAGGTGGCCACCTTCTGTGCCCATGTGGTGGAGCTGGACTTGTCCCACAACCAGCTGCAAGACTGGGGGGAGGTGGGTACTGTAGTTTTCCTTATCCTCCTCACCCTTGCTGCCATGTTATGCACCATTTATTTATCAGCAGCTAGTAGGGGTGTAACGATCCATCGATGTATCGATTTATATTCCTATGATCCAACTACATCGATCTGTGCTCGGCGAGTTGGCCTTTTGGACAACATATATCGATCTAACATCGTTTTAAAATGTAATAAATCGATTGTATCGATACTAGGAAATAACCCATTGGATTTAAGCACGTCAGACTTTATATGGATGTTTTTTCTTAGCACTTTTAATGATAAAGGCTTTAAACATTACTCGATTCAGTCTGCCTATCCGTGACGTCATCGCGCCAACAGCAGCGCAAAGGCGCAAAGACAACAAAACATAGCATGGCGGACGACAGAGGAGAAGCCGACGAGCGAGAAATTATCAAGCCACCATTGCGGTCCTTACAAGAAACAGGAATCTAGGAAACTTCACCTGCACTGTCCAGTATCCAGGTATTTATTTCAGTCACACTGGTTGAATTTTTGGCTAAAAGGTTACTGAATCGATTTCAAGTCACTAAATCGTTTCGGATCGTATCGTTCTAAATGAACCAATATCGTCCTTGAATCGTATCGACAACCACGAATCGTGAAACAAATCGAATCGTTGTTAAAACGAATCGTTACACCCCTAGCAGCTAGCTATTAGCATGAAGGCTGGCAGTACACAGTCAATGTTACACATTTCATTGTTTTTATAATTTTTCATAATTTTCAGAGATTAACTTTTTTGATACAAGTTTGCCTTACTTTCTACACATATAAGGTGTTGTTTTATCCAGACAGTTTTTTAAGTCCAATAGCTGTTTGTAATGTCCAGCCTCTCCTGGCTAGCATTTAAAGAAGCATGTAGCAAATGGAAATGGACAGTATCCACTACCAAAGCACCCAAAACAATTGCCCAGAGACATCATTGAACAAACAAATCCAACAAACAGTCTCTCAGTCAGTGCCAATGCCCACATAAAAAAAATAGGACAGTTTACTATAGTACTACAGTTTATTATAGTACTTACTATAGAATTCTATAGTATTTTGTAGCAAACTGTGGTATACTGTAGAAGATTATACTACACACTGTATTATCCCTCGATCGTGTAGTGCTTGCTATATAATTTAGTAGTATACTGTAAAATACTATACTGTATTTATATGCTAATATAAAATGTGCATATGCCCTGAGATATTAATAATAATTAATATCATAGGGACACACACAGATCCTGAACAGCGCTGGAGAAGATGGCTGCCGTTTTACAGCCCTCTAACCATTTGTACTATTATGTGTGTTTTTCCGCGTTATTTGTAATTTATTTTGTACATAATGTTTCTGCCATCGTCTCTTATAACCAAAAAGAGCTTCTGGATATCAGGACAGCGATTACTCACCTCGTATTGGACAAAGATTTTTTCTTCAACGAGGCGGCCGCGAAGGATATCATACAGACACCCGACAAGGCCCAAATCCCCGTCATTCGCGTGAGGAAGAGACGGAGATATCGTGGACGTAGATCGGGGTGCCTTGTAAGGATCCGACGGCGAGCGAGTAAACTGCCTCTTCCATCAATCCTATTAGCCAATCTTCAATCACTGGATAACAAATTCGATGACCTAAGATTACGGTTATCCTACCAACGGGACATTAAAAACTGTAATATCCTATGTTTCACCGAGTCGTGGCTGAACGACGACAATGATAACATACAGCTAGCGGGCTATACGCTACATCGGCAGGATAGAACGGCTGACTCCGGTAAGACAAGGGGTGGCGGTCTGTGTATATTTGTAAACAACAGCTGGTGCACAAAATCAAATACTAAGGAAGTCTCGAGGTTTTGCTCGCCTGAGGTAGAGTATCTTATGATAAGCTGTAGACCACACTATTTACCAAGAGAGTTTTCATCTATATTTTTCATAGCTGTCTATTTACCACCACAAACCAATGCTGGCATTAAGATTGCACTGAATTAGTTGTACAAGGCCATAAATCAACAGGAAAACGCTCATCCAGATGCAGCGCTCCTAGTGGCCGGGGACTTTAATGCAGGGAAACTTAAATCTGTTCTACCTAATTTCTACCAGCATGTTAAATGTGCAACCAGAGGAAAAAAAACTCTAGACCACCTTTACTCCACACACAGAGACGCATACAAAGCTCTCCCTTGCCCTCCATTTGGCAAATCTGACCATAACTCTATCCTCCTGATTCCTGCTTATTAGCAAAAACTAAAGCAGGAAGCACCAGTGACTCGGTTAATAAAAAAGTGGTCAGATGACGCAGATGCTAAGCTACAGGACTGTTTTGCTAGCACAGACTGGAACATGTTCCGGGATTCTTCAGACAGCATTGAGGAGTACACCA
This sequence comes from Coregonus lavaretus, assembly GCF_964263955.1. NCBI lineage: Eukaryota > Metazoa > Chordata > Actinopteri > Salmoniformes > Salmonidae > Coregonus > Coregonus lavaretus. The sequence continues at coordinate 12,749,850 of NC_140002.1, forward strand.
CATCAGTCACTGGCTTCATCAATAAGTGCATCGATGATGTCGTCCCCACAGTGACCGTACGTACATACCCCAACCAGAAGCCATGGATTACAGGAAACATCCGCACTGAGCTAAAGGGTAGAGCTGCCGCTTTCAAGGAACGGGACTCTAACCCGGACGCTTATAAGAAATCCCGCTATGCCCTCCGACGAACCATCAAACAGGCAAAGAGTCAATAAAGGACTAAGATTTAATCGTACTACACTGGCTCTGACGCTCGTCGGATGTGGCAGGGCTTGAAAACTATTACAGACTACAAAGGGAAGCACAGCCGCGAGCTGCCCAGTGACACAAGCCTACCAGACGAGCTAAACCACTTCTATGCTCGCTTCGAGGCAAGCAACACTGAAGCATGCATGAGAGCACCAGCTGTTCCGGATGACTATGTGATCACGCTCTCCGTAGCCGATGTGAGTAAGACTTTTAAGCAGGTCAACATTCACAAGGCCGCAGGGCCAGACGGATTACCAGGACGTGTACTCCGAGCATGTGCTGACCAACTGGCAAGTGTCTTCACTGACATTTTCAACATGTCCCTGACTGAGTCTGTAATACCAACATGTTTCAAGCAGACCACCATAGTCCCTGTGCCCAAGGACTCTAAGATAACCTGCCTAAATGACTACCGACCCGTAGCACTGACGTCTGTAGCCATGAAGTGCTTTGAAAGGCTGGTCATTGCTCACATCAACAGCATTATCCCAGAAACCCTAGACCCACTCCAATTTGCATACCGCCCCAACAGATCCACAGATGATGCAATCTCTATTGCACTCCACACTGCCCTTTCCCACCTGGACAAGAGGAACACCTACGTGAGAATGCTATTCATTGACTACAGCTCAGCATTCAACACCATAGTGCCCTCTAAGCTCATCACTAAGCTAAGGATCCTGGGACTAAACACCTCCCTCTGCAACTGGATCCTGGACTTCCTGACGGGCCGCCCCCAGGTGGTAAGGGTAGGTAACAACACATCTGCCACACTGATCCTCAACACGGGGGCCCCTCAGGGGTGCGTGCTCAGTCCCCTCCTGTACTCTCTGTTCACCCATGACTGCATGGCCAGGCACGACTCCAACACCATCATTAAGTTTGCCGACGACGCAACAGTGGTAGGCCTGATCACCGACAACGATGAGACAGCCTATAGGGAGGAGGTCAGAGACCTGGCCGTGTGGTGCCAGGACAACAACCTCTCCCTCAACGTGACCAAGACAAATGAGATGATTGTGGACTACAGGAAAAAAAAGAAGACTGAGCACGCCCCCATTCTCATCGACGGGGCTGTAGTGGAACAGGTTGAGAGCTTCAAGTTCCTTGGTGTCCACATCACCAACGAACTATCATGGTCCAAACACACCAAGACAGTCGTGAAGAGGGCACGACAAAGCCTATTCCCCCTCAGGAGACTGAAAAGATTTGGCATGGGTCCTCAGATCCTCAAAAAATTCTACAGCTGCACCATCGAGAGCATCCTGACTGGTTGCATCACCGCCTGGTATGGCAACTGCTTGGCCTCCGACCGCAAGGCACTACAGAGAGTAGTGCGTACGGCCCAGTACATCACTGGGGCCAAGCTTCCTGCCATCCAGGACCTCTATACCAGGCGGTGTCAGAGGAAGGCCCTCAAAATTGTCAAAGACTCCAGCCACCCTAGTCATAGACTGTTCTCTCTGCTACCGCACGGCAAGCGATACCGGAGTGCCAAGTCTAGGTCCAAAAGACTTCTCAACAGCTTCTACCCCCAAGCCATAAAACTCCTTACAGCTAATCATGGCTACCCGGACTATTTGCACTGCCCCCCCACCCCATCCTTTTTACGCTGCTGCTACTCTGTTCATTATTTATGCATAGTCACTTTAACTCTACCCACATGTACATATTACTTCAACTACCTCAACTAGCCGGTGCCCCCGCACATTGACTCTGCACCGGTACCCCCCTGTATATATAGCCTCCCTACTGTTCTTTTATTTTACTTCTGCTCTTTTTTTTCTCAACACTTTTTTTGTTAAAAATAAATGCACTGTTGGTTAAGGGCTGTAAGTAAGCATTTCACTGTAATGTCTGCACCTGTTGTATTCGGCGCATGTGACCAATAAAATTTGATTTGATTTGAAAGGGACGATGGACGGGGCCATGTACCGGCAAATCTTGGGTGAGAACCTCCTTCCCTCAGCCAGGGCATTGAAAATGGGTCGTGGATGGGTATTCCAGCATGACAATGACCCAAAACACACGGCCAAGGCAACAAAGGAGTGGCTCAAGAAGAAGCACATTAAGGTCCTGGAGTGGCCTAGCCAGTCTCCAGACCTTAATCCCATAGAAAATCTGTGGAGGGAGCTGAAGGTTCGAGTTGCCAAACGTCAGCCTCGAAACCTTAATGACTTGGAGAAGATCTGCAAAGACAAAATCCCTCCTGAGATGTGTGCAAACCTGGTGGCCAACTACTAGAAACGTCTGACCTCTGTGATTGCCAACAAGGGTTTTGCCACCAAGTACTAAGTCATGTTCTGCAGAGGGGTCAAATACTTATTTCCCTCATTAAAATGCAAATCAATTTATAACATTTTTGTTGTTATTCTGTCTCACTGTTCAAATAAACCTACCATTAAAATTATAGACTGATCATTTCTTTGTCAGTGGGCAAACGTACAAAATCAGCAGGGGATCAAATACTTTTTTCCCTCACTGTGTGTATATATATATATATATACAGTGAGGGGAAAAAAGTATTTGATATATATTTATATATACTGCTAAAAAAAATAAAGGGAACACTTAAACAACACTATAACTCCAAGTCAATCACACTTCTGTGAAATCAAACTGTCCACTTAGGAAGCAACACTGATTGACAATACATTTCACATGCTGTTGTGCAAATGGATAAAAGACAACATGTGGAAATTATAGGCAATTAGCAAGACACCCACAATAAAGGACTGGTTTTGCAGGTGGTGACCACAGACCACTTCTCAGTTCCTATGCTTCCTGGCTGATGTTTTGGTCACTTTTGAATGCTGGCGGTGCTTTCACTCTAGTGGTAGCATGAGACGGAGTCTACAACCCACAAGTGGCTCAGGTAGTGCAGCTCATCCAGGATGGCACATCAATGCGAGCTGTGGCAAGAAGGTTTGCTGTGTCTGTCAGCGTAGTGTCCAGAGCATGGAGGCGCTACCAGGAGACAGGCCAGTACATCAGGAGACGTGGAGGAGGCCGTAGGAGGGCAACAACCCAGCAGCAGGACTGCTACCTCCGCCTTTGTGCAAGGAGGAGCAGGAGGAGCACTGCCAGAGCCCTGCAAAATGACCTCCAGCAGGCCACAAATGTGCATGTGTCTGCTCAAACGGTCAGAAACAGACTCCATGAGGGTGGTATGAGGGCCCGACGTCCACAGGTGCAGGACGTTTGGCATTTGCCAGAGAACACCAAGATTGGCAAATTCGCCACTGGCGCCCTGTGCTCTTCACAGATGAAAGCAGGTTCACACTGAGCACGTGACAGACGTGACAGAGTCTGGAGACGCCGTGGAGAACGTTCTGCTGCCTGAAACATCCTCCAGCATGACCGGTTTGGCGGTGGGTCAGTCATGGTGTGGGTTGGCATTTCTTTGGGGGGCCGCACAGCCCTCCATATGACTGCCATTAGGTACCGAGATGAGATCCTCAGACCCCTTGTGAGACCATATGCTGGTGCGGTTGGCCCTGGGTTCCTCCTAATGCAAGACAATGCTAGACCTCATGTGGCTGGAGTGTGTCAGCAGTTCCTGCAAGAGGAAGGCATTGATGCTATGGACTGGCCCGCCCGTTCCCCAGACCTGAATCCAATTGAGCACATCTGGGACATCATGTCTCGCTCCATCCACCAATGCCACGTTGCACCACAGACTGTCCAGGAGTTGGCGGATGCTTTAGTCCAGGTCTGGGAGGAGATCCCTCAGGAGACCATCCGCCACCTCATCAGGAGCATGCCCAGGCGTTGTAGGGAGGTCATACAGGCACGTGGAGGCCACACACACTACTGAGCCTCATTTTGACTTGTTCTAAGGACATTACATCAAAGTTGGATCAGCCTGTAGTGTGGTTTTCCACTTTAATTTTGAGGGTGACTCCAAATCCAGACCTCCATGGGTTGATAAATTTGATTTCCATTGATAATATTTGTGTGATTTTGTTGTCAGCACATTCAACTATGTAAAGAAAAAAGTATTTCATAAGATTATTTCATTCATTCAGATGTAGGATGTGTTATTTTAGTGTTCCCTTTATTTTTTTTAGCAGTATATATATATTGCACAATTGGTAGATATGTTCTATGTAAATACTACTGGAATTGAAAACCGGTCAAGGTGTGTAGAAAGGCTTGACGTAAAGTATAAGGCTATATATGTGAAATATATTTTCCATAACCAAAAATATTCTATTTTCAGCTGTTTGAAGCTGGTCTACAAAACTTAATAACGAGAAGCATAGAAATAGTGCACATAGAACATATCTACTGTTTCTTAGACTTGCGTTCAATGAGCATGACAGATCTACAGTGGGGAAAAAAGTATTTAGTCAGCCACCAATTGTGCAAGTTCTCCCACTTAAAAAGATGAGAGAGGCCTGTAATTTTCATCATAGGTACACGTCAACTATGACAGACAAATTGAGGAAAAAAAATCCAGAAAATCACATTGTAGGATTTTTTATGAATTTATTTGCAAATTATGGTGGAAAATAAGTATTTGGTCACCTACAAACAAGCAAGATTTCTGGCTCTCACAGACCTGTAACTTCTTCTTTAAGAGGCTCCTCTGTCCTCCACTTGTTACCTGTATTAATGGCACCTGTTTGAACTTGTTATCAGTATAAAAGACACCTGTCCACAACCTCAAACAGTCACACTCCAAACTCCACTATGGCCCAGACCAAAGAGCTGTCAAAGGACACCAGAAACAAAATTGTAGACCTGCACCAGGCTGGGAAGACTGAATCTGCAATAGGTAAGCAGCTTGGTTTGAAGAAATCAACTGTGGGAGCAATTATTAGGAAATGGAAGACATACAAGACCACTGATAATCTCCCTCGATCTGGGGCTCCACGACCCGTGGGGTCAAAATGATCACAAGAACGGTGAGCAAAAATCCCAGAACCACACGGGGGGACCTAGTGAATGACCTGCAGAGAGCTGGGACCAAAGTAACAAAGCCTACCATCAGAAACACGCGACGCCGCCAGGGACTCAAATCCTGCAGTGCCAGACGTGTCCCCCTGCTTAAGCCAGTACATGTCCAGGCCCGTCTGAAGTTTGCTAGAGTGCATTTGGATGATCCAGAAGAGGATTGGGAGAATGTCATATGGTCAGATGAAACCAAAATATAACTTTTTGGTAAAAACTCAACTCGTCGTGTTTGGAGGACAAAGAATGCTGAGTTGCATCCAAAGAACACCATAACTACTGTGAAGTATGGGGGTGTAAACATCATGCTTTGGGGCTGTTTTTCTGCAAAGGGACCAGGACGACTAATCCGTGTAAAGGAAATAATGAATGGGGCCATGTATCGTGAGATTTTGAGTGAAAACCTCCTTCCATCAGCAAGGGCATTGAAGATGAAACGTGGCTGGGTCTTTCAGCATGACAATGATCCCAAACACACCGCCCGGGCAACGAAGGAGTGGCTTCGTAAGAAGCATTTCAAGGTCCTGGAGTGGCCTAGCTAGTCTCCAGATCTCAACCCCATAGAAAATCTTTGGAGGGAGTTGAAAGTCTGTGTTGCCCAGCGACAGCCCCAAAACATCACTGCTCTAGAGGAGATCTGCATGGAGGAATGGCCCAAAATACCAGCAACAGTGTGTGAAAACCTTGTGAAGACTTACAGAAAACGTTTGACCTGTGTCATTGCCAACAAAGGGTATATAACAAAGTATTGAGAAACTTTTGTTATTGACCAAATACTTATTTTCCACCATAATTTGCAAATAAATTCATTAAAAATCCTACAATGTGATTTTCTGGATTTTTTTTCTCATTTTGTCTGTCATAGTTGACGTGTACCTATGATGAAAATTACAGGCCTCTCTCATCTTTTTAAGTGGGAGAACTTGCACAATTGGTGGCTGACGAAAGACTTTTTTTCCCCACTGTATAACTCACATTTCTATGTGGGTCACTGAAAAAGTTACATATTACAGCTTTAAAGGTTTAATAGAGCATATGCAAATGAAAAGACAGACACGTTCCTCTAAGAGGTTCGCAGCAAATCTCTCCCCCTCCAGAGGGGAGGGCAGACCTAAACACTCTTGCTTTATCTGTTCACTCTTTCACCCTTCCATGCCTGGTGCCAAAACATTAAATCAAGGCTGAGACCTAGGGGTTTAATAGACTATACATTTCAAACGTCTTAATTGCTTAAGGACACCCATTGCTTTTTTTTTGGTTCAAGGGCCCAGATATCATTTACTAAAACCTGCTTTATGGGGACCTCTGACCTTCCAATAGGGAATAATCATTAGACTATCGTTCTTAAAACAGTACACTACAGTAAAGTCTGCAAAAAACTACAGTACATACTACAGTCATATCCACAAAAACACTACAGTGAATACTATAGTATTTAGTGTAATAATACTACAGCATACTATATAATATTTTTTCAGATGGGTGGCGCCAATCTGTCTTTGGGTTGCCAGATAAACACCATTGTGTATTATATCTACAATTTGTATTTTGGGTTGCCAGATCGGTTGCATTGTGTATTTTTCATCTGTATTTTTCGTAGCTGTCTATTTATCAACTCAAACCAATGCTGGCACTAAGACCGCATTCAACGAGCTGAATAGGGCCATAAGCAAACAAGTAAATGCTCACCCAGAGGGGGCTCTCCTAGCGGTTGGTGATTTTTATGCAGGAAAACTGAAGTCCGTCTTACCTAATTTTACTAGCATATCAGTTGTACAACTAGAGGCGGAGAAAAAAAAAATAGATCACCTTTACTCCACACACAGAGATGCAGCTCTCCCTCGCCCTCCATTTGGCAAATCTGACCATAACTCTATACTCCTGACAAGCAAAAACTCAAACAGGAGGTACCAGTGACACCGAGGCTAAACTACAAGACTGTTTCACTAGCACAGACTGGAATATGTTCCGGGATTAATCCGATGGCATTGAGGAGTTAACCACATCAGTAACCGTCACTAATAAGCACAGTGACCGTACGTACATATCCCAAGCAGAAGACCTGTATTACAGGCAACATCCACACTGAGCTAAAGGCTAGCGCTCCCGCTTTCAAGGTGCGGGACACTAATCCGGACGCTTATAAGAAATCCGGCTACGCCCTCCGACAAACCATCAAACGGGCAAAGCGTCAATACAGGACTAAGATCGAATCCTAGTACACCGGCTCTGACACTCGTCGGATATGGTAGGGCTTGCAAACTATCACGGATTACAAAGGGAAACCCAGCCGCGAGCTGCCCAGTGACGCAAGCCTACCAGACAAGGTAAATGCCTTCTATGCTTGTTTCGAGGCAATCAACTCTGAACCGTGAATGAGAACACCAGCTGTTCTGGACGACTGTGTGATCACCCTAAAAATTGTCAAAGACTCCAGCCACCCAAGTCATAGACTGTTCTCTATGCTACCGCATGGCAAGCAGTACCGGAGCGCCAAGTCAGGACCAAAAGGCACCTGAACAGCTTCTACCCCCAAGCCATAAGACTGCTGACCACTTAATCAAATGGCTACAAGGACTATTTGCATTGACCCCCTTTTTTCTTGCACTGGCTCTATGCACACTCACTTGACTCTACCCACACACTCACACATGCTACATTGACACTCCAGCACACACACACACTACATACGTTCACACACACAAAACACACACACACAAGTGTATATTGACGCCACACACACACACACTTTCACACTCATATATGCTGCTGCTACTGTATTTATTATCTATCCTGATTGCCTAGTCACTTTTACCCTTACCTACATGCAGTGTTCCCTCTAAGCTGCATGCGTGCGTGGCCGTACACCTCCTCCAGGACTGCCGCACAGAAGAAATGCCATGCTGCACAGAGACGCAAGAGATTGAACTTCACTGAGTTCACCCCATTAGTTTGCACTATATAGATCAACGTTTTTTCTGTGATCTAATCAATATTATATCAGTCCCTTTTCAATGCAACAAACCAAAACCAATGTTATTTTGTTGTGTTACTATAATTTTTATTTTATTTTGCTTTTTAACTCTGCGTTGTTGCGAAAGGGCTTGTAAGTAAGCATTTCACGGTAAAGTCTACACCTGTTGTATTTGCCGCATGTGACAATTACAGTGTGATTTGATTTGTGTGTAATATCTACAATCTGTCTTTTTGGGTTGTCAATACAGTCAGTCATTAAGTGTTATAGCTCCAATCTGTTTTTTGGGTTGCCAGATCTGCACGATTGTGTCTAACATCCCCAACCTGGACTTTCTTAACCTGAGTATGAACCCTCTGAGTGGGATTGAACTGGAGCCAGGCCTGGCTGAGGTGTTCTCCCGAGTCCGCCGCCTGGTCCTCATCAACACGCGTGTCACGTGGGACACGGTACACACACTCACACGCCAGACCCCAGAGTAAGTCATGACAGATAGTGGACTGTGAATCACAAACCAGACACATGGCACACGTGAATAAAATGTGGTGCCTTTTGAGAAGTGTAACCTAATTTTAACATTGTCATAAAGAGGACATGTTCATCTTCATAAAAAGCAAGTTCTCCAATCTGAAGAGGTAAAAAATAAAGGGGGAAAAATGATACTAAGTGCCAAATAAAGTAACAGGGTTGACCGTAAAAGGGTTGACCTCACCTGCTTTTACATGGATTTTACTATTACATGTTCAATGTTTCTTATGAAGAAAAATATATTTTAAAAAGGAATAGTTATACAATATTAAAATGAGAGTTTAGTTCACGTAACAGGGTTGACCTTAAAATGAGGAACAAATTAATCACTAATCACATTAAATAAATAATAACCTACAGAAATTACTTTGTCAAAGCAACACAATAACTAGGGCTTTACAATGATGGTGAAAACCTGGATATATTTTGGGGTTAAGTGGGTTAAAACTTCCTAGAAGTGGCACAGGGTTGACGGAGGGACATGTCAAAGTGGAAATTTGGCACTTACTAAGTATTTTTATATATATATATTTTTTTCAGATTTATTGAATGTTCTATGCGGTCTAAATTAAAGGGCACTTCATTTAATATAACAGTCTTTTAAAATGCAATATTGGTGCACAATTTCTACTTAAAATATCAAAGGGACGCAAAAGGCACTCTTTTCGTGGAACGACCCAGCTAGTCTGATAGTCTGATACTCATACTATCTCTCCCTGCAGATTGGAGGAGCTCTTCCTTTGTTTGAACGATTATGACCAGGTTGCCGAGTCCCCGGTCCCCTGCCCCTCCTTGCGCCTGCTCCAGATCACAGACAACCAGCTACAGGAGTGGAGTGAGGTGCGTAAGTTTGGGCCGATGTACCCGTCCCTGGACACCTTGGTGTTGTCCAACAACAGACTCAGCTCTGTGGAGGAGGACACACCTCGGGACTCACTGCAGCGCCTGTTTCCTAACCTGCGCAGCATCAACCTCAACAACTCAGGTTTGCGAAGGGAGGCTCATACACATGCAAACACACACACGCACACAGCATGAACACACACACACACACACAGCATGAGCATACTTAAGTGATAATGCTTGAGAAGCCGGTGTTTGGAGGAAATATTGGCAATATATCCTCCAAACACCGGCTTCGAGGGCATTATCACTTTTATACAATGGGTTACCAACATATTCAAATAAAGATGTACATATTTTCATTAAAAACGTTATTTGGATTAATTTATTCATACTATTTCATCCTTCCACAAGATATAGTCCCAACACAAATCTATGGTTGCGACCCAAGCCGGCTGTTCTAACGTTCTATTGGTTCGGTTGCCAGAGACGCGACCCAGTCATTCAGTCTTTTTGTTCTGTATCTATGGAGGTGATCCAGTCGTTTGTTCTAAGTGTTCCATTGCCATACTGGCTGGCAACGCTCTTATCCCTTGCTTGCTAGCTAGCCAACTACGGCTAACTTAGTCACGTCAAACATTGCAGACAGAATAACAGCAAAGTAGCTGCATTTGCGTTTGTTTAAGCTGTTTTCTAGTGACATTTATTTGGATACATCATAACAATGAGCTAATGATGCACGATTTCGCCTGGCATAGAAAATGTGCTCTCTTGTCAGGATACTTATTCAGAGGAGCTAGCCAACAACACAGCTAACACAACCACTTCAAACTGAAGCTGGAAAGACAGCAAACTAGCTGCACTTCATTTCGTTTGACCGGTTTTCTATTGATAGTTCTTTGTATATATCCATAAAGATCATGATTTCGACTGGCTGAGAAATGTTGCTTGCCTGTCTGTCTCATCCCGACTCCCGACACGTTCATTACTATGGGACATCTGGAGATCAAATTTGAATATTTTAACAATGTTGCAAATGTCGGAGAGACAGACACCAATGTTTATACAAATCTTTGCTGTTGAAAATGAAATGTTAGTCTATAAGAAATGTGAGATAATGTCTAGATACTTTTTATAGTGGAGATCAAGTTTATAAAGTGCCTGGCTGGGCTGATTAGACAGTGGATTGCGCAGTCAGATGGAACAGAGTAAATAGGCATTTTAACATCATAGATTTAGCTGATGGTAACTTGTGGAATAGACACTGGCTGGAATGCGGTTTTAACCAATCATCATTCAGGATTAGACCCACCCGTTGTATAAACACAAATATCCCTCTTTCCTCTACCCAATAATACTCTTTCCGTCCACTTCCTGTTTTCCTTCCCTTTTCTCCTGTTCTTACTCCTCTGCTTCTGTACCTCTCTCATGCAGGACAGGGAACACTCTGGAAATCAGTTGGTCTACTGAGAAGAGCTCAACTTCTGTTACATTCCAATGTATTTTAACACTACATTCTGCATTTTAAAGGCATTTTACCTCTTTTTATATAGGCTAAAAAAATTAAACTAATATACGCACTCATTCAATCACTGAAAGAGCACTCTATGATCAGTCTGATGTGAAAATAGATTAGGACTATATATTGTATTGTGCTACTTCCGTACTCCATACTTAATACTGTATCCTGGGCTTCCATAGAGAACGAGTGCTGATAGTTTCCATGTCCGTTGGTGTGTATGTGCATGCGTGTGTTTGTGCGTGTGTCCTAAAGGGCTTAACCGATGGGAGGACATAGAGAGGCTGAATTTCTTCCCTAAACTGGAGGAGGCGAGGCTGATGGGGATTCCCTTACTGCAGCCCTATACCAACAAAGAGAGACGCAGCCTCACCGTGGCACAGTGCGTACACACAGACACATACACACACATTTAACATTTACATTTTAGTCTTATCCAAAGTGATTTAGTTAGTGCATTCATCTTAAGATAGCTAGGTAAGACAACCACATATCACAGTCACAATAGCAAGTAAAACTTTTTTTCAATAAAGCAGCTATAAGCAAGGTCAGTGCTAGTGAGAAAAGGCAAGTGCAGGTGTTAGTGCAAGAAAAGTACAAGTACAACGGTAGGGTGTTAATTATTTATTTGTTCTGGTTGGGGGGGATTATTCAAGATACCTTTTGAAGAGGTTCACACAAACACAATTGAATACACACCTATTTGATTTGTGTAAACATATCTCACACACACACTCATATTCTTAGTTATTTTGCAGGTTGCCATCTGTGACTATGTTGAATGGGAGTGTGGTGACGGAAGGGGAAAGGGAAGACGCTGAGAGGTTCTTCATCAGACATTACCTGGACTGTTCTGAAGAGACGCTGCCTCAGAGGTACTGTTGACACACACACACTCTAGTCTGAGGTAGAGCTACTGTATGTCAGAGGAACTGTAAACACACGCACACATTTTTCTTCTGATAAGAACAACCTCTTATCTGGTTCATAATAGCACTAGCACTCCTCTGAGACACCTACAGTTGAAGTCGGAAGTTTACATACACTTAGGTTGGAGTCATTAAAACTCGTTTTTTAACCACTCCACAAATTTCTTGTTAACAAACTATAGTTTTGGCAAGTCGGTGAGGAAATCTACTTTGTGCACGACACAAGTAATTTTTCAAACAATTGTTTACAGACAGATTATTTCACTTATAATTCACTGTATCACAATTCCAGTGGGTCAGAAGTTAACATACACTAAGTTGACTGTGCCTTTAAACAGCTTGGAAAATTCCAGAAAATTATGTCATGGCTTTAGAAGCTTCTGATAGGCTAATTGACATCATTTGAGTCAATTGGAGGTGTACCTGTGGATGTATTTCAAGGCCTACCTTCAAACTCAGTGCCTCTTTGCTTGACATCATGGGAATATCAAAAGAAATCAGCCAAGACCTCAGAAAAAAAATTGTAGACCTCCACAAGTCTGGTTCATCCATGGGAGCAATTTCCAAACACCTGAAGGTACCACGTTCATCTGTACAAACAATAGTACGCAAGTATAAACACCATGGGACCACGCAGCTGTGATACCGCTCAGGAAGGAGACTGTCTCCTAGAGATGAACGTACTTTGGTGCGAAAAGTGCAAATCAATCGCAGAACAACAGCAAAATACCTTGTGAAGATGCTGGAGAAAACAGGTACAAAAGTATCTATATCCACAGTAAAATGAGTCCTATATCGACATAACCTGAAAGGCCGCTCAGCAAGGAAGAAGCCACTGCTCCAAAACCGCCATAAAAAAGCCAGACTACGGTTTGCAACTGCATATGGGGACAAAGATCGTACTTTTTGGAGAAATGTCCTCTGGTCTGATGAAACAAAAATATAACTGTTTGGCCATAATGACCATCGTTATGTTTGGAGTGAAAAGGGGATGTCTTGCAAGCCGAAGAACACCATCCCAACCGTGAAGCACAGGGGTGGCAGCATCATGCTGTGGGGGTGCTTTGCTGCAGGAGGAACTGGTACACTTCACAAAATAGATGGCATCATGAGGAAGGAAAATTATGTGGATATATTGAAGCAACATCTCAAGACATCAGTCAGGAAGTTAAAGCTTGGTTGCAAATGGGTCTTCCAAATGGACAATGACCCCAAGCATACTTCCAAAGTTGTGGCAAAATGGCTTAAGGACAACTAAGTCAAGGTATTGGAGTGGCCATCACAAAGCCCTGACCTCAATCCTATAGAACATTTGTGGGCAGAACTGAAAAAATGTGTGTGCGAGCAAGGAGGCCTACAAACCTGACTCAGTTATACCAGCTCTGTCAGGAGGAATGGGCCAAAATTCACCCAACTTAATGTGGGAAGCTTGTGGAAGGCTACCCGAAATGTTTGACCCACTGGGAATGTGATGAAATAAATAAAAGCTGAAATAAATCATTCTCTCTACTATTATTTATGACAATTCACATTCTTAAAATAAAGTGGTGATCCTAACTGACCTAAGACAAGGAATTTTTACTAGGATTAAATGTTAGGAATTGTGAAACTGAGTTTAAATGTATTTAGCTAAGGTGTATGTAAACCTCCGACTTCAACTGTACCTCAACAGCAGACAGGAATCACTTTGAGTCAGTACCACTCAGATATCTCCTACCTCTCTCTGCTTATGTTAACACTCCCCACAGTGTTCTAACACACCTGACATCGCGTAGCATATTGTCATCTCAGGACTTCCCATGATGGGAATTTCGGGGGGGGGTTTGGGCCCATGCTGAAAAACGAATCGGCCCACGCTTTTCTCCGGCCACATTCCACTTAACCTTAGGAGAATGCGAGGGAAGGATTTTCATGGGGAAAGCGCAGTCCCTGACTGGGGGAAAGTAACCTTTGTGAGACAATGGCGCCAGTCTCTCTGCCCACTCAATGACTTCTTTGTGCCTCCGAATACTCAGATCGGAAAACCGATACACAAGGTGGCAGGTAGATTATTTTTTTGACCTCCTCCTTCACTCGTTCACTCGCTCTCTTTTATTTTCCTTTAAGGGGGGGGGGGGATTGAGAGCTTGACTCATTTCCCTGTGTAACCAGAGCTGACGTAGCTCGGCACTGCGCAAATATTGCCCCCCTAATTATGTGGGGAAAGTGCCTTTTTTTGTGGGGGGGGGGGGGGGGGGGGTTATTTTTCTCTGCGGGTGTGTTTCTACCAGTGGACCAATGACTCCAAACCAACACAGCGTCCCCACAGTGTCTCAGATTAATCAGGGTACTGCAATGGAAGTGTTTCAAAGCTGCAAACCGCTCTCTTTTGGTTTTCTTTTGCTCTGTTTTCCTCTCTGTTTAATTCTCTTTCTCTCTCTCGCCTTGCTTTTAAACTGCATTTACTTGCTCTTGGGTCTTAGCCCGTTTCTTTGAGCAGGGGTGGGTGGGTGTGTGTGTGGGGGTGGATATGGATTTGAGCTGACCAAGGCTGTTGTGTGCGTGCGCACGAGTGTGTGTTGGATGCGGTCAGTGAGCAGTGGACAGGACTTAGGCGGCCGGGCTATCCCCTTTCGGCCCGGGTCCAGAGTAACCCAGGCCTGCCCCCGGGTCCCTTCAGAGATCAGAGCCTGGGGAGCGGGTCACAGCCTCTCAGGTGAACACTGGTGAACACGGCAGCCTGCAGAGATCTGACAGACAGCTGCCTTTTGAATAACTGAAGCCTTGGCTTAGCCTCTGTCTTAGTCATCGCTATAGATGACCCAAAAAGACTGTGTATAATAAAAATGCTGAGCTATATTGTATGCAAAAGATTTTTCGAAATTATATTATTTTAAACTAATACAATTGCTCAGAGAAAGAGATTCTGTTGTTTCTGTTTTCAATACTCTAGCACCCTCCCCTTGCGAGGATAACGACACTGAGCCTTTTCCTACAATGTTTTATGAGATTGGAGAACATGTTTGGAGGGATCTTAGACCATTCCTCCATACATAATATTTCCAGATCCTTGATATCCTTCGTCTGTGCTTATGGACTGCCCTCTTCAATTCAAAGCACAGGTTTTCAATGGGGTTCAAGTCCAGAGATTGAGATGGCCATCGCAAAATGTGGATTTTGTGGTCAATTAACCATTTCTTTGTGGATTTTGATGTGTGCTTGGGGTTATTGTCTTGCTGGAAGATCAACTTGTGGCCAAGTGTCAGTCTCCTGGCAGAGGCAACCAGGTTTTTGGCTAAAATGTTCTGGTACTTAGTAAAGTTCATGATGCCGTTGACCTTAAAGGCCCCAGGACCAGTGGAAGTAAAAAATCCCCATAACATCAAAGGTCCACCACCATATTTTACAGTAGGTATGAGCTACTTTTCTGCATATGCTTCTGTTTTTCAACACCAAAACCACCACTGGTGTGCATGGCCAAAGAGCAATATTTTCATGTCAACTGATCATAGCACCGCCTGGAGTTTGATAAACGGAATTGGCACTTGGATTTGAACCAGTGCTATGGTCAGATGACATGAAAATATAACTATTTGGTGGTCGTAAGCGGCTTTCTGAAACGGGTTGGGGAGATTGAAATGATGCGAGGCTGGAGAGTGGAGAGACGGGGAGGCTTGGGGTAAGGAGAGTGAGGGGAGGGGATACAAGATGGGTGGGGTGAGGAAAGAGTGGAGAGAGAGAGAGAGGAGTGGGTTTGAGGTAAGAAGAGAAAGAAGGGGCTACAGAGGGGTCTGGGTAAAGAATAGGGGGGCGAGAAGGGAGTTATAAAGAGGAAGGGGATTGTGATGTGAAGAGATGGGGCGTGGGGTCATTATTAAGAGACAGAGGAAGGGGATTGTGATGTGAAGAGATGGGGCGTCGGGTCATTATTAAGAGACAGAGGAAGGGGATTGTGATGTGAAGAGATGGGGCGTGGGGTCATTATTAAGAGATAGAGGAAGGGGATTGAGGGCATACCGGGGAAGTGAGGAAATGCAACGTAACGCAAACCTTTTAGCACGTCATCGCTCAACCAGGCAGCTGAGGTGGATTAAAGAACAGAGAGAGAGGCATGAAATGCCAGACGATAAGTCGCTAATGGATCTAGGGTAGATACAAGGTAAGGTATTAGCCCCAATACTTTTGTCCGTGTATAGAAACACAGGTATTAAATTAATGCCACAGCTTTTTTCAGCCACCACACTAAGCTAGGACCATTAAAAATGCCATTTAGCATTACTATACCTCCATTATCTCTCGCGATGTTATTTACAGAGGTGTATGAGTGGTTAGTTACCACATTAAATGAGACCTTTTAAGTGAGAAGAAATGGGCTTCTCACAGAATGGCACTTTGTGCACTGACTGAGGCCTTAGAGGAGAATTCCCATGGCGGTGGCACACACACACTGAAACCCTGGCCAGGCGGGGTTTTGGGGGAGGGAAGGGGAAATTGCTTTGATTGGCCCAGATGGTATAGTAGCTTTGAAAAGAGAGGCTTTTCTCTGGGATTTTATTTAATCGTTCCTGGGTTCCTTATCTCTAACTCCGTGTTCCCTCTGGGGGGGGGGGGGGGGACGCTTTCTCACGGCTGAGAGAGGGGTAGAGGGCTTGCTGTGTTTTCCGAATGAGCACACACCACTCTTAGCGAGCACACACAAACACACACTCATTCACTCACACATTTGTCCAAACTTACCCCCACGGTGTCAGATAAAGCTGTTTTATTAGATATCGATTTGACTCTAACATACTGCAACCCTTTTCACTATGTTGTTTTCCCTGGTGTTATCTTTCAGATATATTCATTATGTATTAAACTGATAAATAAAATGTTTGTTTGAGAGAAGACAGTATGTCTCAAGAGTATATCACAACGTCTGCAAAACATGTGGGAATAAAATGGTCTGTTTCCCATAATGTACATTGCTTTCAGAAAGTATTCATACCTCTTGAATTATTCCACATTTTGTTGTTACAGCCTGAATTCAAAATCGATTAAATTGATTTTTTTTCTCACCCATCTACACACAATTACCCGTAATGACAAAGTGAAAAATTGTTTTTAGAAATGTTTGCTAATGTGTTGAACATTTAAATACTGAAATCTAATTTACATAAGTATTCACACCCCTGAGCGAATACATGTTAGAATCACCTTTGGCAGCGATTACAGCTGTAAATCTGTTGTTGATCATTGCTAGACAGCCATTTTCAAGTCTTGCCATAGATTTTCAAGCCACATTTTTTATTTTAAAGTCAAAACTGTAATTAGGCCACTCAGGAACATTCAATGTCGTAAGCAACTCCAGTGTATATTTGGCCTTGTTTTAGGTTATTGTCCTGCTGAAAAGTGAATTTGTCTCCCAGTGTCTGTTAGAAAGCAGACTGAACCAGGTTTTCCTCTAGGATTTTGCCTGTGCTTGACTCTATTCCATTTATTTTTATCTTAATAAACTCCCTAGTCCTTGGTGATGACAAGCATACCCATAACATGATGCAGCCAACACATGCTTGAAAATATGAAGTGGTACTCAGTGATGTGTTGTGTTGGACTTGCCCCAAACATAACACTTTGTATTGCCACATTTTTTAGCAGTTTTACTTTAGTGCCTTATTGCAAACAGGATGCATGTTTTGGAATATTTTTATTCTGTACAGGCTTCCCCCTTTTCACTCTGTCATATAGATTCGTTTTGTGGAGTAACTACAATGTTGTTGATCCATCCTCAGTTATCTTCTATCACAGCCATTAAACTCCGTAACTGTTTTAAAGTCAACATTAGCCTCATGGTGAAATCCCGGAGTGGTTTCCTTGCTCTCCAGCAACTGAGTTAGGAAGGACGCCTGTATCTTTGTGGTGACTGGGTGTATTGATACACCATCCAAAGTGTAATTAATAACTTCACCATGCTCAAAAGGATATTCATTGTCTGCTTCTTTTTTTTTTACCCATCTACCAATAGGTGCCCTTCTTTGCGAGGCAGTGGAAAACCTCCCTGGTCTTTGTGGTTGAATCTGTGTTTGAAATTCACTGCTCGACTGAGGGACCTTACAGATAATTGTATGTGTGGGGTACAGAGATGAGATTGAATTGAATTGAATTTATTTTGGGTAACAGACATATACAACACAATGTAGAATGTGGGCCCAGAGGATATCACTTAAAAGTATTAATTAAAACGCTTGTTTCCAAAGTGGTCCTCGATGCTAAAAACAATAACACATATAATGATTAAAAAGCAAGACAAAATTACAAACATTTTACATTTTAGTCATTTAGCAGACGCTCTTATCCAAAGCCACTTAGTTAGTGAGTGCATACATTATTATTTATTTTTTCATAAAAACAACACTAAATACATTGATTTACAGTACCAGTCAAAAGTTTGGACACCTACTCATTCAAGGGTTTATCTTTATTTTGACTATTTTCTACATTGTAGAATAACAGTGAAGACATCAAAACTACCAAATAACACATATGGAATCATGTAGTAGCCAAAAAAGTGTTAAACAAATGAAAATATATTTTAGATTCTTCAAAGTAGCCACCCTTTGCCTTGATGACAGCTTTGCACACTCTTGGCATTCTCTCAACCAACTTCACCTGGAATGCTTTTCCAACAGTCTTGAAGGAGTTCCCACATGCTGAGCACTTGTTGGCTGCTTTTCCTTCACTCTGCAGTCCAACTCATCCCAAACCATCTCAATTGGGTTGAGGTCAGGTGATTGTGAAGGCCAGGTCATCTGATGCAGCACTCCATCACTCTCCTTTTTGGTCAAATTGCCTGTGTTGGGCCATTGTCCTGTTGAAAAACAAATGATAGTCCCACTAAGCGCAAACCAGATGGGATGGGGTATGCGTGTGCCTTGAATTCTAAATAAATCACAGACAGTGTCACCAGCAAAGCACCCCCACACCATCACACCACCACCTCCATGCTTCACGATGGGAACCACACATCTGTTCACCTACTCTGCGTCTCACAAAGATATGGCGGTTGGAACCAAAAATCTCAAATTTGGACTCCTCAAACCAAAGGACAGATTTCCACCGGTCTAATGTCCATTGCTCGTGTTTTTTGGCCCAAGCAAGTCTCTTCTTCTTATTGGTGGCCTTTAGTAGTGGTTTCTTTGCAGCAATTTGACCATGAAGGCCTGATACACACAGTCTCCTCTGAACAGTTAATGTTGAGATGTCTGTTACTTGAACTCTGTGAAGCATTTATTTGGCCTGCAATTTCTGAGGCTGGTAACTCTAATGAACTTATCCTCTGCAGCAGAGGTAACTCTGGGTCTTTCTTACCTGTGGCGGTCCTCATGAGATTCAGTTTCATCATAGCGCTTGATGGTTTTTACGACTGCACTTGAGGAAACTTTAAAAATAGGGCTATCTTCTGTATACCCACCCCTACCTTGTCACAACACAACTGATTGGCTCAAACGCATTAAGAAGGAAAGAAATTCCACAAATTAACTTTTAACAAGGTACACCTGTTAATTGAAATGCATTCCAGGTGACTACCTCATGAAGCTGGTTGAGAGAATGCCAAGAGTGTGCAAAACTGTCATCAAGGCAAATGGTGGCTACTTTGAAGAATCTCAAATATAAAATATATTTTCATTTGTTTAATACTTTTTTTGGTTACTACATGATTCCATATGTGTTATTTCATCGTTTTGATGTCTTCACTATTATTCTACAATGTAGAAAATAGTAACAATAAAGATAAACCCTTGAATGAGTAGGTGTCCAAACTTTTGACTGGTACTGTATATTGACATCCTAAAAAGTGGCACTATTCACTGCACTTTTCCCTAACTAAATCAACCACATTAATTTCACATTTCGACCTTAAAAAACAATCTTCATTACACATCATACCTATCATTCAAATAAATACACCTGCCCAGCAGTAGGGGGGCACAAGGGGCAGTGGAGTGGTTTCTCTTACTTAGACAACCTTGTCCAAATGAAAACCTTGATCTTGATCTCCAAGGGGAGGCTATTCCATAGACAAATGCCTGTATAGAAAAACATGCTCCTCGCAGTACTGTTTACTCTTGGGATTTTACAAGACATGACACTAGCTCTGGTATTGTAACTGTGTTGGTTATAGACCATATCAATGTGGTTTTTCATATAACCTGGGGCACGATCATTTAAGATGTCAAACATATGATTACAGTGGGGAGAACAAGTATTTGATACACTGCCGATTTTGCAGGTTTTCCTACTTACAAAGCATGTAGAGGTCTGTAATTTTTTATTATAGGTACACTTCAACTGTGAGAGACGGAATCTAAAACAAAAATCCAGAAAATCACATTGTATGATTTTTAAGTAATTAATTTGCATTTTATTGCATGACATAAGTATTTGATCACCTACCAACCAGTAAGAATTCCGGCTCTCACAGACCTGTTCGTTTTTCTTTAAGAAGCCCTCCTGTTCTCACTCATTACCTGTATTAACTGCACCTGTTTGAACTCGTTACCTGTATAAAAGACACCTGTCCACACACTCAATCAAACAGACTCCAACCTCTCCACAATGGCCAAGACCAGAGAGCTGTGTAAGGACATCAGGGATAAAATTGTAGACCTGCACAAGGCTGGGATGGGCTACAGGACAATAGGCAAGCAGCTTGGTGAGAAGGCAACAACTGTTGGCGCAATTATTAGAAAATGGAAGAAGTTCAAGATGACGGTCAATCACCCTCGGTCTGGGGCTCCATGCAAGATCTCACCTCGTGGGGCATCAATGATCATGAGGAAGGTGAGGGATCAGCCCAGAACTACACGGCAGGACCTGGTCAATGACCTGAAGAGAGCTGGGACCACAGTCTCAAAGAAAACCATTAGTAACAAACTACGCCGTCATGGATTAAAATCCTGCAGCGCACGCAAGGTCCCCCTGCTCAAGCCAGCGCATGTCGAGGCCCGTCTGAAGTTTGCCAATGACCATCTGGATGATCCAGAGGAGGAATGGGAGAAGGGCGTGTGGTCTGATGAGACAAAAATAGAGCTTTTTGGTCTAAACTCCACTCGCTGTGTTTGGAGGAAGAAGAAGGATGAGTACAACCCCAAGAACACCATCCCAATCGTGAAGCATGGAGGTGGAAACATCATTCTTTGTGGATGCTTTTCTGCAAAGGGGACAGGACGACTGCACCGTATTGAGGGAAGGATGGATGGGGCCATGTATCGCAAGATCTTGGCCAACAACCTCCTTCCCTCAGTAAGAGCATTGAAGAAGGGTCGTGGCTGGGTCTTCCAGCATGACAACGACCCGAAACACACAGCCAGGGCAACTAAGGAGTGGCTCCGTAAGAAGCATCTCAAGGTCCTGGAGTGGCCTAGCCAGTCTCCAGACCTGAACCCAATAGGAAATCTTTGGAGGGAGCTGTAAGTCTGTATTGCCCAGCGACAGCCCCGAAACCTGAAGGATCTGGAGAAGGTCTGTATGGAGGAGTGGGCCAAAATCCCTGCTGCAGTGTGTGCAAACCTGGTCAAGACCTACAGGAAACGTATGATCTCTGTAATTGCAAACAAAGGTTTCTATACCAAATATTAAGTTCTGCTTTTCTGATGTATCAAATACTTATGTCATAAAATAAAATGCAAATGAATTACTTAAAAATCATACAATGTGATTTTCTGGATTTTTGTTTTGGATTCTGTCTCTCACAGTTGAAGTGTACCTATGATAAAAATTACAGACCTCTATATGCTTTGTAAGTAGGAAAACCTGCAAAATCGGCAGTGTATCAAATACTTGTTCTCCCCACTGTATGCTTAAGTTGATCCACTCTGGACAACAAAGGCAACAAGCCCACCTCCCGGAACTCCTGTACCACTATGTGGGTCCTAGGGGGGACATTAAGCATATACTGGATAACATTATTTTGCATGACCTGCATTCTGTTTTTCAGCTTTTTTGATAGCCCACTATACCAAGCAGAGCAGGCATAATCAAAATGACACTGAATCAAGGTTGAGACAAGCAGTTTCTTAACTTTGATGTTAAAATATCTAGTGTTACGATATTAAAAATTCAATTTGATCGCCATTTTAGAAAGATGTTTAGCAGCAATCAGGTCTCCAGAAAGGGATTGATCTAGGGACACACCAAGATAATTTACACTTGTTTTAGATTCAATCTCCTTGCCTGCACAGTTTACCTGTATCTTGTCAGCCCTAAGCGATCTGCGTTTTGTTCCAAACAAAATCGATTCAGTTTTTCCCAAATGTAGCGACCATTTGTTGTCAGTCAACCAATCTCTAACAAAATGCAATTCCTTACTCAGGGTCTCCTCTATGTAAACTGTATCCTTCCCTGATACCAGTATGGCTGAGTCATCAGCATAAAGCAGGAGTTTGCGTTTTACTGTATCTGGCATATCATTAATGTATATAAGAGAGGCCCTAAAATTGATCCCTGCGGTACTCCACAGGATATTTATTTGGCCTCAGACAGAACATCACCAACATTACATACTTGTGTTCTGTTGTTCAGATAAGACCTAAATCAATTCACTGCTATATCATTTAGACCCATGCATTTCAGTTTCATCAGGAGAATATCATGGTCCACAGTGTCAAAAGCTTTCTGCAAGTCTAATGTGACCATACCTGTATAGTTCCCCTTCTCACTTTCCTGCTTGATGTGGTCAAAGAGGTGGATAAGGCAAGTATCAGTGGAATGAGCTGTTCTAAAGCCAGATTGGAGTTCATAAAGAAATCTGTGCTCGAGAAGGTATCCCTCAAGTTGATTTAAAAAAACGAATCTTTGGATAAGATGCTGAGGATTGACACAGGCCTGTAGTTTCCTACATTTGTTTTACTGCTCTTCTTGTGGAGCGGAACCACCCGGGGCTGTTTTGAGATCATTGGGAAATGTACCACTACTAATAGAAAGGTTTACAATATGCGTTATCATTTTAGCAGTGACACAAGCACTGTCCTTTATGAGTCTTGCAGGAAGGTTATCCAGCCCAGTTGCTTTGTTTGTGCTCATTAAGCATAGTAGATTGGAAACTTTGTCTTCTGTTACCATGCACAGCTCAAACAAATCATTTGTGATACCTTTGCTATGGTAAAAGTTGTTAATGAAAGACTGGTCATAGTGTCCAGAGCAGGTCGGTAACTTCTTAACCAGAGATGAGGCTATAGTGGTAAAAAATATGTTAAAATAATTTGCAACCTTTGCCTGGTCATAGCATAAAACATCATCAATATCCAGGCCAATACTACAGGATTTTACCTTTTTTATGGGGCGTTTTTGAGCCAATGTCCTTTCCACAGTTTACGAGGCTGATGTAAGTTGTCATTAACAGCGTCTATGTAATGTTGGGATTTGGCCTTATCCATTTTGTATCTTGCCTGGTTTCTACAGTTAATATAACCATCATAATCTTGTTGTAGATTTGTCCTTTTGAATTTGCACAGGTAGCGATCCCTTTTCCTAAGATCTCGGAAGTGATCCATTTCCCTGACCGCTGTTTGATTCAAGTTTGTTTCATCGGAGCCAGAGAGTTGAGTGCAGACAAACATATCTTTAAAAAGATACCAAGCTTGATCAACATCATCACAGTTTTTAGTACATGAGACCAATCCAAATTTCCAAGTACTTCTACAAAACGTTCCTTTGAGTATTGTTTCATAGACCTTACCTTCATGTAGTTATTACCTGGCTCAAGAAGCATTCTGGATTTCTTACAGGTACAATAGGTTACCATATGATCACTAAAACCGATTATTTAAAACTCCTGACTGACAGACTGATGGTCTGATACAATAATCAAGTCCAAACTTGATTTACTCTCAACACACACCCGGGTTGGCTCAACAATCAGTTGTTTCAGTCCAAATAACTGATTAAAGTTATACAGGGAATTTACTAGTGTTTTTTTTGGGTGATAACTGCACATTTGTATTAGAATCGTCAAGCAGAATACATTCCCTACCAGCAAATACATTGTGATCACAGCAATTTGATTCAAGTAAATCATATAAATTATTCTGCTTAGGAGGCCGATAGCACACACCAACAAGTATAGGACGACATTTAGGAAGAAGTATATCTACCCATGCAACCTCAAGACCATCAATTTTCAGATCTAAACGAGGGTTAAAATGCACATAATTCCTAGTAAAAACACACGCCGCCACCGTTTCGGTCAATTCTATGAATGCTATAACCCGTTAGCTCAACCTCATTGTCCTCAATTGACCCATCAAGCCATGTCTCAGTCACAACAACTACTGCAGCCCGGGTGTTAGAAGCAAGGAGTTTTAATTCCTCTAAGTATGAAAAATGTATGCACTCGCTAACTGTAAGTCGCTCTGGATAAGAGAGTCTGCTAAATTACTTAAATGTAAATGTAATTTTGGCAGCAGGCTCCATGCGTTCACATGGATAAAGTAAAGTCCTCTCCAATTGAAACAGTCAAACATGTCATTTTCTGTCCCCACTGCTGATACATCGACTATCTCATCTAGATTGCACTCATCATCCCTGCTTGTGTCCAGCATCCCAATGTTTGGCACAGCATTTAAACAGCATACATTGCAAACAAGCGAAATGTTACATTGAGACTTTACAGCTTCATCATATGACAAGGGTTGGATAGCTCCACACTTTATGTAAACAAACAAATCACAAATGTCGCAAGCCATCGCTTTTGAATTCTTCCGTCTTACCGCAGTTTGGGCATAGTTTTTTAGCTTGCTTTGTGGTGTTTGGGCCAGGACAGGGGTGTACATTGCCACAGATTAGCAGACTGAAAGTAACAAGCAGCTAGAGATAGTCATACATTTTTTTTTCTTAAACACTTATTACAACAGATTGAGTCCATGCAACTTATTATGTGACTTTATTAAGCACATTTTTACTCTTCAACTCATTTAGGCTTGCCATAACAAAGGGGTTGAATACTTATTGACTCAAGACATTTCAGCTTTTCATTTTTAATTAATTTCAAAAAATATCTAAAAACATAATTCAATTTTGACATTATGGGGTATTGTGTGTAGGCAAGTGACACAATCTCAATGTAATCAATTTTAAATTCAGGCTGTAACACAACAAGATGTGGAGAAAGTCAAGGCGTGTGAATACTTTCTGAAGTGCATTCGGAAAGTATTCAGACCCCTTGACTTTTTCCTCTTTACAGCCTTATTCTAAAATTGATTAAATTGTTTTTTTGTCCCCTCATCAATCTACACCTACCACATAATGACAAAGCAAAACGTTTTTGCAAATTTATAAAAAAATTAAAAAATTTAAATATTACATTTTACATAAGTATTCAGACCCTTTACTCAGTACTTTTTTGAAGAACCTTTTGGCAGCGATTACAGCCTCGAGTCTTCTTGGGTATGACGCTACAAGCTTGGCACACCTGTATTTGGGGAGTTTCTCCCATTCTTCTCTGCAGATCCTCTCAAGCTCTGTCAGGTTGCACAGCTATTTTCAGGTCTCTCCAGAGATGTTAGATCGGGTTCAAATCCGGGCTCTGGCTGGGCCACTCAAGGACATTCAGAGACTTGTCCCGAAGCCACTCCTGCGTTGTCTTGGCTGTGTGCTTAGGGTCGTTGTCCTGTTGGAATGTGAACCTTCGCCCCAGTCTGAGGTCCTGAGAGCTCTGGAGCAGGTTTTCTTCAAGGATCTCTCTGTACTTTGCTCCGTTCATATTTCCCTCGATCCTGACTAGTCTCCCAGTCCCTACAGCTGAAAAACATCCCCACAGCATGATGCTTCCACCACCATGCTTCACCGTAAGGATGGTGCCAGGTTTCCTCCAGACGTGATGATTGGCATACAGGCCAAAGAGTTCAATCTTGATTTCATCAGACCAGAGAATCTTGTTTCTCATGGTCTGAGAGTCCTTTAGGTGCCTATTGGCAAACTCCCAAGAGGGCTGTCATGTGCCTTTTTACTGAGGAGTGGCTTCAGTCTGGCCACTCTGCCATAAAGGCCTGATTGGTGGAGTGCTGCAGAGATGGTTGTCCTTCTGGAAGGTTCTCCCGTCTTCACAGAGGAACTCTAGAGCTCTATTAGAGTGACCATCGAGTTCTTGGTCACCTCCCTGACCAAGGCCCTTCTCCCCCGATTGTTCAGTTTGGCTGGGCGGCCAGCTCTAGGAAGAGTCTTGGTGGTTCCAAACTTCTTCCATTTAAGAATGATGGAGGCCACTGTGTTCTTGGGGACCTTCAATGCTGCGGAAGTGGTTTGTTACCCTTCCCCAGATTTGTTCCTGGACACAATCCTGTCTCGGAGCTCTACGGACAATTCCTTCAACCTCATGGCTTGGTTTTTGCTCTGACATGCACTGTCAACTGTGGGACCTTATATAGACAGGTGTGTGCCTTTCCAAATCATGTCCAATCAATTGAATTTACCACAGGTGGACTCCAATCAAGTTGTAGAAACATTTTAAGGATGATCAATGGAAACAGGATTAACCTGAGATCAATTTAAGAGTCTCATAGCAAAGGGTCTGAATACTTATGTAAATAAGGTATTTCTGTTTTTTATGTTCAATAATTGTGCAGAAAAAATTAGAAAGCTGTTTTCGCTTTGTCATTATGGGGTATTGTATGTAGATTGCTGAGGATTGTTTATTTATTTAATCCATTTTAATATAAGGCTGTAACATAACAACATGTGGAAAATGTCAAGGGGTCTGAATACTTTCCGAAGGCACTGTATGTACAAGTGCGCCTGTCAAATGACCAATCCCAACCTCCCGTCCATCCTGTCCCATCTCCACAGGTACCACGTCCTGGTGTCCAAGTACGGGCAGCTTGCCCCACTGGCAGAGGTGGACCTGCGTCCGCCCTGCACGGCCACGCTGGAGGTGCGCTGGGGCGAGCGGACGGAGGCGCTGAGCCTGCGGCTGGAGCAGACGGTCGGGGAGCTCAAAAAGGAGCTCAGGGCCCTGGTGGGGCTGCCAGCCAACGGCATGCGGCTGTACTACATCGCCCGCGATCTGGGCACCGCACTGGGACCTGAGGAGATGAAGTACAGCAGCCGGGCACTGCACTCATACATGATCCAAGACGGGGATGAGATCCTGGTGGTGCCCAAGACCAAGAGCCGCACCATCTCGTCCACCTCCTCGGACTCCTAAGAAGAGGGAGAGTTTGTGTGGTTTGTGTGGAGGACTCAATACTTAATTACAGACTGACCAGCTTCTGGACACCAACTTTCTATGCATTATCTTTTTTTAAATTGGTTTTATTCTGTTTACCAAATGACATTGATTGTAAAGATGTTTATTAGCAAAGCTGTATATACACATGACTCATACATGTATGCTACTCTCACACTATCACACTGAGGGCTCTATTTTTGGCTGGGTGTGAAGCCACTTGCGTTTGACACCACTGAGATTTTCCATTGCGTTTGTCTGTCAAAAGAGAGATTTTATCAGAAATATTTATGGTTTTTAACATTTACATTTTAGTGATTTAGCAGACGCTCTTATCCAGAGCGACTTACAGTTAGTGAATACATTTTTTTTTTTTTATACTGGCCCCCCGTGGGAATCGAACCCACAACCCTGGCGTTGCAAACGCCATGCTCTATCAACTGAGCTACATCCCTGCCGGCCATTCCCTCCCCTACCCTCGACGACGCTGGGCCAACTGTGCGCCGCCCATGAGTCTCCCGGTCGCGGCCGGCTGCGACAGAGCCTGGATTCGAACCAGGATCTCTAGTGGCACAGTTAGCACTGCGATGCAGTGCCTTAGACCACTGCGCCACTCACTTTTAAGTAATGTTAACAGAATTAGCATAGTCTACCTCTCTCCCACTCAGTCTTGAACCACGTGCTGCAGATATCCAGAGATAACCTCTGAGTCGGAATTACAGAGGGTGGTGCACTGAGAGAGATGTTCCATTGAGCTTTGAGGATAATAGAGCTTATGACACATAGAGACCACACAGAACATCGCTGACCTCAACTCACACAGGTGACCTGGCGGGAAGAGACGAGACACGGCCGAGACGAGAGTGAGACAGAGGGGTTGAGTTGGTGGGCGGTGGTTGTTAAAGATGGAGAGAGGGAGATGTGGAGGAGGGGAGGTGCGCTCAGGTTGCTTCAGGTCTTCTTGCTGTCTGTTTCCCCATGAATGGAGCAGCTCTCTACCCCCTTGGTGAGGGGACATGGGATGGGATGTGAGGGGGAGTGGGTGTTGGAAGGAGAGGTGGTGAACCCCAGGCCAGCCAGCTAGGTAACCACACACTGGCCGCTGTGTCACGGTCACTCAATCTGTGCTTGGATTACAATAGGTTCACCCAACAGGCTGTGGCCTTCCTCCCCTCTCTCCATCGCTCCCTCTCTATTGTCCTCTCTCCCCGTCTCACACCCCCAACACCTCCTCTGGAACCAGTGTCCATTGTTTTAGTAGACCCTGGGTCAACGATGCACCCCCAGAATTTGTGCTCTCCCATTGGTGCATGTTGTCCAATAGGTGTCTTCAGATTCAGAGACCTTGGTGGATAGATGTGAGAAATGACCAATGGGATATCTTGTTGCTGCCCAGTCCTAGGGTCAATTTCGCTCAGCGTTTGCATCAGAGAGAGGTTATCTACTCTTTATAGATTGGAGAAACCAAGGCGACCCACATACTGGGTTTATTTACCAATTACTCTACCAATTACATTTCCCTTTTTAATATAATTTCCTCCGTGATGTTTTTACTTTACGTATTATATGAAAAAACTTAAGGAAAGAACGTTTGCAAAAGCTAAATGAGCATTACCCTCAGTATGTCACAGCTAGGCTTTGTTTAAATAACTGGATGGCTTTTGTCCTTTGGGGATTATTTTAGGTACATTTCAGGTTCTTCTTGATCCTTTAATGTTGTGTTTGCATGGTTGTTAATGGTAAAGTGTGTAATATACTGTATGTCGGCTGGGATCATGGTTGGATATATTAAAAGTGGGCCATTTACTATTTGGGGTTGCATGGACTGTTAACATAAATTGGAGGGACCTACGCTAAAAGTGAATACGATAGTACATAGTGTACATATGTTTTTATCTAATGTTGCATCAAGTTATTGGAGGATGATCAGATCGATAACAATTTTTTCTGAAAGCTTCAATGCCTCCAGTTAATTTAATTTGATCTTTGCCTAAAATTAAATTTACTGCACACAGAAAGAGATCATTTATGTACCAATGTTTTCTTGCAGACTGTTAAATCTGACTCTGCGTAGCACTGTAATACACCTCTCTATCTACGACTTTTTACCATCGCCTTGCTATCTGTAATAAATGTTTTAGATACTTTTATTTTATGAGGACATTTTTCTTTATTGTGGTGATATTGTATTGTTTTCTTTATTTCATTTTGATAACGCTTTATTTTACAGCCCTATTTCAGATGGTATTTACCTAGAACTTGTTGTATAAAGGAATTACGGGATAACATTTACATTTTACATTTTAGTCATTTAGCAGACGCTCTTATCCAGAGCGACTTACAGTTAGTGAGTGCATACATTTTCACAATGGGTATTTTCTGCTACTTATTGTATGTACAGTGGGGGAAAAAAGTATTTAGTCAGCCACCAATTGTGCAAGTTCTCCCACTTAAAAAGATGAGAGAGGCCTGTAATTTTCATCATAGGTACACGTCAACTATGACAGACAAATTGAGGAAAAAAAATCCAGAAAATCACATTGTAGGATTTTTTATGAATTTATTTGCAAATTATGGTGGAAAATAAGTATTTGGTCACCTACAAACAAGCAAGATTTCTGGCTCTCACAGACCTGTAACTTCTTCTTTAAGAGGCTCCTCTGTCCTCCACTCGTTACCTGTATTAATGGCACCTGTTTGAACTTGTTATCAGTATAAAAGACACCTGTCCACAACCTCAAACAGTCACACTCCAAACTCCACTATGGCCAAGACCAAAGAGCTGTCAAAGGACACCAGAAACAAAATTGTAGACCTGCACCAGGCTGGGAAGACTGAATCTGCAATAGGTAAGCAGCTTGGTTTGAAGAAATCAACTGTGGGAGCAATTATTAGGAAATGGAAGACATACAAGACCACTGATAATCTCCCTCGATCTGGGGCTCCACGCAAGATCTCACCCCGTGGGGTCAAAATGATCACAAGAACGGTGAGCAAAAATCCCAGAACCACACGGGGGGACCTAGTGAATGACCTGCAGAGAGCTGGGACCAAAGTAACAAAGCCTACCATCAGTAACACACTACGCCGCCAGGGACTCAAATCCTGCAGTGCCAGACGTGTCCCCCTGCTTAAGCCAGTACATGTCCAGGCCCGTCTGAAGTTTGCTAGAGTGCATTTGGATGATCCAGAAGAGGATTGGGAGAATGTCATATGGTCAGATGAAACCAAAATAGAACTTTTTGGTAAAAACTCAACTCGTCGTGTTTGGAGGACAAAGAATGCTGAGTTGCATCCAAAGAACACCATACCTACTGTGAAGCATGGGGGTGGAAACATCATGCTTTGGGGCTGTTTTTCTGCAAAAGGACCAGGACGACTGATCCGTGTAAAGGAAAGAATGAATGGGGCCATGTATCGTGAGATTTTGAGTGAAAACCTCCTTCCATCAGCAAGGGCATTGAAGATGAAACGTGGCTGGGTCTTTCAGCATGACAATGATCCCAAACACACCGCCCGGGCAACGGAGTGGCTTCGTAAGAAGCATTTCAAGGTCCTGGAGTGGCCTAGCCAGTCTCCAGATCTCAACCCCATAGAAAATC
Source organism: Coregonus lavaretus (assembly GCF_964263955.1). Taxonomy (NCBI): domain Eukaryota; kingdom Metazoa; phylum Chordata; class Actinopteri; order Salmoniformes; family Salmonidae; genus Coregonus; species Coregonus lavaretus. The sequence goes on from NC_140002.1 coordinate 12,780,631, forward strand.
TTTGGAGGGAGTTGAAAGTCTGTGTTGCCCAGCGACAGCCGCAAAACAGCACTGCTCTAGAGGAGATCTGCATGGAGGAATGGGCCAAAATACCAGCAACAGTGTGTGAAAACCTTGTGAAGACTTACAGAAAACGTTTGACCTGTGTCATTGCCAACAAAGGGTATATAACAAAGTATTGAGAAACTTTTGTTATTGACCAAATACTTATTTTCCACCATAATTTGCAAATAAATTCATTAAAAATCCTACAATGTGATTTTCTGGGAAAAAAATTCTCCTTTTGTCTGTCATAGTTGACGTGTACCTATGATGAAAATTACAGGCCTCTCTCATCTTTTTAAGTGGGAGAACTTGCACAATTGGTGGCTGACTAAATACTTTTTTCCCCCACTATACTTCAAGGAATTCAACATAGTTGGTAACTTCCACCAAATGGTAGTAGTGGTCCTTGTATCAATGAATGCCAAAGAAACCAGAAGGAAATCGTTATATAATTAGAAAGAATATAAAACAATCCTGAGTAAATATTGGACTAAATAGGAATAAAGCATTCCGTTTTTCTTTTACTTTTTAATATTAACTGTATGCTAACATAAAAAAGGGCTAAGGACCATATCGTCACATGGCTGTTTTTAATGTAAACACTGTTTCACTGCCGATTTTGTAAACGCTGCCTGCTTCAAATCCAGCCGATGCGGCTCCATTTCATAGGCTGCAGTAGCCTTGTGGGCTCGGTAAGGCAGCCACGTCAGGTCCATTCCACAGACCTAGGTTCTCTCTCCGGCATGCATGTTTAAGCTTAGCTGCAGCTACGTTTCCATTCCATAGGTGTCAGGTGTTGGGTTTCTGGGGATTCCCCTCTCTACTCCCCTCCTTCATTCCCACCAAAATTGATTTAATCCGGAGCCTATGAGTGGTATAGCTGTGTCTACCACCACAAGACCCCTTCTCAAGGCAACTCAGTGCAACCCTATCCCGGAGGAGGGTGTCAACGGGAACTCAAGACCCATTAGGGAGTTCAGATTAGGCTCAGAGGTGCTTCTCATATCCCAAATGGGTCCACATTTAGTGGGATAGAGGTTATACAGGTCTGGGTGCGACTCAACAACTCTGTGGCGTCTGAGAATATTCACAGACATGTATCATGTCACGTCATACCTTCTTCCCTTCTATTATAATGGGAAACCTTCCTCCGGTGCATTCTTGTTGGCCTCTCACCTTTTGTAAATTGAGTTGTCAGGTGCCTGATGCAAATGATGTCTCCACTCCTATTGTTGGCTGGTGTCTTTCTAACTATTCTTGTTGAGCCATGTCCACAAGACATATGATCCACTGGCTTTAGTTAAGTCATCATTTATAGTTTTGACTGATCTGAAGTATTGCTTTCCTGACCTACTGCCGTTTTGTGGGAGACCTGAAAAAGCCACCTACTGCAGTCAACACCACGGAGCGCAAGTCTTCCAACTGGAGCCTGTCCCACAACCGCCTGGATCACTGCAACAACTTGGCTGCAAAATAATCAGGCTTAATTGGTGTCACCCAGCCTGGAGGTGCCGAAAGCTCCTCCTCCCCTCACTCCCCATCCTCCAGGCATGGTGTGACTGTGAACCACATGAGACACATTTGGCTGATGCCATTGCCACCTCCCTCAGAAAATTCAGCCCGCCGGCTCCAAATCCCAACCTCCAGCCCCAGCACAAGCTCAGTCACCAATCATCAGTTTGGGATGAGGTCCCCTTGGCCTGGGCCTTCTCTGACTGGAGCACCAGGCCCAACAGTTCCAGTTCCTCCACAGAGGGAAGTCTGGGCTTCTGGAGACAAACAACAGGCTGGTGATAGGGTTACCAGGCCGTGACAATGGGACTGCCCTACTAATGCAGGGTCACGCTGAGGTTGGGAGGTGGTGGGGGGCGAGTTGTTGCGTTACCTCTTCACGCCCTTGTCCCGTATCTAAGACCTGGCCGGGCAGACGGTATCCTGATCTCCCCCATTGCATTATGGAGCTGGACCAAGGGCAGTGAGGGCTGAACGGAGCCCATTGTGTGCCCAGGAGAAGGAGTCTTTTTGGAAGGTGGATTTGGGTTACCACAAGGAGGTTCTACATTGTGGAGGAAAGAAGAGGAGAGGGCAAGGCCAACTGCTGGGCATAGGGGGAGGTTAGAGTGTTGATATGGAGTGGCCCCATCTGAGGATTGGATGACTGTCGCACTGAGCTCACCCAGAATCCAGTCCAGGACCTTTTTTGGGAGGGAAGGTCAAGCTTGATGGGCCCGACTTTGTTCCCACAAAATACCCTCACATGTCACTGTGGTCCCACAGAAACTGTTGATGTAATGCTTTTTTACTTGAGGTAACTGGATCAGTCCGTTTCAAGCATGACTGTTTTATTTTCTCAACTTTCTTACAATTAAAACGACAATCAGACCATTTAGTCATAGGTCAACCTCCTTCTCAACAAGACTATGTTCCTGGAAATATCTATGTCATCCTGTCCTCCATTGAGGCATAGATGTGTGCACACCTTACATGGGGCAAATATGCAGTGTCACCTCAGCTGAGCTCAGTATGTAACAACCGATTTGATTATACAACACTGTCCCCATTCCCAGTAAGCTAAATGGAGAAAGGGAGAGACCGTTATCCTCTCACTATCATGTCCTTGTTGTCTAAAGAATTTTGTGTGGGCAGATGATAGTGTGAGTGAGTCCATGCGAGAGAGGGAGTTCAAGTGAGAAAACACAGAGCGTTAGCGCAGGAGGATCCCGGTCCCGGCAGGCCCGCTGGGATCATGTTGTTTTTTGTCCCCTTTTGTGTGTCGCTCTCTTTCACAGGTTGGTTAATAGTATGTGCATTTTACACAACAAGGCATGGGAGGTGTAAAAGAATCCTCCACAGAGAGCCCCTACACTGGTCAATGGGAGCCCCGGGTCGGCCCTCAGTCCTACAGCCTTTCACACGTCCTACTCCCCCCTCTCCAGTTACCTCCACTGTCCCCGTTGCAACAAAGATCCGACTGACTCCCCTCCTTCCCAGACCCTATCAGCACGGATCCACCTGCGATTTCCCTCATGCCTAATCTCTCCAGGATCTATGGAAATGAGGTGTGCTGTGTGTCCCTGTAAATGAGGCCGTCCCTAATTAAAGAGAAGCACACAGTGTGTCCTAAGTGACTCATGTTAATTATGTAACTCGAACTACCTAAGGTCTTGAAAAAGCAGGGTTTTAGTCTGTGTGTTTTTCTTGCTCTTTGTGTCCATAAAATACCTCAGAGTGAGACAGGGCTGCTTTGGCTGGGTCTGAGACACTCCGGTAGAAAGCTTTAGCCATACATAGACAGACCCTGTCGACAGGGCTGGGGGGGGGGGGATAAGGGCCCAATCCAAGGGGCTGACATTTATGTCCAAAATCTTATTTGTTCTAACCGTTTTGCCTTCCATGCTTGGAGGGAAATAAGGTCTGGTTTCAATATTTTGCATTTGCTTGTGTAGTCTTTCCTCCCTCATTTCCAGGATCTCTTATTTGCGCTCTCTCCCTCACTTTCTACACACTCTCTCTCTCCCTCTTTCTGCACTCAAAGTCCCCCTCCCCACCTACAACTTTCCCCAAACACTGATCTCAGATTAAGTTGAACAGTATCCCCGGTAAAGTTTGCACCTGCCTCTTTTAGTAAAGTTCCTTCCAGAGCTTCGGCAGGGGCTTACACTTTCTCTGCTCCTCACATCCAAGGATTCTCTTTCTCCCTGCTCCTTTTGATATCCATTGGATGCCCTAGGCGAGGATTCATCTGTTTTCTGGGACTCCCATTATTACAGTACCGGTAATCCTGCTGGAAGTGGACGAGAAGCGCTCCTCTGTTTGAACGTCCACCCCCCCCCACCCCCTCCCTCCCACCCCCCCCCTCCCACCATCACCACAACAACCACCACCCCCTCAGTCTTTCTCCAGTCCTCACTTCTTTTAAACTCTGTGGATGTTCCCAGCTGGATGGAACACACCTGTGTACTGGAGGCAGCCTGGTGAGAGTGGTGAGGAGCTAAATGTCCATCTTCTGAAAGCAGGTGAGTGGTCCATCTATCTACCTCTTCCTCTATCTCTCTTTCACTCTCTTTCCCTCCAAAAGGTGCATCACAGACTAGTGGACAGGTAAGGTGCACCTGAATCTGACTCCTGAACAGGTGTGTGTTCATACTTGTTTATCCTTGGCATCTCATAGCTTTTTGAAGATAATACAGGAGTGTGTAACATGGTGGATAATCCCTGTTACTGATAGACATGGTGTATACAGCATTTAAGGTATCAGGGCATTTTATAGCCTCACCCATTTCAGCTCTTAGGAAATATGGACATGAGAGTATAGAGGACGTCATATTGCTTTATGAACATGTGTATGGTGATGTCTCACAGGGAAGATGACGGTGCCATCCTTGGCATTTGGTCTTAGAATAATGTAATGTCTTTCTTTCATTAGTTAATACTGTATTAGGATTATATGTTCAATGCTATAACATTGCCTACGGCTGAGCATCTGGCACTATCGTTTATGACTTGACAAGTATGTGCTAAGGAAGATGTGTGTTTAGGTGTTAATCAGTCTGTCGTTTTAGAAGAATCTCAGTAACATTAGCCAACAGTCCCTAATCAATTTTTCTTAAAATGCATGGCAGTACTGATGCTATATTTGAATGTTCTGCTAGCTGTATTATTTCATGAATTGGATACTCTTCTACAATTGTTTTTGTTCTATTAGTTGTAGCTAGAGTAAACTCCTGATACAGTCAGAAGTTTAGGGCACTGGAGTGTGAGCCCAGAGGGGTTGTGTTTACACCATTAGAAGAGCCCTTTTATTTGTAAGAGCAGTCACTGAGCACATTCCCGGGCTTTATCTCGATTGTTCTGTTGAAACATTATGGAGTAAATGTCTGTCAGATAACATGTAGGGGGAACTGAACGAGTGAAAATAGCAGTTGTGGTAATCTCTGTGTCGACAAGGCATGATGACAGGGCGATGACTGAACGATGATCCCCTCTCACCAGGGTCCACTAACCTTGACACACCTGAACACAATTTACCATCAGGCTGAATACTGTACACACATTAAAGAGATGACAGTGGAGATTTGGGAGAGACATACTTCATGCACATCACATTAATCAGAGATCACATTGAGGATAATCCCACTGGGCACACCACGTCATTTCGACATGGACATTTGGGTAATATTTGGTTGAGACGTTGATCAATGAGATATCAACCTTTATTCACCCACTCAAAAATTCCCAATGTGTTATCACTATGCTTTCAACCATTTAAAAGCACAACGAAATTCCAATGGAAAAACAAGGTCAGATTTTTTTTGTTTAGTTGTCATCTAAATGTGTTGTCACTGGGCTTTCAACCATTTAAAAGCACAACAAAGTTAAAATGGGAATACAATGTCAGATATTTTGTATTTCATCAATTTAATGCGTTACCACTGTGCTTAATCTCATAGCACAACCAAATGACCTGGATTGCAGTTGAGATTATATTAGAAACTACATAATGCAAGTGATCAAAGCTGTTCGACGCAGATTATTATAGCAATTGTGAAGATCTCCACAGACCTGCATGTTATCTTGAACATGCACGCTTTCTATGATTACATAAGAAGACATTTATAGTTACTTTGGGCTTAACTCAAAATGTGGCTATGGATGTGTTACTCATTTTAATGTTGAATAAATACTGTTACATTAGTTTGTAAGATAGCCTTAACTTTTACGTGAATCCAACATCAATTATTAATTTGTAGACAAACTGGATATTGAATTGTGTTTGGTTGACAACGCAACCAAATATCAACATTTAAAGGATATCCAACATATCAATTATTAATTTGTAGGCAAACTGGAATTAAAGCAAGATTAAGTCAGTGGCACAGATGGAACTATCCAAGCATAAGATGCATCTCCTTCAAATGTTGATAATTGGTTGAGTTGACAACCAAACGCAATTCAATATCCAGTTTGTCTACAAATTAATAATTTATGTTGGATTCACGTCTCCATCTCAACCAAAAATCTAAGTTAAAGAATTGGACTACATTTAAGGACTAAACTTTTACATTTTTGGTTGAGATGGAGACCTGAATCCAACATATTAATGATTAAATTGAAGATAACATTTGAAATCAACCAAAGCTTGAAACCCTAGGCCTATATGTATTGTCTGTTTTCAGTTGAAATGAAAGCTGTTGATGACTTTGCAAATGCTATATAGGCCTAAATAGTATCATTGATGATATAAGACTTACAAAGTATGGTAACATTTTAATTTGCTCTGTTAAACCTACACTTTGGAATTACTTCGATAGCTGGTGGTGCCTCCAATCATCTCACTTCAGTCTCTCTGTGGACCCACTCTCCCCACGTAGAGCCCCCCCAGCCACTTCCATATCCATGGGATGTCCACCGCCTTCATACGACATGTCTGCTAAAATGTTTTATCTGGTTCTTCAATGAGAGACCGAACAAACACGATTAACTTTGATTCTATACAAGTAAACACCAACAAAATCCAACTTATTACATAGAATGTGCACAGGCTACATGATGGCAAAAAAAGCGTAAGGTTCTTGAACATTTAAAGAGATTGTCAGTAGATGTGGTTTTCTGCAAGAGCTACACCTCAAAAAATTTGAAATTTAATATTTAAAGAGAAGCTGGTTGGAGAGGCCTATGCTGCCACCTACTGTAGTAACAGCAGAGGTATAGGCATCCTGATAAATAAGAATACACCTTTTTCCCTTACTGTATATCCCAGCATACGGACATTTTCTAATTTTGAATTACATGAGGAAATATACACATTGATTTCATTGTATATCCTCCCAGGTGCAAACCTGGTGTTTTTAGATATAATTCAAGCTATATTAGATCAACCCCAAACAGGAACTATTATATTAGCAGGTGACCTAAATCAAACATTCAGCAAGTTAGACAGACATAGCAACAACAACAAAAAGTTAAATTCAAGGAACCTCCAAAGAGTCTGAACATTTTCATCTCTACAAATATTTTACAGGACACCTGCAGAGTATTATTCCCAACTACAAAAGACTACTCCTTTTTGTCTCAAAGTAAGGAAAGCTATTTAAGAATTGACTACATTTTGATTTCCAAAAATGCACTCCACAATATACTGTGTTTTAAAATCCATGATATAGTGATATCGGATCATTCTCCTGTATCATGCTTAATTATACCAACATAAAATATACTTAGTGACAGAATATGGAGAATGAACCGGTCGCATCTTCTAGACCCGAAATGTATTAAATATGTAAATGAAAAAATAAAGACCTTTAGCATTACAGATGTAGACATAGAGGACAGCGAAAAGCTGACCCCCAACATAATTTGTGATGCTTTAAAGGCGTACATTAGGGGAATGATAATCTCATACTCTGCTAAAGTTAAATCTGAGTTAGAAATTAAAATGAAATGAAAATACAAATAAATCACTATCTTAGATAAAGCCCATAGAAAATCTTTACAAGGTAAAGAAGATAATAACATTTCTGAACTTAAGCAGGAATATAATATTTTACTTTTGAAGAGAGCGAACAACTATAGGTTAAACTCAAAGAAAGCATACTATTTAATGGCAAATAAACCTGGTAAACCCCACGTAGCCCTCACAAAATGAATACACGCCAAACCAGTTGTAATTTTTAAAGATAAGAATACTGTCAGGGCGTGTGTAGGTGTGGTGTAGGAAATCAGATGCAGGACGCAGACGGTAGGTTCCAAAAGCTGTATTCCGACCCAAACACAGGCAACAGGGCAACAAAGCCCAACAGCTAAACTACGCCCAAGGCGTGTAGGCAAAATGCGCACAAACAGGTGCGACAAAATATGTAGTGCACGAAACAAGTGCAAACGAGCTCCAGCGCAGTGGAGAGAAATATGCTCAACCGAGCAAACACAACACTGACGAAAACAATCACACACAACACAAGACAAACACAACGAGAAACTTATAGGACACTAATCACGTAAAACAGAAACAGGTGTGATACAAACAGACAAAAGCAAACGAACATGAAAACATAAATCGGTGGCAGCTAGAATTCCGGAGACGACGAACGCCGAAGCCTGCCCGAACAAGGGAGAGAGGCAGCCTCGGCCGAAACCGTGACAGTACCCCCCCCTTGACGCGCGGCTCCAGACGCGCGCCGACTCCGGCCTTGGGGACGACCCGGAGGCCGCGGCGCAGGGCGCGTCGGATACCCCCGATGGAATTCCGTCAGGAGCGACGGGTCCAAGATGTCTCTCCTCGGCACCCAGCACCGCTCCTCCGGACCGTACCCCTCCCACTCCACTAGATACTGAAGACCCCCTCTCCGACGTCTAGAATCCAAGATGGATCTCACGGTGTACGCCGGTGCCCCCTCGATGTCCAACGGGGGCGGGGGGGTCTCCAAGATCTCATGTTCTTGGAGCGGGCCTGCTACCACCGGCCTGAGAAGGGACACATGGAACGAGGGGTTAATACATTTATACTCCACTGGCAACTGTAATCTATAACAAACCTCGTTCAACCTTCTCAGGACTTTAAATGGCCCTACAAACCGCCGACCCAGTTTCCGACAGGGCAGGCGGAGGGGCAGGTTTCTGGCAGAGAGCCAGACTCGATCTCCAGGTGCGTACACAGGCCCCTCACTGCGGTGTAGGTCGGCGCTCGTCTTCTGTCGACGTATGGCACGCTGCAGATGGACGTGTGCAGCGTTCCACGTCTCCTCCGAGCGCCGCACCCACTCATCCACAGCGGGGGCCTCGATCTGGCTCTCATGCCATGGTGCCAGAACCGGCTGGTACCCTAAAACACACTGAAAAGGGGTTAGTTGGGTGGAGGAGTGGCGAAGAGAGTTCTGTGCCATCTCAGCCCAGGGCACATATCTCGCCCACTCCTCCGGCCGGTCCCGGCAGTATGTTCTGAGAAACCTGCCCACATCCTGGTTTACGCGTTCCACCTGCCCATTACTCTCCGGGTGGTAACCCGAGGTGAGACTCACCGAGACCCCCAACCGCTCCATAAAAGCTCTCCAGACTCTGGAGGTGAATTGGGGACCCCGGTCAGCCACAATGTCCTCGGGCACCCCGTAGTGCCGGAACACATGAGTGAATAGTGCTTCGGCGGTTTGTAGGGCAGTAGGAAGACCCGGCATGGGGAGCAAACGACAGGCCTTAGAGAACCGATCCACAACGACCAGGAGTGTAGTATTCCCTTGAGAGAGGGGAAGGTCAGTTATAAAATCCACCGAGAGGTGGGACCATGGTCGTTGTGGAACGGGCAGGGGTAGTAACTTACCCCTAGGCAGATGTCTAGGCGCCTTACACTGGGCGCACACCGAGCAGGAGGAAACATAAACCCTCACATCCCTGGCCAACGTAGGCCACCAATATTTGGCACTAAGACAGTGCACTGTCCGGCCGATACCCGGATGTCCAGAGGAGGGTGACGTGTGAGCCCAATAGATCAATCGATCCCGACACTCAAGCGGAACATACTTCCGACCCTCCGGGCATTGTGGTGGACTAGGGTCGGTGCGTAATGCCCGCTCGAGCTCAGAATCGAGCTCCCACACCACCGGTGCCACTAGACACGACTCCGGCAGTATGGGAGTGGGCTCCACGGACCTCTCCTCCCCGTCATACCGCCGAGACAGTGCATCTGCCTTACCGTTTTGTGACCCAGGGATGTAGGTGATCTTAAAAGAGAAACGGGTCAAAAACATACTCCATCTAGCCTGTCGAGGGTTCAGCCTCCTCGCTGCCCGGATGTACTCCAGGTTACGGTGGTCCGTCAAAATGAGGAAAGGGTGTTGAGCCCCCTCAAGCCAGTGCCTCCACACCTTAAGGGCTTGGACCACAGCTAACAGCTCCCTGTCCCCTACGTCATAATTTCGCTCCGCCGGGCTGAGCTTCTTGGAATAGAAGGCAACGGGGCGGAGTTTAGGTGGCGCGCCTGACCGTTGGGACAGCACGGCGCCAATACCGGCTTCAGACGCGTCCACCTCTACCTGAAATGGTAAAGAGGGATCCGGATGCGCCAGCACCGGAGCCGAGGTGAACAGGTCCTTCAGCTTCTTAAAAGCCCTGTCCGCCTCGACTGACCACTGCAGACGCACCGGGCCCCCCTTTAAGAGAGACGTGATGGGAGCTGCCACCTGCCCAAAACCCCGGATAAACCTCCGGTAGTAATTCGCAAACCCCAAAAACTGCTGCACCTCTTTCACAGTGGTTGGTGTTTGCCAATTACTCACGGCTGACACTCGGTCTACCTCCATCTTCACCCCTGACGCAGACAACTGATACCCCAAGAAGGAAATCGACTCCTGGAAAAACAGACACTTCTCTGCCTTCACATACAGGTCGTGCTCCACCAGCCTCCGCAACACCTTGCGCACCAGGGCCACATGCTCGACACGGGTAGGTGAGTACACGAGGATGTCATCTATGTACACCACCACTCCCTGTCCCTGCATGTCCCTGAAGATCTCATCCACGAATGATTGGAAAACTGACGGAGCATTCATCAACCCGTATGGCATGACGAGATACTCGTAATGGCCCGAGGTGGTACTAAAGGCTGTTTTCCATTCATCATCCTTCCTGATGCGCACCAAGTTGTACGCGCTCCTGAGATCTAATTTCGTGAAGAAACGCGCCCCATGCAACGACTCAGTCATGGTCGCAATCAGCGGGAGTGGATAACTATACTTCACCGTAATCTGATTGAGACCACGGTAGTCGATGCACGGACGCAACCCCCCATCCTTCTTCTTCACGAAAAAGAAACTCGAGGACGCGGGGGAAGTGGATGGCCGTATGTATCCTTGTCTCAGTGATTCGTCTATGTAAACTTCCATAGCTTTCTTCTCCTCCTGAGACAGAGGATACACATGACTCCGTGGGAGCGCAGCTCCTGCCTGAAGGTCTATCGCACAATCCCCCTGCCTATGGGGTGGCAATCGCGTCGCCCTCGCCTTACTAAACGCGATAGCCAGATCCCCATACTCAGGTGGAATGTGCAATGCGGGCACCTGGTTTGGACTTTCCACCGAGGTAGCCCCTAAGGAAACGCCCAAACATCTACCCACACACTGAGCAGACCACTCCTTCAGAGCCCTCTCCTGCCACGAAATAACGGGGTTATGGGTACTTAACCAGGGCATGCCCAGCACCACCGGATACGCAGGAGAGTCAATCAGAAACAGTTGTATTATCTCCTGATGACTCCCCTGCGCACACATCCTAAGTGGCGCCGTGACCTCCCTGATTAAGCCCGTACCCAACGGACGACTATCTAGGGCGTGAACGGGAAAAGGAACTTCCACAGGGAGAAGGGGAAACCCTAACTCTAAACAAAACTTCTTATCAATGAAATTCCCAGCCGCGCCTGAATCTACCAGCGCCTTACACTGGGAATGAGGTGCCACCTGCGGAAAACACACAGGCATACAAAAATGGGCAACAGTGAGCTCTGGGTGAGTGGGGCGCCTACTCACCTGGAGGGAATCCCCAGTGCGGGACCTGTCGTCATCTCCCCGAGGAGGCCATCCCCAGCACCTAGCCGCGGTGTGTCCTCCCCGACCACAGTTGGTGCAGTGGATGGACCCCCCACTCTGCCGACTCCTCCTACCTCTAGCGCCAGCGCCCCCGAGCTCCATAGGACACGGCTCGGGTGCGCTGGAGGATGGAATGGACGGACCCCCCTCAGGACGTCCGCGGGTAGCCAATAGGTTATCCAACCTAATTGACATGTCGACCAGCTGGTCGAAAGTGAGACTGGCGTCCCGACAGGCCAGCTCCCGACGGACGTCCTCTCTGAGGCTACATCGGTAGAGATCGATGAGGGCCCGATCATTCCACCCTGCATCTGCCGCTAGAGTACGGAATTCGAGTGCGAATTCCTGGGCACTCCTCCTCCCCTGCCTAAGGAAGACCAGACGCTCCCCCGCCGCTTTCCCCTCCGGGGGATGGTCGAACACCGCCCTAAAGCGGCGGGAGAACTCGGTGTAGGTAATGGTCGTGGCGTCGATCTTCCTCCACTCCGCGTTGGCCCACTCCAACGCTTTACCGGCCAGGCAGGAGATTAGGGCGGACACGCTCTCATGCCCTGAAGGTGCCGGATGGACTGTGGCCAGGTACAGCTCGACCTGGAGCAAGAACCCCTGACACCCAGCCGCTGTCCCGTCGTAAGCCCTCGGGAGAGATAGACGGACTCCTCGATGTACCGGTGCTGGAACGGGCGGGCTGGCCGATGGTGCTGGCTGGGCGGGCGGTGGTGGAGGCGAACCCCAGCCTCGGAGTGTGGAAATAACCTCCTGCAGGGCGTTCCCCATCTGCAGGAGTTGCTCCTGCTGATCCCGAACCTGGGCTTCCAGTCTTGTCTGGGCTGCTTCTGCTCCTGCTGATTCCATGGGTGGTGTGTGATTCTGTCAGGGCGTGTGTAGGTGTGGTGTAGGAAATCAGATGCAGGACGCAGACGGTAGGTTCCAAAAGCTGTATTCCGACCCAAACACAGGCAACAGGGCAACAAAGCCCAACAGCTAAACTACGCCCAAGGCGTGTAGGCAAAATGCGCACAAACAGGTGCGACAAAATATGTAGTGCACGAAACAAGTGCAAACGAGCTCCAGCGCAGTGGAGAGAAATATGCTCAACCGAGCAAACACAACACTGACGAAAACAATCACACACAACACAAGACAAACACAACGAGAAACTTATAGGACACTAATCACGTAAAACAGAAACAGGTGTGATACAAACAGACAAAAGCAAACGAACATGAAAACATAAATCGGTGGCAGCTAGAATTCCGGAGACGACGAACGCCGAAGCCTGCCCGAACAAGGGAGAGAGGCAGCCTCGGCCGAAACCGTGACAAATACAAATGCTTTAATTAGAAACAACAATGCTATTAATAAAAAATGTAAAAGCTTCTATGAAAATCTATATAAATCTGAATTAAATAACAATTGGACTGATCCTACTGTTAAAACATTCGCATGGAGAAAAGCACCAGGAATGGATGACTTTCCCATATAATTTATTTTGATTTTCTGGGACAAAGTAGCGCCCCTATTTACTCAAATTACAAAATACATGTCACTCAATTCAGCGCTTCCGAGCTCCATGTATCAAACTATTATTTCAGTTACATTAAAATCACAACAATCTAGAGTCCCCTGCAGATTACAGACCGATACATTTATTAAATTGCGACAATAAAATAATAACAAAACTCAGCAGAATGGCAAAAGTATTACCAGACTTGATACATACAGTGAGGGAAAAAAGTACTTGATCCCCTGCTGATTTTGTACGTTTGCCCACTGACAAAGAAATGGTCAGTCTATAATATTAATGGTAGGTTTATTTGAACAGTAAGAGACAGAATAACAACAACAAAATCAAGAAAAACGTATGTCAAAAATGTTAAATTGATTTGAATTTTAATGAGGGAAATAAGTATTTGACCCCCTCTCAATCAGAAAGATTTCTGGCTCCCAGCTGTCTTTTATACAGGTAACGAGCTGAGATTAGGAGCACACTCTTAAAGGGAGTGCTCCTAATCTCAGTTTGTTACCTGTATAAAAGAGACCTGTCCACAGAAGCAATCAATCAATCAGATTCCAAACTCTTCACCATGGCCAAGACCTAAGAGCTCTCCAAGGATGTCAGGGACAAGATTGTAGACCTACACAAGGCTGGAATGGGCTACAAGACCATCGCCAAGCAGCTTGGTGAGAAGGTGACAACAGTTGGTGTGTTTATTCGCAAATGGAAGAAACACAAAAGAACTGTCAATCTCCCTCGGCCTGGGGCTCCATGCAAGATCTCACCTCGTGGAGTTGCAATGATCATGAGAACGGTGAGGAATCAGCCCAGAACTACACGGGAGGATCTCATCAATGATCTCAAGGCAGCTGGGACCATAGTCACCAAGAAAACAATTGGGAACACACTACGCCGTGAAGGGCTGAAATCCTGCAGTGCCCGTAAGGTCCCCTTGCTCAAGAAAGCACATATACAGGCCCGTCTGAAGTTTGCCAATGAACATCTGAATGATTCAGAGGAGAACTGGGTGAAAGTGTTGTGGTCAGATGAGACCAAAATCGAGCTCTTTGGCATCAACTCAACTCGCCGTGTTTGGAGGAGGAGGAATGCTGCCTATGACCCCAAGAACACCATCCCCGCCGTCAAACATGGAGGTGGAAACATTATGCTTTGGGGGTGTTTTTCTGCTAAGAGGACAGGACAACTTCACCACATCAAAGGGACGATGGACGGCGCCATGTACCGTCAAATCTTGGGTGAGAAACTCCTTCCCTCAGCCAGGGCATTGAAAATGGGTTGTGGATGGGTATTCCAGCATGACAATGACCCAAAACACACGGCCAAGGAAAGAAAGGAGTGGCTCAAGAAGAAGCACATTAAGGTCCTGGAGTGGCCTAGCCAGTCTCCAGACCTTAATCTCATTGAAAATCTGTGGAGGGAGCTGAAGGTTTGAGTTGCCAAACGTCAGGCTCGAAAACTTAATGACTTGGAGAAGATCTGCAAAGAGGAGTGGGACAAAATCCCTCCTGAGGTGTGTGCAAACCTGGTGGCCAACTACAAGAAACGTCTGACCTCTGTGATTGCCAACAAGGGTTTTGCCACCAAGTACTAAGTCATGTTTTGCAGAGGGGTCAAATACTTATTTCCCTCATTAAAATGCAAATCAATTTATTAAATTTTTGACATGCGTTTTTCTGGATTCTTTTGTTGTTATTCTGTCTCTCACTGTTCAAATAAACCTACCATTAAAATTATATACTGATCATGTCTTTGTCAGTGGACAAACGTCCAAAATCAGCAGGGGATCAAATACTTTTTTCCCTCACTGTATTAATCAAACAGGGTTTATTACAAATAGAAACTTACAAACAAATACAAGAACATGTGTTAGTATAATTCAATACACTAAAAAACAAGATGTAGATTTCTCAATAATGGCTGTTGATGCCATAAAGGCTTTCAACCATCTTGAGTGGCCTTTTTCTATTCAAAAATGCAGAAGCATTCAACTTTCCAGCTGAGATAATAAATTGCATAAACATTTTATATACAGTGCCTTCAAAAAGTATTCATACCCCTTGACTTATTCCACATTTTGTTGTGTTACAGCCCGAATTCAAAATTGATTGAATCGATTTTATCTCTCTTACCCATCTACACACAATACCCTATAATGACAAAGTG
The DNA here is from genome assembly GCF_964263955.1 of Coregonus lavaretus. NCBI lineage: Eukaryota > Metazoa > Chordata > Actinopteri > Salmoniformes > Salmonidae > Coregonus > Coregonus lavaretus. Next base: position 12,795,928 of record NC_140002.1, read on the forward strand.
AGAACATCTTTTTAGAAATGTTTGCAAATGTATTAAAAATGAACTACAGAAATATGTAATTTATATAAGTATTCACACCCCAGAGGCAATACGTTAGAATCACCTTTGGTAGCGATTACAACTGTGAGACTTTCTGGGTAAATCTCTAAGAGCTTTGCACACCTGGATTGTAAAATATTTGCCCATTTATTATTTTCAAAATTCTTCAAGCTCTGTCAAATTGGTTGTTGATCATTGCTAGACAACAATTTTCAGGTCTTGCCATAGATTGTCAAGCAGATTTAAGTCAAAACTTTAACTCGGCCACTCAGGAACATTCACTGTCTTCTTGGTAAGCAACTCCAGTGTAGATTTGGCCTGGTATTTTAGGTTATTGTTTTGCTGAAAGGTGAATTCATCTGTCAGAGTCTGATGGAAAGCAGACTGAACCAGGTTTTCTTCTAGGATTTTGCCTATGCTTAGCTCCATTCCATTTCTTTTTTATCCTGAAAAACTCCCCAGTCCTTGATGATTACAATCATACAGTCGTGGTCAAAGGTTTTGAGAATGACACAAGTATTGGTCTTCACAAAGTTAGCTGCTTCAGTGTTTTTAGATATTTTTGTCAGATGTTACTATGGTATACTGAAGTATAATTACAAGCATTCCATAAGTGTCAAAGGCTTTTATTGACAATTACATTAAGTTTATGCAAAGAGTCAATATTTGCAGTGTTGACCCTTCTTTTTCAAGACCTCTGCAATCCGCCCTGGCATGCTGTCAATTAACTTCTGGGCCACATCCTGACTGATGGCAGCCCATTCTTGCATAATCAATGCTTGGAGTTTGTCAGAATTTGTGGGTTTTTGTTTGTCCACCCGCCTCTTAAGGATTGACCACAAGTTCTCAATGGGATTAAGGTCTGGGGAGTTTCCTGGCCATGGACCCAAAATGTCGATGTTTTGTTCCCAGAGCCACTTAGTTATCACTTTTGCCTTATGGCAAGGTGCTCCATCATGCTGGAAAAGGCATTGGTCGTCACCAAACTGTTTTTGGATGGTTGGGAGAAGTTGCTCTCGGAGGATGTGTTGGTACCATTCTTTATTCATGGCTGTGTTCTTCGGCAAAATTGTGAGTGAGCCCACTCCCTTGGCTGAGAAGCAACCCCACACATGAATGGTCTCAGAAAGCTTTACTGTTGGCATGACACAGGACTGATGGTAGCGCTCACCTTGTCTTCTCTGGACAACAAATGAACCTCTCTCCTTGAAGTTCTTGATGATCCGATAAATGGTTGATTTAGGTGCAAACTTACTAGCAGCCTGTGAAGCCCTTTTTGTGCAAAGCAATGATGACAGCACGTGTTTCCTTGCAGGTAACCATGGTTAACAGAGGAAGAACAATGATTTCAAGCACCACCCTCTTTTTAAAGCTTCCAGTCTGTTATTCTAACTCAATCAGCATGACAGAGTGATCTCCAGCCTTGTCCTCATCAACACTCTCACCTGTGTTAACGAGAGAATCACTGACATGATGGCAGCTGGTCCTTTTGTGGCAGGGCTGTAATGCAGTGGAAATGTTTTTGGGGGATTAAGTTCATTTTCATGGCAAAGAGGGACTTTGCAATTAATTGCAATTCATCTGATCACTCTTCATGACATTCTGGAGTATATGCAAATTGCCATCATCAAAACTGAGGCAGCAGACCTTGTGAAAATTAGTATTTGTGTCATTCTCAAAACGTTTGACCACGACTGTACACATAACATGATGCAGCCACCACTATGCTTGAAAATATGCAGAGTAATACTCAGTAATGTGTTGTATTGGATTTGCCCCAAACATAACACTTTGTATTCTGGACCAAAAGTTAATTGCTTTACCACATTTTTTGCAGTATTACTTTAGTGCCTTGTTGCAAACAGGATGCATGTCTTGGAATAGTTTTATTCTGTACAGGCTTCCTTATTTTCACTCTGTCAATTAGGGTTAGCATTGTGAAGTAACTGCAATGCTGTTGATCCATCCTCACTTTTCTCCTATCACAGCCATTAAACTCTGTAACTGTTTTAAAGTCAACATTGGCCTCATGGTGAAATCCCTGAGCAGTTTCCTTCCTCTCCGGCAACTGAGTTAGGAAGGATGCCTGCATCTTTGTAGTGACTGGGTGTATTGATACACAATCCAAAGTAATTAATAACTCCACCATGCTCAAAGGGATATTCATTGTCTTCTTTTTATACCAATAGGTGTCCTTCTTTGCGAGTCATTGGAAAACCTCCCTGGTCTTTGTGGTTGAATCTGTGTTTGAAATGTACTGCTCGACTGTAATTACCTTACAGATAATTGTATGTGTGGGGTCCAGAGATGAGGTAGTCATTCAAAACCATGTTAAACACTATTATTGCACACAGAGTGAGTCCATGCATCTTATTATGTGAGTTGTTAAGCACATTTTTACTCCTGAACATATTTAGGCTTGCCATAACAGAAGGGTTGAATACTTATTGACTCAAGACATTTCAGCTTTTCATTTCTAATTAATTTGTTAAAAAATATATTTAAAAAATAATTCCACACTGACATTATGGGGTATTGTGTGTAGGCCAGTGACAATACATCTTAATTTAATCAATTTTAAAGTCAGGCTGTAACACAACAAAATGTGGAAAAAGTCAAGGGGTGTGAATACTTTCTAAAAGCACTATACATATTCAAAAGCAAAAAATATACACAAATAATACATTATCTGATCAAATTGCTTTAGAAGGGGGTACGAGACAGGGATGTCTTCTCTCCCCGTTCCTGTTTGCACTGGCAATTGAACCTCTTGCAGAAATAATTAGACAGGACACAAAAATAACAGCTATCAGTATTGGTTAAAATGAATATAAGCTAAAATTATTTTGCAGACGATCTCCTGATATAACTGACTAATATTGAACTCAATGCCCCCCTTGTTAAAAATGTTTTCAGAATACTCTAAAATCTCAGGATAAAATTAACGTGGAAAAAACTGAAATAATGGCAATAGGGAAAATATAATGATCTACAGCAATCCTTTAAGTGGACCACAAAAAATATTAAATACTTAGGATGCTTAATAAGTGACATATAGATATAAAAAGTACTTTATCCCATTACTCAACAACATGAAAGCCGACCTAATTATCTGGAATTATCTCCCCATAAATCTTACAGGTATAATAAACTTATTTTAGAATGGCATGGCTCCCAAAGTTTGTATATATATTTTCAGTAATACCAATTACCCCACCGAAGACATTCTTTAAAAAATGTACTTGGCCATAACAGACTTCATATGGGCAAATAAAACTCATTGAATAAATAGGAAAGTTTTACAAGGGTGGTTTTAACCTTCCAGATTTGGAATTGTATGAACTCGCCACCCAAGGCTTTTACTTGCGACATATTGTTAAATGCACTAAAGAGGAACTTTGGGTACATATTGAAGATGCGCATACTCATCCCCAGAATCTTTTCACGTTTTTGTTTTCAAAGTATGGAGCTAAGAACATTAACAACTTCATAGTTAAGAACACTATAACAACATGAAAGAAAATGAAACGGATTCTACAAGAACTAATATCACTCCCTAAAAACACACCCCTATGGAACAGTCCTTGGATAGCTTTTTAGAATTCACCGATAAATTGCCCCACATGGAAAACTAAAGGCATAGAAACTGTAAATGATGTGGTAATAGGAAATACAATTATTTCCATAACAGATTTAAAAAGCAATTTGGGACATTTTCAAATATATGCAACTTAAAAGTTTTATACCACAAAATCTCGACCTGAAAGCGTTTGGACATCAGAGCAATGTTGAGGGAATCCTATTTGAGTCAGAAAAAGATTCTCAAACGATTGGTAAAATATACAAAATCTTGCAGAGAGCCTATCCAACTGACAATCTGTTAGAAAAAATATGTAAAATATTGGAACCAAGACTTAAAAATAACTGATATTGGCACAAGATGTAGGGAGTGTTGGAACATAATGAACAAAATTACAGTTACGCTTAATCCAGTATAATCAAATTAATATAATTTATTATACAAGAGACAAAATTCACAAATTCTACAGCACAATGGCAGAGTCATGTCTTAAGTGTAAAACTAACAATGACTCAATAATTCATGCCTTCTGCGAGTGCTATAAAGTCAAAAAGTTAAAGCCAGAGTTAGAAAGCTGGCTGTCAGAAGTTTTTAATCCATCTATCTGCATATTTCAAGACATGGCATATGGGGGTGCGGTGAGATACCAATGGGTTGGACAATATTATTTTTGTCACATATATTGAAGACGCTATTACTTAAATACTGCTAGTCAAATGATACTCCAATGTTAAGAGAATGGAAGAATCGAATGCTTTATTATTTAAGTAGAACTAAAACACAATTTTGAAGTCATATGGGTTAGTCTTACAAGTATTAGATACAACATTGGGTGTGTATACGATGGGAACATGTGGCCCAGCCTATAGTTTTTTTCCCCTGATAGTGGATATAACATTGAAGATCTGAAGTTGTTTCAAAGGTACAAATTCAACATATTTTATACAAGGTTTGTCTATGTTGAAAATTGGTTACAATGATAACTGTGGTTGAAATTTCACCAGTTTATGTTGATTACTTTTTTCAAATCCAATGTATTTTCCACATAGATTCCACGTCACAATATGTTGTAAAATTACTTCGAAACAATGTTGATTCAACCAGTTTGTGCCCAGGATGTTGTGTATGAAACTGTGTCTCACATTCTTAGCGAAAAGGTCAGGAGACACATGAACTAATACATTTTCAATAAATACTAATTTACATAGATCTAGTTTTATAAATGATTGTTTTTTAAACTATATCTACAAACACTTTTAATTTGGTTCATCTAGAACAATGGGCATGGATATCAATAGACTGGCTTACGGGTTAAGCGAGCAGTGTGTCAAGAAGCAGTGCGGCTTAGCAGGGCCGTGTTTTGGAGGACGCATGGCTCTCGACCTTCGCCTCTCCCGAGTCCATACGGGAGTTGCAGCGATGGGACAAGACTGTAACTACCAATTGGATATCACAAAATTTGGGAGAAAAAGCGGTAAAAAGTACAACAACAAAAAATATATATTCTCTGTGATCACTTTTAAAGGCAATTAAAAAAACACCTTGCAAAAAAAAAAGTACCTTGAGTTTTGGTTTTCCAAATCAGTAATTAAGTAATACCTTAACCATTCAACCCCTTTGGGACTTTCTCCAAGCGCCTTACATACACAAATCAGAGAGGACACATAAACGTTATTTTTACATTCAATTGATAACTATTCATTTAACATTCAATTACCATTCTATCAAATGCTGATTTGAATTAGGTCAGGTATTTTCCCTTAGATGGCCTTGGCTGTACATCCTGGTTCGGCAGTGGGAAGCCGGCCAAGCCAGGCACCGACCCCAGAGGGCCACAGTAAGAACCCTAGCAATTCAAGCCCACTCAATTAAAGCCATTAGTGCTCCACTGTTTACGCTCCCCTCTCTTTAGCCAACAAGACATGGCTCCCAAACAGACGTGATAATGAGCTCCCAGGCCCAGCTCCCGTCCTCCGATGAGACGCTGGAGCGTAGAGGCTTGGGTTGGGCCGCAGGGTCCATGGATTTGAGAGGGCCCAGCCCCACTGTGGTCCACTCACATGGGACCGCAAGGCGAATGTGATCCTGACACATTGTTCCTGAACGCATAATAGGGCCTTTTCAGGGCTCCTCTAACGGGCCACCGCGGTGGGGAGAAGGGGGTGGGGGTCTACCCCCAAGGGAGACATGGGAGACTGATCTTAAAGAAGTTACGTGTCGTCGTCGTCGACTGGCTGGCCGGTGCTCCCTTGCTCCCCAGTGCTCTTGTTAAATGCTCTTGTTTATGAGAGGTTGTCTCTGTGAGTGACTCTTACCCTGCTTTGGTATCAGCCTCCTAGTTGCTGGCACTGAAGTTCATGAGGTTTTGGGGGTCTATGGCTATGGAAGAATCAGAAAAACTCAATCAACAAGCCCCTCCTGAATAACTCTCATTAAATGCTTTGTCCTGAATTAACTATTCTCACTCTCATTATCCCCAGTGGACTTATTTCAATCCCCTCTCTGTCTCTTTTATCCATCTAGGATGGTCAGGCCAGGCACTCCAGTCATTCTGTTCCACCTCTTTAGCTTCTTTACTCAGAGAGAAGGTGAGTGACGTGGATCCCATTCTGATTCACGTTTTCTGTATCTTATATAGAGATATCAGAGCAAATTACTCAAGGACCACTATCTTATAGACCGTTATGAAAGAGTGAAAGTGTTTAGAAGGCATAAGTTATTTTCCCTTTCTTTCTGGTTAAACATTGATCTTATCTTGATTGAATTCACCAAAATGTCTCAGATGACATAAGTAGTCTATATAAATGTTTGACCAGTTGTTCCCCCTTCTTTGCTAGATCTGTTACGACAATTGTCTCCCCCCTTTTTCCTTCAGCTCTTTCTCAAGAGATCATGTACCCCTATGGGCCCGTCCACCGAGATCTGGAGACACCCAAGATGGATGATGGAAGTTCCACTGAAATAATTATACTCATGCCATTCATTTTCTTTAATAACCCCTACCGCTCCATCTATGTAAGCTCCCATCTACCCTTCTTTCCTTCAATAACAGCAAATATCTCAGAAAGAAATGTTAATCCACCATCATTCACCTAACCATTAATCGTTCTTTTTATCATCAATCTGTTCATCAACAAATCAATTGGGACTGTGCCTCCCTCTCAAACTCTGCAGGTCAACAACAACGGTGTGATCTCCTTCAACGTGCAGGTGAGCCAGTTCACCCCAGAGGCCTTCCCCCTGAGTGACAGCAGATCCTTCATCGCCCCACTATGGGCAGACGTGCACAATGGTATCCGCGGAGACGTGTACTATCGCGAGAGCACAGACCCAGAGATACTGCAGCGGGCCTCACAAGACATCCGCAAGTACTTCAAGAACATGCCCACCTTCACAGCAACCTGGGTCTTCATCACAACCTGGCACCAGGTCACCTTCTACGGAGGCAGTCAGACCACCCCGGTAAAATAACCACAATCACTAATCACAGGGATTACTATGCTCCACACTCAAAACACGTTTAGGGACACGCACAAGAAAAGAGATGGTACCTGAATTGGGGTTGTACAGTATGTGGCCTTGGTGGACGATGGCCACTAATATTACCATTTATTTATTTATTTTTATTTTACCTTTATTTAACTAGGCAAGTCAGTTAAGAACAAATTCTTATTTACAATGCTCTTTGATCTGTCTTTGGTCTCATATTGAACTGACCATCCCTGCACATTCTCACCTCTCTATAGGTGAACACGTTTCAGGCTGTATTGATATCAGATGGTCTGTCATGCTTTTCCATGTTCAACTATGGAGAGATCAACTGGAGCACAGGCACTGCCAGTGGAGGAGACCCTCTGACTGGTTTAGGTGGAACCACAGCACAGGTAGTCCAATCATGATAACCTACATATACCACCCCTGGCACACATCAAACCAATCACATTGCCCCATGTACCACCCCTAAAACACATCTAACCAACCAGCCAACCATGACGTCCCATATACAGTACCAGTTAAAAGTTTGGACACACCTACTCAATGAAGGGTTTTTCTTTATTTTTACATTGTAGAATAGTGAAGACATCAAAACAATGAAATAACACATATGCAATCATGTAGTAACCAAAAAGTGTTCAACAAATCAAAATACCTCCCCTAAAACATATCAGACCAATCATGAAGTCCCACCTCTGACCTCTAAAACACAGAAGACCAACCCCCCAGATATAGCTCAAATACAGCAGAACAATCTTGATGCCTCCCACCTCTAAGTAAGTGATAACCTCCTCACTTGCCTTTCCCCATCTCTCCCATTTCCAGTCAGGTTTTAATGGAGGAGACAACGGTCACTTCCTCAACCTGCCTGGGTCCCGCTCCAATGAGGTGGTTGAAATCGAGCAGACGACCAATGTTAACCTGCCTGGCCGCTGGGTCTTCCGTATAGACACTGCCCTAATAGACCCTGCCAATGGCTGCAGTTACAATGGTGGGTATAAAGTGGAACATAACAAAGACTTGGACAAATATCTAAGTTCGGAGAGACCCCATAGTCATTATGAATGTCCATATCTTCTCCTAGGGCGGTTCTATCGACGCGGCGAGATCTTCTGGCTGTCTGACCAGTGCTCCCAGCGGTGCCGCTGCCTGGACATGGACAACGAGGTGCTCTGCCAGGACGCGCCGTGCGGCCAGCTGGAAACGTGCGAGCAGCAGGAGGGTGCCTTCTACTGCCAGCCCACGCGAACCAGCACCTGCGTGGTTTTCGGTGACCCACACTACCACACCTTTGACGGCTTCCTCTACCACTTCCAGGGCACCTGCTCCTATCTGCTGGCCCGGCCCTGCTGGGAGGTGGCTGGCCTGCCCTTCTTCAGTGTGGAGGCAAAGAACGAGAACCGTGGCGTGGCCTCCGTGTCCTGGCTGAGGGACGTCACCGTGGAAATGTATGGCCACCGCGTCACCCTGCCTAAGGGCAGCCAGGGCACTGTACAGGTGAGCAGAGCAGCACTTCCCAGTAGGACAAATATGTAGGGATGTCTAGGTTTTAGGTCAGCAGGCTAACACAGATGTTGTGCTTTCGGGAGGCTAGGTACATAACAGTGGTCTGATCACATAGATTGACAGGTAAGACCAGCAGATCCTGTGTATCGCTCTATTACTTATCTAATATGGTGTTTATGTGGTACTATACTCCATAATCCACCCTGAATCTCCTACCTCTTCTCTTCCAGGTGGATGGGCTGGTGAAGACACTGCCAGTCCAACTCCAGCTGGGTGCGGTCAGAGTGTACCAGTCAGGTGTTGCCGTCGCCCTGGAGACCGACTTCGGCCTCCTGGTGACTTACGACGGGCAGCACTATGCCTCTATCTCCCTGCCCAGCTCCTACTTCAACAACACATGCGGCCTGTGTGGTAACTATAACGACGACCCTGCTGACGACCCCGTGCTGCCCGACGGCTCGCTGGCCGAGAGCGTGGTGGAGCTAGGTGGCAGCTGGCGGGCGGAGGACGCTGACTGGCGCTGCACGGATGGCTGCGCCCAGAACTGCAGTGTCTGTGACCCGTTGACCGAGGCGTTTTACTTCCGCCCGGATTACTGTGGACTCATCAACAAGACAGACGGGCCTTTCAGGGACTGCAGGGCAGTGGTGGACCCCACGGCCTTCGTCTATAGTTGTGTCTACGACATGTGTAGCAACAGGGACAACATTACCACCCTCTGTCAGGCCATCCAGGCCTATGCCTTAGCCTGCCAAGCCCTGGGGGTCACCATACGACCCTGGAGGTCACGCACCTTCTGTGGTGGGTGCTCTTCTATCCCCATATGTATCTATATGTCGGGGTAGGAATGGTTTTGTTTGGACATGAAAGGGACTCATAGCTACCTATCCTTGCTGTTTCTGTTAGATGTGGTTAATATTGCTTACTCCAAAAGCTGTCTTTATCTCTCATTCTTTCTTTCCCCCCACAATATCATAATGCAACTTACAGTAGTAATCATGTAACACATAACAGCATAACAATGTTAGGTAAATATGATCTGTAATATAACATGTCCTCTTTCTCCTTTGATTGGCTGCCAGCCCTGACATGCCCTGAGTCCAGCCACTACCAGGTGTGCACCAGTGCCTGCCCGGCCTCCTGCTCAGACCTCACCTCTCACCTGTACTGTGCCCACCCCTGCACCGAGGGCTGCCAGTGCGACCCGGGCTACGTGCTGAGTGGCAGCCGCTGTGTCCGGCACCAGGACTGCGGCTGCGAGCGTGACGGCCTATACTACCCGCTCAACTACACTTTCTGGGCGGGCCCCACAGGCGAGGGCAGAGAGTGCACCCTGCGCTGTGTTTGTGGGCCCAACGGCGAAGTCTCCTGCTTCAATGACTCGTGTAGAGAAGGCGAGGTGTGTGTGGCGGAGGTCGGCCTGTTGGGCTGTTACCCCCGCAGGGAGGGGGTGTGTTCTCTGGGCCAGAACGTTGTGACGGCCTCCTTCGACGGGGCCTCCATGCTCTTCCCGGACGACAGCTCCTACTACCTGCTGAGGTCGTGCGGCCCGACGCCAGCCAATGTGTCGGCTGTGGAGGTGAAGATGGGCCGGCGGTTGGTGAACAAGGGTCCGGCCTGGATGCGGCCAGTGGTGGTCAGGGTGGCCAACCTGGAGGCCCAGATGGGTGGATCGGACTTTGACACAGTGAAGGTTAGAATTATAGCCTGGTGCTCCAGTCTGTTTCTGCTTTAGCCAACTTTTCTCTGTGTTTGTTCATTGTCATGCAAAACATACAATATGGGACCAGGCTATTTTGGTGCTACCCCTCAGTCTGATGATTGAGAGAAATGCATGAGTCTCCAGACAGATATAGAGATCTGTAAAGATTCTATGTTGAAAATGTATTCAGAAAGTATCGGTATTGTGGGCCGCATTGTTGGTCAGTTTTCCACACCTAGGCTAACTTTACTTCTGGACTAAGAATCACTTCCAGTGGAGAAACTCCATTGAACATTATTTTACACCAGGGGTAGGCTAAATATGAGTCTGGGAAACTGGCCCTGAAGTCTAATGTGGTCATGAGATGAATACTTTTCTCATGCTCAAAGTCATTTAACTGGAATATGTAGAACAGAGATATCACAACACTACATTACAGTTATTGAAGGTTGCTGCTGGGTAAATCTATTTAAATTGAATCACTTTTTGACAGCAGCCATTTTGAGTTGAACAAAACCTTCCATACATACAGTGGGGAGAACAAGTATTTGATACACTGCCGATTTTGCAGGTTTTCCTACTTACAAAGCATGTAGAGGTCTGTAATTTTTATCATAGGTACACTTCAACTGTGAGAGACGGAATCTAAAACAAAAATCCAGAAAATCACATTGTATGATTTTTAAGTAATTAATTTGCATTTTATTGCATGACATAAGTATTTGATCACCTACCAACCAGTAAGAATTCCGGCTCTCACAGACCTGTCAATTTTTCTTTACGAAGCCCTCCTGTTCTCCACTCGTTACCTGTATAAAAGACACCTGTCCACACACTCAATCAAACAGACTCCAACCTCTCCACAATGGCCAAGACCAGAGAGCTGTGTAAGGCCATCAGGGATAAAATTGTAGACCTGCACAAGGCTGGAATGGGCTACAGGACAATAGGCAAGCAGCTTGGTGAGAAGGACAACTGGCGCAATTATTAGAAAATGGAAGAAGTTCAAGATGACGGTCAATCACCCTCGGTCTGGGGCTCCATGCAAGATCTCACCTCGTGGGGCATCAATGATCATGAGGAAGGTGAGGGATCAGCCCAGAACTACACGGCAGGACCTGGTCAATGACCTGAAGAGAGCTGGGACCACAGTCTCAAAGAAAACCATTAGTAACACAGTATGCCGTCATGGATTAAAATCCTGCAGCGCACGCAAGGTCCCCCTGCTCAAGCCAGCGCATGTCCAGGCCCGTCTGAAGTTTGCCAATGACCATCTGGATGATCCAGAGGAGGAATGGGAGAAGGTCATGTGGTCTGATGAGACAAAAATAGAGCTTTTTGGTCTAAACTCCACTCGCCGTGTTTGGAGGAAGAAGAAGGATGAGTACAACCCCAAGAACACCATCCCAACCGTGAAGCATGGAGGTGGAAACATCATTCTTTGGGGATGCTTTTCTGCAAAGGGGACAGGACGACTGCACCGTATTGAGGGGAGGATGGATGGGGCCATGTATCGCAAGATCTTGGCCAACAACCTCCTTCCCTCAGTAAGAGCATTGAAGATGGGTCGTGGCTGGGTCTTCCAGCATGACAATGACCCAAAACACACAGCCAGGGCAACTAAGGAGTGGCTCCGTAAGAAGCATCTCAAGGTCCTGGAGTGGCCTAGCCAGTCTCCAGACCTGAACGAAATAGAAAATCTTTGGAGGGAGCTGAAAGTCTGTATTGCCCAGCGACAGCCCCGAAACCTGAAGGATCTGGAGAATCCCTGCTGCAGTGTGTGCAAACCTAGTCAAGACCTACAGGAAACGTATGATCTCTGTAATTGCAAACAAAGGTTTCTGTACCAAATATTAAGTTCTGCTTTTCTGATGTATTAAATACTTATGTCATGCAATAAAATGCAAATTAATTACTTAAAAATCATACAATGTGATTTTCTGGATTTTTGTTTTTAAAATTACAGACCTCTACATGCTTTGTAAGTAGGAAAACCTGCAAAATCGGCAGTGTATCAAATACTTGTTCTCCCCACTGTATTTGCCCATGGTAGAAGTGCTCAGAAAGGGACATTTAGGACCTGAATGCCAAAACATTCAAGAGATAAAATGTATGAAAATATGTATGCACTCATTAACTGTAAGTCGCTCTGGATAAGAGCGTCTGCTAAAATGACTAAAATGTAAAATAAAGGTGCTCAAAGTTGACCTATTTTTCATACCCCACCATGCCATTTTGTCATTACTGGAAAAGATAAATGGTTGAGATTGATTTAAAAGCTTACAAACAGGGTTGTCAAACTATTTGATAATATCTTGGACATGTATTATTATATATTTTTTTTTTTTACCTTAAACGTCAATTATCAAAAAATGCGTAAACTCTGATTTTTTTCATATTTGCGTATGTTGTATGTTACACCCTATTTAACATAATCATCTTGTGTTGTGCCCGCCATCGGTTGTGACACAACATTCTCTTTAATACAGGATGGGTGTCATGTTTTGGCTGATAAATGTACACAAATTTGAATACAATTTGAATTTCAACTTTCAAATGGTACCACAAAGATGGTTGGAGGTCCACACATCAGAGAATGTTGACTTGAATGGGAATATCTGTTATTTTAAATTATACTGTCAAACTTTCATAGGAAACCTATAGATAATAGAATAGACATTACCATTTAAGTTGACATTCGACGGTGGGTGATCCGACAGCCATCTTTGTTGTAGTAATTCGAAGTAAAAATGTCAATTCAATTTCAATGGTGTACTAGCTAAATTGCCTGAAGTTGTCTGAAGGGATAGGTCCATTCTATGAATTCTATTTGTATGATTGAAATGACACCCCCACCCTCTATTCAAGAGCATGTTGTATCAACCGATGGCAGAAAAAAAAAAAAAAACTCATGATGTAAAGTAGTGTCTAAGCTACAACATATGCGAATATGAAAATAATCAGAATTTACACATTTTTAGATAATTGACGTTTAAGGTAAAATAATGCCATATGTGTATATATATTTCAAATAAATTATAAAACCTTTAAATGATATCAAACTCAACCATTTATCTTTTCCAGTGATAGACATGGTTGTCTCAAGGTATGGTGGGGTATGCAAAATGGTTCAAATTTGAGCACCTTTATCTCCTGAATGTTTTGGCATTCAGGTCCAAAAAGTAACTTCCTGACCACTTCTTCCATGGGCAAACATGTATGGAAAGTTTTGTTTAAATCAAAAGGGATGCTGTCAAAAAGTGATTGAATTCAAATGGATTTACCCTGCTACTACCAGTCTATGACATAATGTTATGATGTCTCTAATTTCCAGCTGAACGGTGAGCCGGTTCTACTACCTTATATCCACCCTCTGGAGACCCTGATGATCTACCGCGCCCCGGGCAACGCTACCGTGGTGGAGTCCAGCGGATTGGTCCTAGTCCGCTACACCCGCCAGGGCTTCCTCAACATCTCCCTCTCTACCCTCTTTTACAACGCCACCTGTGGCCTGTGCGGCCTCTTCAACGGAAACGCCAGCGACGACCTCCGTCTGCCCAACGGCCGTCTGGCCGAATCCCCCGAACTCTTTACCGAAGGCTGGCGGGCCATCGCCGACGACCTGACGTGTAACGGCGATTGCGACGACCTGTACCGCATGTGCACGGACCTGCGGCTCTACCAGAGCCCTTGGATGTGCGGCAACATCAACGACCCGGGGAACAGCTCCTTCCTGGCATGCCACAGCGCCGTCAACCCCTCGCCGTTCTTCCGGAACTGCCTGTACAACATGTGCGTGCGGGAGGGAAACCGCTCAGCACTCTGCTCTTCGCTGCAGGCGTATGCCTCGGCCTGTCAGGACGCCCAGGTGGGCCTTGCCGCCTGGAGGAGTGCCACCAATTGCCGTGAGTTAGTCCCCCCGCCACCACCTTGGAATGATGTTGAGTGATTGACTGACCATGTATTTTTCCTTTATGAACCAAACCTTGGATCTGCTAATTCTGAATATCCCTTTCTCTTGTTTCTGTCTCTGTTCGACCTCTGTCTTTGTCTCTCTACTTTTCTCTCGTTCTCTTTTTATTTTTTTCACTGTCCCACTCTCTTTCTCTTTCTCTCATTTCTCTCCCCTACCCCTCTCTCTCTTTCTCTTTCTCTTTCTCTCATCTCTCTCCCCTACCCCTCTCTCTCTTTCTCTCTTACCCCACTCTCATTCCTCTCCCCTACCCCTCTCTCTTTTTCTCTCTTACCCCACTCTCATCTCTCTCCCCTACCCCTCTCTCTCTTTCTCTCTTACCCCACTCTCATCTCTCTCCCCTACCCCTCTCTTTCTCTCATCTCTCTCCCCTACCCCTCTCTCTCTCTTTCTCTCATCTCTCTCCCCTACCCCTCTATCTCTCCTTTCTGCAGCCTTGCCCTGTCCAGAAAACAGTCACTTCGATGAGTGCACTAGCGCGTGCCAGCTGACCTGCGCCGGCCTTGACGAGCCTGACGAGCCGTGCCCACTGCCTTGCCAGGAGGGTTGCCAGTGCGAGGAGGGCTTTGCGCTGCGCGATGGCCAGTGCGTGGCGCGCAGTGATTGCGGCTGCCTCGACCTTGGCAGCCGGCAGCTGGTCACCAACCAGACCTTCTGGACCGACTGGGAGTGCAAAGAGCGCTGCTACTGCAACGGCTCGGACAACAGTGTCTACTGCACGCTGGCACCATGCCGGGAGGGCGAGTACTGCCAGGAGGGCCTTGAGGGCCTCTACTTCTGCCAGCCGCGCACCGAGGCGCTATGCGTCGCCGCCGGTTACAGCCACTTCCTGCCGTTCGGTGGTGTGCCCTTCGAGCTACAGAGCAGCTGTACCTTGAGGCTGGCTACGACGGCGTGCAGCGGTGGGGTGGTGGGGGAGGAGGATGGGGACCAGAGCCCCGCCACCCAGTCCGGGACGAGCAGCAGCGCCACCTTCCCTCGCTTCAAGCTGTCAGCCCGGAACGAGGAGAGGGACACTGGGCAGGCCATCTGGGTGAGAGGGTTCGTCTTGGAGGTCTACGGCTATGAGATTGAGGTGTCTCGGAGCTACAAACACACCATCACGGTGAGTGGATTATACCCTTTTCACACTACCTTTCCGTCCTGAAACAAACTGTACTGGCTCTGATATTTTTATTTCACATTATCCTTTGTGAAATGCTCAGTAATGCTTGGTTTGACTTGGCTAGGTTCGGTTCGACTCAGTAGTGTGAAAACGCTGGGGCACAGTCAGTCTTGTTAGACTTTATTAGTAAGAAACATCTTTGGTAAGTAATGGGAACAGGCCAAGAATCCTACCAATGCCTTTCAGAGAATCCAGTTGAAAAATGACAGGAGAAATGTGTTTTTATTATGTCTTAATTTCAATGCGTATTCATCCTTCCAATGTGAATGATGTATTGTGAAGGTCACACAGTGGTTGGACGTGTAAGGGAGAGTTATTTGCTAATCAAGCCTATAGAATAACGGAGCAAAGAGTGAATTCCTCTTTGATTGGCTCAGGGCAGATCTTATTTCAATCAACATCTTTTATCAGGCTGGATTGGGCTCAGAGGAACGGCTGACCTGAGCGACATTTGGAAAGGGTTCACAAACCAACCCAAAGATCTGAGGAAAACCACAATACACACACTCGATCCTACACACTCACACTTACACCCGCTAGATATAACACACACACACACACACAGAGGCATCATGCCCATAGGGGGCACAAGGGCACTTGCCCCATTAGATTTGTCCTGTTAAAATATATACAGTTGCTTGTGAAAGTATTCACCTCCCTCTGCATTTTTCCTATTTTGTTGCCTTACAACCTGGAATTAAAATTGATTTTTTGGGGGTTTGTTTCATTTGATTTACACAACATGCCTAACACTTTGAAGATGCAAAATATTTTTTGGGGTGAAACAAACAACAAATAAGACAAAAAAACTGAAAACGTGAGCGTGCATAACTATTCACCCCCCCCAAAGTCAATACTTTGTAGAGCCACCTTTTACAGCAATTACAGCTGCAAGTCTCTAAGGGTATGTCTCTATAAGCTTGGCACATCTAGCCACTGGGATTCTTCAAGGCAAAACTGCTCCAGCTCCTTCAAGTTGGATGGGTTCCGCTGGTGTGCAGCAATCTTTAAGTCATACCACAGATTCTCAATTGGATTGAGGTCTGGGCTTTGACTAGGCCATTCCAAGACATTTAAATGTTTCCCCTTAAACCTCTCGAGTGTTGCTTTAGCAGTATGCTTTTGGTCATAGTCCTGCTGGAAGGTGAAGCGTCCCAGTCTCAAATCTCTGGAAGACTGAAACAGGTTTACCTCACGAATTTCCCTGTATTTAGCGCCATCCATCATTCCTTCAATTCTGACCAGTTTCCCAGTCCCTGCCAATGAAAAACATCCCCACAGCATGATGCTGCCACCACCATGCTTCACTGTGGGGATGGTGTTCTCGGGGTGATGAGAGGTGTTGGGTTTGTGCCAGACATAGCGTTTTCCTTGATGGCCAAAAAGCTCAATTTTGTCTCATCTGAACAGAGTACCTTCTTCCATATGTTTGGGGAGTCTCCCACAAACATGTTTGCTAATTTCTTTCTTTAAGCAATGGCTTTTTTTTGGCCACTCTTCTGTAAAGCCCAGCTCTGTGGAGTGTATGGCTTAAAGTGGTCCTATGGACAGATACTCCAATCTCCGCTGTGGAGCTTTGCAGCTCCTTAAGGGTTATCTTTGGTCTCTTTGTTGCATTTCTGATTAATGCCCTCCTTGCCTGGTCCGTGAGTTTTGTTGGGCGGCCCTCTCTTGGCAGGTTTGTTGTGGTGCCATATTCTTTCAATTTTTTTATAATGGATTTAATGGTGCTCCGTGGGATGTTCAAAGTTTCTGATATTTTTTTATAGCCCAACCCTGATCTGTACTTCTCCACAACTTTGTCCCTGACCTGTTTGGAGAGCTCCTTGGTCTTCATGGTGCCGCTTGCTTGGTGATGCCCCTTGTTTAGTGGTGTTGCAGACTCTGGGGCCTTTCAGAACAGGTGTGTATATATACTGAGATCATGTGACACCTTAGATTTCACACAGGTGGACTTTATTTAACTATTTATGTGACTTCTGAAGGTAATTGGTTGCACCAGATCTTATTTAGGGGCTTCATCGCAAAGGGGGTGAATACATATGCACGCACCACTTTTCCGTTAGTTAATTTTTTGAAACAACTTATTTTTTTAATTTCATTTCACCAATTTGGACTATTTTGTGTATGTCCATTACATGAAATCCAAATAAAAATCAATTTTAATTACAGGTTGTAATGCAACAAAATAGGAAAAACGCCAAGGGGGATAAATACTTTTGCAAGGCTCCCTTTAAGAGTGTGCTCCTAATCTCAGCTTGTTACCTGTATAAAAGACACCTGCGAGCCAGAAATCTTTCTGATTGAGAGGGGGTCAAATACTTTTTTCCCTCATTAAAATGCAAATCAATTTATAACATTTTAGACATGCGTTTTTCTGGATTTTTTTGTTGTTATTCTGTGTCTCACTGTTCAAATAAACCTAGCATTAAAATTATAGACTGATCATTTCTTTGTCAGTGGGCAAATGTACAAAATCAGCAGGGGATCAAATACTTTTTTCCCTCACTGTACATACAGTCGTGGTCAAAAGTTTTGAGAATGACACAAATACTAATTTTCACAAAGTCTGCTGCCTCAGTTTTGATGATGGCAATTTGCATATACTCCAGAATGTCATGAAGAGTGATCAGATGAATTGCAATTAATTGCAAAGTCCCTCTTTTCCATGAAAATGAACTTAATCCCCCAAAAACATTTCCACTGCATTTCAGCCCTGCCACAAAAGGTCCAGCTGCCATCATGTCAGTGATTCTCTCATTAACATAGGTGAGAGTGTTGATGAGGACAAGGCTTGAGATCACTCTGTCATGCTGATTGAGTTAGAATAACAGACTGGAAGCTTTAAAAGGAGGGTGGTGCTTGAAATCATTGTTCTTCCTCTGTTAACCATGGTTATCTGCAAGGAAACACGTGCCATCATCATTGCTTTGCACAAAAAGAGCTTCACAGGCAAGGATATTGCCGCTAGTAAGATTGCACCTAAATCAACCATTTATCGGATCATCAAGAACTTCAAGGAGAGAGGTTCAAGTGTTGTGAAGAAGGCGTCAGGGCGTCCAAGAAAGTCCAGCAAGCGCCAGGACCATCTCCTAAAGTTGATTCAGCTGCGGGATCGTGGCACCACCAGTGCAGAGCTTGCTCAGGTGTGAGTGAATCTGCACGCACAGTGAGGCGAAGACTTTTGGAGGATGGCCTGGTGTCAAGAAGGGCAGCAAAGAAGCCACTTCTCTCCAGGAAAAACATCAGGGACAGACTGATATTCTGCAAAAGGTACAGGGATTGGACTGCTGAGGACTGGGGTAAAGTAATTTTCTCTGAATTCCCTTTCCGATTGTTTGGGGCATCCGGAAAACACCTTGTCCAGAGAAGACAAGGTGAGCGCTACCATCAGTCCTGTGTCATGCCAACAGTCAAGCATCCTGAGACCATTCATGTGTGGGGTTGCTTCTCAGCCAAGGGAGTGGGCTCACTCACAATTTTGCCTAAGAACACAGCCATGAATAAAGAATGGTACCAACACATCCTCAGAGAGCAACTTCTCCCAACCATCCAAGAACAGTTTGGTGACGACCAATGCCTTTTCCAACATGACGAAGCACCTTGCCATAAGGCAAAAGTGATAACTAAGTGGCTCGGCGAACAAAACATCGACATTTTGGGTCCATGGCAAGGAAATTCCCCAGACCTTAATCCCATTGAGAACTTGTGGTCGATCCTCAAGAGGCGGGTGGACAAACAAAAACCCACAAATTCTGACAAACTCCAAGCATTGATTATCCAAGAATGGGCTGCCATCAGTCAGGATGTGGCCCAGAAGTTAATTGACAGCATGCCAGGGCGGATTGCAGAGGTCTTGAAAAAGAAGGGTCAACACTGCAAATATTGACTCTTTGCATAAACTTAATGTAATTGTCAATAAAAGCCTTTGACACTTATGGAATGCTTGTAATTATACTTCAGTATACCATAGTAACATCTGACAAAAATATCTCATAACACTGAAGCAGCGAACTTTGTGAAGACCAATACTTGTGTCATTCTCAAAACTTTTGACCACGACTGTATATATATATATACAGTGCATTCGGAAAGTATTCAGACCCCTTACCTTTTTCCACATTTTGTTATGTTTACAGCCTTATTTTCTAAAATGGATTAAATAAATAAAAATCCTCATCAATCTACTCACAATACCCCATAATGACAAAGCGAAAACAGGTTTTTAGAAATGTTTGCAAATGTATTAAAAATAAAAAATAGAAATACCTTATTTACATAAGTATTCAGACCCTTTGCTTTGAGACTCGAAATTTAGCTCAGGTGCATCCTGTTTCCATTGATCATTCTTGAGATGTTTCAACAACTTGATTGGAGTCCACCTGTAGTCAATTCAATTGATTGGACATGATTTGGAAAGGCACACACCTGTCTATATAAGGTCTCACAGTTGACAGTGCATGTCAGAGCAAAAACCAAGCCATGAGGTTGAAGGAATTGTCCGTAGAGCTCCAAGACAGGATTGTGTCGAGGCACAGATCTGGGGAAGGGTAACAAAACATGTCTGCAGCATTGTAGGTTCCCAAGAACAGTGCCCTCCATCATTCTTAAATGTAAGAAGTTTGGTAACCAAGAACCCAATGGTTACTCTGACAGAGCTCCAGAGTTCCTCTGTGGAGATGGGAAAACATTCCAGAAGGACAACCATCTCTGCAGCACTCCAACAATCAGGCCTTTATGGTAGAGTGGCCAGACGGAAGCCACTTCTCAGTAAAAGGCACATGACAGCCCGCTTGGAGTTTGCCAAAAGGCACCTCAAGGACTCTCAGACCATGAGAAACAAGATTCTCTGGTCTGATGAAACCAAGATTGAACTCTTTGGCCTGAATGCAAAGCGTCACGTCTGGAGGAATCCTGGCACCATCCTTACGGTGAAACGTGGTGGCAGCATCATGCTGTGGGGATGTTTTACAGCGGCAGGGACTGGGAGACTAGTCAGGATCGAGGGAAAGATGAACGGAGCAAATACAGAGAGATCCTTGATGAAAACCTGCTCCAGAGCGCTCAGGACCTCAGACTGGGTTGAAGGTTCACCTTCCAACAGGACAACGACCCACAGCCAAGACAACGCAGGAGTGGCTTCGGAACAAGTCTCTGAATGTCCTTGAGTGGCCCAACCAGAGCCCGGACATGAACCCGATCAAACACCTCTGGAGAGACCTGAAAATAGCTCCCCATCCAACCTGACAGAGCTTGAGAAGAATGGGAGAAACTCCCCAAATACAGGTGTGCCAAGCTTGTAGCGTCATACCCAACAAGACTCAAGGCTGTAATCACTGCCAAAGGTGTTTCAACAAAGTACTGAGTAAACGGTCTGAATACTTATGTAAATTTGATATTTCAGTTTAATTTAAAATAAAAAATAACTAATAACCTGTTTTGGCTTTGTTGTTATGGGGTATTGTGCGTAGATTGATGAGGATTGTTTCTCTGTAATACTACTAGCCACCTGTCAACTTTATGAAGTTTGCTTTAGCTAGCCCAGATAGGTTCCAAATCTCCCAACCTCATAATTCACTACCAAGAAGCCATTTCAGGCTATCAATCAAGTTAAAGTAGCTAGCTTTTCTAACTGCATGACACCCCAACATACACACACAAACACATACACAAACACATACACACATGCACACACAGACATGAATCTTTCTCCAATGCTATCTCCTAGGTGAATAAGGAGCGTCTCTACCTGCCTCTGAAGCTGGGGCCAGGAAAGGTCCACATCTTCACCTTCGGCATGCAGCTGGTGGTGGAGACGGACTTTGGCCTGAAGGTGGCCTTCGACTGGAACACCCTGCTCCTGCTCACGCTGCCCAGACGCCTCTACAACGCCACCTGCGGCCTGTGCCAGGGCATTCCACTCTCCTCTCCACCCACCCTCACCACCAGCGACTGGGGCATGGCCTGGGCTGATCGGGACACCTTCTGCCAGGTGGGCTGCGGCGACTCGTGCCCGCGTTGCGGATTGGTCGAGAGAGGCCTCGGCGCCGTCGACGCCCCTCTCCTTGTCACGGATGTCAATGTGGAAGGCGGGACCCAAAATGTCGAGGCAGGAGGCATCAATGTTGAAGGTGGGGGTTACACGGGAATCCGATTCCACCTGGGCGACGGGCTTTATGTGTTTGTGGAGCCCGAGGCTGTACGTCTGTGCGGGTTGATCGTGGACCGTGGTGGTGTGTTTGCGCGCTGTCACAGCAAGGTGGCGCCGGCGTTCTTCTACCAGAGCTGCCTGCAGGACACGTGCCTGGACCAGGGCGCCCCGGAGACCATTTGCAACTGGCTGCAGATCTACACCAGCACATGCCAGACCCAGGGGGTGCGCGTGTTAGGCTGGAGGAGTGACACGCCCTGTGGTGAGTACAATAATAATTAGGGCATAAATCAAGTTGATTGAGTTGAGTTGAATTCTCTCCAGCCCAGCTGGTGACTTATCTCACATGGGACTACACTTCAATAGAAATGGCCTACTAGATAATATTAATAACTTATACTTTCGAAAAGGTTACATGGAGTTTTCAATCATATTATTAAGGGAGAGATTAATCACAAGCAGCAGCTTTATGTAACCCTCCTACACAATGACATACATTGTCACATGAATAACTATTATGCATCTATCATCCACTAAATGCACCCAGGCTTGTAATCTGGCCAGTGTACCAATGCCAGGTAAATGAAAAAATGTAATCATGTCTGTCTACATAATGTTTTACTAGTGCACTATTGTACATAAGGAATAGGGTGCCATTTTCTACTCAACCCACATCTTCGTTGAGGACATGATTATTTTTCTCCTTCCACAGTGCTGACGTGCCCAGCCAACAGCCACTACTCTGGCTGCATGTCCGTGTGCCAGCCGCAGTGTGCCCCAGCCCGCGGCCAGAGGGAGTGCACCCAGGACTGTGTGGAGGGCTGTCAGTGTGACCAGGGATACGTCCTCAACGGCAAGGGCTGCATCCTGCCCCAGAACTGTGGCTGCTACACGGATGGCAAGTACTATGAGGTGAGTCAATCACACCGACAGTAGTCTCTCTCCACAGCCAATCATATACACCTGACATGCTACCCAGCAAACCAAAATTGGTTCTGGGAAAGTTCCCAGAACATACGTTAGGTCGCGGCAAATGTTCTCATAACACAAAAACTGTCCAGTTGTGCTGATGATTATAGAATGTTTATATAAAACATTTGCCAGATGTTGCAAGAACGTTCCTAGAACACAATTAATCTGTTCTTTAAAGGTTCCCATAATGTTTCATTAGGTTGTGGGAACAGTCTGGTGAGAACATTGTGGGGACATCACAAAATATGTGTTCCCAAAATAAAAAACTGTCCAGTTGTGCGGATGAATCTTCAATGTTTTTTTAGGGTGAAAAAACCTTTACCTGTTGTTACAAGAACGTTCCCAGAACACATTTTGTCTGTTCTTTAAAGGTTTCCCGATTTGTTTCTTTAGGTTGTGGGAACATTGTGGGCATATGACAAAACACTAAAACTGTCCAGTTGGGCTGACATTCAGATAATGTTTGTATCAGGGAGCACAGACCATTCCTTTAATGTTGCAAGAATGTTGACAGAACAACCTTTCTGAGTTCTTTAAAGGTTCCCAGAACGTTTAATTTTGGGAACAGTGTGGGTACATTAAAAGAGAGAGGTTCCCAAAACACAAAATATGCTCAGTTGTGATGGCATTGATACAATGTTTAAAGAAAAATTCCACCCCAAAAATATATTTTGATATTTGTTTCATTAGTCCATTGTCGATATAGTCCCAAAATGTTTTGCATGTCAGCAATCAAGTTTTCAAGACATACAGTGAGGGAAAAAAGTATTTGATCCCCTGCTGATTTTGTATGTTTGCCCACTGACAAAGACATGATCAGTCTATAATTGTAATGGTAGGTTTATTTGAACAGTGAGAGAAAGAATAACAACAAAAAAATCCAGAAAAACACATGTCAAAAATGTTAGAAATTGATTTGCATTTTAATGAGGGAAATAAGTATTTGACCCCTCTGCAAAACATGACTTAGTACTTGGTGGCAAAACCCTTGTTGGCAATCACAGAGGTCAGACGTTTCTTGTAGTTGGCCACCAGGTTTGCACACATCTCAGGAGGGATTTTGTTCCACTCCTCTTTGCAGATCTTCTCCAAGTCATTAAGGTTTCGAGGCTGACGTTTGGCAACTTGAACCTTCACCTCCCTCCACAAATTTTCTATGGGTTTAAGGTCTGGAGACTGGCTAGGCCACTCCAGGACCTTAATGTGCTTCTTCTTGAGCCACTCCTTTGTTGCCTTGGCCTTGTGTTTTGGGTCATTGTCATGCTGGAATACCCATCCACGACCCATTTTCAATGCCCTGGCTGAGGGAAGGAGGTTCTCACCCAAGATTTGACGGTACATGGCCCCGTCCATCGTCCCTTTTGATGCAGTGAAGTTGTCCTGTCCCCATAGCAGAAAAACACCCCCAAAGCATAATGTTTCCACCTCCATGTTTGACGGTGGGGATGGTGTTCTTGGGGTCATAGGCAGCATTCCTCCTCCTCCAAACACGGCTAGTTGAGTTGATGCCAAAGAGCTCGATTTTGGTCTCATCTGACCACAGCACTTTCACCCAGTTCTCCTCTGAATCATTCAGATGTTCATTGGCAAACCTCAGACGGCCCTGTATATGTCCTTTCTTGAGCAGGGGGACCTTGCGGGCGCTGCAGGATTTCAGTCCTTCACGACGTAGTGTGTCTCAGCTTTTCATAGATAGCTTTTAATAGTTTGTAGCTCAAACCATTCGGACTCTACATACGTTTTTGTAATTAAAAAAAAGACCTGGCTTGGCCCATTCGGTATCTGCCCTTGTCTCACAAAGACCGCTCTAGCAGCCCCCGTTAATCACACAGACTAATGGTTGGTCTCTACGGATGCAGACGAAATAGACAAATCCAATAGTATAACCCAGATGTCTGTAGTTTAAACTGTAGTACACGCGATCGTCTGTAGTCTGTATTACACATAATGTATAAAAGGGGTTAGAAGTCCTAAATCATGCCGGCATTACGGTGGGACTCATTGGGTTAACCCTCTGCTCCACCAGGGAATAGCTGTATTGCGGGGTTCTTTCAGTCTAATATGGTCAATCAGGACACAGAATGCAATTTCTGAGTTTATTCAAATGTTCCCATCCTCTTCATACGCTGTGTACTTGTAACACTGTATTTTATGATTTTCTTTCTTCATCACGTGTTGAAAGTCTTATGAAATGTGATTTTAGTTGGATTGAGCTTCCTTTAAATAACTTTTATTCTTGTGCATTCATATGCTTATCAAATACAGGCTCCGAACCTTCAAACTAAATTAGAAAACAATTTGACCTTTTCTTAATTTCAATCTAATCACAGAAATGCATGCAATAGCCATTCTGAAATATATCAAAACATATTGAAGTTCAATGCAACAATCTTTTATTGATTTAAAGGTCCAAAGCAGCCTCCCGAGTGGCAAAGTGGTCTAAGGCACTGCATCACAGTGCTTGAGGCGTCACTACAGACCCGGGTTCTATCCCGGGCTGTGTCACAACTGGTCGTGACCGGGAGTCCCATTGGGCGGCACACAATTGTCCAATGCAGGTGTTTTAATCTCAATATCAAATCATTTCTGGGTAACAATGAAGTACCTTACTGTTATTGTTTTCAATTAAAATCATGAATAGCAAAAAAAGTGCAATAGCAAAGAGAAAAATGTTACAAGTACACAGCATATGAAGAGAATGTGAAAATGTTAATAACTCAGAAATTGTGTTCTGTGTCCTGATTGATCACATTAGACTGAAAGAAACGTGTAAGGCCACAGCTATCCACTGTTGGTGAAGATGATTAATGATCTGGTTGCAGATCTGAAGATTGCAGGTTCAATCACACATTCTTTAACCATGTTCTTAAAAAAGTAATAAAAAAATTAACGTGAAATTGAGGCTCAGCTATACTCTACTAAAAGAGAGGATGTCTTTATTTGGTCCAGATTTATAAATCCAGTCAGAAATGCAAAATTTGGACTAACTGTAAAAAAAAAAAACGTGTGTAGAAATGTACTGTTTAACTTTTTTTTAAACACACCCGATATAATTGCTAATTTGAGACGCTTGATATGGTCCCCCATGTCTTATTTTGCATGGTCTGAAAAGCAAAAGTGATCCTAAATCAGCACCCATAGTGTTGGATACCTTGTAAATATAATGCAAATTATAAAGAGGATGGGTGAAGTGATGGTGAATAACCCAGTTACTAATATTTCCCTGGTTTAGTTATGTCTAAGAAGGGATAATACCAAATATGCTATGAACGTCATTAAAACAGAGTTATTTGGTAATTGTGCAACATTGTGGGAATGTTCTGTGCAACCTTCGTGAATATCACAAGAATATTCTTGCAACATCCCAGACAACTCCCATAACATAATGAAATGCACTGGGAACCTTTAAAGAACCTAGACCAGTTGTCAACATTCCTAACTTTAATGTTTATGAATGCTATCACAACAGTGCACATTTTGTGTTTTGGGAACCTATCTCTTGTAATTTACCCAGACTGTTCCCACAGCCTAATTAAATGTTCTGGGAACCTTTAAAGAACTCAGAAAGGCTGTTCTGTCAACAATTTATATTTTATACACACTGATACAAACATCATGTGAATGTCAGCACAAATGGACCATTTTAGTGTTATGGGAACCTATCTCTTGTCATATCCCCACAATGTTTCCACAACCTGATGAAATGTTTTATGAACTTTTAAAGAACATAACAAATGGGTTCTGGGAACGTTCTTTTAACACAAGGTGAATGTTTTTTGCACCCTAAAAGAAAGATTGTATAATCATCTGCACATTTGGACAGTTTTTTGAGTTTTGGGAACATATATTTTGTGATGTCCCCACAATGTTCCCAACAGACTCTTCCCACAACCTAAAGAAACATCTGGGAACTTTTAAAGATCAGACAAAATGTGTACTAGGAACGTTCTTGCAACATCAGGAGAATGTTTTATACAAACATTATATGATCATCAGCATGACTGCACAGTTTTTGTGTTATGAGAACATTTGCTGGGAACTTTAACAGAACAAATTTAGGTTTGCTGGTAAAAACATTACTGGTACGTTGTTATTACATTACCTGGAAACCTAATGAGAACTTTGGAGGAATGTTCTGTGGTGGTTGTTACAGATGTTGTGCACAACATTTTAGTGAATGTCAGGAGAACATTGTAAGGATATCTCATTTAATTATTTTATTTTTTAATCAAAAACATTATTTGAATGTTTTGGGGATGTTATCATCCTAATGTTGGATAAAACTTGAACTTAATGGGAATCTTAGCTAATGTTCTGGGAATGTTCCCGGTTTCCTGGGGAGTTAGCTCGAGATTTCAATTATGGCTCGTGAGAGTACACAGACACTACTTACACTAATTAATTGTCTGTTGTGTGAACTGAACATTATTGAATGATATTCGGCCTTTGAAATCCTCAACTAGAGGTTTACATATTGTAACATTAAAACTGCACATACAGTGCTTTCAGAAAGTATTCACATTCCTTGACTTTTTCCAAATGTTGTGTTAGACTGAATTTAAAATTGATTAAATTGAGATTTTGTGTCACTGACCTACATGCAATACCCCATAATATCAAAGTGGAATTATGTTTTTCAAATTGTTTATACATTTATTTAAAATGAAAAGCTGAATGTCTTGAGTCAATAAGTATTCAACCCCTTTGTTATGGAAAGCCTAAATAAGTTCTGGAGTAAAAATGTGCTTAACAAAAGTCACATAAGTTGCATGGACTCACTCTATGTGCAATAATAATGTTTAACAGGATTTTTGAATGACTACCTCATCTCTGTACCCCACACATAAAATGATCTATAAGGTCCCTCAGTCGAGCAGTGAATTTCAAACACAGATTCAACCACCAAGACCAGGGAGGTTTTTCAATGCCTCGCAAAGAAGGACACCTATTGGTAGATGGGTAAAAAAAAAAAGCAGACATTGAATATCCCTTTGAGCATGGAGAAGTTATTAATTACACTTTGGATGGTGTATCAATACACCCAGTCACTACAAAGATACAGGCGTCCTTCCTAACCCAGTTGCCGGACAGGAAGGAAACCGCTCAATGTTGACTTTAAAACAGTTACAGAGTTTAATGGCTGTGATGGGAGAAAAGTGAGGATGGAGCTAAGCACAGTCAAAATCCTAGAGGAAAACCTGGTTCAGTCTGCTTTCCACCAGACACTGGGAGATGAATTCACCTTTCAGCAGGACAATAACATAAAACACAAGGCCAAATCTACACTGAAGTTACTTACCAAGATGACAGTGAATGTTCCTGAGTGGCCAAGTCACAGTTTTGATTACAGCTGTAATTGCTGGCAAAGGTGGTTCTACAAAGTATTGACTCAGGGGTGATGAGATATTTCTGTATTTAGTTTTCGATAAATTTGCAAACATTTCTAAAAACATGTTTTCACTTTGTCATTATGGGGTATTGTTTGTAAATGGGTGAAAAACAAAAATAGTAATATATTTTTAATTCAGGCTGTAACACAAAACATTTAGGAAAAGTCAAGGGGTATGAATACTTTCTGAAGGCACTGTATTGTCATAACTTATGTCTCTCTTCGCCAGCCCAAACAGCTGTTCTGGAATGGCGACTGCACCAAGCGCTGCCAGTGCATCGGCCGCAACCTCATCCAGTGCGACCCGCGCCGCTGCAAGGCCGAGGAGGAGTGCGCCCTGCACCACGGCGTGCGCGGCTGCTTTGCCCGGCGCTCGCAGCACTGCGTGGCATCTGGCGGCGGCGTCTTCAGGACCTTTGACGGGGCGTCCCTGCGTCTGCCTGCCTCCTGCTCCTTCGTACTGTCCACCAACTGCCACAAGCTACCCGACCTCTCCTTCCAGCTCATCGCCAACTTCGACAAGTGGAGCACGCCCAACCTCACCACCATCTCCCACGCATACCTCTATATCAACGAGGAGAATATACTGATCTCCGGGAGCACCGTGAAGGTGAGGGGAAAAGAGGGATGGATGATTAATAGATTAATTAATTAATGGATGGATGAGTAAAAAAAATTGCATCACTTTATCATCTGTTTATTATGAAAAGAATGCATGTGAAATGTGTGTATTTGTATTAGTTTGGATGGTGAGTCGTACATAGTTATTTGTGTATGTGTACTTTAAAAGTCTGACCACGTCAGTGTGCATGAATCTCACAGCTCTCTCCTCCTCCTCCTATCCAGGTGAACGGCACGCCCGTGTCGGTACCATTCGTCACAGGTTTAATGACGCGCGTCTCCACGTCGGAGGGCTTCCTGGTCATCGACACGCCACAGGACATCCAGGTGCGCTACAACCGCTTCAACACGCTCAGTATCACCATGGGCCAGCGGCTGCAAAACAAGGTTTGTTGATTTCCTTATGATTGTAGAGCATTATATAAGCGTTACAGTATGTAATGCATTATATGGTTATTGTAAAGTGTCTTTGGGTTTTAGAAAATAACTATGAGAGCTATAAAAGACATATGTATTATTATTAAGGTGTGTGGCCTTTGCGGCAACTTCAACGGAGACCCCACTGACGACTATATCACCTCCCGCGGGAAGCCGGCCGTCAGCGCCCTGGAGCTGGCCCAGAGCTGGAAGACCAATGGCATGCAGAATAGGTGAGTGGGAGAGGAGGGATGGAAAGGGGTGACATGGGAGAGATAGACAATTAGTCTGTTTTTGTTCTGTTTTTTTTTTAGCTTAAAAAAATTGGTTTGCTGGTTATTTGGCAGTCCAGAATCTCCTAGGATTTCTGGAGAATGTAGTGGTGCTAATTAAAACAGATTGGTGCATTCAAAAGCATGGATGGATCTCCCCAACTCAACCTCTACCTCCCATCTCTTCTCTCTCCCTCCCCCAGCTGTGACGAGACCCAGTACGTGGCGCTGGCCCAGTCGTGCGAGAACACGGCCGTGCTGGGCCTCCAGGGCGAGGAGGGGTGCCAGAAGCTCACCCAGATGAAGGGCTTCTTCCAGCCCTGCCACGGCCTGCTGGACCCCAGGCCCTTCTACCAGTCCTGCTACCTGGACGGCTGCTACAACCACCGCAAGGCCCAGGTGTGCGGCTCACTGGCTGCCTACGCCGAGGCCTGCCGCTCCCTGGGCACGCTCACCACAAAATGGATCGCCCAGGAGAACTGCTGTAAGGGCACGGGATGGGGACGGTTATGGGGGCATGGCGCCACTGGCAGGAAATAATGGCTTTCTGGAGTGGGGTTACAAAGGGAGGCACGAGGGTGAATAGGTACCAATTTGTGCAGTTTGATAAATAATATTTAGAACATACTAAGAAACTCAAATTCAAATGTGAACCTCGAAGACAGTTCCATTGCTTTCTTACATTTTTTCCCTCTAAGAGTTCTGCAGGAGTAAGTCCTTGGACCATTATTGTTCCTACTATATTGTACATGCTACCAATGTGCGATGTAATACAGAAACACATTGTGCAATGGCTTTCATTGTTTCAAACTTCAGCTACAGTGCCTTCAGAAAGTATTCAAACCCCTTGACTTATTCCACATTTTGTTGTGTTACAGCCTGAATTCAAAATGGATTAAATAGATTTTTTTCTCAACCACCTACACACAATACCCCATCATGACAAAGTGAAAACATGTTTTTAGAAATGTTTGAAAATGTATTGAAAATTAAATATAGAAGTATCTCATTTACATACACTACCGTTCAAAAGTTTGGGGTCACTTAGAAATGTCCTTGTTTGCGAAAGAAAAGCATTTTTTTGTCCATTAAAATACATCAAATTGATCAGAAAAACAGTGTAGACATTGTTAATGTTGTAAATGGCTATTGTAGCTGGAAACGTCTGATTTTTAATGGAATATCTACATAGGCGTCAAGAGGCCCATTATCAGCAACCATCAGTCCTGTGTTCCAATGGGACGTTGTGTTTGCTAATCCAAATTTATAATTTTAAAAGGCTAATTGGAACATTAGAGTGTCTAGTTTGAGAAACAGACGCCTCACAGGTCCTTAACTGGGAGCTTCATTAAATAGTACCCGCAAAACACCAGTCTCAACATCAACAGTGAAGAGGCAACTTCGGGATGCTGACCTTCTAGCCAGAGTTGCAAAGAAAATGCCATATCTCAGACTGCCCATCTTTTATTTTTATTGGCCAGTCTGAGATATGGCTTTTTCTTTACAATTCTGCCTAGAAGGTCAGCATCCCGGAGTTGCCTCTTCCCTGAGGCTGTTGATTGTGGCCTGTGGAATGTTGTCCCTCTCCTCTTCAATGGAACTGGAACACGCTGTTGTACACATCGATCCAAAGCATTCAAAACATGCTCAATGGATGACATGTCTGGTGAGTATGCAGGCCAAGGATGAACTGGGACATTTTCAGCTTCCAGGAATTGTGTACAGATCCTTGCGACATGGGGCCGTGCACTATCATGCTGAAACATGAGGTGATGGCAGCGGATGAATGGCATGACAATGGGCCTCAGGATCTCGTCACGGTATCTCTGTGCACTCAAAATGCCATCGATAAAATGCAATTGTGTTTATTGTCCGTAGCTAATGGCTGCCCGTACCATAACCCCACCGCCACCATGGGGCACTCTGTTCTCAACATTGGCATCAGCAAACCGCTCGCACACACAACACCATACAAGTGGTCTGCGGTTGTGAGGCTGCAGGTGGACTCAATCAAGTTGTAGTGACAAGGATGATTCAAGGAAATTGGATGCACCTGAGCTCAATTTGGAGTGTCATAGCCAAGGGTTGTTAATACTAATGTAAATGAGATATTTCTGTATTTCATTTTCAATACATTTGCAAAAATGAATAAAAATATGCGTTACTTTGTCATTATGGGGGTATTGTGTAATCAATTTTGAATTCAGGCTGTAACACAACAAAATGTGGAATAAGTCAAGGGGTATGAATACTGAAGGCACTTTATATACGGGTAACTTGAACTTTGAGCATGCATTAATGTCTGTGGGGGGTTTGCAGGGAAATTTGAGGTACATTTATAAAACATAGCATTAGGCTCTTCAAGAATGACAGTCGTTCAGTTGGGTGGTTGTGGTGTGACAGCTAACATTGTGCCTGGATCTATCTTTAGCAGAATGGATCTACGACCCCTGCGCAGGAGAGATCTGCACCAACAACACGTGTGAGCAGGAAAACGGGGGAGACCTGTGTGGCTGCCCCGAGCTGCCCAACAACGCTGGGGGTGAGTGTGATGGGGGAGTGTGGGGGAGGGGAGTCAGGGAAGGGGGATGAGCGAGGGGGTGGTGGTAATCATTAGGCTATACAAGATAAATGTTTATTTTATCTCTATGTAGACATGTTTATTTTTTATCTCAATAATTTATTTATCCAGCTCAGTCTCATTTTGATCAAATCTCTTACAAGAAATACATGGGTCGTGTTCATTAGGCACGGAAAGGGAGTACTGTTTGGTATTTGGTCTTTTATTAGGATCTCTATTAGCTGTTGCAAAGGCAGCAGCTAATCTTCCTGGGGTCCACACAAAACATGAAACATGGCATAATACAGAACATTTATAGAGAAGAACAGCTCAAGGACAGAACTACTTCAAGTATGAACACGACCCAAGCCCAAATCTAGCAACTGTATACAAGGTAGCTACCGTAGTCTTACGATTCTCAACCCCTGTGTTTTCCCACTAGATGAGGATGACATCATACAGGCAGAGGTGACATGTAAGCACGCCCAGATGGAGGTGTCCATCTCCAAGTGTAAGCTCTTCCAGCTGGGCTTTGAGCGTGAGGACGTGAGGATCAACGACCAGCACTGCCCCGGCATTGAGGGAGAGGACTTCATCTCCTTTCACATCAACAACACTAAGGGTCATTGCGGCTCCATCGTACAGGTAATTAACCACAGATCTAGGATCGGTAGATAATTCTTCAAATCTGACCTTAATCATTAGGGGTGTGATAATATTATCTGACCCTATATCAGTGATCTCCTTCTACATAAACAACACCAAGGGCCACGTGGCTGTATCGCAAAGGTTGCCACAGATCTACAGTCAAATTATTCTACCTTTAAACAAAACTGTAATCATTAGGGGGATGGAAAAATATCTGATCCTGGACCAGTGGTTAGAGTGCTACTTCCAACTACTGGTGGCGAACACATGCCTTAGGCTTGTGACTCATCCCCAAGGGGTAATAGGACTCAATTGTATTGGTGAGAAACACTGCTATAGTCTGTATAGCAAATAGGGTAGACCTGTCATCTCCTATCCCAAGGGCCAGTAGGGCTCCATGTTACTGATGAAATCTCTTCCCCGACCAATAGGCATACTATACTTACTGTAATGACGTTTATTGTCTGGCATTTGTAGCTTCAAAATATCTGCCTTTTTTTTGTTCCAGTCCAACAGCACACACATCATGTACAAGAATACAGTGTGGATTGAAAGCGTGAACAACACTGGCAACATCATCACCAGGGACAAGACAATCAACGTGGAGTTTTCCTGCGCCTACGAGCTAGACCTCAAAATATCCCTGGAGACTGTGCTCAAGCCCATGCTCAGGTTAGAGGACCTACTTTTTCTCAACAGTAGTGTTGCAAAATTCCAGTAACTTTCCCGAAATTCCCAGGTTTTCCAGAAATCCCAATTGTAAGATTCCCAGAATCAGAAGGGAAATCTAAGAAGGAAATCTTGAATCCTCAAATCATGATTTCCTGAAAACTTGGTAATTTTGGGAGAGTTAGCAAAATGTTGTAATCCTACAGGAAACATAGTTTTATATCTATACATTTATGTGAATGGTAGAGATGTGCCATGTCTTAAAGGTCCAATGCAGCTTCTAAATATCAAATCATTTCTGGATAACAATTGTGATTGTTTTCAATTAAAATTGTAAAAAATTAACAAAAATAGCTTCTTGGCAAAGAACAATTTCTCAAGCAAGACTTTTACTATGACTGTCAGGGAGTGGTCTGAGTGGGGAGGGGAAAACTGAAAACTAGCTGTTATTGGTAGAGAGGTTTGGAACTCTCTTTCTTATTGGTCTATTAACTAATTTACCACATGGTGATGTCACCAGGCAGGCCAAAAGTCCATCCTACCAAAACAGGCAGAAATTTCAGGCTATATTTTCAAACAGCCCTTACACTAAAAGAGCATTATCATCATTTTCACAATTTCCCACTATTATTCCAAACTCATAGTGTGGAAATGTGTATATAATACACTGGAAAATCACGTTTTTGACTGCGCTGGGCCTTTAAAGGACAAGTTCACTTTTTTAAAACCAAATCCATGTTTTGGATGTAAACAGCATGTTAAAGAAGTGTCCAGACAGTTTTTTTTTGCGATTTCACTTGGTTTTTAGAAACGTACCTCACCAGTGATAGACTTTCTCATGCTCGTTGTATGTTAATGTTCTACACATTACATTTTGTCATTACGACTTTATCCGCAACGTTATACCATTTAGTTGGCCTCATGCGCACACGGAAAAGGACTGCTCCACACAAGACCAATGTTTTCCATCGCCTGACTCCTTATAGAGAGTTTATTCACTGATATCCCTCACCTTCTCTCTCCCTCCTTCCCTCTCTCCATCTCTCTCCCCCCTTCCTATGTCTCTCCCTCTCTCGCCCTAATCCCTTTCTCCAGTGTGATCAACCTCACCCTCCCCACCCAGGAGGGCAACTTCATCACTAAGATGGCGCTGTACAAGAACTCGTCGTACCACCAGCCATACCGCGAGGGCGAGGTGGTGCTGAGCACGCGGGACATCCTCTTCGTGGGGGTGTTTGTGGAGGGGGCCGACGAGAACCAGCTCATCCTCATTGTCAATATGTGCTGGGCCACGCCGTCCCGCTACAGCAGCGACCGGCTCCGCTACATCATCATAGAGAGAGGGTAGGCTCAAAATAACATAGGAAATGTCTGCAGCCAAAATAGCACCCTTTCCACTACACAAATGACAGACAGACAAACAGACGGACAGACGGAACAGACAATATGTTGTACTGTAGGACAACAAAGGACCACACTAACTTCTCTTTCTCTATCTATGAAGTTGTCCCAACATCAAGGACAACACCATCGGCATGGCTGAGAACGGGGTGTCCCTCACCTGCCGCTTCCACGTCACCGTCTTCAAGTTCATCGGGGACTACGACGAGGTCCACCTCCACTGTGACGTGTCGCTGTGTGACCACGAGATCAATGCCTGCAAAGTGGTGAGGAGACCCTGAACACTGCACACTGAACATGGTGATGATCACTGAATTACATCCAGAACCAGTTTAATCTTTGTCCAGGAAACCAGCCCAAAGTTTTTATAAGCAGCAAATGATAACAAATCTAACGTTGTGAAGCATGCTTAAATGGCTATGTTATGCCACCTTAATACAGGTGTGTGTGTGTGTGTGTGTGTGTGTAGAACTGTCCTCACAACAGGAGGATGTACTCAGACTACAGCGATCATAAGGAGCAGATCCTCACTGTAGGACCCATCAGAAGGAGAGGTACAGATCAGTGTTGCCCTAGTGTGTGTGTGTGTGTGTGTGTGTGTGTGTGTGTGTGTGTGTGCACGTACAGTGGGGAAAAAAAGTATTTAGTCAGCCACCAATTGTGCAAGTTCTCCCACTTAAAAAGATGAGAGGCCTGTAATTTTCATCATAGGTACACGTCAACTATGACAGACAAATTGAGAAAAGAAAATCCAGAAAATCACATTGTAGGATTTTTTATGAATTTATTTGCAAATTATGGTGAAAAATAAGTATTTGGTCACCCACAAACAAGCAAGATTTCTGGCTCTCACAGACCTGTAACTTCTTCTTTAAGAGGCTCCTCTGTCCTCCACTCGTTACCTGTATTAATGGCACCTGTTTGAACTTGTTATCAGTATAAAAGACACTTGTCCACAACCTCAAACAGTCACACTCCAAACTCCACTATGGCCAAGACCAAAGAGCTGTCAAAGGACACCAGAAACACAATTGTAGACCTGCACCAGGCTGGGAAGACTGAATCTGCAATAGGTAAGCAGCTTGGTTTGAAGAAATCAACTGTGGGAGCAATTATTAGGAAATGGAAGACATACAAGACCACTGATAATCTCCCTCGATCTGGGGCTCCACGCAAGATCTCACCCCGTGGGGTCAAAATGATCACAAGAACGGTGAGCAAAAATCCCAGAACCACACGGGGGGACCTAGTGAATGACCTGCAGAGAGCTGGGACCAAAGTAACAAAGCCTACCATCAGTAACACACTACGCCGCCAGAGACTCAAATCCTGCAGTGCCAGACGTGTCCCCCTGCTTAAGCCAGTACATGTCCAGGCCCATCTGAAGTTTGCTAAAGTGCATTTGGATGATCCAGAAGAGGATTGGGAGAATGTCATATGGTCAGATGAAACCAAAATAGAACTTTTTGGTAAAAACTCAACTCGTCGTGTTTGGAGGACAAAGAATGCTGAGTTGCATCCAAAGAACACCATACCTACTGTGAAGCATGGGTGTGGAAACATCATTCTTTGGGGCTGTTTTTCTGCAAAGGGACCAGGACGACTGATCCGTGTAAAGGAAAGAATGAATGGGGCCATGTATCGTGAGATTTTGAGTGAAAACCTCCTTCCATCAGCAAGGGCATTGAAGATGAAACGTGGCTGGGTCTTTCAGCATGACAATGATCCCAAACACACCGCCCGGGCAACGAAGGAGTGGCTTCGTAAGAAGCATTTCAAGGTCCTGGAGTGGCCTAGCCAGTCTCCAGATCTCAACCCCATAGAAAATCTTTGGAGGGAGTTGAAAGTCCGTGTTGCCCAGCGACAGCCCCAAAACATCACTGCTCTAGAGGAGATCTGCATGGAGGAATGGGCCAAAATACCAGCAACAGTGTGTGAAAACCTTGTGAAGACTTACAGAAAACGTTTGACCTGTGTCATTACCAACAAAGGGTATATAACAAAGTATTGAGAAACTTTTGTTATTGACCAAATACTTATTTTCCACCATCATTTGCAAATAAATTCATTAAAAATCCTACAATGTGATTTTCTGGATTTTTTTTCCTCATTTTGTCTGTCATAGTTGACGTGTACCTATGATGAAAATTACAGGCCTCTCTCATCTTTTTAAGTGGGAGAACTTGCACAATTGGTGGCTGACTAAATACTTTTTTTCCCCACTGTATGTATGTGTGTATGTGATACAGACATGTCGCCTTAGTGTATGCATTCTTGTGTGTGTGCATGTGTGTATTGTCTGTGTCTGTTGTCCGAGTGCTACATCTGCATGCAGTACGTGTGAGTTTATGTAAATACCAGTATTTGTGCGATTATGTAAATACCAGTACGTGTGAGTTTATGTAAATACCAGTATGTGTGAGTTTATGTAAATACCAGTATTTGTGAGTTTATGTAAATACCAGTATGTGTGAGTTTATGTAAATACCAGTATGTGTGAGTTTATGTAAATACCAGTATGTGTGAGTTTATGTAAATACCAGGATGTGTGAGTTTATGTAAATACCAGTATGTGTGAGTTTATGTAAATACCAGGATGTGTGAGTTTATGTAAATACCAGGATGTGTGAGTTTATGTAAATACCAGTATGTGTGAGTTTATGTAAATACCAGGATGTGTGAGTTTATGTAAATACCAGTATGTGTGAGTTTATGTAAATACCAGTATGTGTGAGTTTATGTAAATACCAGGATGTGTGAGTTTATGTAAATACCAGTATGTGTGTGATTCACCATTTTGTGTGTATATTAGAGTCGGACTGGTGTGAGGTGGGGAACGGAGGCTGTGAGCAGATCTGCACCAGTAAAGGGATGGGAACTGTGTGTAGCTGTGTGACTGGGATGCTGCAGAGGGACGGCAAGAGCTGTAGAGGTAAACACACATCATCCTCTCACATATACATTGCTATATGGTTAATTCTACGAATAGAGTGCCTTTTAAGTAGTGTAATTTTGTGGGGGGAAAAATTAATAATATTTCACATAAAGAGCACATGTTCAACTTCATAACAATGTTTTCCCATCTCAACAGTGTGACTTGGGTTGCAAAATTCCGGTAACTTTCCCAAAATTCCCAGGTTTGCCAGAAATCCCAGTTGTAAGATTCCCTGAATCATTTACATTTTACATTTTAGTCATTTAGCAGACGCTCTTATCCAGAGAGACTTACAGTTAGTAATCAGAAGGGAATAAGCAGAAAATCTGGAATCCTCAAATCTGGATTTCTGCATAACCTGGGAATTGTGCAAACAAAAATGCACATACACTCTACAAGGGTTGGGGTCAATTCCATTTCAGTGGACTGAATTGAAATGAAATTGATCGCACGCACTGTACTGTGGGCACATACTCTGTCTTCATTTTGAAAGTACTGTACTTGCAAGTAAGTGACATGTAGAGTGAGACGAGCACAAACCGTGAGCATTTGACTTCCTAATTTCACCTCAGTGCTCCACTTTTGTGAAACCCTAAACCGTCATGACGCACACGTACAGTCTTCATGTGGCCCATCTCACAGTTTACAACTCACTGAACCCTAGCTGCAAGGCAAGTAGGGGACAGTATTATCTCCTAACTATAGCGTAGAGGTGCACTGTTAAAAAGACAACAAGGTCACGACTTGGAGGAGAATTCACATTCTGATCAGAGACGCATTCGAAAGTTCAATATAACAATATTTTACTTTTTTCATTGGTATTAACTTGGTATTTACTAGGAAATTATGTGGTATCAAAGGGTACTTTCTGGTACTTATTCAACACAATTAGAAACTACTTGTTACCTAATGATACCCAGTTGTGCTTGTTTTAATCAATCCTCAAGAAACAAGCACGTAAATCATTAAACTGTGTTATTACCACGTTATGTCGACTTTTTAAGTAATACCTGGTCATTTCGGTACCGTAAAGTGCTAACGAAATATTATGTTTACATCCAAAAGCACTGGGGTTCTCTTCTTTGTCATCTGACCAGGGGTGAAAGTAGATTGAATTTCTGCCCAGTACAGGACCTCCTATGTGTGCACGTGCTTAATCATAGAATTACATATAAAATCCCTATTAATTCAATAGGATCTCTGTGGGCCTAGTCATAAAGATTTGTCATGTAACTTTTTTAATGTATGACCTACTATTGTGGCATAAACACAACCAGTCATGATGTTCTCATCTGATTGTCAGTCACTTCAAAGGGCTCCTTTAGTAGGCTACCCATGCACGTTCATCCACTAGCAACATATTTCCAGCCTCCAAACAGTGGTGAATGGAAAGAGACATCTGTTACTCAAAACACCACAAAGTGTAATGACATTTTGGCGATTGTCATTAGGCCAGAATTTATGCATCCACTGCTGTCCGTGTGCGTCTCGGTGTCGGCCATTAATCTCTGCCTTGGCAAAATTTCAGTGTTCTCATCTAACCACATCGCATATTGGCGCGTAGGCTATACCACCCGTTTTCAAGTCCATTCACTCATTTTTCATGCCTCTGACATGCGGTAGCCTAATGATAAATAAAGTAGCCTCCAGTTTTCTTCACATTTTGTTTTAATTATTGTGATAGGCTCATGTTTTACCGGTACGGCGTACCCCCACTATTTATTTTACCAGGACGCCGTACCGGACCGAACCGCCTTACTTTCACCCCTGACTCTTTATTCTGTTCTATTCATAAGACATTCTTCTTCATTTCTTTTTATTCCCTCCATCCAGCTGTCAGCTCCAGCGTTGACCTACGACCCCTCGTTCTCCCTCTGGCCCTTAGCACCGTGGTCTCCGTGCTCCTTGCTCACTCACACACTTCTCTCTTCTCCTAACACTGGGTGGACAGTTAGAGAGAGAGGAGGGAGAGAGAGACAGATAAAAAGAGAAGAGGAGAGCAGTATAACACGAAATCACAGCAAACTAGAGAGCAGACAGCTACACTTCCTGCTCACTGTCACAGAGACATCCACAGCAACCAATCACAGAGACGAGAAGCCCTTCCCTCCGGATGCACTAAACAACAACAACTCACAAGGCCCTGGATCACAACAACAACAACTCGCAAGGCCCTGGATCACAACAACAACAACAACTCGCAAGGCCCTGGATCACAATGGAAAAAGCCCCCCAAAAGACTATTTTTACTCACGTAAACTTTAGCTAGACAGAAGAAAGTCGGTATATTTCATTTAACAAACAGCCTAGTGAGTTAGTGCTAGATAAAGCGTATTTTTTCAATGAGATGTGAGGGCATAGTTTGCCCTACATTTATCTTTGATGGCAAAGCTTGGTTGCCAAAGTGATTAAAACAATGATTTTATCATTATTTATGTGTGAAGTCAAAGGCCGTGTATGTGAATCGATTACCTGTTCACCACTCAGCCCCTAATCCCCTACTCTGAAAATACTGTATGAGTCTCAATAACATATAAAGTAATGCTCTGGTTGATGTGCCTTGACTACCAAAGGGTTTGGTCACACTGCCATTCTACATGCCTACTCATGTGCCAGCCTCAATCAGAAACAGTTCTAAAATAACTTGTATGTTTAAAATGATACTCCAAGAAACATTTGTTTGAAAAATAATGAATATTGTGAAAGTTAAATTACTTCTCAAAATGTTTTTTAATTTAATTTTGTGCACAACATACATTTTGTAAAAAACGATTTAGGTCCAGTTCTCCAGACCGATTTCATTATGAGCTAAATAGCAAAGTGACCTGGGTCAAAATGTTCTCAGCACATGAAATAAGTAATGTTTTTGTACAATGACACAGAAAGAAGCTAATCCCACTCCATATAGCTAGCAATAACAATTTATGTTAGACAATATTGGAGTATCTCATAACATTTTCATTATGTACAAATCTATACTGAACAAAAATATAAACGCAACATGTAAAGTGTTGGTCCCATGTTTCATGAGCTGAAATAAAATATCCCAGAAATGTTCCATATGCACAAAAAGCTTATTTCTTTCCAATTTTGTGCACAAATTTGTTTACATCCCTGTTAGTGATAATTTCTCCTTTGCCAAGATAATCCATCCACCTGACAGGTGTGGCATATCAAGAAGCTGATTAAACAGCATGATCATTACAGAGGTGCACCTTGTGCTGGGGACAATAAAAGGCCACTCTAAAATCTGCAGTTTTGTCACACAACACAATGCCACAGATGTCTCAAGTTTTGAGGGAGCGTGCAATTTGCATGCTGACTGCAGAATTGTCCACCAGAGGTGTTGCTAGGTAATTTAATGTTAATTTCTATACCATAAGCCATTTTAGAGAATTTGGCAGTACGTCCAACCGGCCTCACAACTGCAGACCCCGTGTATGGCATTGTGTGGGCGTGCGGTTTGCTGATGTCAGCGTTGTGAACATAGTGCCCCATGGTGGCGGTGGGGTTATGGTATGGGCAGGTATAAGCTACAGATAACGAACACAATTGCATTTTATCAATGGCAATTTGAATGCACAGAGATACCGTGACGAGATCCTGAGGCCCATTGTTGTGCCATTCATCCACTGCCATCACCTCATGTTTCAGCATGATAATGTCGCAAGGATCTGTACACAATTTCTGGAAGCTGAAAATGTCCCAGTTCTTCCATGGCCTGCATACTCACCAGACCTGTCACCAATTGAGCTTGTTTGGGATGCTCTGGATCGACATGTACGACAATGTGTTCCAGTTCCTGCCAATATCCAGCAACTTCGCACAGCCATTGAAGAGGAGCGGGACAACATTCCACAGGCCACAATCAACAGCCTGATCAACTCTATGCGAAGGAGATGTGTCAAGCTACATGAGGCAAATGGTGGTCACACCAGACACTGACTGGTTTTCTGATCCATGCCCCTATGTTTTTTTTATTTTAAAGGTATCTGTGAACAACAGATGCACATCTGTATTCCCAGTCATGTGAAATACAGTGCCTTCGGAAAGTATTCAGACCCCTTGACTTTTTCCACATTTTGATACGTTACAGCCTTGTTCTAAAATTGATTAAATTGTTTTTTTCCCTCATCAATCTACACACAATACCCCATAATGAAAAGCAAAAACAGGTTTTTAGACATTTTCCTCATTTATAAAATAAAATATGAAATATTACATTTACATAAGTATTCAGACCCTTTACTCAGTACTTTGTTGAAGCACCTTTGGCAGCGATTACAGCCTTGAGTCTTCTTGGGTATGACGCTACAAGCTTGGCACACTGTATTTGGGGAGTTTCTCCCATTCTTCTCTGCAAATCCTCTAAAGCTCTGTCAGGTTGGATGGGGAGCGTTGCTGCACAGCTATTTTCAGGTCTCTCTAGAGATGTTCGATCAGGTTCAAGACAGGGCTCTGGCTGGGCCACTCAGGGACATTCAGAGACTTGTCCCGAAGCCACTCCTGCGTTGTCTTGGCTGAGTGCTTAGGGTCGTTGTCCTGTTGGAAGCTGAACCTTTGCCCCAGTCTGAGGTCCTGAGCGCTCTGAAGCAGGTTTTCATTAAGGATCTTTCTGTACTTTGCTCCGTTCATCTTTGCCTCGATCCTGACTAGTCTCCCAGTCCCTGCCGCTGAAAAACATCCCCACAGCATGATACTGCCACCACGCTTCACCGTAGGGATGGTGCCAGATTTCCTCCAGACGTGACGCTTGGCATTCAGGCCAAAGAGTTCAATCTTAGTTTCATCAAACCAGAGAATCTTGTTTCTCATGGTCTAAGAGTCTTTAGGTGCCTTTTGGCAAACTCCAAGCGGACTGTCATGTGCCTTTTACTGAGGAGTGGCTTCCGTCTGGCCACTCTACCATAAAGGCCTGATTGGTGGAGTGCTGCAGAGATGGTTGTCCTTCTGGAAGGTTCTCCCATTTCCACAGGGGAACTCTAGAGCTCTGTCAGTGACCATCGGGTTCTTGGTCACCTCCCTGACCAAGGCCCTTCTCCCACGATTGCTCAGTTTTTCTAAAAACCTGTTTTCTCTTTGTCATGATGGGGTATTGTGTGTAGATTGCAGAGGATTTTTATTTATTTAATCAATTTTAGAATAAGGCTGTAACGTAAAAAAAAAAGTGGAAAAAGTCAATGGGTCTGAATACTAGATTATGGCCTTATGAATTCATTTCAATTGACTAATTTACTTATATGAACTGTAACTCAGTACAATCTTTTAAATTGTTGCATGTTGCATTTATATTTTTGTTTAGTATACATATTGTTAGTACAGGCTTTTTTTATGTGATATTGTATGAATTTCAAATGGCCTTTCAATATTGAGTTTGCTAATTAATTGACCAAAAAAGACAGCAAGACGAGGCAATTATCCCATTTTAGAGAAGCAATACAATTTCAAGAATAAACGGAACAGTTCTCATAATTGACCATTGTGTCTCTGTTTTGTCTCTTCAAAAGTTGCACATAGGCCTACATGCCTTCATGCTTCAACGATTTTATAAAACCATAAACTAAATTAATTATATGCTAAACGTAGGCTATGTGAAAGAGCTACAAATGTTAACATGCTTACCGCTAATTTGATGTTGTACAGTTGTGCAATAAATAGGCACGAATTTGGACTATAGGTGAGCATGTGCATGAGTATCCCGTTGCCAAGACGACTGCTTGATAGGCGGGTCTAAAAGACTTTAAAAACGAAAATAGACCTAGCTAATGTACATGCATGCAATGTACACAGCGCGCAAGGACACGGCAACTTTACCGCTATCTTGATGGAAGGTGGAATATTATATATAATGTGCAGATATAGATAAGAGAAAAATAAATATTGGTTTGACATCGACGCAGATGATACATTTGAGTTTTGGACACTGCATAAAAGTGCAGACTTCGAAGGTGAGAGAGAACCTACTTCTATGTAGCCTACTGTACAGTAATAGCTTATTGCAATGATGTAACTGGCTTAGAGTAAATCTAACGTTGGTTACCGACCTGGTTCCATGTAAAAGGGCATAAGTGGACAAGACTACTGTTACTATGATACGTTTTAACCCCCTCCAATTTATTGCACCTACTAGGCCAGCTGTCTTTCCAACCTGCAGACTTTGTTTATAGCAACGACGACTACAGCAACAGGTGTTTGTTTGAGTTGATTTTGATTTATGCATTAGCAACAATCACATTGGCAGCAGATGTGTTTCCTTGTCAGCCTTGTAGTTACATAGCCTATCAATTGTACACATTTGTGACTACCACAAAAATGGGTCAGGTGTTCCATTCTCCATTAGTGTGCCTGTGTTCTACTTCCTCTCTCAACTGATACTGTGTGTGTAAGCTGAGAGGAGTTAAACTGCTATGAGATTCAGCCTTGTGTGTGTGTAGCATGTAAAGTGTGCGTGTGTTCCTCCTGTCCATCCTACACGCATCTGTTCAACACAGCAGATCTGATTTAGATCGTAACTGACAGCTCTATTGGCTGCATCTTAGGGGGGTCCAACTCCTTTTCCTCGGACCAACACACTGACACTCTTGTTTCCTTGCTCCCTTCCAGTCTGCGTATCCCCCCCTGCTGACCTCTCCGCTCCAGCATGTCTCGAGTGTCCTCCACCCCCAGGTACAGCCCCGGATCCAACCTCCTGGGCCACTACAGCGACTATGAGCCCACCGTGGGCTACCCCCTACGGGGACCAGAGCTTCTCCAGCTCTCCTCCCACTCCTCCTCCAGGTACGCAATCTCCACCTCCAGGCACCTGGGCCTCACCAGCCCCAGCCACAACCACAGAGAGCCAGAGAGGGGGAGAGCCCAGCTACCCCTCCCTAGGATCGAGGCCCCCCAGGCTGGTCGGCGCAGTGAAAGCTCCAGCCGAGCTTTGGTGGGGGCGCGTGTAAACATCAACGGGGCAAGTAGGGGTCTCTCGCCGTCCCATCCGGCGTACCTCACGGTGTCCACCTTGCCCCTGTCCCGCCGGCATCGCTCGGTCAGCCAGTCGGTCTTCACCCAGGACTTGGCCTCCATGGGGCTGTCAGACCAGCCGCCCCGCCCTGCCAGCAGAGGACTGAGTCCAGCCAGAGCCGACCACTATAGCTCCTCCTACTGGGTCTCTGAGGTGAGTTAGTGGGGCGGAAGTACTGAACATGTTCTATGCACATCCACGGACGGTGGAACAATTCTTTCACAGAGGGTGCAGGATAATTGTTTTTTTGTTGCCTGATTTTATATTTTTCACCATATAGTTTCCAACATTTGGTAGGCTATTTCTTAGTCAATAAATACTTCATACTCTGAGAGCCGATCTGTAGTTGATTCATAGTGCCTTTTAAAGGGGCACATCAGATAAAGGTAAAGATGGCAATACGACTTGGATGTTCCATGGTGGCATAGGGTACTAGCTTT
The DNA here is from genome assembly GCF_964263955.1 of Coregonus lavaretus. Taxonomy (NCBI): domain Eukaryota; kingdom Metazoa; phylum Chordata; class Actinopteri; order Salmoniformes; family Salmonidae; genus Coregonus; species Coregonus lavaretus. The sequence goes on from NC_140002.1 coordinate 12,840,869, forward strand.
GCTTGCCATGCCTCTTCGCCCTCAAGACAGGGCTGGTGGTGAAAGCTTACACAAGGACACTGAGGTGAAATAATTGAGGTATTTATGCAATTCTCACTGTACACCACTAGATGGTATCCTTCTCTATGTCCAGCAGAGGGCAACAAAATACTATATTATACAGTAGCAGGGTTCTCCCCAGGATTTTTTTAATAAGGTGGTGCTGCTGAGTACGGCATTTTTGAACACCTGTAATTTCCTGCAATCTAGAGCAAAACATACTCTATTAGGGTGTGGTTTCTGGCCTTGAATAATAACAAATAAAGTACCAAAAATGTCTACTTTTATATTTTTATTATTTTTACATAGTGGTGCAGCCAGTCCACAAAGTGGCGCAGCGCCCCTCTTACATTCTTTGGGGAGAACCCTGAGTAGTACCAAAGTAGTAGAGAACAAAGTAGCGCTGAACAACTTCAACCCTTCACACAAAACGTCCATTGACACCAACATATGATTTCCGGCAAACTTTGAGTTATGCGCAATTGCGCATTTCTCTCAAGTTAGGATTCAACCCTGTATTCTAAGCATCTAGGCAGGTTTTGAGGCCCCACATTTAGAATCCCCTGAAAATAATTTGTAAATTGTGAGGAAACTACATTTTTATTCACCTCACTGTCCTCAATTGTAAATGTCCCTGAAAGACTAGAATGATATGCAAAACAGAATGCAAAGCTGCCACAACATTTCTACTCACAAAATGTTCTGACCACATTATTACTCATATTATACCTACTATACAGAGGACTTAGAAACCCCTCCCTGTATTAGAGAACTGCATTCAAATCACCTTTGATTGATGTGATGTTATTTAAATTAAACATTCTAGGTGAGGCAGGGTGTGCTCTTTTCCCCCACCCCTCTCTCTCTCTGTCTCTCGCTCTCTCTCTCAATTGAATTCAATTCAATTTAAGGGCTTTATTGGCATGGGAAACATATGTTAACATTGCCAAAGTAAATGAAGTAGAGAGTAAACAAAAGTGAAATAAACAAAAACATTTAACAGTAAACATTACACTCAGAAGTTCCAGAATAATAAATAATAATAATAATAATAATAATAAGACATTTCAAATGTCATATATGTATATATACAGTGTTGTAACAATGTGCAAATAGTTAAAGTACAAATGGGAAAATAAATAAACATCAATATGGGTTGTATTTACAATGGTGTTTGTTCTTCACTGGTTGCCCTTTTCTTGTGGCAACAGGTCACAAATCTTGCTGCTGTGATGGTGTGGTATTTCACCCAGTAGATATGGGAGTTTATCAAAATTGGGTTTGTTTTCGAATTCTTTGTGGATCTGTGTAATCTGAGGGAAATATGTTTCTCTAATATGGTCATACATTTGGCAGGAGGTTAGGAAGTGCAGCTCAGTTTCCACCTCATTGTGTGGGCAGTGTGCACATAGCCTGTCTTCTCTTGAGAGCCAGGTCTGCCTACGGCGGCCTTTCTCAATAGCAAGGCTATGCTCACTGAGTCTGTACATAGTCAAAGCTTTCCTTAAGTTTGGGTCAGTCACAGTGGTCAGGTATTCTGCCACTGTGTACTCTCTGTTTAGGGCCAAATAGCATTCTAGTTTGCTCTGTTTTTTTGTTTAATTCTTTCCAATGTGTCAAGTAATTCCCTTTTTGTTTTCTCATGATTTGGTTGGGTCTAAATGTGTTGTTGTCCTGGGGCTCTGCGGGGTCTCTCTCTCTCTCTCTCTCTCTCTCTCTCTCTCTCTCTCTCTCTCATATATGAAGTGATTTGTGTTGATGTAGGTATGTTTTGAATATTCTGGCCTTGCCTTACATAAGCGTGTGTACTCACAGTGTGACCTGAGGAGGGGCCACTACTTCAGAATGAGAGAATGACAACTTAGACAAAGACTGAGATATATAGACTGTAGACATTCAGCCTCTGCCATAGTCCTAATACAGTGCCTTGCGAAAGTATTCACCCCCCTTGGCATTTTTCCTATTTTGTTGCCTTACAACCTGGAATTTTTGGGGGTTTGTATCATTTGATTTACACAACATGCCTACCACTTTGAAGATGCAAAATATTTTTTATTGTGAAACAAACTTGAGCGTGCATAACTATTCACCCCCCCAAAGAGAATACATTGTAGAGCCACCTTTTGCAGCAATTACAGCTGCAAGTCTCTTGGGGTATGTCTCTATAAGCTTGGCACATCTAGCCACTGGGATTTTTTCCCATTCTTCAAGGCAAAACTGCTCCACCTCCATCAAGTTGGATGGGTTCTGCTGGTGTACAGCAATCTTCAAGTCATACCACATATTCTCAATTGGATTGAGGTCTGGGCTTTGACTAGGCCATTCCAAGACATTTAAATGTTTCCCCTTAAACCACTCAAGTGTTGCTTTAGCAGTATGCTTAGGGTCATTGTCCTGCTGGAAGGTGAACCTCCATCCCAGTCTCAAAACTCTGGAAGGCCGAAACAGGTTTCCCTCAAGAATTTCCCTGTATTTAGCGCCATCCATCATTTCTTCAAATCTGACCAGTTTCCCAGTCCCTGCCGATGAAAAACATCCCCACAGCATGATGCTGCCACCACCATGCTTCCCTGTGGGGATGGTGTTCTCGGGGTGATGAGAGGTGTTGGGTTTGCGCCAGACATAGCGTTTTCCTTGAGTACCTTCTTCCATATGTTTGGGGAGTCTCCCACATGCCTTTTGGCGAACACCAAACATGGTTGCTTATTTTTTTCTGTAAGCAATGGTTTTTTTCTGGCCACTCTTCCGTAAAGCCCAGCTCTGTGGAATGTAAGGCTTAAAGTGGTCCTATGGACAGATACTCCAATCTTCGCTGTGGAGCTTTGCAGTGCCTTCAGGGTTATCTTTGGTCTCTTTGTTGCCTCTCTGATTAATGCCCTCCTTGCCTGGTCCATGAGTTTTGGTGGGCGGCCCTCTCTTGGCAGGTTTGTTGTGGTGCCATATTCTTTCCATTTTTTAAATAATGCATTTAATGGTGCTCTATGGGATGTTCAAAGTTTTGGATATTTTTTTATAACCCTGATCTGTACTTAGATTTTAGATTTACATTTTAGTCATTTAGCAGACGCTCTTATCCAGAGCGACTTACAGTTAGTGAGTGCATACATTATTTCATACTGGCCCCCCGTGGGAATCGAACCCACAACCCTGGCGTTGCAAACGCCATGCTCTACCAACTGAGCTACACAGGGCCACAACTTTGTTCCTGACCTGTTTGGAGAGCTCCTTGGTCTTCATGGTGCCGCTTGCTTGGTGGTGCCCCTTGCTTAGTGGTGTTGCAGACTCTGGGGCCTTTCAGAACAGGTGTATATATACTGAGATCATGTGGCAGATCATGTGACACTTAGATTGCACACAGGTGGACTTTATTTAACTAATTATGTGACTTCTGAAGGTAAATGGTTGCACCAGATCTTATTTAGGGGCTTCATAGCAAAGGGGGTGTATACATATGCAACCACCACTTTTCCGTTATTTATTTTTTTGAATTTTTTGAAACTAGTTATTTTTTTAATTTCACTTCACCAATTTGGACTATTTTGTGTATGTCCATTACATGAAATCCAAATAAAAATCCATTTAAATTATATGTTGTAATGCAACAAAATAGGAAAAACACCAAGGGGGATGAATACTTTTGCAAGGCACTGTAGATTGTATTTATACAGGGTTTTATACAGCCTTTTCAAGGGTTGAGTGGAGGGAGTTCATTTTGACCTTTATGTCCAAGTAGGTAAGGTTACTTGGTTTCAAAGCAATTTTTAAAATTGTAAGGGAGGACTGTCCTCATTCACAGTGACATTCACAACAACATGTCGTTAGCCTGGTTGTATTATCATCAAGTGACATTGACTATGAGCTGAATTGAATGTATGATTTAGCCTTGATGGAGAGGTTAATTTATGGTTGTTTGGATATGGGGGGATGTAGTGGTAAAAGATAGGTGGATAAACCCTGAGCACCGTGGGCCAATAGGTGGGTAAACCCTAAATGCATAAAAACACTAGTGTAAGAGGTGGGAGAACCCTGTTCACAAAATAAGGTGTATCTACCCCCCACTACATCATTGGTTATCGGGGGTTTGTTGTTTGTTTTGACAGTTGGTTTCTCAGTTGTATAATCATTCTAGATGAGATTATGTATGACTATTAATCCATATCTTGCTAGTGGCCAATGTGTCATCTAGCCTGATCTACTGTTTTGCTGTCTTGTTTGGTTGCCGGGGGGATGATACCTCACCTAGCACAAGTACAACAGGATTCCCTGGTAGGGCTTTTCCATCAGAGGCTTCCCTGGAATCGTGTGTGGGTCCCAAAAGGCACTCTATCTCTATGTAGTGCACTATAAAAGGAATAGGGTGCCATTTGGGATGCAGAGCATGTGATGTATGGAGTAATCCCATGAATAATAGTCATGACTGGTGTTCTCTCTCTCTGATGTAAGCACAGAGGGAGTGGGTGTGTTGGTGTGGATGTTTGCATATTTCTGCATGCCTGCAGTATGGGAATGTCTTTTAAATTCTGTGAATGTATTGTAATGTATACTAAGGTGTGCTTGTGTGTACATCAATATTATTCTGTGTGTGTGTGTCTGGGGGGTGTGTGTGTGCATGCGTGCGTGCGTGCGTGCGTTTGTGTGTGCATGCAGCCATGCACCCATATGCATATTTCCATGGAAGTTTGCATTTCAGTCTTATTACTTACGTGTGTTGTCAATTTAGGTTTTTACGGCATTTCTGTAATGTTTCTGATTTTACAACCATTCTTAGAGACCTTATCATCAATGAGGCACATTCTGTCTTTACTGTTGTTGTTACCAGTGTTTCCAGAGAGACACCACACCTCTTCCCTTTCCTTCATAGAGAAGGAATGAGACCATAGTCATGTTCATTAGGCACCAAATGGAAGAAACCAACTGAAACTGTGAGCACTACTTGGACTATAGGTAGTGGAATTGTCACCAAAATGAAAAATTGTTTCCATGATTATTTTTTACAGAAATACACTATATATACAAAGGTATGTGGACACCCCTTCAAATTAGTGGATTCGGCTATTTCAGCCACACCTGTTATTGACAGGTGTATAAAATCGAGCACACAGCCATGCAATCTGCATAAACAAACATTGGCAGTTGAATGGCCTTACTGAAGAGTTCAGTGACTTTCAATGTGACATCGTCATAGGATGCTTTCCAACAAGTCAGTTTGTCAAATTTCTGCCCTGCTAGAGCTTCCCTGGTCAACTGTAAGTGCTGTTATTGTGAAGTGGAAACATCTAGGAGCAACAACGGCTCAGCCGCGAAGTGGTAGGCCACACAAGCTCAAAGAACGGGACCGCCAAGTGCTGAAGCGCGTAACATGTAAAAATCGTCTAAGGCACTGCATCGCAGTGCTAGCTGTGCCACTAGAGATCCTGGTTCGAGTCCAGGCTCTGTCGCAGCTGGCCGCGACCAGGAGACCCATGGGCGGCGCACAATTGGTCCAGCGTCGTCCAAGGTAGGGGAGAGTTTGGCCGGCAGGGATGTGGGTTCGTTTCCCACGGGGGGCCAGTATGAAAAAAAAAAAAAAATAAACATGTATGCATTCACTAACTGTAAGTCGCTCTGGATAAGAGCGTCTGCTAAATGACTAAAATGTACATGTAAAATGTGTATAGCTTGCCGGCATTGGACTCTAGAGCAGTGGAAACGCGTTCTCTGGAGTGATGAATCATGCTTCACCATCTGGCAGTCCGACGGACTAGTCTGGGTTTGGCGTATTTACATTTAGCAGACGCTCTTATCCAGAGCGACTTACAAATTGGTGCATTCACCTTATGTTGCCAGTGGGACAACCACTTTACAATTTATTTTTAAATGCCCCAATGGATAGTGCCAACTGTAAAGTTTGGTGGAGGAGGAATAATCGTCTGTGGCTGTTTTTCATGGTTCGGGCTAGGCCCCTTAGTTCAAGTGAAGGGAAATCTTAAAGCTACAGCATACAATGACATTCAAGACAATTCTGTGCTTCCAACTTTGTGGCAACCGTTTGGGGAAGGCCCTTTCCTGTTTCAGCATGACAATGCCCCTGTGCACAAAGCGAGGTCCATACAGAAATAGTTTGTCGAGATCGGTGTGGAAGAACTTGACTGGCCTGCACAGAGCCCTGACCTCAACCCCATCGAAGTAGTGGAAAGCCTTCCCAGAAGAGTGGAGGCTATTATAGCAGCAAAGGGGGGACCAACTCCATATTAATGCCTATGATTTTGGAATGAGATGTTCGATGAGCAGGTGTCCACATACTTTTGGTCATGTAGTGTATATTCAGTTCCCACTGTATGCTGCCTCTAAAATATATTTGTCATTTAAAATCTGGGTGAGCCTTCAGCTTTCCTTACCCAGAGAGATCTTTCCTGGAGTGACACAGTAATTGGGGATTTGGGTTGGACTCGTTTAGACAGGCAGCCCAATTCTGATCTTTGTTTTAGCTAATTGGTCTTTTAACCAGCTCTGAAAAAGATCTGATGTGAAAAGATCTGTGATTGGTCAAAAGGCCAATTAGTGGAATAAAGATCAGAATTGGGCTGCCTGTTTAAACGCAGCCAAAGTGTGTCCTAGTACAATACAGTATATTGACGTGGTGAGGTGACATCAGTAGGGTGAGGACTGGCGGGTTCAATTTTGTGCCTTGAATCACATCCAGGCTTATAAGTGATTGGCGGTGTGACAAAGGCTGTGTGTGTGTGCGTGTGTGTGCGCGTGTGTGTGTGTTTGCAATCTAATGTACAGTGTGTGTTTGTGTGTGTGTGCATATACACATACACGTGTGTGTGTGTGTGCGTGCAATCATATGTATGTGTGTGTGTCTGTGTTTGTGCATAGACGTGTGTGCGCGTGTGTGTGCGTGTAATGTTATGTACTGTGTGTGTGTGTGTGTGTGTGAGATCAAGGACCTCTCACTTACGACAGATATCAGCTACCATCCACACATCCAATCCTGCCTGATTCATCAGCAAAGTACGAGTTACGTGGCTGTGGCATTGGACTCTGCCCAGCACACACTTAATGACTGTAGGCCACCCAGCTATAAGCTGTAAACTTTACCTGTCTCCATGGAGGGCTGTATAGAGCTGTAAAGTTTAGAAGGACAAATCAAGGCTACAATTGCTGCTCTCCTCTGCACTTTTCTGTGTTACACTAGCTATATAGCTTGATGTCAAGGCCAATGGGTTCTCCTAGGACGACGGCTTCTAGTCTAACTAGCAGGGCTCATTCATGGTTCCTGTGTGTGTGTGTGTGTGTGTGTGTGTGTGTGAGAGAGAGAGAGAGCGCGTGCGTGTGCGTGACCATGACCATTAACCTGCTCTTTGATGTAAATGTCCACCTCTGACAGAACCCAGAGAGACCAGAGACTGGTGAGGTCCATGTGGGATCTAGCACGTATGCAATGAACTGCCCAGACACCTGAATGCTCTCGCTGTCTATCTTACCTTCTTGTACAAAAGCTGAAGAACATAGGCACATCCAGGTACTTTTTGCAGGTGCTGGAGTTATAGGTGAATTCATGTAAAATAAAAGGAAAACACTGCACACTGCTGCTCATGCTCCCAGGTGATTTTATTATAACAACGTTTCGACCCTTAGGGCTTCATCAGGCATCCATATCGGTATCAAATCCAAATCCAAATCAAATTTTATTTGTCACATACACGTGTTTAGCAGATGTAGTGTGTAGCGAAATGCTTGTGCTTCTAGCTCCGACAGTGCAGTAATATCTAACAATTTCACAACATATACCCAATACACACAAAAAAGTAAGGAATGGGATTTAAGAATATATACATATATGGACAAGCAATGACAGAGCGGCATGGACTAAGATACAGAAGAATATTATAGAATAGAAAGCAGTAAAGACATATGAGATGAGTAGTGCAAGATATGTAAACATTATTAAAGTGACTAGTGTTCCCTTTCTTAAAGTGGCCAGTGATTTCAATAGGCAGCAGAAGCCTCTAATGTGCTAGTGATGGCTATTTAACAGTCTGATGGCCTTGAGATAGAAGCTGTTTTTCATTCTCTCGGTCCCAGCTTTGATGCACCTGTGCTGACCTCGCCTTCTGGATGATATCAGGGTGAACAGGCAGTGGCTCGAGTGGTTGATGTCCTTGATTATCTTTTTGGCCTTCCTGTGACATCGGGTGTTGTATGTGTCTTGGAGGGCGGGTGCCCCTGGTAATGCGTTCGGCAGACCGCACCACCCTCTGGAGAGCCCTGCGGTTGTGGGCGGTGCAGTTGCCGTACCAGGCGGTTATACAGCCCGACAGGATGCTCTCAATTGTGCATCTGTAAAAGTTTGTGAGGGTTTTAGGTGATAAGCCACATTTCTTCAGCCTCCTGAGGTTGAAGAGGCTCTGTTGCGCCTTCTTCACCAAACTGTCTGCGTGGGTGGACCATTTCAATTTGTCGGTGATGTGTACGCCAAGGAACTTGAAGCTTTCCACCTTCTCCACTACGGTCCCGTTGATGTGGATAGGGGGGTGCACCCTCTGCTGAAGTCCACGATCATCTCCTTTGTTTTGTTGATGTTGAGTGAGAGGTTATTTACCTGGCACCACACTCCCAGAGCCCTCACCTCCTCCCTGTAGGCGGTCTCGTCATTGTTGGTAATCAAGCCTACTACTGTTGTGTCGTCTGCAAACTTGATGATTGAGTTGGAGGCATGCTTGGCCACGCAGTCATGGGTGAACAGGGAGTACAGGAGGGGGCTGAGCACGCACCCTTGTGGGGCCCCAGTGTTGAGGATCAGCGAAGTGGAGATGTTGTTTCCTACCTTCACCACCTGGGGGCGGCCCGTCAGGAAGTCCAGGACCCAGTTGCACAGGGCGGGTTTCAGACTCAGGGCCTCGAGCTTAATGATGAGCTTGGAGGGGACTATGGTGTTGAATGCTGAGCTATAGTCAATGAACAGCATTCTTACATAGGTATTCCTCTTGTCCAGATGGGATAGGGCAGTGTGCAGTGTGATGGCAATTGCATCGTCTGTGGATCTATTGGGGCGGTAAGCAAATTGAAGTGGGTCTAGGGTGACAGGTAAGGTAGAGGTGATATGATCCTTGACTAGTCTCTCAAAGCACTTCATGATGACAGAGGTGAGTGCTACAGGGCGATAGACATTTAGTTCAGTTACCTTTGCTTTCTTGGGTACAGGAACAATGGTGGCCATCTTGAAGCATGTGGGAACAGCAGACTGGGAAAGGGAGAGATTGAATATGTCCATGAACACACCAGCCAGCTGGTCTGCGCATGCTCTGAGGATGCAGCTAGGGATGCCGTCTGGGCCGGCAGCCTTGCGGGGGTTAACATGCTAAAATGTCTTAATCACGTCGGCCATGGAGAAGGAGAGGCCAGTCCAACTTAAAGTGTGATATTGTGGGAGATTACTTTGTACAGATACGGGCGATTGACAGCAGGCTGGGAGCGGAGAGCAGAGTGTGGGTGGTGGGGATGATGTCAGAAGACTAGAGACCTTGTGATGAGAAACTCTGGGGCTGCTTCTCAAATGGCACCCTATTCCCTATATAGTGCACTACTTTTGACCAGGGCCCATATGGATCTGGTCAAAAGTAGTGCACTATATACGGAATAGGGTGTCATTTGGGACGCAGTTTGTGATATTATCAAATGCATTCTTCACAGTTCACCACAGGCCAGACTCTGGGTTACTGTTGCAAAGCACAGGAATAGCACAGAGTACAACATGTTTTGGGTAAACAGCAGGGCAAAACTTTTACACGCTGATCCATTAAAAATAGGCCTGCAGCTAATGTCTCTTTTTATGAAGAGGAGTTGGAAAGACATCTCTTCAAGGTCTCGCCAGGGCATTTGTGATGGTGATTGATGTTTAAGATCAGTTTGATTGGGTGGAAGCGGTGTGTATCCTGTTTGTGTGTATCTTGTTTGTTTGTGTGTGTCTACAAGGTGAAAACCAGACAGACTTGTCCTAGTTTAAGGCACAGGAATTACACAGTCAGACAGTCAGATGATGTCATCAAAGAAATGGCAAGAGAGAACAGAGGTGTTAAGGTGAAACTTTGCTGCATTGTCTCTCCTATAGTAACTTTTCTGCCAGTGATACACATACTGCAATGTGTGTTTTCTGGTTTCAACACAAAGATTTGACAGGTTTGCTTAGTAGGAATGTAAATAAAATAAAATAAAATTGTATTTGTCACAGTGAAATGCTTACTTACAAGCCCTTAACCAACAATGCAGTTTTAAGAAAAGTAAGTGTTAAGTAAACAATAGATAAGTAAACAATTTAAATAAAAAATAATTAAAGAGCAGCAGTAAAATAACAGTAGCGAGGCTATATACAGGGGGTACCGGTACAGAGTCAATGTGCGGGGGCACAGATTAGTCGAGGTAATTGAGGTAATATATACATATAGGTAGAGTTAAAGTGACTATGCGCCACACTCCTGAGTGGCGCAGTGGTCTAAGGCACTGCATCGCAGTGCTAACTGTGTCACTAGAGATCCTGGTTCGAATCCAGGCTCTGTCGCAGCCGGCCGCGACCGGGAGACTCATGGGCGGCGCACAATTGGCCCAGCGTCGTCCAGGGTAGGGGAGGGAATGGCCGGCCGGGATGTAGCTCAGTTGATAGAGCATGGCGTTTGCAACGCCAGGGTTGTGGGTTCGATTCCCACGGGGGGCCAGTATAAAAAAATATGTATTCACTAACTGTAAGTCGCTCTGGATAAGAGCGTCTGCTAAATGACTAAAATGTAAATGTAAAATGTAAATAATAAACAGAGTAGCAGCAGCATAAAAGAGGGGGTGGGGTGGAACAATGCAAATAGTCCGGGTAGCCATTTGATTAGCTGTTCAGGAGTCTTATGGCTTGGGGGTAGAAGCTCTCAACCTCCTTGAAGCTCTCAACCTGCTCCACTACAGCCCCGTCGATGAGAATGGGGTCGTGCTCTGTCCTCTTCTTTTTCCTGTAGTCCACAATCATCTCCTTTGTCTTGATCACGTTGAGGGAGAGGTTGTTATCCTGGCACAACACGGCCAGGTCTCTGACCTCCTCCCTATAGGCTGTCTCATCGTTGTCGGTGATCAGGCCTACCACTGTTGTGTCGTCAGAAAACGTAATGATGGTGTTGGAGTCGTGCCTGGCCATGCAGTCATGGGTGAACAGGGAATACAGAAGGGGACTGAGCACGCATCCCTGAGGGGCCCCCGTGTTGAGGATCAGCGTGGCAGAGGTGTTGTTACCTACCCTTACCACATGGGGGCGGCCCGTCAGGAAGTCCAGGATCCAGTTGCGGAGGGAGGTGTTTAGTCCCAGGGTCCTTAGCTTAGTGATGATTCGCTTAGATTTTGTTTGCGTGATTGTTAGCGAGCTGGAGAGAGTGAAGAGACTCAAATGTAGGTCCATTATAATTTCTACACTGTTTAAATTTGGTTTTAGTAATTGAGGTTGTTTTCCCCCAGAATTTTGTATTCATTTATTTTTACACACACACCGATTGGCATCAACACGATGTGAAGCAAGTCTAATTTCATCGAATTGCCAAACACTCTTGGATAATTATAATTATAATATAATTAGTCATTTAGCAGACGCTCTTATCCAGAGCGACTTACAGGAGCAATTAGGGTTAAGTGCCTTGCTCAAGGGCACATCGACAGATTTTTCACCTAGTCGGCTCGGGGATTAGAACCAGCGACCTTTCGGTTACTGGCACAACGCTCTTAACCACTAAGCTACCTGCCGCCCGATAATGTCCCACACTTTGGCCCCAAACTGACCGGAAGCCTTCAAAAAACCCACCTCAAACCCAACCCATCTCAAACAGACTGTTTAAAAAATGCTTGCTATTTCCTCATAGAACATGATGTCATGTTGGCTCATTGGTTGAGCTGGCCAATCAGCGGTATACTTGCATGAATATTTATTTGAACCGGTAACTCAAGTTGAATGCCGACGGGGGCACTGCAGGCTGCCTTTAGCAACCTATTGTAAATTATCATTATAACTTCTTATGTGTGCGACTTCCTTGTTTTCAATGAGAGAGGGGGCAGTCGTTCCCTCCTGATTCAAACAGGCCCCATTTCAAAGGAAACAAGCGCTCATTAAGATCAGGTATGGCCAATTAGTGAGTGCGGCCAACACACCTCAACACACTTTACAAGATAGAGAGTTTTGTTGATGCTGAGAACGGAATGTATACATAACATTCTCTGAACGTTACTAAAGTTTTGTTGTTTTTTTTATGGAAAGTTCTCTGCTTGTTCTGAGAATTGAATTTAGAGCTTATTGATGTTAATGTTTACAATCTCTTTTTTTTTTTTTTTTTGTACATTCCCAGAATATTGCAGAGAGCTGACATAAAAGAGAACCTAACATTCTCTGAATGTTTTGAGAACATTGCATAAGTCACACACCATTTTTGAGAACGTTCCCAGAATGTAGTAAAAATATGACATTAAACTTGTGTGGAATGTTCTGTGGTAGTACTGAAATTCCCACAGAATAACATTGTTTGACTCGGTACCGGTACCCCCTGTATACCCCGTTTTACCCCATTGTTTGACTCTGTACCGGTACCCCCTGTATATAGCCTCGTTATTGTTATTTTATTGTTGCTTGTTTATTTTTTACTTTAGTTTATTTAGTAAATATTTTCTTAACTCTTATTTTTCTTAACTGCATTGTTGGTTAAGGGCTTATAAGTAAGCATTTCACGGTAAGGTCTACTCCTGTTGTATTCGGCACATGTGACAAATACAATTAGATTTGATTTGTTTCTTAACGTTCTCTGAACTATTTGAGAACATTCCCAATGTCAAACCAGTTGGAGAACATAAATGTAAATGTAACTTTTAGGAAACGTTCATTTAAAGTTTTTCTTGTGAATTTCCTTAAATGTGCTGAAAATGTTCCAGAGCCAAGTAACTGTCCTGCACCATTCCCAGAAAGTTGTGGGAAGGTTGTATGCAAAATAACCATAGGACAACCACCCTCACACCAAGCTCTAAGAAAACTATGGTTCTTAGAACCTTATGTGCTTGCTTGGCTATTTCAATCATCTTGTAATTATAAGTCACATTTCATAGAAATCAAGAAACACTGGACAGTTACTTCTTTTAATGGAATTGTTGAGACGAAAACACACTCGGGTGTGTACACACGCACAAGCGCACACACATAAAGATACAGTAAGTGCACGTTCACCTACTAACAAGAAACTATGAGGACAAAGAAACACACACACGGTGATGCAGGCGTGCAAGCAGTGACATCGAGTTTGTTCCCAGAGTTTGTTGCGGATACGCGTCTATTCCATGGCAGTCTAAGAAACACGCTCTTAAATCTCTCGCTCGCTCGCTCTTGCTCTCGCTCTCGCTCTCGCTCTCGCTATGTCTCGCTCTGTCTCGCTCTCTCTCTGTCGCTCTCCACCCACTCCACTCTCTCTCATTAATCTCTTTTCCCTTTCATTCATTTCCCCCCTACTTTAATCACCCACTCTCTCTCTTTCTCTCTCTCTCTGTCCATTCACCTCTCTCAGCAGCAGTCCAGAGGTGACATCCATCCAACACCATGGGTCACATGCCCTCATCACTGTGCCCCCCCCCCCCCCACGCTCCTATTAGCATTTGTTAAGAGCTTAATGCTCTAACACCACCTCTTTATGTGTGTGTGCACGCGTGCATCCGTGTGTGTATTGGGTGAGTGTGTGTGTGTCCTTTTGTGTTTGTGTGTGTGTGGCACTTTAAACCCCATTCATATTATGTAACCATTAATAGCAGGCCGGCAGCAGTTGACTGGACTTTTACCGGAGTAATTGAGGCCAGAATCCCTTCGGATTTCCTCTCTGAGGCAAAGATATACTCCGGCCCCCTACCATATTTAGTAGCCTATACACCAGTACCACCAGAAGAGCTACCTGTTAAAGGCCCACTCTGTGATCTTTACAACTGTTTCTAATCTTATAACTATATTATACAGTTTAACAGGGGTGTTATGCACCCCAAAAATTGGAAGGGGCACAAAGTACGTGAGGATGGCTGGGGGGTGGTCCGGAGGGGTGCTAGGCCCCCCATCCAGAAGTTGGAAAATCATTGAAACACCTGAAACGGTTCCTGCAATCTAGAGCCATAATCATTATGCTTATATCTATGTCAAAAATATGTGAATTGTTCTGCTTATTTAAGCATACTTGAGATGTTTGTATCCTCCTGGCTGGAGTTTATTTTATTTTTTATAAACTAAATATGCTTTTCAGCATCTCTGCTAAAATCTGGGTAAAATATTGAAAGGAATGTGAGTCTTATTCAGTAAATGTAGTTAATGCTTGCTTTTCTAAAGTCTACCAACCTTGCCAGCAGGCATGCCAGCTAAGATAGTTAGACAAGCTAGCTACTTTAACTTCTTCTTGGTAGCTAGTTATGAGGTTGGGAGATTGGGAACCAATCTGGGCTAGCTAAAGCCAACTTCATATAATTGCTAGGTGTCTAGTAGTATTACAGAGAAACAACAACAACAAATATGTAATAAAAATATGATAATTTAAACAGGACAGGGGGGGGGGCACTTGCCCAATGTTCCCCTTATGGGCATGACGCCATGACGCCTCTGCAGTTTAATGTTATTGTACCCATTGATTTGGAAGAATATCACTTAGAAATGTATTTACAGTATGTACAGAGATAAGAAAATGTACAGAAATAATGTACAGAAATGAATTAAACAGTATAATGATGTACTGGATCCATTGATTCTAGAAGAACATCTCTTAGAAATGCCTCATGAACTACATTTCTCCAGCACTGTCCCTCAGCTTTATAGCAAACCAAGTGGCGGGGCTGGCCATCTTGCCGTTTTTGTGTGTGTTTTTTTTACAGAGTGGACCAGTAACCGCTCCTGTCTGTCGGTAGAGGAATTAGCCTGCAGCTATGGCTGGTGTCCACAGAGTCCAATGCTCTATTTTCCTTTCCTATTGGTTTGACTTGATGTACTTTACCGGAGTCAGATTCATAAATGATTAATTGGATGGCTCCGAGGTAATGTTTCAGCCAGAGAGCAGTGGGAACAGAGTTTTGCTTTTATCCTGTATTTCAGGCTCATTCCAAGGTTAACTATGTCCATTCTGGCTGTGGCGTCTGCATATACTCAATGAGTTAGCTCTGTCTATATTTCTGTCCTGAAAACAAAGTAGCTGTGAGAGAACCTCTATACCAGGGATCATCAACTAGATTCAGCCACGGGTCGATTTCTTTCTTGAGCGGATGGTCAGGAGGCCGGAACATAATTACAAATAATTTGTAGACTGCAAATTGACCACGCTGAAGCCCAAAGAGATATAATATTTGACTAAAACGTAATCATTTCAAACCTTGCTTGCATTTATATACAAACACGTGTCTCTCTATTATGCGTGGGAATACTTGGGAACATATTTCCAAAATTAAAATCACTGATTTCCGGTTTTCTTTTTACAGTCTTATGTCCGGTATCGAACACTATATCGGCATCAAACACGTCACCCTCCCAGGGTGAGGGGGTGACCTCGACAATGTATTGTTAAAACGAGAGGCCGCCTGGATCTTTAATTTAAAGACCCTTGCTCCCTTCGGTCTCAACGTAGAGTTTGATCTGGAGCCATTCTTGTGATTATTGTGTTTTTGCTATCCATTGTAAATAATGTTTGTTGGCCTATGTAGCCAAATTGTATTAATGATCATATGTTATCTGTAAAACAACCAATGAAATCAAGCCACAGCCGGCCATGGTTACAGACACCTGTGTGTGTCCTTTCAGAGTATATCAATTAGTGACCTGCAGTGTTTGTCTTGACACCCTAATGAAGACAGCTTGGCTGTCGAAACGTTGATTATTAAATTATAACATCTGAGCTCCTAGTGTGCAGCTCTCCTTTTCTTTTTCAAGTGTTCTACTCCGCTAGCCAGCACCTCTCCTAAACAGGTGTTCTACTCCGCTAGCCAGCACCTCTCCTAAACAGGTGTTCTACTCTGCTAGCCAGCACCTCTCCTAAACAGGTGTTCTACTCCGCTAGCCAGCACCTCTCCTAAACAGGTGTTCTACTCCGCTAGCCAGCACCTCTCCTAAACAGGTGTTCTACTCCGTCAGCCAGCACCTCTCCTGAACACCCTAATGAAGACAGCTTGGCTGTCGAAACGTTGATTATTAAATTATAACATCTGAGCTCCTAGTGTGCAGCTCTCCTTTTCTTTTTCAAGTGTTCTACTCCGCTAGCCAGCACCTCTCCTAAACAGGTGTTCTACTCCGCTAGCCAGCACCTCTCCTAAACAGGTGTTCTACTCCGCTAGCCAGCACCTCTCCTAAACAGGTGTTCTACTCCGCTAGCCAGCACCTCTCCTAAACAGGTGTTCTACTCCGCTAGCCATCACCTCTCCTAAACAGGTGTTCTACTCCGCTAGCCAGCACCTCTCCTAAACAGGTGTTCTACTCCGCTAGCCAGCACCTCTCCTAAACAGGTGTTCTACTCCGCTAGCCAGCACCTCTCCTAAACAGGTGTTCTACTCCGCTAGCCAGCACCTCTCCTAAACAGGTGTTCTACTCCGCTAGCCAGCACCTCTCCTAAACAGGTGTTCTACTCCGCTACCCAGCACCTCTCCTAAACAGGTGTTCTACTCTGCTAGCCAGCACCTCTCCTAAACAGGTGTTCTACTCCGCTAGCCAGCACCTCTCCTAAACAGGTGTTCTACTCCGCTAGCCAGCACCTCTCCTAAACAGGTGTTCTACTCCGTCAGCCAGCACCTCTCCTGAACAGGTGTTCTACTCCGCTAGCCAGCACCTCTCCTAAACAAGTGTTCTACTCCGCTAGCCAGCACCTCTCCTAAACAGGTGTTCTACTCCGCTAGCCAGCACCACTCCTAAACAGGTGTGCGTTTCTTTCGCCTCCAGATTGACTACAGTCTTATGTCCAACATTAACAAATAAAATAAAAACAAACATTTGTTTGTTTTTGCTCAAAACTTAGGGGGCCAAATAAAACTGTGAGTGTGTGTGTGACCCAGACAGCAGTGGCTGCAACACTAAGAGGAAGGAGGTTAGATTTGGGCCATTCACTTCAACAGAGAAACATTAGCCGGTCCCAATTTGCTTCCCCTTTGTCCTAACCAACTCTTTCGATGTTTGCAGATCTGAATGGTCTGGTTAGACTGTGAAGTAGGATAAACAGTGTAGTGGTGGAGCTTCCACCATATTGCTGTACACCTTACAGCTTTGCAAACATAGAATGGTTAGGGTAGGAGGTGGGCAGAGAATTCATACTGTGTCAGTGTTGACTCTGGGATAGGCCCCTCGGCTATAGTAGGGGGTAGGATCAGGGTAAAGGGTCAAGGGTTAGGACCTATCACCCACTGCAGGTGTGTGTGGGATTAGCTTTTTTGCCCTGTTTTCCTCTCCAGATGTTACAAAACATTACATAACTCCCTTACATAATGGATTGTTGAAACATTACGCCATTACCAGCACCATTTGTGGGTGGTTTGCTCGTAGTTGAGCTCTTCTCCCAGAAGGCTGCACGAATGAGTGGGTGTGTGCGTGCGTGTGTGTGTGACACTGCATCAGTCACTCAGTCCTGTCCCCTCTAGCAATGCAACCTGTCCATGTGGGCAGTCAGTGTGTTCGCAGTCAGTCTCAGTCTTGGGTGCTGTGGAAACGACCGGCAGGGCAGGCAACATTCTTAAATAATCACCAGCTGTGTGTGTGTGTGTGTGTGTGTGTGTGTGTGTGTGTGTGTGTGTGTGTGTATATATATATATTGGGAGCTATTTTAGCGTCCTCAGAGCAGTCTGAGTCACTGCAGTGGTCCCGGTGACATCACTGTCTGTCTACTGTCTAGGGCTTATCCTCCCGTCACCCTGATACTCTGTTAGTATGGAGACATTTCACTGGAGACAGAGAGGTGAAAACATGCTTTATCTCTGTTTCCTTCCCTCCCTTTCTCTCTGTTTCTCTCTCTCTCTCTGTTTCTCTCTCTCTCTCTGTTTCTCTCTCTCTGAGCTAATATGCAGCATATTTTCTGGAGATGTGTCAAGGGAGACTCCGTCAGCACTCTAAACAAAACGTATCTGCGCCCATTGTAGGGGATGAGTAATTTGCTTTAGGTTGTAGCATGTTTCTCTGTTTTCGTGATCATTTGATAGTGCTTTGAAGAAAGAGCTTGCTCCGAAACGCATCAGCAATAAATATCAGTGAAGGGAATTAAGCTGCCATCCTGAACCTTCTTTCTCAATAGCAGTTTTACATTCCTAGAATTGATCACCCCTTCAGAGGTCCAGGCAAATTTTGAAATCTTGCGGCTCGATAGGTACCCCTAGCTAGCCTCAAAAGTGGTGCACTAGGCCATTATAGGGAATAGGGTACCATTTCGGTCACACCCTATATGTTTTCCTCAGCTGGTTGGTAAGTGTGGTGTGATCTTCCACCTCTGGCAGGGGGCCAGGAATGTTGCTGGTAATAGCTAGACCCCCTCTGCCATCCCTCCCTTCCCCCTAACTAGCCCATCCATTTAGGGGGACTCGAGCCTTGTTGAATGTTTCCCTTTCTTGAAGCATCAAACAGGTGGAACAGTCACGGCAGTGAGGGAATATTAGGCATGCATGACTGCATCGTTACGTCCCAAATGGCACCCTAATCCCTATGGGCCCTGGTCAAAAGTAGTGCACTACTATTTGGAACTCAGACAATGACTCACAGGCAGTAAATAGGCAGTTCTGTGTTACACATCTCTGATGTACATGGAGACCTCACTTATAGGGAGGGAGTTTATGCCATAGGCCTATACTGTTTAGAGGTGCTAAGGTCACTTGGTACACCTTTAGAAAAAAGGTGCCATCTAAAACCAAAAAGGGTTATTCGGCTGTCCCCATAGGATAACCCTTTGAAGAACACCTTTGGTTCCAGGTAGAACCGTTTTTGGTTCCATGTAGAACCCTTTCCACAGAGGGTTCTACATGGAACCCAAAAGAGTTCTACCTGGAACCAAAAAGGGTTCTCCTATGGGGACAGCCACAGAACCCTTTTGGAGAAAAAAAAAATCTAAGAGTGTATATAGGTAATCGTCTGCCATCTTGACTGCTAGTAAACAGTTTCTCCCAGTTCTTATATAATAACATTATTCACAGTGAACGGGCCAGTTCCATGCTGCTTAAATAATGACACAGCGAAAAGAGAAACTTTGCTTTCTTAAGATTGGTGGGCAGGGTGCTCTGTTTTTTGGCTGTTGTGTTTGTGTGGTGTTTTGAGAGTGGATGTATTACTTTTTCTTACACCCCCTCTAGCTGGTCGGATTCTGTGTACATATTGAATGTGAACTCAGTGATGATGGGTGCACTAGCCTATGTGTGCAGGGCCAGTGAGGAGCAGGGTCGTGTTCATTGGCCACCAAATGAAAGAAAACAGTGGAGGGACTACCCAGACTTTTTGCTACGCTGTGCCCCAATGAGCACAACTCTGGTACAGATGTAGGATCTTAATTTGATCACCCTGTTGCTGGAGAACTTTCCTGCAATGCAGGAAATTTTAAACTTGTTGTGACGAGGTGTGAAAGAAGGAGTCAGGCGCAGGAGGTAAAATACCGAAGTCCAGAGTTTATTCCGTTTACATAAATCAAACGCCCAAAGAGTCAAACGAAACTGTACAAGGGAAAACATCCACCTTGGCAATAACACAGTGAAATGTAGCTCAACCGAGCTACACGCTCTCACAACAAAACAATCACTCACAAAGACAAGGAGAACAGAAGGAACACTTATACACATACTAATTAGGGGAATGAGCACCAGGTGTGTGTGATTGACAAGACATGACAAGTGGAGTGATGAGAATGGGATCGGCAGTAGCTAGTACTCCGGTGACGACGAACGCCGAAGCCTGCCCGAACCAGGGCAGCCTCGGCGGAAGTCGTGACACTTGTAATGTGTTTGTGGTTTAAAAAGGCTTCTGAAGTTTGTAATTTCCTCTTAGAAATTTCAGACTTGATTTTCCCATACGAAAAATGTATCAACCCCTACTAAAATGTCAATTAATTATAATCCACATAATAATTCACATTTCCTGTTGGTGCATGATTATTTTCCTGCTGTAGCAAACTGGCTCAAATTAAGATCCTACATCTTCATGCCTAAATCCACTGGCATAATACAATTGTCTGTCACTTGAAGGAAGATGAATCCATGTAAAGGGTTTGATTGGGTAATGTGTTGCATTGTGCTTACTGTACCCCAGGTCATGTTTATTAGTGCCTCACCATACCTAAATGTTTTGCAACGAAAAATGAAAACAAGCTTTCTTATTGGTCGGATTTAGGTAGGTCCCTCCCTGGTTCGGGCTATTTGCTTCCTATTAAATGTGACCCAGTTTTGTCATTCATTCACAATATTCTGGAGAAGCACATTGCAATGCTTGAGCCGAGACCAACTGTTGCTTTAGTTTGCTAAATTTGCAAGCAACAACACATTGGACGTTATTGACTTTTGATTGACTAAATGACATAAGCATGACATAATGTTGTCATACCATGTTATGTCGGTTTTACTTATACGTCATTACACTGTTATTAGGCATTAGGTGGTCAAGCTAAATTCACCTGTCAAGATGGAAGAAGGCAATGCTGTATGGCTAAGTATTCAAATGGATGGATGGATAGATTGAGCTATAGCCTACAGAAACAGACAGACAGATCGTGCTTTTCCATATACAGTCATTATTTTCCACAACCCTTGTCCCCTATCCTCCTCTGTCCTCCTTCTTTCCCCCACCCCCTCTCCCCTTTCATCATCGTCCTCTGTGAAGGTTGAGAAGGTCTTGTCCTCTGCTGTTTGACGTCTCTCTCGACCACTGCTCTCGACAAGCATGAGACGCTTCGTGACGTCTACGGAGTCTGAGGGGGCGTGTGCACTGTGTAGTAAAACTGAAGTGCACACCGACTCACATCGACTCGCTTATTCTTCAACCCACACTGGGAGAGGTGGAATCACATAAAACCGAATCTCAGTCAGCAGGCATTGAGTGATATTCCAGATTAAGTTGTGGGTCTAATGTGATTCTAGTAGGCAAGCTGTCTGCTATATTGTTTTTTTAATGTATTTATTTATTTATTTATTTATTTATTTATATAGTCTAGTCCACCAGACTGCAAATCACTTCTAACTGACTGCAAATCGCGACGATTTATCACCAGCGCCTGTTTTATGTGATAATTTAAGTGTTTCAAGGGATTCGAATTGAACACCTTGTCATCTCAATCAGAATACATTTTTTGGGGGGAAGATCAACAACGTCACACAGGACGACTGTTTCAGTCGCGGTAGACAACTTTTTAGCATCGCCATCGCAAGTTGATTGTAGGCCTATAGTCTGCTAGTACACCGCCGCTACACCGCCATCATGCCTAGTCTGCGACAGTCGTACACGGTGACTGTGCCCGAGGAGTCGCCTGCTACCGCTTTCCCCTTCCTAAAGACGGACCTGCGCAGGAAGAGTCCTCCAATGTCGCGGTCAATGTTGATGTCCACATTTGTGGGTCTGCTTATCAATCAAGCCAAGGTGAGTGCGCCTTTTCGGTCTGCAAGCAAAGGCATATTCAGGTAGTCCATGCACAACAGATGTGGAGTGCCATTATGCCATACCGTAAATTGTGACTGAGAGCGATCACATTGTCAGACGATTTTTTCAATTAGGGGCATACATGATATTGACAATAACATGGATAGATTTGTTTCAGTTACAGGAGACATTCCCACCAAAATAAATAAGCCCAGTAAAGGATCGTGTTGGCAGCTAAACGTACTTACATAATAATGCCACTTATACTCTGTGAGCAACAGATTAAATGTGTTATGAAATTGCTTTTAGAGATTGAGCCCTTTACACTGTTCATTCCATGTTGGAACTTGGAATCTTGTCGGGTGCGTGGCTTTAATAGTTATTAATTTGCAAAAGTAAAGTAAAGTAATTTAAGTGAATCACCTGTAGGTTGAATAGGCAGTCCTACATCCTCTCCAAGAAGTGAGAAGTTATTTCGACACCCGTGATAATAGAATAGAATTACGATATGTGTGGTGGAATGATAAAAATAAAAATAAAAACGCAGGCCAATTTAGACTCAGGTCATTTATGTTGTAGCTTTGTTTACACATGTGGATCCTAATAGGGTATGACAGTATAGGAATCGTTTCAATCCAATAGGAAATGTTTCACATTGTGTTCAAGGCGCGGAGCGCTCGAGCCAGCTGCCTGCCTGTCACCCTACTCGTACTGTCACCTCGCGCAGCTGATTTGGTTACGTAATCCGGCTTTCAGCAGTTTTGCGCTGAGCGTGCTCTACCATGAGCAGTGCGTGCACTGCTGGCCATAATGCACATAATTTAGGCCTACCTCCTTCCGTTCCAGCTATTATTTATGTCCCTGAATATAGCCTACGCTTTACAGTACAGAATATTTGTGAGGATACAGATTCATATGTACCTTTACCTTCAATGTGACATGCAGACTATAGTCTACTGAAGAGAGAATAATTAGGCCTAAAGAAAAAACATAACCTGATGTGGCACTGGCTATGTAAACAACACTGCACAAGACTTCAAAATCGTTCTTGAAATATATATGTTTTAATATATCTAGGCCTAAATGTATTATAAATGTAAAGGCCTGTATAATATGCCACAACATAGGCAGGCAGGAGAGCAACATCAGGGGACTGTATTTATCAAGCGTTTGAGAGTAAAATTGCTGATTTAGGATCAGCTTTGACTTTAAGATCATAAAGAATAAGATTACATGGACCTGATCCTAGATCTACTCTGAGACGTTTTAAGAATATGGGTCCAGGAATCCTTACATGAACCCTGAGGAAATGACAGGATGACCCCTAGTGGACAAACAAAGGCTCACATTGCCCTATAGCAGCCTGTCTAGCATTCCTTCTATTAGGCAAGTTCTCAACACACAACCTCACAATGAAACACCAAACAAACCACCATTCATAATCATTGCCCTCAGTGACGGCTAGCCCTTGAAAGTATACACTTGATAAAGAGCAGTGTTTTACATCACTGTGTTCCCTGATTGATAGAGGAAATCCCTATCAGCACTTGTGAACGAAGATAACCTGATTTGTCGATTGTTGCATAACCGCAACACACATTAAGAACACTGTTAGCACTATTTGCCCTGTGTCACACTAACAATTAGGGAGTGAAGTTGTGTAATGACGTTGAGCAAACACCAAGATAAGGAATGTCAGCCTATGTCTCCAGGAAAGTGTCACCTTATCTGATGTACAGTACGCTGTGAGTGATAGGGCACATGGGTTCTCAGAATGGGCTGAGGGCCTAAATATATGGATGTCCTTTACGGGGAGAGCAGAATGTTCCTCAGTCAGGACTGTCACCGATAACCATTGAATAACCGTAACACAACATTATCACCGCTTCAACAACATTATCAATGGTTGTAATACATTAGCAGTGCTTTATCCACCACTGTTTTGGGCTCATTGGTATGCGCTGTACAGTCAGCCTACAGTGTGTCTGCTGGGTGGTGCTACAGTATGAAGCGAGGTGTGTTTGTGGGTGTGTCCCAGTCACAAGTTGTTTGGCTGTAACCAGTCCCGCACAGTAAGGCTGGAACACAATGTTCTCCCCACTCTCACACTTTCAACCTGTGCCAACCAATGGAATGACTTCCTCCTCAGAACAGACGGGCCGTCAGCCAATCAGGGCCCTTATTGTTGGACCCCCCCTCCATGTCCCGAGTGAGCCACATGCCGACAGAGCCCATTCTCCACAGGCCTCTCCTCAGTAATCACTGTACTAGTGTCCCAGTGTCCTGGCTCCAGTGCTATTTCTACCCAGGTTGTGAGGAACTGGCCTGTGCATGCGGCTCAAGCCATATGCCCCGTCTCAGCGCTAACAATGCAGTGTGTACCCAGACACACCCTCTGATTGGCCATGTGCAGCAGCACAGTCTCTACTCAGTACTCACACTCCAACTCAATGAGAGTTTGACCTCTAGAGACAATGCCTACACTGCGCTGCCAGTGGAAAGTGAACTATGAGAAGTATGAGGCATTTGGTACCTGTCTGGATATGAGAAGTGGCATTGTGGTGCTACGTACGGTGCAGTATGTGGAGTGGTTTGGGCTGGGACAGGGGATAGTCACTGACTCATGCATTCACAGTGTGCGTGTCTATGGCGTGTGTGCACGTTTGTTTTAGGCCTGTGTGTGCCTGACTATTTGTGTGTGCTTGCTTGACTACCTCTGTGTGTGTGCAACTGGTTTCAGGCCTGTGTGTGCTTGACTATTGTATGTGTGTTTGTACCTGCATGTACGTGTGATACCACCCCAGTCCTGTCAGCTGTGGCGTCAGGCGGGTGCTGCCGTATACCAGTTTAGGTGTTTCATTCGTCAGCAGATGTACCGATACGTAGCTTCACTCCCAAATGTTACACTTTCACCAAACACCCCACCTTAATCTGGACTAGCCTACATAGAACACTAGATGAATGTGTAATATTAATATGTAACTTCCAAGAATTTCCGATCCTCAGAAATGTCCCTGTACAGCAACGTGTATTATAGGGACACTGTATAGAGTAGGTTACATGTAGCAGTAAGCTTGGGAAAGCAGTATTATCCATTAAACCTGCTTAACCCAGAACTGGTTTAACCCAGTATTCAGGAAAGACAACATTAACACATTATCCCTTTAACTGGCACACCAAGAAAAAAAATAGCAGAAACAATGTTTTGCCAAATATGTGTATTTAGCCTCAATATTGGCCATAAATGAATAATATATGTTCGCGTGACTTAAACTTTGATATATAATACGTCGGAAACATCTTAACCAGCCTGTTGAGTAGCCTAATTAGAGTAAACTAATTTTGTATTAGAATTTGCGTAGACTTTTTAAATAATAAAAAAAATGATACATTAATTTACTTTATGACTGCTTCATTTACTTATAATGGAAGATATGCCTAGTTAAATGAGGACTGATATAAAATATTAAGAAAATATGATACATTTGTGTGTCAAAATGATAATGTTTTAGAGGTCAACAACATTTTACAACCTTTTAATTTCCCATTTTATACACAATTAGTAAAACAAATTGTGGTAAATGAGGTTTGGTTTTGCTCACATTCACTTCCTGGTTTTCAACCATCTTTGAATGGGTGTTTAAAAAAAATATGTGACTCTGATAATGAAAACCACATGATCATTTTACTAAATGGCATTTGTTGAGATGATAAAATATGACAAACAATACCGTAGTATTACCATAGTATTGCTATTAGTATCTGTCCTGAACAACAATAGCAATATGGAAGTGATCAGGATATAATTTATCTTTGCCCTGGTGCTAATGCAGGCTTGATAAGTCAGGTTTTGTTGTTTCAGTTCTTATGCTACAGATGGTGGTTATTTGTGTTTTGGTCATGACAAGCAGCGTCCCTCACCCAACGTCTCACAACGTCACAAAGCCCACCACTCATGACGTAGCTACCACATGTAGTGTACAGTCGTGGTCAAAAGTTTTGAGAATGACACAAATATAAATTTTCACCAAGTCTGCTGCCTCGGTTTTTATGATGTCAATTTGCATATACGCCAGAATGTTATGAAGAGTGATCAGATGAATTGCAATTAATTCCAAAGTCCCTCTTTGCCATGAAAATTTACTTAATCCCCAAAAAAACATTTCCACTGCATTTCAGCCCTGCCACAAAAGGACCAGCTGACATCATGTCAGTGATTCTCTCGTTAACACAGGTGAGAGTGTTGACGAGGACAAGGCTGGAGATCACTCTGTCATGCTGATTGAGTTAGAATAACAGACTGGAAGCTTTAAAAGGAGGGTGGTGCTTGAAATCATTGTTCTTCCTCTGTTAACCATGGTTACCTGCAAGGAAACACGTGCCATCATCATTGCTTTGCACAAAAAGGGCTTCACAGGCAAGGATATTGCTGCTAGTAAGATTGCACCTAAATCAACCATTTATCGGATCATCAAGAACTTCATGGAGAGAGGTTCAATTGTTGTGAAGAAGGCTTCAGGACGCCCAAGAAAGTCCAGCAAGCGCCAGGACCGTCTAAAGTTGATTCAGCTGCGGGATCGGGGCACCACCAGTGCAGAGCTTGCTCAGGAATGGCAGCAGGCAGGTGTGAGTGCATCTGCACGCACAGTGAGGCAAAGACTTTTGGAGGATGGCCTGGTGTCAAGAAGGGCAGCGAGGAAGCCACTTCTCTCCAGGAAAAACATCAGGGACAGACTGATATTCTGCAAAAGGTACAGGGATTGGACTGCTGAGGACTGGGGTAAAGTCATTTTCTTTGTTTGGGGCATCCGGAAAAAAGCTTGTCCGGAGAAGACAAGGTGAGCGCTACCATCAGTCCTGTGTCATGCCAACAGTAAAGCATCCTGAGACCATTCATGTGTGGGGTTGCTTCTCAGCCAAGGGAGTGGGCTCACTCACAATTTTGCCTAAGAACACAGCCATGATTAAAGAATGGTACCAACACATCCTCCGAGAGCAATTTCTCCCAACCATCCAAAAACAGTTTGGTGACGACAAATGCCTTTTCCAGCATGATGGAGCACCTTGCCATAAGGCAAAAGTGATAACCAAGTGGCTCGGGGAACAAAACATCGAAATGTTGGGTCCATGGCCAGGAAACTCACCAGACCTTAATCCCATTGAGAACTTGTGGTCAATCCTCAAGAGGCGGGTGGACAAACAAAAACCCACAAATTCTGACAAACTCCAAGCATTGATTATGCAAGAATGGGCTGCCATCAGTCAGGATGTGGCCCAGAACTGCATGCCAGGGCGGATTGCAGAGGTCTTGAAAAAGAAGGGTCAACACTGCAAATATTGACTCATTGCATAAACTTAATGTAATTGTCAATAAAAGCCTTTGACACTTATGGAATGCTTGTAATTATACTTCAGTATACCATAGTAACATCTGACAAAAATATCTAAAAACACTGAAACAGCAAACTTTGTGAAGACCAATACTTGTGTCATTCTCAAAACTTTTGACCACGACTGTACTCTGACCTTAAGGCAATGATACACACTGACCTTCAAAAACCCTTCAGACAAGGTCACACCACTCCAGTGAACATCCAACCATAGCCGCAGGAAGTAGGGGTGCTGAGGGTGCTGCTGCAGCACCCCCTGAAAAATCAGAATAAATACAAAATATAGCAGTAACTTTTTTGTTTGTTGTTAAATTGTATTTTTTCTCAAAAGTAGTGCACTGGTCCTTTACCAGTCCTGTATTAGCGGACAGATATAGCCGTCTGTAGCGCGGGCAAAACAATGGTATGTGTTTGGTCCTGTGTCCCTTTAGGTTGTCATGTGTCAGGGTGTGACTGAGTGAAGAGGGGTTTCTGCTGTGCTCTAACCTGTGTCTCCCTGTCTTTGTCTCAACAGAACTCCAAGAGTCCTCAAGGCCTGGTGGGACTGAGAAACCTCGGCAACACAGTGAGTAAACCATTACCTCCGCCACTAACACACAAGTCTGTTTTTACACTGTGCTTATATCTGGTCTGGTTTGTAGCAGATCTGATGTCCACTCTTTGGAATATCTATCCCTGTCACTGAAAAGTGTGTACTTCTTGTCTAATAAATCTTCCCTCCTTTTTCTCTCTCTCTATCCCCCTTCTCTCTCCCTCTATTTTCTGGTGTAGTGTTTCATGAACTCGATCCTGCAGTGTCTGAGCAACACTCCTGACCTGAGGGACTACTGTCTGAGGAACACACACCGCACCGACCTCAACAACAACTGCAGAGCCAAGGCTGCTCTCATGGAGGGTAAGACACACTACTGTCCAACTGGTTGCACTTGACTTAAGCCTGCAGGTATAATGCATTATTAGAATGACATTAGAAGGGTGTTACCAGCTGACGAATTCTGGAAAATTTGACAGTGAGCCAGTGCAGACTATTTGGTAAAAAAAAAAGAAAGGACAAAATTGTGTAAAAAAGCACTGATCATGTTTGTTATGCAACATAATAATCATCCTAAGAATATTTATAGAATCACCTGAGGGTCACTATAATACTGACCTCTAATTTGTAACGTAACCTGTATGCTTAAGACTTATACAAATTGTGTCTTAAGTTGATTTGAAACATATAGCAGCTATTCTGTGCATGTATACAAAAACACACACACACACGCCACACTGATCCTCAGACAGGGTTTGGAGACATTTGAACAGTAACAGTAGTTCTGTCTACTACCTGATTATTATTCTTCACATGGCTCACAAGGTAAAAATCTGTCGTTCTGCCCCTGAGCAAGGCAGTTAACCCACTGCTCCCCGGGCGCCGATGACGTGGATGTCGATTAAGGCAGCCCCCCGCACCTCTCTGATTCAGAGGGGTTGGGTTAAATGCAGAAGACACATTTCAGTTGAATGCATTCAGTTGTACAACTGACTAGGTATCCCTTTCCTTTCTGTCCTTTCCCTGCAATGTGACCTCTGCTTAACAGTACAATGGCTAAAAGTGCTCTCATTTTATTTTCCCCTCACTCTCTCTCTCTCGCTCTCGCTCTCACTCTCTCTCGCTCTCTCTCTGTCTCTCTCTGTCTCTCTCTGTCTGTCTGTCATGTTTGTCTGTCATGTTTGTCTGTCTGTCTGTCTGTCTGTCTGTCTGTCTGGTCTCTCTCTCTCTCCCTACTCTCCCTCTGTCTTTCTCTCTAACAGAGTTTGCCAAACTCACTCAGACCCTATGGACGTCAGTCAGCAGCGAGGCCATCAGTCCCTCAGACTTCAAGACCCAGATCCAGAGATACGCACCCAAATTTGTGGGATACAAGTAAGTCTATTCAGAAAAGGGCTGTGGTCTGATCTAGTAATTCAATTTCTATGGTCATAAGTGTGCTGTGAGAAAGTGAGTTCATTTAGTGTCATCATACTCTCCCACCCCCCTCTTTTTCTCTGTCTCTCTCTCTGTCTCTCTCTCTCTCTCTCTCTGTAATGCATTAATGTAGACATCTTTTATATTAATTTCTCATTTTGTGGCTGAGTGGTTGAAATAACGAGCTTTTGAAAGTAAACATCTCTCTTTCTCTCTCTCTCCCCCATCTCTCTGTCTCTCTCTGTCTCTCCTCCAGTCAGCAGGATGCTCAGGAGTTCCTGCATTTCCTATTGGACGGCCTCCACAACGAAGTCAACAGGGTCACAGTGCGGCCCAGGCTCCCGTCCGAGGACATTGACCACCTGCCGTAAGTCTCACCTGCCGTAGCACCAACCCAGGAGCATGTTAGTTAGTTTGAACCGTTTTGAAACAGAAAACGACAATTAGCATTTCTTAGTCCGTTTCTTCTGTTTGGTGCCTCAAGAACACGAACCTGACATGTTCTCCTAGGATTAGACATGCCTAGACATGCCTCATAATATTCAGGCTGTTAACTGCCTTTGTAATGAGTCATGGTTTATAGTTGTTTTTTTTTACCAAGACTGGGTGCCTCAGATTAAACTCCCCTGGGATCTTAAATAGAGAGGAGTGTGTCTGTTGTAGAGGACACCTTGTTTGACTGTAAACTGAAATGGGATCTGTGTTTGTCTCCTCCACAGTGACAATGAGAAAGGGAAGAGAATGTGGAACAAATACCTAGAGAGAGAGGACAGCAAAGTGGTTGGTAAGTGACTGAGAACAAGTGTGTATATTACAAGTTTGATGTTCATTGTGTGTAATAGTGTATCTGTTTCGCTGTATAGATCTGTTTGTGGGCCAGCTGAAGAGCTCTCTGACCTGCAGTGAGTGTGGCTACTGCTCCACTGTGTTCGATCCATTCTGGGACTTGTCACTACCCATCGCTAAGGTCAGTGTACACACTCACGCATGCACACTCACACACATGCACGCAGGCAGGTAGGCAGGCAGGCAGGCACGGACACACACACACACACACACACACACACACACAGTGAAAGCTGTGTCTGACTGAGGGTGTTTGTGTCCACAGAAAGGTTCAGGGGAGGTGAGTCTGACAGACTGCATGCGACTCTTCACTAAAGAAGACGTACTGGATGGAGATGAGAAACCGGTAAGGGACTATTGCTATTGCTGTTGGTGTCTGTGTCTGTTATTTGAGTATTTGGTATTAAAAATAATTTTTCTGTGTATTTGAGTATTTTCAAATGCACAGTCCAAAACAAGTGCTTTTATTTGAGTATTTGAATGGTTATTTGTAAAAACCAAATAGTCAACCAAATTGTATTTAAGAGGATTTTCAAGTACCTATTTCAAATACTATTTTCCAATACCTGGGTTAAACTTATGGGAGTGTATTTGAGTCAGTGTATTTGAATGTTTCAAATTCTTTCCAAATGAGTTTCCAAATACATTAAAATGTTCCACTACGTTCTGAATACTTACTTTGAATGTATGTGAAAGTAATTGAGATATTGGAGATATTATTTGAACCCAGGTAGTAGTAATGTCTGTCAGTGTGAGTTTCCACATGTAATGACCAAACCCTCTCTCCCTTTCCTCCTCCAGACATGCCACAGGTGTAAAGCCAGGCGGAAATGCACTAAGAAGTTCACCATCCAGAAGTTCCCTCAAATCCTTGTGCTTCGTATCCTTTCTACTACTTCATATTAGTGTCCCCATCATTGGTTCCCCCAACAATTAAGTTACTTCCAATCTAGTAGTACTAGTAGTTGTAATAGTAGTAGTTGTAGTAGTAATAGTTGTAATAGTAATAGTTGTAGTATTAGTTGTAGTAATAGTTGTAGTAGTAGTAGTAGTAGTAGTAGTTGTAGTTGTAGTAGTAGTAGTTGTAGTAGTATAACTTTATAGTAGTAGAAGAGTAGCAATAACACTATAACCAGATACATAGCTAGAATGAACTGTCATTTTCAAGGAACTTTGGAGCCAAAGTCGTTGAAATGTTATATATTTCAAACAGAGTGTATTAAAAGTCTATGGTTCTGGCATCTGGGGTTAACCTACAGTTGTAGTCGGAAGTTAACATACACTTAGGTTGGAGTCATTAAAACTCGTTTTTCAACCACTCCACAAATTTCTTGTTAACAAACTATAGTTTTGGCAAGTCGGTTAGGACATCTACTTTGTGCATGACACAAGTAATTTTTCCACCAATTGTTTACAGACAGATTATTTCACTTATAATTCACTGTATCACAATTCCAGTGGGTCAGAAGTTGACTGTGTCTTTAAACAGCTTGGAAAATTCCAGAAAATGATGTCATGGCTTTAGAAGCTTCTGATAGGCTAATTGACATCATTTGAATCAATTGGAGGTATACCTGGGGATGTATTTCAAGGCCTACCTTCAAATTCAGTGCCTCTTTGCTTGACATCATGGGAAAATCAAAAGAAATCAGCCAAGACCTCAGAAAAAGAATTGTAGACCTCCACAAGTCTGGTTCATCCTTGGGAGCAATTTCCAAACGCCTGAAGGTACCACGTTCATCTGTACGAACAATAGTACACAAGTATAAACACCATGGGACCACGCAGCCATCATACCGCTCAGGAAGGAGACGCGTTCTGTCTCCTAGAGATGAACGTACTTTGGTGCGAAAAGTGCAAATCAATCCCAGAACAACAGCAAAGGACCTTGTGAAGATGCTGGAGGAAACAGGTACAAAAGTATCTATATCCACAGTAAAACAAGTCCTATATCGACATAACCTGAAAGGCCACTCAGCAAGGAAGAAGCCACTGCTCCAAAACCGCCATAAAAAAAGCCAGACTACGGTTTGCAACTGCACATGGGGACAAAGATCATACTTTTTGGAGAAATGTCCTCTGGTCTGATGAAACAAAAATATAACTGTGGAAGGCTTGCAAGCCGAAGAACACCATCCCAACCGTGAAGCACGGGGGTGGCAGCATCATGCTGTGGGGGTGCTTTGCTGCAGGATGGACTGGTGCACTTCACAAAATAGATGGCATCATGAGGAAGGAAAATTTTGTGGATATATTGAAGCAACATCTCAAGACATCAGTCAGGAAGTTAAAGCTTGGTCGCAAATGGGTCTTCCAAATGGACAATGACTCCAAGCATACTTCCAAAGTTGTGGGAAAATGGCTTAAGGACAACAAAGTCAAGGTATTGGAGTGGCCATCACAAAGCCCTGACCTCAACCCTGTAGAAAATGTGTGGGCAGAACTGAAAAAGCGTGTGCGAGCAAGGAGGCCTACAAACCTGACTCAGTTACACCAGCTCTGTCAGGAGGAATGGGCCAAAATTCACCCAATTTATTGTGGGAAGCTTGTGGAAGGCTACCCGAAACGTTTGACCCAAGTTAAACAATTTAAAGGCAATGCTACCAAATACTAATTGAGTGTATGTAAACTTCTGACCCACTGGGAATGTGATGAAAGAAATAAAAGCTGAAATAAATCATTCTCTCTACTATTATTCTGACATTTCACATTCTTAAAATAAAGTGGTGATCCTAACTGACCTAAAACAGGGAATTTTTACTAGGATTAAATGTCAGGAATTGTGAAAAACTGAGTTTAAATGTATTTGGCTGAGGTGTATGTAAACTTCCGACTTCAACTGTATGTAGCCAGCTGCCCTATGAAAGCCAGGTATAGAATTGCATAATAGCAATGCTACAATGCTATCAATATCTATCAATATGGGACTATGGTATCAATAGCTATGCTACTATGATACCAATATGTACGCTACTATGCTATCAGTAGCTATACTGCTATGCTATCAATAGCCATCTATGCCACTATGCTTTCATTAGCTATATGCTTCAGCTGTCCATGTGCTTATCCTTGACCGAGCCCCTCTCTCAGACCTCAAGCGCTTCTCAGAGAACCGTGTTCGAAACAGTAAGCTCTCCACCTACGTCAACTTTCCCCTCAAAGAGCTGGACATGACAGAATTTGGCTCTGAGAGCAGTAAGTAGTACTCACACACACACTCAACAAACTCCATAGATAGCACTCTGTCTCCCGCTACTTTGATATTGTATTGTTTTTCTTTTTAGAAGTACTTTTAGGGCCATTTCTAGAGAGTCTTGTGTAGATAAGACGTTTATTGACTGGCCTGATATACAGTTGAAGTCGGAAGTTTACCTACACTTAGGTTGGAGTCATTAAAACTTGTTTTTCAACCACTCCACACATTTCTTGTTAACAAACTATAGTTTTGGCAAGTCGTTTAGGACATCTACTTTGTGCATGACACAAGTAATTTTTCCGACAATTGTTTACAGACAGATTATTTCACTTATAATTCACTGTATCACAATTCCAGTGGGCCAGAAGTTTACATACACTAAATTGACTGTGCCTTTAAACAGCTTGGAAAATTCCAGAAAATGATGTCATGACTTTAGAAGCTTCTGATAGGCTAATTGACATAATTTCAGTCAATTGGAGGTGTACCTGTGGATGTATTTCAAGGGCTACCTTCAAACT
This sequence comes from Coregonus lavaretus, assembly GCF_964263955.1. Lineage (NCBI taxonomy): Eukaryota > Metazoa > Chordata > Actinopteri > Salmoniformes > Salmonidae > Coregonus > Coregonus lavaretus. Next base: position 12,874,392 of record NC_140002.1, read on the forward strand.
CAGTGCCTCTTTGCTTGACATCATGGGAAAAACAAAAGAAATCAGCCAAGACCTCAGAAAAAGAATTGTAGACCTCCACAAGTCTGGTTCATCCTTGGGAGCAATTTCCAAATGCCTGAAGGTACCACGTTCATCTGTACAAACAATAGTACGCAAGTATAAACACCATGGGACCACGCAGCCGTCATACCGCTCAGGAAGGAGACGCGTTCTGTCTCCTAGAGATGAACGTACTTTGGTGCGAAAAGTGCAAATAAATCCCAGAACAACAGCAAAGGACCTTGTGAAGATGCTGGAGGAAACAGGTACAAAAGTATCTATATCCACAGTAAAACAAGTCCTATATCGACATAACCTGAAAGGCCGCTCAGCAAGGAAGAAGCCACTGCTCCAATACCGCCATAAAAAAGCCAGACTACGTTTTGCAACTGCACATGGGGACAAAGATCATACTTTTTGGAGAAATGTCATCTGGTCTGATTAAACAAAAATAGAACTGTTTGGCCATAATGACCATCGTTGTTTGGAGGAAAAAGGGGGTTGCTTGCAAGCCGAAGAACACCATCCCAACCGTGAAGCACAGGGGTGGCAGCATCATGCTGTGGGGGTGCTTTGCTGTAGGAGGGACTGGTGCACTTCACAAAATAGATGGCATCATGAGGAAGGAAAATTATGTGGATATATTGAAGCAACATCTCAAGACATCAGTCAGGAAGTTAAAGCTTGGTCGCAAATGGGTCTTCCAAATGGACAATGACCCCAAGCATACTTCCAAAGTTGTGGCAAAATGGCTTAAGGACAACAAAGTCAAGGTATTGGAGTGGCCATCACAAAGCCCTGACCTCAATCCTATAGAACATTTGTGGGCAGAACTGAAAAAGCGTGTGCGAGCAAGGATGCCTACAAACCTGACTCAGTTACACCAGCTCTGTCAGGAGGAATGGGCCAAAATTCACCCAACGTATTGTGGGAAGCTTGTGGAAGGCTACCCGAAACGTTTGACCCAAATTAAACAATTTAAAGGCAATGCTACCAAATACTAATTGAGTGTATGTAAACTTCTGACCCACTGGGAATGTGATGAAAGAAATAAAAGCTGAAATATATTATTCTCTCTACTATTATTCTGACATTTCACATTCTTAAAATAAAGTGGTGATCCTAACTGACCTAAGACAGGGAATTTTTACTAGGATTAAATGTCAGGAATTGTGAAAAACTGAGTTTAAATGTATTTGGCTAAGGTGTATGTAAACTTCCGACTTCAACTGTAAGTACTGGCTAGACTGACTGGATCATCTGGCTTCATTGAACTCAGGACATACGCACACAACCACACACACTCACGCATACACACACACCCAGTTGAACTGACTTGCTTTGTGTACAGTCTATAGATAACCCATCCTCTTCATAAATCAGGCTTAAAACAGACATTGTTTTTCAATGATGTTAGGGGACTGTTGAAACTGAATGAAGGCCTTAGTGATGTCAATGACATAACACTAATCTCTCTCTCTCTCTCTGTCTCTCTGTCTATCTCTGTCTATCTCTCTCTCTCTCTCTCTCTCTCTATCTCTCTCTCTCTCTCTCTATCTCTCTCTCTCTCTCTCTCTCTCTCTCTCTCTCTCTCTCTCTCTCTCTCTCTCTGTGTCTCTCTCTGTCTCTCTCTCTGTGTAGTGAATGCAGTGTATAATCTCTATGCGGTGTCCAACCACTCTGGGAACACGCTGGGTGGCCACTACACAGCTTACTGCAGGAACCCAACCCTGGGGGAGTGGTACAGCTACAATGACTCCAGGTATGTGATGATGCCATGATGTCCCCTCCACCCCATATACATTGTCATAATAAAAATTTTACGTCATTTAGCAGACGCTCTTATCTTGGAGTACAGTTTGCTACTATATCAGAGTCAAGGCTCTGTGTTCTGTTTGTTCCTTTTCTGTTTGTTAATGTCTGTGTGTGTATCACGCTACACTGAGTGTACAAAACATTAGGAACACCTTCCTGATATTGAGTTGGACTCCTTTTTGCCCTCAGAACAGCCTCAATTCGCAAGGTGTCAAAAGCGTTCCACAGGGATGCTGGCCCATGTTGACTTCAATGCTTCCCACAGTTGTGTCAAGTTGGCTGGATGTCCTTTGGGTGGTGGACCATTCTTGATACACACAGGAAACTGTTGAGTGTGAAAAACCCAGCAGCATTGCAGTTCTTGACACACAAACCAGTGTGCCTGGCACCTACTACCATACCCCGTTCAAAGGCACTTAAATATTTGTCTTGCCCGTTCACTCTCTGAATGGCACAGATACACAATCCATGTCTCAAGGCTTTAAAATCCTTCTTTCACCTGTCTCTTCCCCTTCATCTACACTGATTGAAGTGGATTTAACAGGTGACATCAATAAGGGATCATAGCTTTCACCTTGATTCACCTGGTCAGTCTATGTCATGGAAAGAGCAGGTGTTCCTAATGTTTGGTAGACTCTGTGTATATTTCTATATATGTGTGTGGGTGTGTCTGTATGCTCTAATTAACACACTTCTTCTCTGTGTCCTTACAGGGTGAGCCCCATGTCGTCCAGCCAGGTCCGCAGCAGTGACGCCTACGTGCTCTTCTACGAGCTGGCCTCCTCCTCTCATTCACGCCTGTGAAGCTACATGTCATGGACATATGGGCTACATAAAGTCTGGCAGCCTGGTCATATGGATGACATATGCAATGAGCCTATTAGGCCTGTGTCTGTGTCTGATAGTTGATGTTTGAGCCTTGCTTTGTGGACTGCATACAGTATACTCTTATGTTTATACAGGAGCCCTTGGCACTATGAATTTAGCTAAAGCACATAGGCTGCACTGTACTGGCAGGATACAGAGATTGAGTTGTGGTTCAACCATCTTATGGGGATGTTCGGAAGAGCACTGGGACAATGGGAAGGCCCTTCCAAGCTAAAAACATGTCCCCTGAATATCATCGAAAGTCCCGGGGACGTCACACTTGAAGGTGTGATCGAGCAGGACAGAGGGTGTGTGTGTGTGTGTGTGAGAGAGAGCGAGGGAGTGTGTGTCTGTGCGTGTGTGCGGTCGCCATGCAGACGGCGAAGATATCTCTCTATGCACTACAACGAGGACTGTATGACTCCATGCAGGAGTTGTCATCCACTTCAAGGTCACCACTGAGACATGAAAGACTATCACGCAGACCTTCCATTCTGTAAATTATTATATTTAAACTAGATGTCATCATATCTGTGACTTTAGAGATGGATGGATGGATAGATGTATGACTCTAGCACCATCTGTTGGTGTGCTGGGGTTGTAGGTTATGCACAACCTCGTCTTTCTCCCCTGTCAATAGGACTGTGTGTGTGCATGCGTGCTGTGTGTGCAAGCGAAAGAAAGAGAGACAGAGAGAGAGGTTCCTCTCCTCCAACTTCAAACTGGTGGTGGAGATATCATGCCATGGTAAAACGAGATGGAGAGGAACTACATCTCTAGCTATGTTTTTTATGACTAAACACGTATTTTTGTATTTATAAAGCAACATGGTTAATGTAACTGTACTGTGATACTAATCATTAAAATATCACTATTTTTTCCAATTTCCATTTTTTTTGTCATGTGCACAAGTACTGTGAAATGCCTTTCTTGCAAGCTCTTTCCCAACAATGCAGTAATCAATATCAGTAGTACTATAACATAAAGTAAAGTAGAACAAAAACACGCAAGAAATAGAAACAAGAAGAACACCAGAAAGTAAGTAAGCTACATACAGGGTCAGTTCTAGGGTCAGTGCCATTTTTACAATGTGCAGTGATACTGGAGTGATAGGGGTAGATATGCATAGGGGTAAGGTGACTAGGCATCAGGATATATGATAAACTGAATAGCAGCAGCGGAAATCATGATTGTATGTGCATGTGTGTAATGTGTGTGTGACTAAATTAAGTGTGTGTGTGTGTTGGAGTATCGGTGTGAGTGAGTGTAGAATCCTGTGAGTGTGCATTGAGTCAGTGTAAAAGGGTCAATGCAGATAGTCCGTGTGGTATTTTGGTATACACTGTGTGTACAAAACATTAAGAACATCTTCCTAATATTATATCTGCCCTCAACAGCCTCAATTCGTCAGGGCATGGACTCTTCAAGGTGTCGAATGTGTTCCACAGGGATGCTGGCCCAGGTTGACTCCAATGTTTCCCACAGTTGTGTCAAGTTAGCTGGCCTTTGGGTGGTTGACCTTTCTTGATACACACGGAAACTGGTGAGCATGAAAAACCCAGCAGCGTTGCAGTTCTTGACACAAGCCGGTGTGCCTGGCACCTACTACCATACCCCGTTCAAAGGCACTTACATTTCTGTCTTGCTCATTCACTCTCTGAATGGCACACATACACAATCCATGACTCAATTGTCTCAAGGCTTAAAAATCCTTCTTTAACCTGTCTCATCCCCTTCATCTACACTGATTGAAGTGGATTTAACAAGTGACATCAATAAGGAATCATAGCTTTCACCTGGATTCACCTGGTTAGTCTGTCATGGAAGGATCAGGTGTTCTTGATTTGTAGTGCACTCAGTGTATATCCAAAATTGTATTTCAACATATTGACTCATTTGAAACAGAATGACTTTCTGAAGTAACAAAATGCAGATTATGAATCACGTTGATGTTTATTAAAGTCTATTAAATGTCTGTAAATGAATTAAATATTAAAACAAACAAAAAATTGCTCAGTGTTTTTCAATGTTTGTTTGTAAAAGGATTTCAAACGACAAGAGGAATTACTTCAAATAGTCTTTGACCTGCGTTCAAGTAATATTTGAACTCTGAGCGTTTTCTTAAGCCTGCCTCGGGTGTCAGTTGTTGGTGGGGTTTGCAGTGCACGTTTGGGGAAAGCTCAATCAAGCACAGCTAAAGTATTTGTAATGATTTTAAATAGTATTTGAACCCAGGGTCTTATTTATTAGTGTACATTTTTACAATGAAAAACATTTTGCAAACAAAACTAGAGTTTGTTATTGGACATGTTCAGTTAGTCCCTAACCCGTTTTGGTGCATATTCGTCCATTTGGTGTCTAGTGAATATGACCCTGGTCTGTTCAAAACTAGGGCTCACAATTGTGTCATTTTCTATCTAATATGCAAACACACCTGTTAGAGATAGGAATTGCCACGGTCCTCACAATATAATATTATAACGATACTTAGGTGCGTTTATCTTTAAAAATGGATTTTGATGCCCAGTTAACCATGACTTTAAACAATTTAGAGTATTTAAGGCCCATTCCCTAATTCAGAAAACCACAAAATGGCAGCCCGCCACTTGGAGCTAAGAGATGGGGTTGGAAAATGAAGCTGGAGCTGTGGATGTCTAGTCAGATTGCATTATTTAGCAAAATCAGATGGAAAGAACTGGGTTAATTTTAAACTGTGAGCTCTTGCCCCCCTAAATGTCTTTGCGTGGCCCAGGGCCCGTATTGATAAAATATCTCAGAGTAGGATTGCTGATCTAGGATCAGGTCCCACCTGTTAATACAATCTTATTCATAATGATACAATTCAGCCAAAACTGATCCTAGATCAGAACTCCTACTCTGAGAGGATTTGTGAATACGGGCCATGAGGTCAACATGAGAAGTGATGTTGGTTAATTCCTTATCCACTGGAGGGTGGTGTCTCCACTAATATATTCTCATGGGAGATTATCTGTGTGTGGGTGTGTATCCTTCAAGGTTATTCAAGTCTAAATCCTCTCAGTTGCAGTAGTTTGGCCCAAACACAGTGGACAGTTTTCTTTGGGGCTTATTTAGAGGTAACCTCAGTGATGTCGCAGATAGATAATAATTGGACAAATAATAATACTCAATGAGTAGTAATAATTAACAGGACACTACACACATAATAGTACAATTATGGTGGTCCTCTGTAGCTCAGCTGGTAGAGCACGGCGCTTGTAACGCCAAGGTAGTGGGTTCGATCCCCGGGACCACCCATACACAAAAATGTATGCACGCATGACTGTAAGTCGCTTTGGATAAAAGCGTCTGCTAAATGGCATATTATTATTACTACAGTAAGACATGAATGAGGACAATAATGAAATAGTGAGAAAGACACAGGCAGCAATGTTATTGCTCTGGTTGGTCGTTCCACTGGCTGTCCCTACGGGTGTGGCAAGAAGCTACATATTTTGCAGCTAATATGGCACAAAGGGTTTTTTCTCCCAGTAGACACTGGATTTTCTCCTTTTCTGTTTAGGTTAATTTTTGTTTTTTAATTTTGTGAAAGAAAATTGCCTGCAAGTCTGCATAGTTCTCGCAGTGTAGGAGAAAATGCAGCTCTGTCTCGACCTCTCTCTGAGGGCAGAGTGAGTACAACCTGTCCTCTCTGGGTAGCCAGATTTGTCTGTGACAGCCGGTTTCTATGGCCAGGCTGTGCTCACTGAGTCTGTACATAGTCTGTGTTTTTCTCAGTTTTCTATCAATCACAGTAGTTACATAGTCTGCCACCATGTACTGTCTGTTTAGAGCCAAATAGCATTGAAGTTGACTTAGATTTTTTGTGGTGTCTTTTCAGTAGGTGATATATTTTTCTTTTTGCTTTGTGATGATTTGTTTGGGCCAGATTTTCTGAGTGCTGTCATGAGGCTTTGTTGGGTTGGTAGGGGTTAGTGAACTGAGCCTCAAAACCAGCTGGCTGAGGGGACTCTTTTCTATGGTCAACTTTTGGCATTTGAGGGCTTTGTAATGGCAGGAGTGGGGGTCACTTGTTCTTTTTTGGATATTAATCAGAAGAGGGAATTGTTCTAAATCTGCTCTGCATGCGTTGTTTGGAGTTTTTCTCTGTACTCTGAGGATGCTCTTACAGAATTCCGCATGCAGGGTTTCAGTTGGGTGTTTGTCCTATTTGTCCCATTCTTGCTTTGTAAGTGGACCCCACACTTCACTGCCATATATTGCAATTGGTTCTATTATTGATTTGAATATTTTGAGCCAGATCCTAATTGGTACAGTATGTCTAATTTAATAGATCCTTGCTTTGTCTTTCCTTTAATTCACGGCCAGGTTGAAGCTCCCTGTGGAGCTCATTTTCAGTCCCAAATATGTGTAGGTGTGTGTGTTCTATATGAGTGGAGCCTAGTAAAAAAGTATATTGGTTTCCTTGACATCTGGACCTTCTCACTCTGTCTCTGTCTCTCTCTCTCTCGCACTCTGTCTCTGTCTCTCTCTCTTCTTTCACCTCAGCCTGCCTCTACATCTAGGTCAGAGTCATACCATTTCTCTCCTCAGTGACCTCTGGTTGGAGACCAATCCTTAAGTCACTGATCTGATTAACGTGGGGGTTAAAGTGTGTGTGTGGTTGAGGAAGCTGTCAAAGGAGCAGTACTAAGCACATGCTAACTGGAACAGATGAGGATCATCCATCTGTAACCGACATGTGTACATGTGTGCACATTCATGTTTGTGTGTGCATTCAAGCATGTGTATGTGTAGGTGTGTGTATGTTCTCAGTGACAGGGCAGATTAGGTTCCCAGGCTAAAACAGATTATCTGTTTGCGAGGAGCCCAATTTGTGAGGAGAAGAAGGACAGAATTATCTAGCCTGGTCCTGGCTGGTGTGTCAGATGTAACACTACCCCGTAAGCCTCTGCCTGGACCCAGAGGCCACAACACACCTCCTGCCATCGTTGACATGGTGGCAACATAGTGGCATTACTGTGCCCTGTCATCCCTCTCTGAACTAGCCTCCGCTTAATTTATACCAGCATTCCTTGAGTGCCTTCAAAAGATGAGTTGTAGCAATCTTGGGACAATTATTCCTTTGTGAACATTAAAGTTTATCCTGTCCTGCCCTGTCCTGTCCTAACCTAACAGGGCATGTTCTGTTGGTCCTGCTACAGTAGGCTTCCAGTGGTGGTCAACATATTTCCATGAATGGTATTTCATGAATGGTATTAGCTAAAAACCTATTTTAAGTTCACATCCTTTCTCTTCCCTCTTTAAATCTCTTGGTGCTCTCTGTCCTTTTCTACTACCCTGTCAGTCTCTCTCTCCTCTGTCTCCCTTCTTTAACTCTTTCAGCGCTCTCTCTCCTTCTTTCCTACCCTTTCTGTCTCTCTCTCCCTTATTACTCTCGGTTTTCTCTCCCTCGATCTTTCCTGGCTTATCTGTCTCTCTCGTCCTCCTACCTCCCTCTCATATTCTCCCTCTCTTCCTCTATTCCTGCCCTCTCTTGGTGCTCTCTATCCTTTTCTCTCTCCCCCCCTTTTACTCTGTCGGTGCACCCTTTCTGTCTCTCTCTCTCTCTCTCTCTCTCTCTCTCTCTCTCTCTCTCTCTCTCTCTCTCTCTCTCTCTCTCTCTCTCTCTCTCTCTCTCTCTCTCTCTCTCTCTCTCTCTCTCTCTCTCTCGCTCTCTCTCTCTCTCGCTCTCTCTGCCTCTCTCGCTCTCTGCCTCTCTCTCTCGCTCTCTCTCTCTGCCTCTCTCGCTCTCTGTCTCTCTCGCTCTCTCTCACTCTCGCTCTCTCTCACTCTCTCTCTCTGCCTCTCTCTCTCTGTCTGTCTCTCTCTCTCTCTCTCTCTCTCTCTCTCTCTCTCTCTCTCTCTCTCTCTCTCTCTCTCTTTCTTGCTCTCTTTCTATCTCTCTCTCTCTCTATCTGTCTCTCTCTCTCTCTCTCTGTCTCTCTCTCTCTCTCTCTCTCTCTCTCTCTCTCTCTCTCTCTCTCTCAAAACTGACGAGGGCAGCTTAGAGGCTTTAGTTGAACAGGGTGCTGTGCTGGATTAAATTGGATCCTGTTTAGAAAGCAGCTGTTCAGTGCGGGATGAATTTTTTATGGGCTGCTCAGTTAGGGGCAGAGGGAGAGAAGGAGGGAGCTAGAGAGGGATGTTGCTCCTTTCGCCGCTGCCACTCTGTCTGTGCGTTAGACGCTAGGTGACCTATAGGGTTCCGCATTTGATCTCAAAAGGAGCCCCCTCACATCCATATAGACCTTAAAGGACGCACGCACGCACGCACACTCACACACACACACACACACACACACACACACACACACACACACACACACACACACACACACACACACACACACATACACACACCTACATATACACACACACTCAGTCACTATACACTACTCTACACAGTATATATTCTATACACACTTAGAAAAAGCTGCATATACCTTTCTCACTGCTCGGATGCACATTACATGCCATTTCTCACATATATATATGATCACACACACACACAACCCCCCCACCCCACTCACACATACTCCATATGGCCCCAGCACGGCAATACACACCTCTGGGATATTAGCGGTAATGTACCTCTGTGCTGTTTCATTGTGTACCCTCCTACTCTGGCTAAATAGGGTCTGTTGACATTTCCATAGCTAATGACCATGTCGTAAACCCTCTCTGGGCTGATCAGGGCTAAAGTCCACGCTGCTTAAGCTGTGACACAGCCGTGGACTAATGTATAATATAATATAATATGCTATTTCGCAGACGCTTTTATCCAAAGCGACTTACAGTCATGTGTGCATACATTTTTAAGTATGGGTGGTCCCGGGGATCGAACCCACTACCCTGGCGTTACAAGTGCCATGCTCTACCAATTGAGCTACAGAGGACCACTAATGGAGATGTATGATGGACTTCTAAAACATCTATCTTTCTTTCTCTCTCTCTCTCGCTTTCTCTCTCTCTCTCTCTCTCTCGCTTTCTCTCTCTCTCGCTTTCTCTCTCTTGCTTTCTCTCTCAATATGTGTCACGATCGTTGACTGATGAAGCGGACCAAGGCGCAGCGTGATAAACGTACATACTTTATTCAGTACTTAACACGAACAAAACAACAAACGAAACGTGAAGTCCTAGGTTAACACAAAACCTTAACGGAACAAGATCCCACAACCTAACATGCCACAAGGCTGCCTAAGTATGGTCCCCAATCAGAGACAACGAGCTACAGCTGTCTCTGATTGGGAACCACCCTGGCCAACATAGAAACTAAACGATCTAGAACAAAAACCAATGAAAACTAAACATAGAAAATCCACACCCTGGCTCAACAATTAAGAGTCCCCAGAGCCAGGGTGTGACAGTACCCCCCCCAAAGGCGCGGACTGCGACCGCGCCACACCAACACAACAGGGTAGGGGCCGGGTGGGCATTCCGCCTCGGAGGTGGATCCGGCTCCGGGCGTGACCACCACTCTCTCTCTACCCCCCCGTTGCGCCCCTGGTCTGGTCCCGCTGGCCGGAGCTGGACTGAACAACGGTGGAGCGGATTGCTCTGGCTCCGGAGTGGAGCAGCTGACCGGTGCCGGACCAGGCACCGGTGGAACAGGCACGGACCGTGCCGGACTGACGACGCGCACCACTGGCTTGGTGCAGGGAGCAGGAACAGGCCGGACCGGGCTGGCGACGCGCACCACTGGCTTGGTGCGGGGAGCAGGAACAGGCCGGACCGGGCTGGCGACGCGCACCACTGGCTTGGTGCGGGGAGCAGGAACAGGCCGGACCGGGCTGGAGACGCGCACCACTGGCTTGGTGCGGGGAGCAGGAACAGGCCGGACCGGGCTGGTGACGCGCACCACTGGCTTGGTGCGGGGAGCAGGAACAGGCCGGGCTGGACTGGGAACACGCACCATAGGCTTGGTGCGAGGGACAGGAGCAGGCCGGACCGGGCTGGCGACGCGCACCACTGGCTTGGTGCGGGGAGCAGGAACAGGCCGGGCTGGACTGGGAACACGCACCATAGGCTTGGTGCGGGGAGCCGGAACGGGCCGGGCTGGACTGGGAACACGCACCATAGGCTTGGTGCGGGGAGCCGGAACGGGCCGGGCCGGACTGGGGGGCGGACTGGAGGTCTGGAGCGGAGAGCTGACACAACCCGTCCTGGCTGAATGCCTACTTCCGCACAATATGTGTGAGGCATCAGCACAGGACATACAGGGCTGTGCACTCGTACTGGCGCTACAGCACGTGGCACTGGCGCAGGATATACGGGACCGAGGAGGGGTACTGTAGGCCACGAGCGTTGAGCCGGCACACTCCGTCCTGGCTGCATGCCCACCTTAGCACGACACGTGCGTGGTGCTAGCACAGGACGTACAGGACTGTGCCGGAACACTCACGGCACAGTACGTGGATCCGCCAACCACCCTTTTAGCCCCCCCAGAAAAAATTATTGGGGCTGTCTCTCGGGCTTCCTCCTCGGCCGGAACCCTCTGTGTTGCCGCTGCTCCTCTCTGTAGCGCGCCTCCACAGTCTCCTCTCCTGCCTGGGCATACACCTTTGCCCATGGCCCTCTGCCCGCGAATATCTCCTCCCATGACCACCATTCGCCCACCTGAGCCATCGCCCTCTTCTCCTCCTGGGCACGCTGCTTGGTCCTCTGGTGGTGGGATCTTCTGTCACGATCGTTGACTGATGAAGCGGACCAAGGCGCAGCATGATAAACGTACATACTTTATTCAGTACTTAACACGAACAAAAAAACAAACGAAACGTGAAGTCCTAGGTTAACACAAAACCTTAACGGAACAAGATCCCACAACCTAACATGCCACAAGGCTGCCTAAGTATGGTCCCCAATCAGAGACAACAAGGTACAGCTGTCTCTGATTGGGAACCACCCTGGCCAACATAGAAACTAAACGATTTAGAACAAAAACCAATGAAAACTAAACATAGAAAATCCACACCCTGGCTCAACAATTAAGAGTCCCCAGAGCCAGGGCGTGACAATATGGTTGGAGTATAATGCATTACGGTGTGGTTACTGACTCGGTACTGGTACCCCGTGTATATACAGTGAGGGAAAAAGGTATTTGATCCCCTGCTGATTTTGTACGTTTGCCCAATGACAAAGAAATTATCAGTCTATCATTTTAATGGTAGGTTTATTTGAACAGTGAGAGACAGAATAACAAAAATAAAATCCAGAAAAACGCATGTCAAAAATGTTATAAATTGATTTGCATTTTAATGAGGGAAATAAGTATTTGACCCCCTCTCAATCAGAAAGATTTCTGACTCCCAGGTTTCTTTTATACAGGTAACGAGCTGAGATTAGGAGCACACTCTTAAAGGGAGTGCTCCTAATATCAGCTTGTTACCTGTATAAAAGACACCTGTCCACAGAAGCAATCAATCAATCAGATTCCAAACTCTCCACCATGGCCAAGACCAAAGAGCTCTCCAAGGATGTCAGGGACAAGATTGTAGACCTACACAAGGCTGGAATGGGCTACAAGACCATCGCCAAGCAGCTTGGTGAGAAGGTGACAACAGTTGGTGCGATTATTTGCAAATGGAAAATAAACAGGAGAATATTGTCAATGATCTCAAGGCAGCTGGGACCATAGTCACCAAGAAAACAATTGGTAACACACTACGCCGTGAAGGACTGAAATCCTGCAGCGCCCGCAAGGTCCCCCTGCTCAAGAAAGCACATATACAGGCCCATCTGAAGTTTGCCAATGAACATCTGAATGATTCAGAGGAGAACTGGGTGAAGGTGTTGTGGTCAGATGAGACCAAAATGGAGCTCTTTGGCATCAACTCAACTCGCCGTGTTTGGAGGAGGAGGAATGCTGCCTATGACCCCAAGAACACCATCCCCACCGTCAAACATGGAGGTGGAAACATTATGCTTTGGGGGTGTTTTTCTGCTAAGGTGACAGGACAACTTCACCGCATCAAAGGGACGATGGACGGGGCCATGTACCGTCAAATCTTGGATGAGAATCTCCTTCCCTCAGCCAGGGCATTGAAAATGGGTCATGGATGGGTATTCCAGCATGACAATGACCCAAAATACACGGCCAAGGCAACAAAGGAGTGGCTCAAGAAGAAGCACATTAAGGTCCTGGAGTGGCCTAGCCAGTCTCCAGACCTTAATCCCATAGACAATCTGTGGAGGGAGCTGAAGGTTCGAGTTGCCAAACGTCAGGCTCGAAACCTTAATGACTTGGAGAAGATCTGCAAAGAGGAGTGGGACAAAATCCCTCCTGAGATGTGTGCAAACCTGGTGGCCAACTACAAGATAGGTCTGACCTCTGTGATTGCCAACAAGGGTTTTGCCACCAAGTACTAAGTCATGTTTTGCAAAGGGGTCAAATACTTATTTCCCTCATTAAAATGCAAATCAATTTATAACATTTTTGACATGCGTTTTTCTGGAATTTTTTGTTGTTATTCTGTCTCTCACTGTTCAAATAAACCTACCATTAAAATGATAGACTGATCATGTCTTTGTCAGTGGGCAAACATACAAAATCAGCAGGGGATCAAATACTTTTTTCCCTCACTGTAGCCAAGTTATCATGACTCATTGTGTATTTATTCCTTGTGTTATCATAATCTTTTTAAAATGTATATTATTGTTCTCTCTGCATTGTTGGGAAGGGCCGATAAATAAGCATTTCACTGTTAGTCTACACCTGTTGTTTACCAAGCATGTGACAAATAAAATGTGATTTGATTTATAATGCATTATAAGACTATGATGCCTTTGTAGCATCTCATAACGATTTTGAGTCTGTAAAAGAATTGCCACATTGAAAGACATAAGTTGATCACAAAATATGATCAAGGGCTTAATCATGTTCATAACACTTTACTTGCTTCATTTCATTAGGTTTAATTGACAAGGACAATTACCATTTCTGCCTTCTTTTCATCTGTGTGTATAAAGGATGTCAGAGTAGGACTACTGATCCATTCATTAAAATGTACCTGACAAAACTGCCCTAGAATAAGGGCCCTGTAGTCTCTTTGCAGGGACATGTAATAATGGATTTTACTTGCTGGCTTGTCTCTGTGAAAACAGGTCAGTGGGGAGTCTATAACAGAGAGAGGCATCGTTCCTGTCTGCAGTCTATCAGGCCTGCAGTGTTTGTTAGATTTCACTTTGGTTGCATCTAAAATGGCATCCTATTTCCTATAAAGTGCCCTTTTGACCAGGGCCCCTGGCCAAAAGTTGTGCACTATATAGGGAATAGGGTGCCATTTGGTACAAAGGTAATGCACTATATAGGGAATCAGGTTTAATTTGGACCATACCCTATGACATTTCAATCATTGGACCCATTCGGTGCTGGTCAGGTAAGATGACTGTCTTGCCAGTCAATGGGGGTAAGCAAACTAAGTGCTGAGACATCATGAAAACATGCAGACAGAGCACAGCATCAGGGCTGGGAGGGGAGGGGAGAGGAGAGGGGACACATCCATCAACTGTCTCCTTCACAAGATGGCTACCACAAATAAAACACAACAAACTTACACAACAACTCTTGGTCTTTATTACAAAATGAGGTGTATACATTGTGACCATAATACCATAATCATCATGGTATTTGGTTGTGAATTAAAGTGTGTGCATAACACTTTTCGAGGAACTAACATATTCAAAATTTACATTTTACATTTTAGTCATTAAGCAGACGCTCTTATCCAGAGCGACTTACAGTTAGTGAGTGCATACATTTTTTTTTTTTCATACATAAAATCCCATGTGATCATCCATTCTCATCTTAAAATGTTTGTTGACAAAAAAAACTGAATTAAATCAAACAACAAAAATCATTGATCATCTTAAAATGTTTAAAAAGACACTTAGCAGAAAGTTCAAAGCACGGCTAAACTGTCACCACAGGATGTGTGGTGAACCATAATATTAAAATATATTTGTTACCATATTAAATATATACTGTAGCTATCATGTTATTTCGTATTATCATTTGTCTTTTTCATACACTGTTCTCCTTTTCCCCCATATATGCTCTCACTGGATAGGGAAAGCATATGCATCAACAGCTGAATGCTACATTGTGGCCATTTATAATATGTGATATACAATTCTGTGTAATCAAATGCATAGGCATATTTATATATATATATTTATATATATATATATATAAATATAAATATAAATATATATATATATATATATATATATATATATATATATATATATATATATATATTATCAGCAGTAGAAGTAGTATTTTATCTTGACTGAGCACTGTATAAAATTCCCTATTTTGGCTGCATTCCTGTATAGTTGTAAATGAAGGTTCTCAATGTGTTGTTTGGCAGTGTTTTCAGATGGAAGAAGGTGAGAGGGCTCTGGTTGTTTTCCACAGTGGTTGTGCAGCATATAGAGTCTTGGACTGGTCTCAGGCCAATAGAAACTCCCTTTACCAACCCACCCAGCTTAGCCTTACCCAGGCCTGTCCAGTCCAGTCTAGCAACACTAACCAGCCAGCTTCCCACTAAACTTCAGACCAGCAAAGATCCCTCCACCTAGAGGGAAGAGAGGGAGGGAGAGAGGAAGAGAGAGCGAAAGAGAGAAAGATTGACTTACAACTTTCTTACCAAATCTAAAACCGAACTTTCTAATATAATATCTATGTCATGAAGGAAGGCTATCACAAATGTTACATTTCCACACTATACATTACATGAAACTGAGGGTTCACTTCACTTTGAGGTGTTACATATTTGGTTAGGCTCAGGCTTAGAAGGGAGGCTGTTATAACCCTGATATGCCTACATCCATGTCATATTAATTAAGAACCAAATGAAACCGGGAGGGACTACTTGGACATTTTTGCACTAACAAACAGATTGCAGGAGTAGCCTGGAGCAGGCATTCTCATTGAAAGATGTATGTTTATCTGTTTTGTTTGTACGTCATCTTGCATTCTGTTTAAATCCTGTTGTGACCACAACCACTAGAGTTAGCCTTAATAAACCAGTCCCTGTCCTCAGTATAGTCTGTTTACTTCCTTTGTCCTCTGATTTGGCAGTCAGGGCTGCTGCTCCTTCCTAATAAAGTGATTTGAATATAAGCATTTTCATCAATTTGGTTACACAGGAACAGCATGAAACCATGATGGCCAATAAACCAGTGTGGTATCACTTTCATGGTTCAATATTGGGTTTGCCTCTGTTCTGTTAATGAATAGATAAGGCCCAGGGTAATTGCGGTGCCGAGGTGTGTGCGTGCGCTTGTGTGTGTATTACACTCACCAATAGCCGCCACCCCAGCAATGCTGCCGACAGCAATGCCGGCTATATCGCCAGTTGACAACATTGTCTCTGGGGCTTCCTCATTTGCCTGGTCGGATGTGGAGACCGTGGTGCTGTTGGCCTCTGTGGGGTCAGATGTGGAGACCGTGGTGCTGTTGGCCTCTGTGGGGTTAGATGTGGGGTCAGATGTGGAGACTGTGGTGCTGTTGGCCTCTGTGGGGTTAGATGTGGGGTCGGATGTGGAGACCGTGGTGCTGTTGGCCTCTGTGGAGTTAGATGTGGGGTCAGTCCCTGGAGTAGAGGTGTTAGTACCAGCGGTGGAAGGTGCGAGAGTGGACACATTGGTAGGAGTAGCCTCTGGGCTTATAGGTGTTGTTGTTGAGCTAGATTCAAGAGAAATGTCTGCACAGAGAATGGCTGACAATAAAAGAAGAGGAAAGAGTTAACAGTCACCATTGTTCACACAAGCACCTTCCAAAAAATCTAAGATTTAAGATTTTTCAAATGTACTTATTATTCAATGCTCATTTGTTTTTATATGTTTAAGTAAAAAAAAATATATAGATTTTACAACTAATCATGGTGGTATTCATTAGGCACCAAATGTAAGAAAATGTACTAAATGGTCCAATAAGAAATGCTCATTTTCTACTGAACATGTCCCAGGTCTAAGTGTCAAACCATTACCTGTGCCTAGCAGGCAAACAGTCAGAGTGGATAGGTTCACAGGCATAACCCTGTGTATGGAGTCTCCAAGCTAAGGAAGAAAGCCCTGGTTTGTCTGAAGATTGCACGTAGGCCTAGACAAGGAGATACAAAGAGTTACAGAGAAAGAGAGACAGGGAGAGAGAGAGACAGAGAGAGGGAGAGAGGCAAAATGTGGAGAAATACATTTAATTTCCTCTTAAGTAAACTGATTTCCATGATAGTAGATCGTCAAAGATATTTGACATTGACAGACATATTCTGGAACAATTCCCCATGTTGGTTTAAAGATTAAAATTCCAAACAAGATGTTACAGTTGAGGGAGAACAAGGAAGTGAATGATTGAATGGTTTGCCTCACAGTCAATAAGCTGTGGCAATACAACAAATACACCATCTTTTTTTAAGAGGGTGCCAAAATTAAGTTGACACATTTGTTTCATGTTTCAGGTCAATAAGAAACATAGGAACAGCATAAAATGGTCTCTTCAATAAAAGCCAATATGTAGATGCATCAATAGAAGGTCACAGTGGTATTGCAGTCTTGACTGTAACCAGACAGAAGAAAAATACCGTACTTTTATTTCTGTGTATGAGCCATATTTTACACTGACACCTTACTCCAGTGGTTCCCAACTGGTGTGTGCCGCGGCACACTGGTGTGCCTTGAAGAACTCTCAGGTGTGCTGTGAAACTTTTCCTAATCTTGATCTTTTTCTTTGAAAACTCACTTATAAATGTGACCTGTGGAATGCACGTGGAATTTTGACTTGGTAGCACTAGTGCCGGTCAGATAATACATTAAATGGTTACATCTGTATTGTTGTTTCAAGTCCAGTGCGCTCAGGCTGTTACATTTGAAGAGTTTAATTCCAAAATGCTATATATCCATTTTCAGAAATGTTGGCAAATTAGCTTTTATTGTTTAAAGAAATTATGAACGAGATTGGTGTTTTTTCACTGTCTAATCATGGCATAGGGTTGTTCAATGACAGACATGTATTTGTTTAAAACCTATCACTTCATGGTTTCATTTCAGAGAGGCAAATAATCATGTTTTTTTGCAAAATGCTATATATTCGCCTCACTCTCAGAGAAATAAGTAGTACTGCTAGGTTTTACACAGTCAACTGTAACAAATAACTGAATTTTTTTAATAAAGAAATGTACAAATGATACATTTATTAATTCTGAAATTTCCATCCCCAACTACAACATTTTCCGTCTAGATAGAACTGCCAAGGGGGGTGGAGTTGCAATCTACTGTAGAGATAGCCTGCAGAGCTCTATCATACTATCCAGGTCTGTGCCCAAACAGTTTGAGCTTCTACTTCTAAAAATCCACCTTTCCAGAAATAAGTCTCTCACTGTTGCCGCTTGCTACAGACCCCCCTCAGCCCCCAGCTGTGCCCTGGACACCATATGTGAACTGATTGCCCCCCATTTATCCTCTGAGTTTGTACTGCTTGGTGACCTAAATTGGGATATGCTTAATACCCCAGCCATCCTACAATCCAAGCTAGATGCCCTCAACCTCACGCAAATTATCAACGAACCTACCAGGTACAACCCTAAATCCTTAAACATAGGTACCCTCATAGATATCATCCTGACTAACATACCCTCTAAATACACCTCAGCTGTCTTCAACCAGGATCTCAGCGATCACTGCCTTATTGCCTGCGTCCGTAACGGGTCCGCGGTCAAACAACCACCCCTCATCACTGTCAAACGCTCCCTAAAACACTTTAGCGAGGAGGCCTTCCTAATTGACCTGGCCCAGGTATCCTGGATGGATATAGATCTCATTCCGTCAGTAGAGGATGCCTGGTTGTTCCTTAAAAGTAATTTCCTCTCAATCTTAAATAAACATGCCCCTTTCAAAAAATACAGAACTAAGAACCGATATAGCCCCTGGTTCTCCTCAGACTTGACTGCCCTTGACCAGCACAAAAACATCCTGTGGCGTACAGCATTAGCATCAAATAGCCCCCGCGATATGCAACTTTTCAGGGAAGTTAGGAACCAATATACACAAGCAGTCAGGAAAGCAAAGGCTAACTTTTTCAAACAGAAATTTGCATCCTGTAGCACTAACTCCAAAAAGTTTTGGGACACTGTAAAGTCCATGGAGAATAAGAGCACTTCCTCCCAGCTGCCCACTGCACTGAGGCTAGGAAACACTATCACCACCGATAAATCTACAATAATCGAGAATTTCAACAAGCATTTTGCTACAGCTGGCCATGCTTTCCATCTGGCTACCACTAACCCGGCCACCAACTCTGCACCCTCTGCTGCAACTTGCCCATGCCCCCCCCGCTTCTCCTTCACACAAATTCAGACAGCTGATGTTTTGAAAGCGCTGCAAAATCTGGACCCCTACAAATCAGCTGGGCTAGACAATCTGGACCCTTTCTTCCTAAAACTAGCCGCCGAAATTGTCGCAACCGCTATTACTAGTCTGTTCAACCTCTCTTTCATAACGTCTGAGATCCCCAGAGATTGGAAAGCTGCCGCGGTCATCCCCCTCTTCAAAGGGGGTGACACTCTAGATCCAAACTGCTACAGACCTATATCCATCCTGCCCTGCCTTTCGAAAGTATTCGAAAGCCAAGTTAATAAACAGATCATCGACCATTTCGAATACCACTGTACCTTCTCCGCTATGCAATCTGGTTTCCGAGCTGGTCACGGGTGCACTTCAGCCACGCTCAAGGTCCTAAACGATATTATAACCGCGATTGATAATAGACAGTACTGTGCAGCCGTCTTCATCGACCTGGCCAAGGCTTTCGACTCTGTCAACCACCGCATTCTTATTGGCAGACTAAATAGCCTTGGTTTCTCAAATGACTGCCTCGCCTGGTTCACCAACTACTTCTCAGATAGAGTTCAGTGTGTCAAATCGGAGGGCCTGTTGTCTGGACCTATGGCAGTCTCTATGGGGGTGCCACAGGGTTCAATTCTTGGGCCGACACTTTTCTCCGTGTATATCAATGATGTCGCTCTTGCTGCTGGTGACTCTCAGATCCACCTCTACGCAGACGACACCATTTTGTATACATCTGGCCCTTCATTGGACACTGTGTTAACAAACCTCCAAACGAGCTTCAATGCCATACAACAATCCTTCAGTAGCCTTCAACTGCTCTTAAACACTAGTAAAACTAAATGCATGCTTTTCAATCGAACGCTGCTAGCACCCGCCCACCCGACTAGAATCACCACTCTCGACGGGTCTGACCTAGAGTATGTGGACAACTACAAATACCTAGGTGTCTGGTTAGACTGTAAACTCAACTTCCAGACTCACATAAAGAATCTCCAATCCAAAGTTAAATCTAGGATCGGCTTCCTATTTCGCAACAAAGCCTCCTTCACTCATGCTGCCAAACATGCCCTCGTAAAACTGACTATCCTACCGATCCTTGACTTCGGCGATGTCATTTATAAAATAGCCTCCAACACTCTACTCAGCAAATTGGATGTAGTCTATCACAGTGCCATCCGTTTTGTCTCCAAAGCCCCATACACTACCCACCACTGTGACCTGTACGCTCTTGTTGGCTGGTCCTCACTACATGTTCGTCGTCAAACCCACTGGCTCCAGGCCATCTATAAATCACTGCTAGGCAAATCCCCGCCTTATCTTAGCTCATTGGTCACCATAGCAGCACCCACCCGTAGTCTGCGCTCCAGCAGGTATATCTCACTGGTCATTCCCAAAGCCAACACCTCCTTTGGCCGCCATTCCTTCCAGTTCTCTGCTGCCAATGACTGGAACGAATTGCAAAAATCTCTGAAGCTGGAGACTCTTATCTCCCTCAACAACTTTAAGCATCAGTTGTCAGAGCACCTTACCGATCACTGCACCTGTACACAGCCCATCTGAAATTAGCCCACCCAACTACCTCATCCCTATATTGTTATTTAATTTGCTCTTTTGCACCCCATTATCTCTATTTGCACATAATCTCTTGCACATCTAGCATTCCAGTGTTAATACTATTGTAATTATTCTGCACTATAGCCTATTTATTGCCTTACCTCCATAACTTGCTACATTTGCACACACTGTATATATATTTTCTGTTGTATCTCTGACTTTATGTTTTTTTTACCCCATATGTAACTCTGTGTTGTTTTTTGTTGCACTACTTTGCTTTGTCTTGGCCAGGTCACAGTTGTAAATGAGAACCTGTTCTCAACTGGTTTACCTGGTTAAATAAAGGTGAAATAAAAAAAAAAATAAAAAAATATGACATCAATGTAAAAAAATACAGGAATATGAGATCTGTATGTAAAACACTTACATTTGACATTTTTGTCATTTAGCAGATGCTCTTATCCAGAGTGACTTACAGTAAGTGCATTCATCTTAAGATAGAGAGGCGAGACAACCACATATCACAGTCAAATATAAAGGATATGAACAATTACATTCTCGCTAAACAATGGATATATAGTGTTTTGCAAAAAAACACAATTTTCATACACATCTCAAATCTATGAATACAAAATCTGAGAAAAGTAATGTTTTACACACACATGAAGCTACCCATAACCAATCATTTCTGATGATAAAAGGCTCTTAAACGGGTACACACACCAATTAACCATCATGAGTGAGGAACTATGAAATTATTTCTAATAAACCCTATTTAATCTATAAAAAATGTTTGTCACAGAAAATAGATGATTTGCAGTATGGATCAGATCAGATGGAGGGCATTACCACTAAATAAATTCATTAAGAAATTGTAGGTGTGCCACAGAATTTTATATTCCATCAAAGTGTGCCATGGTTAAAAAAAGGTTGGGAACCACTGCTTTATACAACAAAATACTTAAATACAAAAGATAAATACTATTCATATATACATACTTACTCTGACAATTCAAATGTTGACCCAAAGGTCACTTTTATCATATTGTTTGCATAACGAATGACATTACATTTGGTAGCACATACAGTATACCACGTAAGCCACACTAACCTGGAATGACAGCAACTGGTGTTCCCCTTTTTCTCTTCTCCTCTTCTTCTCTTCACCCAGTTACATCAGCTTTTATACCTAACTGTATCTGTCACGTCATCATATCCACATCACCATAGAAGCTTTTTATTTTTTACTTAATAAACAGACGTCCATCCTCCTGAAATTTGCCTAATGCCTATTCACATTGGCAATTTATGGCCAGGAGAGCTGTAAAAGTATATTGCAGTATCAGTTTGCTGTCAACCTCTCATCTGACTTCAGGGCTAAGAGGAAAGACAGAAGATAGGTCTAGACTTCCAGTCTACCTGGGAAACATGCTCTAAAATGGTACTAAGCCGTATCTTATTAAATAGGCTATCAAAGGAGAAGATGATGATTATCAGAATCTATATATTCAAGGGGTCCTTCATTAAAGTCTTTGTCATTTAGCACACGTTCTTATACATTGCAACCTACAGTCAGTGCATTCAACTAAGTAGAAAAAAACAAAAACATATCAGTTATTGCAAGTAAACCCTTCTTCAAAAATGGCCATTATCATCAGAATCAGTTCCTTAACTGATCCAGGTGGTAAAAGCCAAGGTGATTGGATAAAATAGAGATACTATGTAATATAAGGATTTAAGGAATATGGGAGATACTGCCCACTGGGCACAAACATCAATTCAACATCTATTCCACATTGGTATACATACAACATAGTTTCATTGAAATTACGTGGAAACAACATTGACTCAACCAGTGTGTGCCCAATAGGTGATGACTGATAACTAGAGGTTATTTCCTTCCTCTTGAACTGCTAATGGAAATACAGTCTGTCTGTCATTATGGTAATGTTTTCACGTAGGGGCCTGAGTGGTTGGAGCCAAGCGGTCACACATTTTCCATTGGTGTCAATGGACAGTGGGCTTCTTCATCTACGTGTCCCAATTGTCACACTATTCCCTACATAGTGCACTACATACAGTGAGGGAAAAAAAGTATTTGATCCCCTGCTGATTTTGTATGTTTGCCCACTGAAAAAGAAATTATCAGTATATAATTTTAATGGTAGGTTTATTTGAACAGTGAGAGACAGAATAACAAAAAAATCCAGAAAAACGCATGTAAAAAATGTTATAAATTGATTTGCATTTTAATGAGGGAAATAAGTATTTCTGGCTCCCAGGTGTCTTTTATACAGGTAATGAGCTGAGATTAGGAGCACACTCTTAAAGGGAGTGCTCCTAATCTCAGCTTGTTACCTGTATAAAAGACACCTGTCCACAGAAGCAATCAATCAATCAGATTCCAAACTCTCCACCATGGCCAAGACCAAAGAGCTCTCCAAGGATGTCAGGGACAAGATTGTAGACCTACACAAGGCTGGAATGGGCTACAAGACCATCGCCAAGCAGCTTGGTGAGAAGGTGACAACAGTTGGTGCGATTATTCGCAAATGGAAGAAACACAAAATAACTGTCAATCTCCCTCGGCCTGGGGCTCCATGCAAGATCTCACCTCGTGGAGTTGCAATGATCATGAGAACGGTGAGGAATCAGGCCAGAACTACACGGGAGGATCTTGTCAATGATCTCAAGGCAGCTGGGACCATAGTCACCAAGAAAACAATTGGTAACACACTACGCCGTGAAGGACTGAAATCCTGCAGCGCCTGCAAGGTCCCCCTGCTCAAGAAAGCACATATACATGCCCGTCTGAAGTTTGCCAATGAACATCTGAATGATTCAGAGGAGAACTGGGGGAAAGTGTTGTGGTCAGATGAGACCAAAATCGAGCTCTTTGGCATCAACTCAACTCGCCGTGTTTGGAGGAGGAGGAATGCTGCCTATGACCCCAAGAACACCATCCCCACCGTCAAACATGGAGGTGGAAACATTATGCTTTGGGGGTGTTTTTCTGCTAAGGGGACAGGACAACTTCACCGCATCAAAGGGACGATGGACGGGGCCATGTACCGTCAAATCTTGGATGAGAACCTCCTTCCCTCAGCCAGGGCATTGAAAATGGGTCGTAGATGGGTATTCCAGCATGACAATGACCCAAAACACATGGCCAAGGCAACAAAGGAGTGGCTCAAGAAGAAGCACATTAAGGTCCTGGAGTGGCCTAGCCAGTCTCCAGATCTTAATCCCATAGATAATCTGTGGAGGGAGCTGAAGGTTTGAGTTGCCAAACGTCAGCCTCGAAACCTTAATGACTTGGAGAAGATCTGCAAAGAGGAGTGGGACAAAATCCCTCCTGAGATGTGTGCAAACCTGATGGCCAACTACAAGAAACGTCTGACCTCTGTGATTGGGTTTTGCCACCAAGTACTAAGTCATGTTTTGCAGATGGGTCAAATACTTATTTCCCTCATTAAAATGCTAATCAATTTATAACATTTTTGACATGCGTTTTTCTGGATTTTGTTGTTGTTATTCTGTCTCTCACTGTTCAAATAAACCTACCATTAAAATGATAGACTGATCATGTCTTTGTCAGTGGGCAAACGTACAAAATCAGCAGGGGATCAAATACTTTTCTCCCTCACTGTAGGTTGCCATTTGGGCCGCAGCCTCTGAATAGGCCCAGTAAAATTAACATGTGTCAATAAAATATATACTGCTCTGTGAATAGCATTGTGTTATAATACACTCATATACTTATCCACACACATCCATGCAAAGCCATATGCACAAATTGGTGTGTGCTTGTGTGTGTGTGCGTACGAACGCGCACACACACACACACACACTACTGACACATGCATTCACACCTACATTCCATAGATGATCTCATTGTACCGATTCAATGTTTTTACAGGTATACACTGCATGACCTCATTGTACCGATATACATCTTCTTTTTAATTTTTTTGTTTAGTTATCAAAGCAAAGTGCTTTTTAGATTATCTCGTTACTATTTGTATTTATAAAAAATTTTTATCGCTTTGGTACTATTTTCACAAGTATGTGGTACATTTTCATAACAACTTAGTACAAAACTCACTGATCACACTTGTAACGCAGCCAGTCTTTCATTCAAATCTGTCATTGTGCATTCATTTGGATTGTAAACATCTCTCACCACACAACCATGGATTCAAAACATAAGTTTATTGTGAAATGTAATGAGAACACTGGTTTAATCACCAAACCACAACATAATGATATTTTTTCAATTTAGTTCTTTTAACTACCAGTTAATCCAATTGCAAACCATGCAATATACGTGTTTCAAATCGCCCTTAGAAGTGCTGAAAGTAATATGCTACAGTACTGTAAATTGCAGTAGATTACACAGTTTTCACATTAGGTAATACACTTACAATGTCCAACAAAATTGACAGAATCTATCATTTCCATAATATCTATCCAATGTGTAATCAAAGGTGTGATCAATGAAGACATCCTCTACAATCATTCATGCAAAAAAAACATTGTATTTTTCAGATATAATTGCAACATAGGTGTACTGTCTGTAATCAAATGTAAGATATTAAATTTAATTAATTAAATGGATGAAAATAAAACATGACGTTTTGCACGCATTCATTTCCATCAAGCCTGTCTTGAGCATTTGGCCATAAATTCTCATCCACATCAATCAATCAATCAATTTTATTTTATATAGCCCTTCTTACATCAGCTAATATCTCGAAGTGCTGTACAGAAACCCAGCCTAAAACCCCAAACAGCTAGTAATGCAGGTGTAGAAGCACGGTGGCTAGGAAAAACTCCCTAGAAAGGCAAAACCTAGGAAGAAACCTAGAGAGGAACCAGGCTATGAGGGGTGGCCAGTCCTCTTCTCATCACAGTGAATGTTTTCATTATAAAACATATTTGTTGGTCTGATGTGATTAATAAGGAGCATCCAGACACTGCACTTGATGCATTTATGAAATTGCTTCTTCCAATTATTGATAAACATGCACCTGTTAAGAAACTGACTGTTATAACAGTTAAGGCTCTATGGATTGATGAGGAATTAAAAAACTGTATGGTTGAAAGAGATGGGGCAAAAGGAGTGGCTAATAATTCTGGCTGCACATCTGACTGGCTGACTTACTGCAAATTGAGAAATTATGTGACTAAACTCAACAAAAAGAAGAAGAAACGGTATTATGAAGCCAAGATCAATGATAGAAAGTTTGGAGTACTTTAGGGAGTACAGGTAGAAAGACAAATTCAACTCCAACTTTCATCGAATGAGATTGCTTATCCATTACAAAACCATTTGATGTTGGCAATTATTTTAATAATAATAATAATAATATGCCATTTAGCAGACGCTTTTATCCAAAGCGACTTACAGTCATGCGTGCATACATTTTTGTGAATGGGTGGTCCCGGGGATCGAACCCACTACCTTGGCGTTACAAGCACCGTGCTCTACCAGTTAATGATTACTTCATTGGCAAAGTGGGCAAACTTAAGCAGGAAACGCCAACAACGCGAACAGTGAGCCATCATACTCATGTATAAAAAAAACAAATAATGAAAGAAAAGCATTGCAAGTTTGAATTTTGTAAAGTTAGTGTGGGAGAGGTGGAAAAATTATTGTTATCGATCAATAATGACAAACCTCCTGGCATTGACAACTTAGATGGAAAGCTACTGAGGATGGTAGCTGACTCTATAGCCACTCCTATCTGTCATATCTTTAATCTGAGCCTAGAGGCCGGGAGGGAAGCCAAAGTCATTCCGCTACCCAAAAGTGGTAAAGTGGCCTTTACTGGTTCTAACAGCTTGCTGCCAGCTCTTAGCAAACTGTTGGAAAAAATTGTGTTTGACCAAATACAATGCTACTTCTCTGTAAACAAATGAACAACAGACTTTCAGCATGATATAGAGAAGGGCACTCAACATGTTCTGCACTGACACAAATGACTGATTATTGGTTGAAAGAAATTGGTAATAAGAAGATTGTGGGAGCTGTACCGTTAGATTTCAGTGCAGCCTTTGATATTATTGACCATAACCTGTTGTTGAAAAAATGTATGTGTTATGGATTCTCAACCTCTGCCATTTCGTGGGTTCAGAGCTATTTATCTAATAGAACTCAAAGGGTTTTCTTTAATGGAAGCTTCTCTAATGTCAAACATGTAAAGTGTGGTGTACCGCAGGGCAGCTCTCTAGGCCCTCTACTCTACCTATTTTTACCAATGACCTGCCACTGGCATTAAACAAAGCATGTGTGTCCATGTATGCTGATGATTCAGCCATATACGCATCAGCAACCACAGCTAATGAAGTCACTGAAACCCTTAACAAAGAGTTGCAGTCTGTTTTGGAATGGCTTGCCAATAATAAACTGGTCCTGAACATCTCTAAAACTAGGAGCATTGTATTTGGTACAAATCATTCCCTAAGTTCTAGACAGCTGAATCTGGTAATGAATGATGTGGCAGTTGAACAAGTTGAGGAGACTAAATTACTTGGTGTCACCTTTAGATTGTAAACGGTCATGGTCAAAACATATAGATTCAATGGTTGTAAAGATGGGGAGAGGTCTGGCCGTAATAAAGAGATGCTCTGATTTTTCTGACACCACACTCCACAAAGCAAGTCCTGCAGGCTCTAGTTTAGTCTTATCTTGATTATGTTCCAGTCATATGGTCAAGTGCTGCAAAGCAAGACCTAGTTAAGCTGCAGAACAGAGCGGTACGTCTTGCTCTTCATTGTAATCAGAGGGCTGATATTAATACTATGCATGCCAGTCTATCTTGGCTAAGAGTTAAGGAAAGACTGACTGTGTCACTTCTTGTTTTTATAAGAAACATTAATGTGTTGGAAATTCCAAATTGTTTGCATAGTCAATTTACCCCACCAGACATGCCACCAGGGGTCTTTTCACAGTCCCCAGGTCTAGAACAAATTCAATGAAACGTACAGTATTATACAGAGCCATGAGTGCATGGAACTCCCTTCCATCTTATTTAGCGCAAGTGAACAGCAAACCTGTTTTTTTTTTAAATAAACACCCCGCGGCACAACGCCTCTCCCCCATGTGACCTACTTGTTGTGTGTATGTAATGACATGTATGTGTAACTGATAGAAGCACACACACAATACATGTAAATGTATATAAATTGTAAAGTAGTTGGTCTATAACGTATTTTTCGTTATATTGTGACCAATTGTGGTTACCACTATGTTAAACCAATTAGCAATAACGAGTAGTCATCATGTATCATATATGCAATTTAGATGTTTATACTTTACAAACACACATTTTATTTCTGTAGTTCTCAAAATCCATATATAGTAGACAAACCTGTTTAAAATCTGTAGGTTTACCAAACGATTAAGTGATTAACCATTAAGCACAGTTGGATTAAGTGATGGTCAAATGTATTTAAACAAATGAGAAGAAAATCATATGAAAAGTAATGTGAACATTCCATTGTGAAAGGCAATTACTTTATATGAAAGGTATTTCTAGATGAAACACTGATTAGGGTTGGTGAAAAGGTTATTGTGTGATTTTGTGTGTTTTACTTAGTCAATTGAAAATGTGCTTAAAGTTTTGAAAAACAGCATTGTTGATTATCTGTTTTGAGTTTTGTACTAAGAGTTTTGACATTTTACCACATACTTGTGAAAATAGTACCAAAGCAATAAAAATAAAACTATTTCTCTAATCACCATTACTATTTATTTTTTACTGTTCTTGTTTATGTAATTATCTCACTTCGCTTTAGCAACAGTGGCCTTGTCATTCATGCTAATAAAGTATATCTGAATCTGAAACAGGATTAGGGGCTGTGATGGCCAGGATTAGGGGCTGTGATGGGCAGACTGGAGAACAAAGGGGCTCCTGTGTGGACTCAGCAGCACTGGGTGACCCGTGGGTCACTAAGCCCTCACCATGAGCCCTCCACCACTCAGTGGGCACCACAGCCGGAGCGCCACTGATGCCACACTGCCCTTTTCCCACCTCACCAATCCCCCCTCAGCATGCAAACCTTTACTCACTGTTGCGCCCCATCGCATCCATTGACATACATATACATGATGTGGAGCTAATATAAAAATTGACAGAGCTCTTTTGATACTTATAATATGTTTTATACAGTGTCTAACGTGATTAGAAATAGCATGCACATTACATCAATACATAAGCAGAAAATACATAAAAAGTATGTGAATATTTATATTTCTACTTCTCTTTTGTGATACATGTAAATATAGTGTTTTTGCAAAAATGCATGATTTTGCAATAATGCATAGTCTAATTCAGTGTTCTGGTGGAGACTAGTAAGAGTAGGCTACTAAAACGGAAAATTCAGAATAATCAGGGTTCTATAACGGTATGCAGCACAGGTCCGCTGCTGCCTAGATGGCGCTGTCTTGCGGAATGCACCTTGCAGTCCACTGTGTATATGTATAGGGTCTCTGCACAGTCAGGAATAAAAGCGCTTGTCGAGTCGTTGATGGTTAGCAGCATAGCACCCCATCTCGAAGAAGCATAGGTCGAACCTTGCCTTTCCACTTTTTATGATATTCATCGTGGACAACCGGGCGCATGTTTTTGCTGGTTGAATAGTCTCAAACCTCGTAATTAAAGTGTATCCCGCGGCATGTAGTTAGCGTGGTGGCTAACGTTACCGGCTTTGCGCCAGGAGTGAAGACCAATCAATCACCGGGTAGCTTCACCGCCAGTTTTTGTGTAACGGTACAGTGTGGTGCTGCTGAGGCAAGGGAAAAAACGCAGCGGTCACCGGTGACTGGATCTTGTGGCGTGAGCACTAATGCAGTCTAGAAAACACGGCGAATCCCAGTCACCGGTGTAAAACACGGTGTGTAAAATACATTTTGCAACCCTTGAACCAGATTATAATAATATATAGGTCGCTAGCTTAATAGCAGGACAAGTGCAACGCAAGGATGTTGCAAGTGTTGGCTTGCGGCGTCGTAGTTTTTCCCGGTCTCTTCTTCGTCTTTCGGAGAGTACTCCCGTCCATTTTCAAACAGTGGACCGATGCCGATGTTGTACTGGTCAGCGAGAGGTAATTCTTAATTTCCTTTCTTCATATGGTATACGTTTAACCCTGGTCAAGCAGTAGCTGGCCCTAAGGCTATGCTAGCTAGCTAGCTAGCTGGCTGGCTAGCACGGTCGTGCAAGCTGATAAAACAAATTGTCTTGAGTTTGGCAGCAGGGGCTTTAACCGAATTAGCCACGTTTGCTCTTTCAAACTGCGCTAAAATATATTATTAGATTAGAAATTATTTGTTTGTACATTTGATTTGTCATAATGGTCATTACATGTCGTTCCCGATAATCTTATTGTAGGCTGCGTTATCATAACGGTGGCTAGCCCAGTGAATTACAACATAATAACACCATGGGAATATTGCTCCATCTTGGTCAAAATGACACGCTCACATGCGTAAGGGTCAGTTCGATGCTCATTTGAACCCTGTCACTCCAGTTGATAATCCCCCTCCAACCTCGAGCGCTGTGGTGGCTACTGAGTTATGCAATGTAAAGTGCTGAACTATACTGAGCCGATCGCTTGGCCTTAACGCTCTTATTAATTCGCAGATAATGCTCATCTAACGGAAAAAAGCCTTTCTTGGACACGTGTTGATGCCTCAGGGGCTACATAGCTCAGTAGCCTGTAAACACAGCCTTGAATGCCTCTCCAGTTTGCAACAATGTCACATAGCCCGTGTGTTGTTGTTTTCTTTACGAATAAATATGACATTATCTGGCTGCAATAACGGCTATAGGATAGGTTACTGATAAGAATGCCCATCAGCAACATAATGAATAGTTCATTCATACGCTTGTTTTACGATCTATTGTCCTACTACTGTATGTGTTGTATTTATTTTACCTGCCTGTTAGAAGTACCAGTGGGTCAGTGAGCGTCTGAATAAGCTGCAGGATGTGATGCTTGAGTTTTTCTATCTCTGGCGGTATTTTAGGCAGTGACATGTTTTACAGGTTATATTACAAGATTAGACCCTTTCTGCCCCATAAATTCACTCTTAACATTGGAGAACGGTATTGACCTTGTAACGAGCGTTTAACGAATTTTTACTCTCATTGGCCTCAACTGTTGTGAACAGTAGTCGTTGGGTGTTTGTTTCGCGTGGGTAAAGTGGTACGTGTTATCTCCACTCTGCAGCTGCACCGTGCGCGTGGGGCTGTTGTGAAGGCCTCCTATTGGTGGGTTCAAGGCCCACCATCATGACAGAACATCAGATCATTCATTCCCATGTAGCCACACTGTTCGAAGCCATTCGTTATGTAATAATATAGGCCTGATATTAATTATAATATGCTAATTTTGTCAGCACGCTTATCCAATGAAACATACATTTAAAGATATACACTACCAGTCAAAAGTTTGGACACACCTACTCATCCAAGGGTTTTTATTTATTTTTGACTATTTTTTACATTGTAGAATAATAGTGAAGACATCAAAACTATGAAATAACACACATGGAATCATGTAGTAAACAAAAAAGTGTTAAACAAATCAAAATATATTTTATATTTGAAATTCTTCAAATAGCCACCCTTTGCCTTGATGACAGCTTTGCACACTCTTGGCATTCTCTCAACCAGCATCATGAGGTAGTCATGATTCTTGCCATTCTCCTTCATCAATTAGCTGTTTTTACCCACAGGATTGCCGCTGACTGGATGTTTTTTGTTTGTCGCACCATTCTCGGTAAACCTTAGACACTGTCATGCGTGAAAAGCTCAGGAGGGCGGCCGTTTCTGAGATACTGGATCTGGCGCACCTGGCACAGACGATCATATCATGCTCAAAGTCGCTTAGGTCACTAGTTTTTCCCATTCTAGCGTTCAATCGAACAGCAACTGAATGCCTCGATGCCTGTCTGCTTGCTTTATATAACACCTGCTCTTTCCATGACATAGACTGACCAGGTGAATCCAGGTGAAAGCTATGATCCCTTTTATGTCACTTGTTAAATCCACTTCAATCAGTGTAGATGAAGGGGAGGAGACATGTTAAAGAAAGATTTTTAAGCCTTGAGACATGGATTGTGTATGTGTGCCATTCAGAGCATGAATGGGCAAGACACAATATTTAAGTGCCTTGGAACGGGGAATGGTAGTAGGTGCCGGGCGCACCGGTTTGTGCCAAGAACTGCAACGCTGCTGGGTTTTCCACGCTCAACAGTTTCCCGTGTGTATCAAGAATGGTCCACCACCCAAAGGACATCCAGCCAACTTGACACAACTGTGGGAAACATTGGAGTCAACATGGCCAGCGTCTCTGTGGAATGCTTTCGACACCTTGTAGAGTCCATGTATGAAATTGTATGCACTCACTTACTGTAAGTCGCTCTGGAAAAGAGTGTCTGCTAAATGACAAAAAATGTAAATGTAAAAAAAAAAAAAGACCTGACAAATTTAGGCTGTTCTGAGGGCAAAAGGGGGTGCAACTCAATATTAGGAAGGTGTTCCTAATGTTTTGTACACTCAGTGTCTATATCCTACTGTAGTCATTGTATGTGGCTATTGGCCAATACAGGAATAATATAGGCCTAATAATATGGTCATTTTGTCAACAGGCAAATCCAATGAAACATACCGTTAGGAAATGTATTCATTAGGTTATATATGGCTAATACAATACCTAAATCAAACCCACAGCTCAGCTATTTCGATGCCCATGCTCCTCGAACCAACAGAAAATGACGCTCTATGGGGCCATTTACACATTTGATTATATTTTTTGGCACAATGACGCAACAGCACCAGGGTACCTATATTCAAGGCATGACCTTGCCCCAGTTTAAAAAGCACTGAGTTTATCGGGATTGGGGAATAGTTTCCTACACAGTGACAGAGAGAGCCATGGTCACAGCGTTGCACCAGAAGGTCCAGCTGCACCATTTCTGCTATTATGTGAATGGCAGTTTTCAATGTGTGGCTGCATCCCAAATTCTCCTGAAGTGTGCACTTGACTTGTGTACTCCCCTTACAATTAAAGCATGATTCTATGCTAGAGGGAGTTTCCACCATATTTTTATTGTACCAGTCATTTCCATGGAGGGAAGTGAGCAAGTGCACACTTGGGACAGAAGGCTAGAGAATTGGGATGCATGACAGCTCTATATTAAGCAGCATGCATAGCCACCGACTTCAGACAGACGCTCTTATCCAGAGAGCGACTTACAGTAGTGAGTGCACACATTTTCATACTGGTCCCACATGGGAATTGAACCCACAACCCTGGCATTGCAAGCGCCATGCTCTACCAACTGAGCCACACAGGACCCAGCCACATGGGAAACAGATAGGTATTAAGGCCCAGTGCAGCCAAATATGTGATTTTTCTGTGTTTTATATATATTTCCACACTGAGGTTGGAATAATATTGTGAAAATGATGATAATTCCCTTTTTAGTGTAAGAGCTGTTTGAAAAGACGGCCTGAAATTTCAGCCTGTTTTGATGGGATGGAGTTTTGGCCTGCCTGGTGACATCAGCATGCGGTAAATTGGTTAATAGACCAATAAGAAAGAGAGTTCCAAACCCCTCTACCAATAACAACTAGTTTTCAGTTTTCCCCTCCCCACTCAGACCACTCCCAGACAGTCCCAGTAAAATTCTTGCTTGAGAAATTGCTCTTTGTTAAGAAGCTATTTTTGTGTCTTTTTTGACCATTTTAACTGAAAACAATTACAGTAAGGTACTTAATTTTTACCCAGAAATGATTTGATATTGCGATAAAAACGACTGCATTGGACCTTTAAAAAATGTGACCTCTAATATACTGGATCTTTTAAACATCCCCAAAAACCACCAAGAACGCATTCGCACGCCTTTTCCCGATTCCAACTGTCATTAAAGTGCTGAACAGTGCTGTATAGGTGATACCCAAACCTCTTGATGCTGTGCAAACGTGGCTTTCCTGCACCCAGTGGCCCTCCCAGGGAAATATCAGCTGGAGCCATCCACTTGTTTTTATTTTGAATTTAATGTATTATCTTATGTTTTTGTCTAACTGTTCTGTACTTTCATGTATTTGTCCGTTTTATGTGGACCCCAGGAAGAGTAGCTGGTGCATGTGGGGATCCTAATAAACTAAAGCTGTGTGTCTACAGAGAGAACTGTTCCAATATGCTACTTCTCCTCTAATCCTGATGCAGAATAGATGGATGGGTAGATATGTACACTTTACTGTCCTTAGGGATGAAAATATGATTCTTGATAGATGGATAGATACTAGATGGATAGATGCTAGATATATCACGTGTCAAACTCATTCCATGGAGGGCTGAGTATCTGCAGGTTTTCGCTTCACCCTTATACTTGATTGATGAATTAAGGTCACTACTTAGGAAGGAACTCCCCTCACCTGGTTGTCTAGGTCTTAATTAAAAGGAAAAAACAAAAACCTGCAGACACTCGACCCTCCGTGGAATGAGTTTGACACCCCTGAGATATTTAGACACTAGATAGAAACTAGATGGATAGATACTATTCGGGCCCCTTGACTTTCTCCACATTTTGTTACATTACAGCCTTATTCTAAAATTGATTAAATATTTTTTTCCCCCTCATCAATCTACACACACTACCCCATAATGACAATGCAAAAACAGTTTTTTTTATTGAAATGTTAGCAAATATATAGAAGAAAAAAAATGAAATTTTGCATAAGTATTCAGACCCTTTACTCAATACTTTGTTGAAGCACCTTTGGCAGCAATTACAGCCTTGAGTCTTCTTGGCTATGACGCTACAAGCTTGACACACCTTTATTTGGGGAGTTTCTCCCATTCTTCTCTGCAGATCCACTCAAGCTCTGTCAGGTTGGATGGGGAGCGTCGCTGCACAACTATTTTCAGGTCTGTCCAGAGATGTTCGATCGGGTTCAAGTCCGGGCTCTGGCTGGGCCACTCAAGGACATTCAGAGACATGTCCCGAAGCCACTCCTGCGTTGTCTTGGCTGTGTGCTTAGGGTTGTTGTCCTGTTGGAAGGTGAACCTTCGCCCCAGTCTGAGGTCCTGAGCGCTCTGGAGCAGGTTTTCATCAAGGATCTCTCTGTACATCTTTCCCTCGATCCTGACTAGTCTTCCTGTCCCTGCCGCTGAAAAACATCCCCACAGCATGATGCTGCCACCACCATGCTTCACCGTAGGGATGGTGCCAGGTTTCCTCCAGATGTGATGCTTGGCATTCAGGCCAAAGAGTTCAATCTTGGTTTCGTCAGACCAGAGAATCTTGTTTCTCATGGTCAGAGTCCTTTAGGTGCCTTTTGGCAAACTCCAAGCGTGCTGTCATGTGCCTTTTTACTGAGGAGTGGCTTCCATCTGGCCACTCTACCATAAAGGCCTGATTGGTGGAGTGCTGCAGAGAAGGTTGTCCTTCAGGAAGGTTCTCCCATCTCCACAGAGAAACTCTGTAGCTCTGTCAGAGTGACCATCAGGTTCTTGGTCACCTCCCTGATCAAGGCCCTTCTCCCCCGATTGCTCAGTTTGGCTGGGCGGCCAGCTCTAGGAAAAGTCTTGGTGGTTCCAAACTTCTTCCATTTAAGAATGATGGAAGCCCCTGTGTTCTTGGGGACCTTCAATGCTGCAGATCTGTGCCTCGACACAATCCTGTCTCGGAGCTCTACGGACAATTCCTTCAACCTCATTGCTTGGTTTTTGCTCTGATATGCACTGTCAACTGATAGACAGGTGTGTGCCTTTCCAAATCATGTCCAATCAATTGAATTTACCACAGGTGGACTACAATCAAGTTGTAGAAACATCTCAAGGATGATCAATGGAAACAGGATGCACCGGAGCTCAATTCTGAGTCTCATAGCAAAGCGTCTGTATACTTATGTAAATAAGGTATTTCAGTTTTTAATTGTTAATAAATGTGCAAAAATGTCTAAACCTGTTTTGGCTTTGTCATTGTGTGTGGAGTGATGAGGGAAAAAATTGTTTTCATCCATTTTAGAATAAGGCTGTAACGTAACAAAATGTGGGGAAAAATCAAGGGGTTTGAATACTTTCCGAATGCACTGTAGATAGATACTAGATGGATAGATACTAGATGGCCTAGATCAGGGCTCTCCAACCCTGTTCCTGGAGAGCTACCATCCTATAGGTTTTCGCTCCAACCCTAATCTAGCACATCTGACAAATAATTAGCTGCTTGAGAAGATGAATCAGGTTAGTTACAACTGGGGTTGGAGCAAAAACCTACAGAAGGGTAGCTCTCCAGGAACAGGGTTGGAGAGCCCTGGCCTAGATACTAGATGGATAGATTGATAGACACTAGATACTAGATAGGCTACTAGATACTGTAGATGTATAGATAGATATTAGAGACTTTTTTGTCCTTAGGGAAGATATTATAGGCCTATTAATTTCAAAGGCTATTCATTGTTAACAAAAAAGTGGTGGATAGACTATAGAGTACAATATAATGAACCAAAGCACCACTGCATGAATCATTGTTCATCAGGGCAGTGTTCATCAGGGCAGTGTTCATTAGGGCAGTGTTCATTAGGGCATTGCAACGGAAAACAAAAGTGAGTCCTTCCCGGTTTCAGTCCGTGTTCTTTTGTTTGGTGCCTACATGAACATGACCCAATACTGAGTAACCATGTGGATTAGTCTACATCACTCCATCGCTTCAGAACAGGCATCAGGGTCTTCTCATCTTACTAAAGCCAGGAAACAGCTAGTTGTGATGATTTTGGTTGTGTTGGGAGAGGCAAACCAGTAGACTCATTTTTTTTTTGTCAAAACCGTCCAACCAGTTATTGCAGTGTCCAGTTTAGGGGATGAACGAATTGAGCACTACAGGCTTCATCTGTGTATGAGGGATTGAGAGAGAAAGGGGGAGGGACAGAAAGAGAGCAGGGCTGCTGGACTCTACTGTCTGTGGCTTTAATGAGTGTTGCGCGATTTGCTCTTTTCCTCTCACTCTGCACTCTTTCCCCGACCGGGCACCAGTGCACTGTGCTGCTCTAAATTACACACCCCATTAACCGTAGGAGAAAGAAAAAAAAACACACACACAGAGAGAGATCTTCAAAACGTGGCCCTGCCACACACAGTAGCCATAAAGAAGGAAGACCGACTCTGTTCTGGGAAAAGGAAACCAAGGTTATCCTCTCTGCTACGACACAGGGAACAAAGGGAAACATGACAAAACATGGCAACCCACCTCTCTTCCTCCCTCAAGTCCTTTAAAGGGGGGACACAATGAGTGGATTGTGAAAATCTAGGTCTCGTGACCGAGTGTGTGGCCCGAGGAGGCAGTGAGGCGTGGAGGTAAAAACGAGGGGGGGTGGTGAAAGGGAGGTGGGTAGGTTGGTAGTCTTATCCAGCTCAGGCTACGGTGCTGGCAGGGTCACATGACCACTGTTGCCATGCCGAGTCATGGCGTCATCACGACGGCCTGCGTTCCCGGGGAGAAGGGTGGCGGGCCTCCGGAGGAAACGGCTCTGTGTGTGTGCCTTCTCTCTCTGTCCCTCTGACCTAGCCTGGAGTGAGAGACTATTGTACTGCTAAATAGAATCACCCCTTTAATCATTTGGAAATCGTGCGATGCATAAAAGGCGTAAATAGTGAGTGGCTGTGGTAAGGGCGAATGAATTAGATTTCCGTAATATTTCAGAGCTGCTTATTGCCAGAGTTGCCAAGATCTGTCAAACTAAGCCGGGAGGTGGAAGTGCCTGGTTGAACAAGCCCTTCGTCCACATTTTAAAGGGGAACTCCATTGCTGTGTCTGAAATGGCATGCTATTCTCTATAGTGTACTACTTTTGACCAGGGCCACTAGTTGTGCCACTTTGGACGCAGCCCATGTGAAATACAATTATTAGGTGTTTTGGTCCCTGAACGACGACCCATATCAAGTGGACAAGACACTGCAGTGCCTGTCAATCACACGTCTGTTATGTCCCCATGTGACTTAGCCTGGAGTCCAAACTGAATGTCACTCTGTTTTACTAGCTTATTATTTCCTTCACTTCAAGAATTCAGTCTAGAGCTGATCCAATAGAGGGGCTCTGGTCAGTCTAGAACAGGGGTTCTGAAAAATGTTGGGTCTGGGGAGCCTTTTTTTTGCAGTTCCACACATTTGGTCATGGGGCAGAGATATTTTTTGTTGTTGCAGCTTTAAAGCTAATATCCTGTAATTCTACACATTTTGCCATGAGGCAGGGTGTAAACTTTGCAGTTTTAAAGCTTAAATTACTTTTATTTTTTTTAACTATATTTTGGGGGAAATACAAGGAGTATTGAGTAGATACCAATATCCCTGTGAGCCTCCCAGGCCCATGTTACCCAAGGTTAGGACATCAATTGTAGATGAATAATATTCCATTGTATTGTATTAGCTTACACCCTCTAAACTTATTCCACGGATCGCTTTGCCAAAATGTCTTTCATATTTTGTTGCTAGTAATATTCCTTAAAAAAAATAAAAAAAAACTCATCCCAAACCATCTCAATTGGGTTGAGGTCAGGGGATTGTGGAGCCCATGTCATCTGATGCAGCACTCCATCACTCTTCTTCTTGGTAAAATAGCACTTACACAGCCTGGAGGTGTTGGGTCATTGTCCTGTTGAAAAACAAATGATAGTCCCACTAAGCCCAAACCAGATGGGATGGCGTATCGCTGCAGAATGCTGTGGTAGCCATGCTGGTTAAGTATGCCTTGAATTCTAAATAAATCACAGACAGTGTCACCAGCAAAGCACCCCCACACCATAACACCTCCTACTCCATGCTTTACGGTGGAAAATACACAGAAGGAGATCATCTGTACACCCACACCGCGTCTCACAAAGACACAGCGGTTGGAACCAAAAATCTCCAATTTGGACTCCAGACCAAAGGACACATTTCCACCTGTCTAATGTCCATTGCTTGTGTTTCTTGGCCCAAGCAGGTCTCTTCTTATTATTGGTGTCCTTTAGTAGTGCTTTCTTTGCAGCAATTCGACCATGAAGGCCTGATTCACACAGTCTCCTCTGAACAGTTGATGTTGAGATGTGTCTGTTACTTGAACTCTGTGAAGAATTTATTTGGGCTGCAATTTCTGAGGCTGGTAACTCTAATGAACTTATCCTCTGCAGCAGAGGTAACTCTGGGTCTTCCATTCCTGTGGTGGTCCTCATGAGAGCCAGTTTCATCATAGCGCTTAATGGTTTTTGCGACTGCACTTGAAGAAACTTTCAAAGTTCTTGACATTTTCCGTATTGACTGATCTTCATGTCTTAAAGTAATGATGGACTGTCATTTCTCTTTGTTTATTTGAGCTGTGCTTGCCATAATATGGACTTGGTCTTTTACCAAATAGGGCTGTCTTCTGTATACCCCCCTACCTTGTCACAACGCAACTGATTGGCTCAAACACATTTAAGAAGGAAAGAAATTCCACAAATTAACTTTTAAGAAGGCACAACTGTTAATTGAAATGCATTCCAGGTGACTACCTCATGAAGCTGGTTGAGAGAATGACGAGTGTACAAAGCTGTCATCAAGGCAAAGGGTGGCTATTTGAAGAATCTCAAATATAAAATATATTTGGATTTGTTTAACACTTTTTTGGTTATTACCAAATTCCATATGTGTTATTTCATAGTTTTGATGTCTTCACTATTATTCTACAATGTAGAAAATAGTAAAAATAAAGAAAAACCCTGGAATGAGTAGGTGTCCAAACTTTTGACTTGTACTGTATACAGTGCATTCGGAAAGTATTCAGACCCCTTCCCTTTTCCCACATCTTGTTATGTTACAGCCTTATTCTAAAATTGATTAAATAAAAAAAATTCCTCATCAATCTAGACACAATACCCCATAATGACAAAGTGAAAACAGGTTTTTATGTTTGCAAATGAAAAAAACAACTGAAAAGAAACTGAAATACCTTATTTACATAAGTATTCAGACCCTTTGCTATGAGACTCAAAATTGAGCTCTGGTGCATCCTGTTTCCATTGATCATCCTTGAGATGTTTCTACAACTTGATTGTAGTCCACCTGTGGTAAATTCAATTGATTGGACATGATTTGGAAAGGCACACACCTGTCTATCAGTTGACAGTGCATATCAGAGCAAAAACCAAGCAATGAGGTCGAAGGAATTGTCCGTAGAGCTCCGAGACAGGATTGTGTCGAGGCACAGATCTGCAGCATTGAAGGTCCCCAAGAACACAGGGGCTTCCATCATTCTTAAATGGAAGAAGTTTGGAACCACCAAGACTTTTCCTAGAGCTGGCCGCCCAGCCAAACTGAGCAATCGGGGGAGAACAGCCTTGGTCAGGGAGGTGACCAAGAACCCGATGGTCACTCTGATAGAACTCCAGAGTTCCTCTGTGGAGATGGGAGAACCTTCCAGAAGGACAACCATCTCTGCAGGACTCCACCAATCAGGCCTTTATGGTAGAGTGGCCAGACGGAAGCCACTCCTCAGTAAAAGGTACATGACAACCCGCTTGGAGTTTGCCAAAAGGCACCTAAAGGACTCTCAGACCATGAGAAACCAAGATTGAACTCTTTGACCTGAATGCCAAGTGTCAAGTCTGGAGGAAACCTGGCACCATCCCTACGGTGAAGGATGGTTTTGGCAGCATCATGCTGTGGGGATGTTTTTCAGCAGCAGGGAGTCTAGTCAGGATAGAGGGAAAAATCAACGGAGCAAAGTACAGAGATCCTTAATGAAAACCTGCTCCAGAGCGCTCTGGACCTCTGGGGCAAGGTTCACCTTTCAACAGGACAACAACCCTAAGCACACAGCCAAGACAACGCAGGAGTGCCTTCGGGACAAGTCTCTGAATGTCCTTGAGTGGCCCAGCCAGAGCCCGGACTTGAACCCGATCTAACAGCTCTGTAGAGACCTGAAAATAGCTGTGCAGCGACGCTCCCCATCCAACCTGACAGCTTGAGAGGATCTGCAGTGAAGATTGGGATAAACTCCCCAAATACAGCTGTGCCAAGCTTGTAGCGTCATACCCAAGAAGACGCAAGGCTGTAATCTCTGCCAAAGGTGCTTCAACAAAGTACTGAGTAAAGGCTCTGAATACTTATGTAAATGTATTACAACATTTGCATAAAGATCTAAAAACCTGTTTTTGCTTTGTCATTATGGGGTATTGTGTGTAGATTGATGAGGAAAATAAACAATTTAATCAATTTTAGAACAAGGCTGCAACTTAACAAAAGGTGGAAAAAGTCAAGGGGTCTAAATACTTTCCGAATGTACTGATCTGGCCGCAGACCCCCTGCAGTACCTTTGCAGACCCCCAGGTATAGAAAGTAGCCGGTCCAATTGGTGTCTAAGAAATGATGGTCTAGTTTAGCTTTGGTCAAAAGATTGGGTCAAAAGATTTGCAAGGTTGGGGTCAATTCGAATTGAGGTCACCCAATTCAGGAAGTGATTTGAATGTATAATTCTAAAATTGAAAAACGTTTGAAATAAATAGCTTCTCCTTTGCAGTTTATTATTTTAAAAAATATATAGATATGGAGCGAACCGTGAGTGAAGCTGAGCAGAAAATACAATAATAATAATTTTTGATCTGCGTCTACAAAACGAGACATTTTTCTGCTTTCTTTTTTTTCTGTGTGAAAAGCGCAGAATTATGCATTATTGCAACCTCTGTGAATGTGATCCAATCGCTGACAATTTGCATGACATCCCACATTACAGACATGGGCTGCAAACTGTTTCAATGAAGGCAGGCCCAGAAGGAAAGGGAGAAGTGAAACTACAATGAAACAGAGTTTTCCATCATGCTACATGTGAATCGCATCCCAATCAATAATGTAGTTAATAAAAGTTTGCAGACCAAGACCAAATGGAACAGCAAACTGATGAAATGGGCTTTCTATTAGCCTGCCATAATAATTGCTTGTGAGACAGGATATGGACTAAGCTACCCTGGGTAAAATGCTTACATCCTTAATTTGCCTGAAGAAAAATGATACTCAGTCTATTTGCAACTTCCTTTAGAAAACGGAGAGTATGATGATGCTGTCTAGTTCTGCTCTCCCTATGATTTGCTTGTCTCTTCTCTGCTTATTGACATTCTGGTAACTGGTATTATTAATGCAACAAGCTGGTAATTATAGTACTGAACCGACGGTTTCCCCTGAAACTTCACATTTCTAGTTGTCTTTAATTGCGTGTTTGAAACATTTCTCTCCTTCTCTTTCTCAGGCTGGTGTCCTCCATCCACGCCATCATGGCCACCACGGCGGGAGTCATCGTTGTGTCGGCGTGCAGCGGTAACGTCATGACTGACAGGTAGGACAGCCACTCACAGACAAGGGGACAAGCGCCTTAACCCGGGTAGCCCAATCAGTGCAGCCGAAGAACTGTTTTCTTTCTGTTGGCATAGTATTTTTAACGATACACGGCAATGCTTCATGCAAGCCGTTTTAGGACCACAAAAGCAGTGGTCCCTCCCTGTTAGTCTGTTGTCTTCCGTTTTGATGCCTAATGAACACAACCCTGACCTCCCTCGCTTGTCACCCGGCCACTTCCTCTTACCTAATGACACGGTCTGAACCAATCACCTCGGTTTCCCAAAGAGAGTAAAGTGGGCTTAATTGCCGCA
This sequence comes from Coregonus lavaretus, assembly GCF_964263955.1. Lineage (NCBI taxonomy): Eukaryota > Metazoa > Chordata > Actinopteri > Salmoniformes > Salmonidae > Coregonus > Coregonus lavaretus. Next base: position 12,916,700 of record NC_140002.1, read on the forward strand.
ACCTATCAGCTGCTGAGTGAACACACACAGTCTCTACCTTGACTTGAGGCAAACCCACTGCCACCTGCCCAAAGATCCATACCAACCCGGTTAGTGAGGGAAAGTACAGGGCACACCTGTCTGTCTAGCTAGCTGGACTGTGATAGTATCCAGTGTCCAGATACAGGCTAGTGGCTAGCATCCCATTCCCATGCCACAGCTGTTGACCCTGGGTCCTGTTCTTTAAGGACAGCCAGCTTACCCGTCGGTCTGTCAGCTCTAGCCCCAGTTGGACAGCTCTTCTGGGTCCCGTCCCAGACCCACGTCCCATCCTTATCCCCAGTCACCATGGCCACCTGCTCAGTCAGTCCGGTACCAGGCCGCTGTGTGGTGTTAGCCTAGCACAGCTTAGCATCCTTATCACTTTGCTAGTAATATCCCTTTCCCTGTCCTCAGGCCAGTGCTGCTTGGCTAATGCTAATAGCATCCCCTCCAGGGCATAAAATTAACAACCGCCACCCACCAAATGCGGGTAGATTTAGGTATTGGCGGGTAAGAATGTCTATTTCACCAGCCACGTTGGCAGGTGGTCAATTTGCAGGGCTCTACAGTGAGAGCATTACGTTTGCGAATAAAAATAGTCAAAAGTCAAGTATGAGCACATTAGTATTTCTGCTGTTTTGTTTTATAGCTGCTAATTGCACAAATAAACATAAATCCTATATCCCACCTCGGGCAGAAACATTGCCTGGCAGGGGAGCTGTGCGCAATGAGTGAAGTGCTGATAGATTCATTTTTGGAGGCGCTGCGCACAGGCATAAAAGTTAGTCTAATTTACTCAAAGTCTACAAAGTGAGACTGTCCTCATGTTTCTTGGCCATTTACATAGTTTTTTTCACAAGCTTGGATGTTTTTCAGCATTAGTTTGAGTCTGCTGCTTCAACTGATAGCGAAGAGACGCCCTAGTCAGATCCCAAATCTCACACACACAGACACGCATGAGTGGTACCGTTACCATGGTAACATCCCGCCCTTAAAGGGGCAGCTTAAAAATAAATATTTGATATTTTCATTAAAATTCTCAGGTCACAGAAAAAGTATGGAAATTGAGCAATATACCACATCACTTCTTACTAATACATTTCTTGTTTTAGAAACATTACGAAGCATGGTCATCTGTTTGTGTTTTTGATGTTATTATGGCGCAAAAATACTTTGGCTGGTAAAACATCTCAGTGGCTTGTAGATTTTTACCTGCCACAGTGGCTGGTTGACCAAAAAGTTAATTTAGGCCCTGATCCCCTCTATCCCCAGTCAGATGGCCACCTGCTCAGTCAGCCAGTAGGAGTCTTCTGTGTGGTTAACAGCATAGCTTTAGCTTAGCATCCCTATCCTTGTCCTGGCCAGTGCTACCTGGCTGATGCTAATGCTAATACTGTAAATCTGTCAGATGGCCATATGCTCAGTCTGCCAGTAGCAGGCTGCTGTGTGGGTTAGCCTAGCGTAACTTAGCCTAGTATAACCTAGCGTAGCTTAGGATCCTTATCTCTATCCCTGTATCTCTATCTTGTCTTGGCCAGTGCTGCTTGACTAATACTAACGCTACTGCTAATGCTAATAGTCAGTGTAATCCAGCCAGTCAGTTGCCAGGCCCGGGACGCCTCTGACCCTGGCCCAGCCTCAGTCAGTGCAATGCCCTGGCTACCTTCTGACCTAACCCAGCATCAGTGCTCTGCTAATCCCCCCCAGGGCTTAATACCCCCACAGCACAGTGCAGAGCAGGAGCGCACGAGTCACCACTCGCCAGCCTGTAACATTGCAACACACACACACACACAGGCATGTAGGTTATATACACAGCCACAGGGCAAGGAGGATAAACTGTTTGTGTTATCCTTGTCATTTAGCTTAGGCAGACACACTCTTCTTCAACTGAGTGTACAGTAACTGACTGTAAGGTCAGGTGTAACCAATAGACTCACTGCCGTCATGGGCAGGACCAGCAGGGGGTTAGTGACAACAACTAATGTGCTCTAATCAACTGAGCTAATTGGTCTAGGTGGGTGTGAGTGTGGGTGTGTGTGGGTGTGTGTGGGTGTGTGTGGGTGTGTGTGGGTGTGTGTGGGTGTGTGTGTGTGCCGGTGCGTGTCGTGTTTCAGCCGATACATTTCTACATTCCCACATTTAGCTAGAGTTAATGTTATAAAATAATTTTTGCCACAAACACTACACAGACACTTTTATCCAAAGAAACTTACAGTACAGTGAATGCACTGTATAAATATGTTGTATATGTATGTGATCCCTGTGGGAATTGAACCCACAACCTGTTTGCCCACTTGGCTACTCACTTCTCTTACCAACTGAACCACACAGGGACCAAGAGAGAAACTCACTAGCTTTACTACCCAAAAAAGCTGACACCGACAGCTTGCCCTAAGCACTTCCTGGTCTGTTGAGCCATCATGGCTGTCTGGTGACCTTGTAATACAGGGTGAAGGTTGAATCTATTGAGGGGGTCAGAGGTCACCAGCGCTGTTCTGGCTGCTCATGATAATGAACCAGTAGCAATCTGCTTTTATTAGGGGCAGTCTGCTCCTGTGCTGCTCACTCCCAAGCTCTTCATTTCTTTATTACAGTTGCACCATAAGCTTAGCTGCCTGTAAAGCCCTGTTTCTGTGTACGTGATCACGCCTGTCTGAGAGCGCATGCTCGCTCATGAGTTTCACCGAAAAATCTGTAATGCTGTATCAACTCAACCACAGGATGAAACTTCGTCCAGACTTCTCACTCCCCATACACACGGAAAGAACTTGGGAAATGGAAAGGCGATACCTAGTCAGTTGCACAACTGAATGCATTCAACCGAAATGTGTCTTCCGCATTTAACCCAACCCCTCTGAATCGGAGAGGTGCGGGGGGCTGCCTTAATCGACGTCCACATCATCGGCACCCGGGGAGCAGTTGTTGTTGGGGGTTAACTGTAAGCTTGGGCGTTATCCAGATTTTCATATCGTCATACCGTCCTTCTCTCATCCCGGAATTTACGGTAATACTGGCATAGCACACAAGGGGGCGCTAAAAAAGCAAATTTATCCCATTGGGCCTCTATTACCAGAATGCTGAAGAAAATTGCACAAACTAGTAGCGAAATCACATAGACGTTGTTAGCTAAATGCTAACAAGCGAAAACAAACAAACTAATTGCAAAGACAGGCAAATCCAGCTCATTAAGTTATACAAGCGTAGCTACGAATGTCATTTTCGGTGAGTGTGGGCATTTACAAGCTAAAGTAAATGAGAAGTTGTGCTAATGAATAAAGTTGTGATTGATGCTTTTCTGAAGGAAGAGCAGCATGTGTACATGGAGCAGAGGGGAGAAGAATGTAGGAGAAAACCCCCCCTGCTAGTACTAAGCACAGGAAAAAAATGGCAACTGTACAGAACTCATCCAGAGCTCTTTGACTTCTGGCAGGAAGCCGTTATTAGATATCTAATGGCAAACATTTAGTAGTGAATTGCATACAAGTGTAACTTCATCACCTTATGTGTGCAGCAGAATAGAGATCGCCGGTAGATATAGAACGCTATGGATTTACCAGCTCCCACTTTCTCCTGTTGTGCTATTTACAAACAAATACGTGACTGGCTCAACTGTTCTGGGGAACTACGGTAAGCTTCATAATGTAAAATAAACAGGTGAAATTAAGAACGCAATCTGCTTTATCTCCTAACATATAGCACAAGTTGACTGCAGGTATTAACTTAAAAAGTAGTTACAAATATTCTAATCCTTCAAATACATAGTTTTGACAGTATTGAAAAACCATCCCATGGCTTTTTCCAAATACCCCTTTATACGGTTTACCGCCCAAGCCTAGTTAACGAACTGCCTTGCTCAAGGGCAGAACTTTCCACCTTCCGGCTCGGGAATCAAACCAGCGACCTTTCGGTCACTGGCCCAACACTCTTAACCGCTAGGCTACCTGGGGCCTGTTTTGGAGGATACAACGTTACAGAACATTCAGATAGAAATGTATTGTGTTATTATTAATATTGTATGCCAGATCAGCGCTATTCCTTCTATTCTATCCATTTTACAAAACTCTGAACTTTTCACCTCACTGAACACACCCACACTAGGTCATAATCACTAGGAATGTACGGAAGAAAACGGGCCATAATGTGGAGGGACAATCTGAAGTCACTAATGAACATGACCTTGGGGTGTATTCACTAGGAACCAAACACAAGCAAACAGCCAAAATGGGGAGGGACTAACCTGAACTTGTCCAATAAGAAACGTTTGTTTCCCTCCCTCTCGCTCAGGTACTGGCTGGCCACCTACTTTGTCATCTGGTACGGCGTGCCCTACATGACATACGATATCTATGCCATGTACCTAAGCCACTACTACCGCTTCCGGGTCAAGGGCCACGAGGAGTACAAGGAGCACTCGCTGACCACGATCAACTCGTTTGTCCGCCGCGAGTTCCTACTGGTGCTCCACCACATCGCCCTGCTCACCATCTTGCTGCCCGTCACCCTGGTCAGTAACACACACACACACACACACACACACACACACACACACACACACACACACACACACACACACACACACACAGACACACAGACAGACAGACAGAGACTCTCTCTGGCCTCAGTCTCATGCCTCTCTTGTCCCTGTCTCTGCCCATCACCCTGGTCAGTAGCAACACACACACACAACCTTGGCCTGCGCCCAAAATGGCAACACTACTTTTGACCAGGAAAATGGGGAGGTTTTGAATGCCCTGCTGAACATTCTGCTGCCTGCCACTGATGAGAGAGGAGGAGGAGGAGGAGGAGGAGGAGGAGGAGGAGGAGGGGGAGGGGAGGGGAGGGGAGGTGAGGTGATAAAGTGACATGGGCCTTCTGACCATTGTGCTGCTCATCACTCTGGTGAGAGAGAACAGAGAGGGAGGGAGAGAGAGAGAGAGAGGGAGGGGGGGGGGGGGGGAGAGAGAGAGAGAGGGAGGGGGAGGAGAGAGGGAGGGGGGGGGGAGAGAGGGAGGGGGGGAGAGAGAGGGAGGGGGGGGGGGGGGGAGAGAGAGAGGGAGGGGGAGGGGGGTTGATAGAGATGCCATTCTGCTTCCTGACATTGATGAGAGGGAGGGATGGAGGAAGGGGAAAAAGAGGGGAAAGAAAAAGGATGAGTGGGGAGTGAATGATAAAGAGGGAGGGAGAGGCTAAGAGGGAAAGAGAGAGATGACACTAACCCTATTTGACAAGTGCTTTGACAATGATACAAGAGGTAGATACTAGCTGATATTTTCCTCCTATTAGTTTTCGGTCTTCGGTCTTCCCCTCGACTGCATTTTCAGTCAAGAATGCTAGCTAATAGCAGCATAACGACAAATGAGTGTATAATACAGTAATCGACAGCGAACCCACCTACACACACACACCACACACACACACACACACACACACACACACACAGGTCGTGTTAGCATCTATTTCTTGTAGCGAGGAGGCCAGGTGCATTGGAAACCTGGCCCATGTGTTTGCAGTGGCTGTCAATGGTGATATGAGATCACCTTACCCCACCCCTCCATTATTCAGGCTCCAGCTGCTGTAATCCTCCCCTTCTCCTCCTCCTCCTCTTCCCTCGCTCCCTGATTTGTTCCCCTCCCACACACTGACACATATTACACACACACACAGAGGCCTGGTCCAGCAGGAAGGTGCAGTGGGTAGGTAGGTGTAGTGTTACATAGCAGCAGTGTGTGCTGCAGGTCATTCTTCCATTGGGCAGATGGCAGAACTTGTGTCTGGCCCTCACACTCGCACGCTACTGGTTTATTCATCATCACATCACACGCACACACATGCATATCTAATACACACACACACACACACACAGAGAGCCCTCTCTGTTTGGCATCCCTGTCTGCAGCTTCCATCAATACTCCTTACATTTACTCATAGTAATCCATTCTCTTCACTTACTGACTGGGCTCATGGCACAAGTCTGGCTCGTATTCATTGATGCACTCAACAGAAACCTTTTGCAACGAAATACGAGTGTTTCTTATTGGACCGTCCAGGTAGTTCCTCACGTTTTTGGGCCTGGTTTCTCTTCTCTGTTGGCCAAGTTGGTGTTATTGAGCTGGGTCCTGACTCCTGTTTTTGTATGTGCAGCCGTAGGGACAATCCATTCTCCTACAAGGCCTTTCTGTTCTAAAGTACTGGGGGTGGTTTTGGGTGTGTGTGACTGTCTGTGTGTGTGTGTGTGTGGTCTTGTATCAGACTGTAGTAACTGTGTGTCATCTCCCTCCCTGTGCCTCTTCAGTTCTTCAGGAAGGACCAGGGCGACTACTTCATCGGCTGCCTGTTCCTCACAGAGCTCAGTACGCCCTTCGTCTCCTTAGGGAAGATCCTCATCCAGGTGACACACACACACACACCAATATCACCACCTAACAATGTGTATATATACACTATATAAACAAAAGTATGTGGACATAGAGAAACATTGGCAGTAGAATGACCTTACTGAAGAGCTCAGTGACTTTCAACGTGGCACCGTCATAGGATGCCACCTTTCCAACAAGTCAGTTTGTCAAATTTCTGCTTTGCTAGAGCTGCCCCGGTCAACTGTAAGTGCTGTTATTGTGAAGTGGAAATGTCTAGGAGCAACAACGGCTCAGCCGCAAAGTGGTAGGCCACACAAGCTCACAGAACAGGACCACCAAGTGTTGAAGCGCGTAGCGCGTAAAGATCGTCTGTCCTCGGTTGCAACACTCACTACCGACTTCCAAACTGCCTCTGGAAGCAACGTCAGCACAATAACTGTTGAAGGGAGCTTCATGAAATGGGTTTCCATAGCCGAGCAGCCGCACGCAAGCCTAAGATCCCCATGCGCAATGCCAAGCGTCGGCTGGAGTGGTGTAAAGCTCACCGCCATTGGACTCTGGAGCAGTGGAAACGTGTTTCCTGGAGTGAGGAATCACGCTTCACCATCTGGCAGTCCGATGGATGAATCTGGGTTTGGCGGATGCTAGGAGAAAACTACCTGCCCGAATGCATAGTGCCAACTGTGAAGTAAGCATTTCGCTACACCTGCAATAACATCTGCTAAACACGTGTATGTGACAAATACAATTTTATTTTATTTGAAGTTTGGTGGAGGAGGAATAATGTTCTGGGGCTGTTTTTCATGGTTGGGGCTAGGCCACTTAGTTCCAGTGAAAGGAAATCTTAACGCTAGAGCATACAATTACATTGGAGATGATTCTGTGCTTCCAACTTTGTGGCAACAGTTTGCAGAAGGCCCTTTCCTGTTTCAGCAGGACAATGCCACCATGCACAAAATGAGGCCCATACAGAAATGGTTTGTCGAGTTAGTTGTGGAAGAACTTGACTTGCCTGCACAGAGCCCTGACCTCAACCCCATCAAACATCTTTGGGATGAATTGGAACGCCGAATGCGAGCCAGGCCTAATCGCCCAACACCAGTGCCCGACCTCACTAATGCTCTTGTGGCTGAACGGAAGCAAGTCCCCGCAGCAATGTTCCAACATCTAGTGGAAAGCCTTCCCAAAAGAGTGGAGGCTGTTATAGCAGCAAAGGGGGGACCAACTCCTTATTAATGCCCATGATTTTGGAATGAGATGTTCGACAAGCAGGTGTCCATATACTTTTGGTTATGTCGTGTATGTACTTGTATTCATACAGCCACCTACTAAATGCACACTCCTGGTGTATGTGTGTATCACATAAAAGCAAAGAGCAGTGAGCAGGCAGCCCTCTTGGCCTCCAGCTCACTTTCTGCTGACATTTGGCTCTTCATTCAGGAGGGCCGCTCTCTGTCTTTACTCACAGCTCCCTCTGATGGACTGATTGGGTACTGCAGAGCCACTGTCACACCACACAACACCACATATGGACCCTGTTAGAATGCCTCCTTCCCTTCCTGTAATGGTGGATCAACTGATCTACCATTATGCTTGGGTACCACATCATATCTTTCACCAGTTCAGTCGCGTTAGATTAGTGATTTCATCATGGAAAGGAGGAAGGAAGGAAGAATGCATTTTCAAAGTATTTGAACAGGCCCAGGGATTCCAGCCCACTTTATGTTCTCCTCACTTAGAATTTCAAGACTGTTTGAACATATAATGACCTATTTTCTCTCTCTTTGTCTCTTTTGAATATTTTCCCAACACATCCCTCCCTCCCTTCTCTCCTCTTGTTTCTCACAGCTGGGTCTGCAGGACTGCTGGGTCCACAAGGCCAACGGGGGCATGGTGCTGCTCAGCTTCTTCCTGTGTCGAATCGCCCTCTTTCCCTACATGTACTGGGTGTACGGCCGCCACTACGGTATCCCCGTCTACGGTGTGCCGTTCCACCTGACACTGTCGGTCAACCTGGGTAACCTATGCATCCTGGCGCCGCAGGTCTACTGGTTCGTGCTGCTTTGCCGCAAGGGCTGGCGGCTCTACCAGCGCCAGCGTCGCTCCACCGCTGCTACCGGCAGCCAGGACTCCTCCCCCCTGCCCCCACCTAGCCCCTCCTCCCTCACGGACAACCAACCCAAGGGAGACCATTAGAGCTGGAGAGCTCACTCCGTCACCATTGCGCTCTCTCTGATCTTTCTTGGTTCTCTCTACTCGAGTCACACAAAAACGAACCACCATCGACTACTATTTACTACTTACTACTACTACTACTGCAAAGGCACTACGGCTACTTACCACAGTCTCCCCAAAACAACTACTACTACTACTATTACTACTTCTATCGTTACTACTATGATTACACTAGTACTGCTCTTCCACCCCCATGCCCAGTCCAAGCGCTACTGATGATTATGATGATGATTTTTGACTTCCCTCCTTAGATCTTTTTTTGGGTTCCTACCCCCCACTCCCCCTCCTTGGATTATAGGGACTGGATAGGGGTCATATTTGGAGTGCTACAGTGGAGTTTCCCTAAGAGAATGGAACTCCTGTCTTTTTTCGTAGGGGGGGGGGGGTCATGCTTCTTCCCCCATATCACGTGACCTGTGCAGTGTTGAGACACTCCCCCGGCCTCGCCCCCTGCCCCTCTCTATTACTAGATCTGCTGATTGGAGGATATGTTACAGTGTAGATTAATGTTTCTGTAGAATTTGTTGATTTGTTCTGTTTGGTGTCAATGATTTTTAAGTGTGAAGTTTTGAAGATCCTCATTTTATGAAGTGTTTGTCCACCCATCCAGTCCTCATCTTTAAAAGACCGCTGGAGGGAGAGGAGGAGAGGAGGAGAAGGGGGCTAGGAGGAGAGGAGGAGAAGGGGGCTAGGAGGAGAGGAGGAGAAGGGGGCTAGGCTTGCAGATATAAATAATCACAAGGCTGGGTGGTGGGACAAGGCTGGGTGGTGGGACAAGGGGTGGGTTGGAGGGATGGGATGGGAGGGGTATTTACAAACTAAGCTAGGTACAGGTGTCACCTCATCCACATTTGAAGGAGACAATGAAGTAGAAATGTTTGCTCCAAGCTCTTTGCACCAGCATAGCTATACAAAAACCCATTTAATGTGATTGGATTGTGGAACTCCACTCTCCTTTATCTACTTCGGCACCTCCCATTGTCCTGTTTCCTCATTTGCCTGTCTCTATGGCCACTGCCGCTGGACAATCGGTGCGCCTGCAGCGCTCCCGTCTTCCTCCTTTATTGTTTACGGCCCAACAGAGTTCTGTGTCCTGCACTGCTGCACTGCTGCGTCTGTTTACGCTAAGTCTATAAGCCCCACCCCTCAGTGTCACACAGGGGGTGGGGCATCACAAGCTCCACCCCTCCCCAGAGAGAGGGAGGAGCCTTTATATTATGTGCTATGTCCTCAATGGAAGTCCATAAACTAGGTAGACCAGACCCAGCTGCTATTACATTGGTGTCTATGGGACAGCCACCCCCTTAAGTAGACCGGAACTGCATTTTAAAAAATATGTTAAACGGCCTGTGTGAACTATCTTCATTTATCCACCATCTACGGACTTCTCTGGGAGCGCTGCAGCGGCATTAGAAGGAATGGGGTAGGTCAGTTAGTCCTGGGTTCGGCTCGGTTGCCACAGCGACAGCAGAAGTTGCTTTTAATGGGTGGAGACACAAGACTTTACGGTCACTCGAGGTCAAGTTTGCCGGGTGGGGGTGATGGGGTGCTTCTGTTAGGTACATTTTGCCCTCCGGCAAAAGGTGTTGGGGGTGCTTCTGTTAGGTCAATGCTGCCCCCCAGCAAAGGGGTCTGGGGGCCACATGGGAGGCACTTGTATACCACTGGGCGTCCCTTTAAAGTGGAACTGACACCGTTTTAACTACTTTGCAGATATGAAACAGACAATCATAATATCAGTCCAAAATATCCAATTCACAGTTTATCCCTCAAAACCAACTTTATAAGAGGTTATATATATGTATGTATGTTAGATTTTACTCAAAATACCATGACATATAGTCTGGTATTGTTGGCAGAATAGATGGATGCAGTCAATGCATGATTAATATATTTCACCAATATGTTGCTTGGTAGTCTAAAAAATATTGCTATCAGGTTGTATGAGCTGTGATTTACATTGTTTGCTGCCTGCAGCCATTCGAGTGATGAACTGTTTAAGTTTCACTCGATCAATATTTTCAACAAAACTAGCAAGGGCAATGATCACAAGTCAATGTGGCTAATAGGCTATCTGATCTATTTATGTATTTTTTGGCAAGCTAAAAATACATTACCTTGTTGTAGCTAGCTAGCTGCTGGGAGGGTTTAATGTCATCGCTTAGATGAGTGAGTAAGTGACAGACTTTTTTACCCAAAAACGATTTTAGCTAAGTTGTTATTTGGTTCACTAGCTAACAAGAAATGACAGTTAGTATATCTCGTAGTTGTCAATCAAATGTATTTGGCATCGATCAAATGTGCAGGTAAGCAAGCTGGTAAATCCCATTCAGTTTTCAAAAACATGGGTTATGGGACAGACGGCAGGCTGCAGCAGGGCGAGCAAGCAGGCTATTCCCCATTGTATCAGTGCAACTACACGCTGAAAAAGTTTGACAGAGTTTATCCCTCGCTAGATTTAACTCCTCTGGTATTTACATATTTAAAGCCCCCATACAGTCTTTTTATTTTTTAATCATCGATGTATGTCTAATAAATCACTGTGTGTTTATTTCATGAAAATAACTTTTTTTTTATATCATTTATTTACCCAAGCCTTCTTTTGCCATTGAAATGCTCAGTCTGATTGTGTGGGTGTGTTGATACAAATGTAAATATATTTACATACACAGCCCTGATTGGTGGATAGGATCGTCTCGAGACTCTAGTTTAGAGCAAGGGTAGGCAAACTACGGCCCTCGGGCAAACCCATTGAATCTGGCCGGCGGGGATTATTATGGGTTAAAAAAACACTCCAGGCCACTCTTGAATGTCTAAAACTAGATAGAAGGTATGTAGAAATTATAATGGACCTATATATTTTCAAATAACTGCACTTTTTCTGGCCCGCAAATAGATTTTGACAAACAAAAATCTATGTTGAATTTCTAAATCCTGATGTGGGCCTCGAGCGAAATAGTTTGCCCACCCCTGGTCTAGAGCCTACCCCGCTTACCCCTTCAAAGTAGGAGGAAACATATGCAAATAAAAGATACATTGGTCAGAATAATCCGATCAGATTGTGATGTCATGCTGTGGGCCAAAAACTCCATCCCACCTGAACAGGCTGAAATTCCAAGTGTTTTTTTTTTTTCTTTTCTCAAAGCTCTTACTAAAAGGGCATTATCATAATTTTCAGAGTGTTATTTTGACCTTATAGTTTGGGAATATCTTTTTTTTTTTTTATATGGAAATCATGTTTTTGACTGCACTGCCCCTTTAAAGAAAACCATTCAGATGTGTTTTGCGAGTGCTTTCTATGACCTAATGTCATGCTGTTGTAGCTGCCTGTAAACACAGTTCAAAGTGAATGGGATTATCCCCATATGGCAATGGTTTATTTGCATATAGGCTGACTGTAGCTCTGATTAGGTAAGGCGTACCGGTCTGTGAAGATTCTGATCCGGGTCAATACTGACAAGTTTTTATTCGTTTTATTTAATGCCCAGACGCACAGCCGCTTTCCCACTCATATTACTATAGAATTTTCACAAATACCCGACTCGACGTCATTCCCAAACATTCTATGAATGTATGAAAATGTGAAATGACCATATCTATGTGCTCACTTGTAAAGAAATGCGGCATATTTTAATGAGATTTAATGGTGCTAAAACGCTGTCAGTTCCTCTTTAACATCACATGGTGCCCGCCAGGGACTGCCCACAAGGCCTCAGTTAGAGCAGTGGTTCCCAACTCAGGTTCTCGAGTACCCCCAACAGTACACATTTTTATTGTAGTCCCGGAGAAGCACACCTGATTCAACTTGTCAACTAATCATCAGGCCCTCAATGAGTTGATTAGATATGTTTGTCTGTGGCTACAACCAAAATGTGTGCTGGCGTGGACTGTCGAGGACGAGTTGGGAACCACTGAGTTAGAGCAATAAAACGGGCGAGGTTGAAAACGGCGAGGACAATGTAAAACCCCACGTAGGAGAGGTTAACCTGATGTTTAGATAAAGAAACAATGGGGAAAGTTCCTAGCATGATGCTGGAGCAGGATGACTACACAGCTGCATGCGGCCCTGCTCCAAAATTATTTATTTTCACTAAGATTGTCGAATAGAAGAAGGAGAAAGTCTTGGTGGTGGCAATACACTCATTTCATGTATTCTACTTTCTCTCATGATTGCCTGTTGTGGGGATGAATTTTGAGTTTTCCCTGACATGGTTGGCTCCTTAGGAAAGGTAAGCCAGGCGGGAAACGACCCCAGTCATACTTATACAACGCACAATTTTTAAATGTGATACACCTCATCATATTGGCCACAAAACCCATACGGCCTCGAGTTTTATGTTATTTTCTTAAAAATATTCCTCCTTAGCCTTCAAATCTGAAGGCAATAATTCGGTATAAATTAATTAAATAATGTTAACGTGTAGATAATTATTACAAATTTACAGCAAAATGTAAGTGCTGGTGATTTTAACCAGAGTGCCCATCCATGGCGTGTTTATTGTGGCAACGAAGAAATGACGCTTGTGTTGGCATCAGCGCTGCTAGCGTGGAGCACCAATCATAGGGCTGTAAATACAGGATAATAATAACTAAATATGTTTTTAGAGAAAACATTACCATATGAACGCTAGTTTTTTATGATGACAGCCTTGATGATTAGAAGCTTCTGTAGATTCTGTTGGCACTTTGAAAAGTCTGAAGCTATCAAACTGCACTTGAGAGGTACATTTATATCACGTACACACACACACACACTGTATTTCTGCTCAAACTCAACACATTATTCTAGTTTTAACGCTGACAGGACATAAAAGGCTGACCTAGGCATTTGGATACATTTGAAAATGGAGGGTGTGTGGGGACAAAAACAACAACTTTGCTTCAAACCTACATGCGTCGACTACATTTTAGCTTGAGTTAATCATAATGATTTTAATTAACATTATCAGGTCTTGGAGGCTATTAGTAGTGGTCCCTGGTCAGGATGCGTTATCTGTGGCACACCCAACAAAGGTGATCTATGCACAGACCCTCGTTCTTCACCTTTGCATCAGTTATGTCAACGTGGCCCTGTCCCCTGAAGTTCTGTCTGCAACTTTAAGCTTGCATTGTGGGGACTCTGCTCTCTGTAGGAGACTACTGCATTGTGGGGACTCTGCTCTCTGTAGGAGACTACTGCATTGTGGGGACTCTGCTCTTCTCTGTAGGACACTACTGCATTTTGGGGACTCTGCTCTCTGTAGGACACTACTGCATTGTGGGGACTGCTCTCCTGTGCGGACTACTTTCCTTTATAGGGGACAGTTGCATTGTGGGGACTGCTGTTCTCTAATGCATTTATAAACTACCCCATGTCTGGGCCAGTAGAAATTCTGTAAAAAAATAAGTTAATGTTGGACCCTGCTTCCGGGGGCGGTCCTGTGTGAAAGTGATGAGTGCGCTGCGGGCCGGCTGGCAGACAGTTAGCAGACGGCTTGTTCTGTAAGCGCTGGAGCGAGCGCAGGCAGTAGGCTGGGAAAGGAGGGGAGGGAAGCTGAATGCTGCTGCTAAATGATAGGCTTGTTTGTCTGGTTTGGCCCGGACCCAGAGGCAGAGAGTGGCGAGGTGGTGCAGCTCAGTCCAGCTCTATCAATGTGCCTCTACTCATGTCTTCTGTCTGTCTGTCTGAGGCGACCACGGCATTCCTTCTAGAAACATCCCAGGCCTTCTTATTGTGCGCTCTCTAGTCTCTCCACTCAGCAGCTCAGAGTCCAGGTAACACAGGGTTAATTGGGCTACGAGCCCTTTCTTAATGTGGCCAATCAGGCCTTCATGGCGTTACAAAGGCTCTCTGGATGTGCTGCTTACTGTAGTCTGCAGCTCTCCTGAGTTAGTCCACAGCCCACAGTGAGACGCCTGAAGGCCAGACTCACCATCTGTACACATGGGTTCCATCCCAACTGGCACCCTATTCCCTATATAGTGCACTACTTTCGGCCAGAGCCCTATGGGACCAGAGCAGAATCCGCGTGCCCTCACAAGTCGACGCCACTAATGTCCTCACAATGCAGCACAGCCACAACCAATGTCCTCACAATACAGGACAACCACTGTGGGGAACCTTCTATGGTTTAAATCGACATTTGCCCCCATCTTGAAGTGGTCAGTTGTTCTCCTGTGGGTTGCTATTGATTGATTTCATGTTTAAGCCCATGACATATGTGGTGTGGCCTGATATGGTGAGGGTGACATTGATAATGGCTTTAGGGATTTTTATGGTAAACGTTTTAAATATCCCTTTGTCTCTTGCTAGCTCAATGTCGTTGTTGTGAGGTTTGGGGTGGAGTATAGAGAGCCAGTAGTCTCGTACACTTTGAGACTTAGGGCACCTCAATGTGTCGCTAAAGTGAAATCCCCCACTCCCTACCCTGACATCCAATCCAGAGCCTTTGAATCCTGCGGTTCAAGGGTCAGCATTCAAAACACATATCCTGATAATTGTCTTTATTTTCATTCTCATTCCGGACAGATAGATTTTTCTTTTACAATAATATATGAAGTCTTATGTTCGGCCTCCTTGGAGGTTCCTCTCTTTGCTCAGGGTTTGATGAAGAAGATGTTAACATATATCTGTATAACTTAGATTTATTTTTAAAATGGTGAAACTGTGAGTGAAACAAGAGTTAAGATGAAAACGATGGATTCTGAAATATGAAAATACCTGGAATGGTGTGCTGTCTTATCCTGCTTGTTCTGTTGTTTTCTTCTTTGCTTTCTTCCAAATGCGTTCTGGCATGGCTTGCGGTATTGCAACCTGTAGGGTTGGTAGACCAAAGATTGTCAGGCACTTTAGTCAACCATGTTATCATAGAAACATGACGAGAAAAAATAACATTAATCTCCAAATCACTGTTGTAGCACAGATCTAGATCCCCCCTGCCACTCTCAGTATGTCATCTCATCTCACGCTCTCATCCTCCTCCTTCCTCCAGCCTGGTCCTCCAGGGGGGATTCTCCACTATTCAGGAGGGCTTACCCTCCTGGGCTTACTGTAGACTGAACCCCCCACCCGGCCAGGGAGGAACGAGGACTGGGAGTGCATGCCTTACCAACCAGACTGCATGGCAGTGTCTCCACTCCCCCACTAACACAACCTTTACCCCAGGTCACCATCCATCCACATCCAGTCTTTGTAGGAACATCGGCGGGGTGGACTGTGAGGTGTGCATGGCCAGTGTGATCAGGATTAATGGCTGTGTAGAGGTGGCAGGCTTACCTTTCCAGTATTTTTGCTGCTTTGATTTCACACATCCATACAGGGCCGGTCCCTCCTATCAAGAGACTCACGGGTCTGGAAGGTGTTGAGGGTATGGCCCACTGACTTGGCTGGCCAGTGGATTTAAGTTAAAGACTGAATCGGGTTGTAAAAAAACAAGAGGAAAGGGAGTTATATTTCTAGAACTGGGCTGATGAAATGCATATTTAAAAAATCAACAACAATCAAGAAAAAAACAAATTGGATTAGAACTTTTGGGCAAATGTGTGGTCCAGATTGATTTGGAACTCTGGATATAGTGTACCAAATTGGTATCCAGTGCCTTGTGAGAGATCTGTGATACCCACAAGCTCGGCGCGATAACCCAGAGTCGGCAGGCAGCATTTATAAGTTGTGGCTGTATTTCTTTCTGGGTCAACTCCAACTTTCGGGAAAAAAACGAAAATTAAAGCAAACCCTTTGGGCATTATCAAAAGAGGAGGCGCCAGTTTTAACAGTTGCATGCACTCCTCTTGTCCTCTTAGTACAATAATACTGTACACGTCTCCTGTTCAAAAAGCCTCCATACTTTTATATTAATTTTCTTAAGACAAAGGTGTTTGTCGACTCCTCCGGGAGTCTTCCGATGTGTGTTTCTCTCTTCCATCGTCACGATTTTGTTTAAAAAAATTATATACTCCAGTTCAGAATTAGTTTGTTGTGCTTCGTTGTTTTTGGAGTCAGATTTCTATCTATCTATCTTTCGCTCTATCGCTCTCTCGTGTGACAGTACACAGTGTATGTTAAGGTTTTCTGTCCCGAATCGGACTTCCATCCTCACAATAGTGTCTGTCATCTCATATCCCATCTTGGCTGTGTAATTTACCATATGCAGCTTATTCACAACCTTCAACACTCCCTGCCTCCTGTTATTTTTGATAACATTATCAGATTTTTTCATATATATTTATATATCTGATTTGATATATACATATATGTTTTTTTGTTTGTAGTGTGCCCTTTTTGAGGAATTTATTATCTGAGAAGAGAATGGGCTCTTTAATTAAATAAACTAAGCATTGATTGAGAGGAATTATTTTGTTGCAACTTGTGAAATCAGACACCCCTTAAAGACGAATAAAACTGATTTGATGACTTATTTTAAACCAGAGTCTGTGTTATTTGCTGTACATGCCTCTTCCTCAATTTTTACAGAGAACTCTGGGGTTTCTTCAGTAGGCACACAATTGAAGAAAACACTCTGAAACGGAGTGAAACAGGGAGGTACTATCTGAAGTTGTCCAAGAAGAAACATTAACGTTTTCCGTTTTGCTATGGTGGGACCCAATGGACACCACCCAGGGGTGTGTTTGGTACGACAGAACAGTGTTCAATGTTTAATTTAATGGAAAAGGAAAGGTACTGAAAGACCAGTTGAACAACGGTATGATTATGGTGGCGCAGAGGGCGATTGTGTATGGTTGGCTGCATGAGTTTTGTGATTTCTAACGCCCATATTGATCAGGCTACTCCTCGTCACACCCACCAAATGTAGCCTACTTCAAAGGCTGTTGAAGAACAGTGCGCACAGTTTTAGGGAAACATGTCGTTCAGTACAAACCGTCACACAACGTAGAAAACGTTGAACCGAACTGAACGCACCCCTGGTCTCTGTTTCACTTTGGTTGTATCTCCAAAGTCTGCGGTGTCTTCCACTCTAGTCATTTGACGTAACTAATCAGAAAGAACTGGATAGGTGAAAGCAGGCATCATTTGCCATATGTCTTCCACCTAGCTTGTCTTTTCAGATCAGTACAGATGGAGAGTAGTAGAGGATGCAACTTCAGTTATTGAGATACACCTTCTGTTTCTTTCCTCCCACGTTCCTAGCCCGGTCCAAGATCTGTTAGTGCAAATAGCCAACTCCTATAGTCACATAACCACTAGAGCATGGTTCCCCAAGAGGTCATTTTATTTGGCCCCCCAAGTTTTTTATTGTTGGACATAAAACATTGTAAAAACACCAGCAAATCAGCTCCAAGTGATTTTAATTTAGAAAATATGTGCCAAAGTATTCCCACACATAATAGAGAGATATATGTGAACGTATACAAACGTAAGCAAGGTTTGAAATTAGTATATTTTGGTCAAATATTATATCTTGTTTGGGCTTCTTGCGGTTAATTTGCAGTTCGCGAATTATTTGTAATTATGTTCTGGCCCCCTGACCATCAGCTCAAGAAAAAATCGTCCCGCGGCTGCATCTAGTTAATCCCTGCGCTAGAGAACAAAGACCACACAAACCGATCTGGGACCAGGCTGCCACATTCCTTTAGAAAATGAAAGGCTGATGTTCTCTCAAAGACCAGCAGAGGGCAATCACACGCAACACAATAAGGCACCTTCAAATCTCGACACCTAACTCAAATTTTCTCGCAGGTCTCCAGTTGCCATCAATGGATGATTTACATGATTCGCGCATGGCTCGTCAGTCAAACTAGGTTTCATGGGGCGAGTGTTGGTGTTTTTTAGAGCAGAACTTTATTACCCATGCAATAGGACAGGCTATTTCCCTGTACTGTACAGTTGGGGGAGCAGATGAAGCTTATAAAGCAGCTCTATTTGGGCCAGAAGCTCTTGTTATCCTGTGCCACTGTAGAGAGTTATCTCATGTCACTTGTCTATCTCAGTTTGATCTGAAATGTCTGATGCTATTAGTTTGATGGCTACTGGATTGATACTTATCTAGTTGAGCCATTAAAATGCCACTTAGCAGCTTTCCCTTATAAAGAGAAAACATTGTCCTACCCTCCCGTTGTCCTAGGGTCAAAATGACCCGCCACTGTGTTGAACCAACTTTATTTAATTTTTATATTTTTGGGATCATTTGTGAGAAGGAGGCAGTGAGGCAGTGAGACCCTAGGACAACGGGAGGGTTAAACAAATTACCTGTCTGTCGTATCAGCCAGTCCGAAATTGCTCCTTATCCCTCCCCCTTGGCCCTAACCCCTTGATCTTAGCATGTCGGAAGGGTCTGGATATGTATCAGCAGTGTAGTGTTGAAACTTCCACCATATTGCTCCCACCTGACAGAGCAGCAAACATTGAAGGGCTGGGGAGGAGCGATTTGGAACTGGCTCTGTTCGTTCTCACAGAGTCAGATTAAACTATATCATGTTTATGCCCGTATGTCTCGGTCCGTGTCAGTCTGTGTGTTAAAGTTCAAAGAGTAGGGTCAGGCTGTGGTGGCACAGATGCACAGGACCGGTCACAGGGTCAATTTGATTTCCTCAACTCCTGCGTCATCTCTGCTCCATCCTCTCTGGCCTCCTTTTGAAAAAGCTCAAAGGTAATCGAGGAGAGGCGGCGAGGAGAGGGAAAGTGGGCGAAAATGCGCTTGTATGAAATGGGACTCTCCTACAACCGTGCTTCATTAGGCAAATTACATTTACAGGGTGGATTTCCAAAATAAATGTATAAAGTGATACAAACTAATTTAGCTAGTTGTGCAATACATTTTATAGATAAAAGGATAAGTAGCATATCGTTTTTAAATGTTTGCATTCTTTTCTCCTTGGAGAAAAATATAGTTGATTCAAAGGGGGTGTGGCAGATTTAAAGATGCACTATGCAGAAATCAGTCCGCCATTCCCTGGTTGCTAAAATTCTAATAGTTTGCCTGATTTCTGTTTATGTGACAAAAAAAGCAACTGTAGTGTAGAGAATCATTGTACCATCTAAACCGCTGTGAAATATATTTTCCATAACCAAAAATATTGTATTTTCTGCTGTTTGTAGCTGGTGTACAAAACCGAAAGTAAAAGAAGCAAGAATTAAACTTGAGAACGGGAAGCATAGAAATAGCGCATATAGAATAGATCTACTGCTTCTTAGACTTGCTTTCAATGAGAATAACATATCTATAACTCACATTTCTATATGAAGTTGGTAAGGTCGCCCAAAAAGTTACATATTGGGCGAAGGCCTCCGGTAGGATACACTTGTGCTTCCTCGCCAAAAGGAGGCTATTGAGGAGGGGATGACCGTCTTTCGTTTGCCTACTAACTAATGTCCTCGACCACTTATCGGTTACTGGGTCACGGAGGAGAGAGGACGGAAGACGGTACTTTTGCCCAAATGAGAACCCCATAGTGTCCCAATTCCAAAATGGCCACTACCGCCTACCCACTAGGAACCTTTCTAGATCTAGAGGGATTGAATGGTGCCGGCAAAACAGCAATAATGACACCGAACATGGTAAGGTGGAGGTAATACAGCTAATACCCATCTAATCCTTTGAGATCTACAGTACGCCTGTTTCTGTAAGCCGTAGGGCTCCATTTGGATTTCAGAAAGATTCAGAAAGAGAGAGCTGAAGCTCTTTGAAAGACTCTAAAGTCCAATCTTTCTTCATACTACTAGTACTGCATGGGAGGCCATGGCCCTAAGGCAAACAGGTGAGTGTCCTTGCGTGCTTTTCAATGTAGCCTGTAATGTTTTTGTTGGACCAAGGGCCAAATCACTCCACACTTGAAGAAACACCACCAGCGACATGAACAATACCTTGTATTACCTCCAATAATAAATCACTTTTACTGCCCTCTCTACCCTCCCTTCCTGCCTGATAAGGTGTGTTTCCTTTCAAAGAACCATGATATCATAATGTTGGCACAATGTTTTGTTTGGTTTGGTTCTAAAATGCCAGTTCTCATAGCAACCGTGATGTCATGGCCTAGACAGAACAGACACCGACATCAATCCGTCATCGATATATGTTTTATAGCAGTTCATAGAAGGAAGCAGTGTGTCTAGCTAACTGTTTGTGTACGTTTTTCTCTATAGCACCCGTGGGATATGTCTATACAGGCGTCTGTTTGTATCTTATGTGAACTTGACATAGTGTGGTGGGTAGAAATCAAGGCTATATGAAGCGTTAGACCCCAGTAACCAAAATGACGTTGAAAATACGTATTTTAAACGTCTTTTCCAGATGTTGACATCACGTGCATTTCAGGTGCTGAATGAAATGTTAGAAGATGTATTTTCCGGACGTCGAAAATGCATCTTATACGGACATTGAAATCAGGTGCATTTTAGGTGCTAAATGAAAGGTAAAAATATGTATTTTATGGACGTTGAAAATATGTCATTTTTCATTCATTGAATCTATGGCCAAATTTATTTCAATTAAGGATGCATTATATCTCAATAATTTTTCATGCCTCAATAGAAAAGAGGAGCCATCTGAAGATTGCAACAAAATATGTATTATTGCTCCCATCTAGCACGTACACTTATGTTTAGCTTTTTCAATAGCTTTAAAGCTAGCAGTGATGATGTTCAAATAGTCCAACATAACGAAAAATATACCAACAGGCCAGTTCAACTACAATAACATTCTGAGTAACGGTTACAGATTTTTCTTATCTTGCTATTTATGTGATATGTTGTTGTTTATCTACCTTAATTGAATGCACTGACTGTAAATCACTCTGGATAAGACCAAAATGTCAATGTAAAAGCAAACACTAGCAAAGCATGCTGAGTATTATACTAATGAGCTCCGCCCCCAAACAAGTAAAAATGTGGTCGGTGCGGACCAGATCCAAATCTGAACGAATCATAAACGTCTAGGCTATGTTTCACAAGTTTGAACGTCACAGTACAGTACGGCACAGTTAACTACAGTACAATGCTTTGCTGCTTCAGTGTTTTTAGATATTTTTGTCAGATGTTACTGTGGTATACTGAAGTATAATTACAAGCGTTCCATAAGTGTCAAAGGCTTTTATTGACAATTACATTAAGTTTATGCAAAGAGTCAATATTTGCAGTGTTGACCCTTCTTTTTCAAGACCTCTGCAATCCGCCCTGGCATGCTGTCAATTAACTTCTGGGCCACATCCTGACTGATGGCAGCCCACTCTTGCATAATCAATGCTTGGAGTTTGTCCGAATTTGTGGGTTTTTGTTTGTCCACCCGCCTCTTGAGGATTGACCACAAGTTCTCAATGGGATTAAGGGTTGGGGAGTTTCCTGGCCATGGACCCAAAGTTATCACTTTTGCCTTATGGCAAGGTGCTCCATCATGCTGGAAAAGGCAATGTTCGTCACTAAACTGTTCTTGGATGGTTGGGAGAAGTTGCTCTCGGAGTATGTGTTGGTACCATTCTTTATTCATGGCTGTGTTCTTAGGCAAAATTGTGAGCCCACTCCCTTGGCTGAGAAGCAACCCCACACATGAATGGTCTCAGGATGCTTTACTGTTGGCATGACACAGGACTGATGGTAGCGCTCACCTTGTCTTCTCCAGACAAGCTTTTTTCCGGATGCCCCAAACAATCGGAAAGGGGATTCATCAGAGAAAATGACTTTACCCCAGTCCTCAGCAGTCCAATCCCTGTACCTTTTGCAGAATATCAGTCTGTCCCTGATGTTTTTCCTGGAGAGAAGTGGTTTCCTCGCTGCCCTTCTTGACACCAGGCCATCCTCCAAAAGTCTTCGCCTCACTGTGCGTGCAGATGCACTCACACCTGCCTGCTACCATTCCTGAGCAAGCTCTGCAATGGTGGTGCCCCGATCCCGC